>NC_141667.1:142272931-142967931 GCF_028749965.1 Puma concolor | reverse complement strand
TGTAATCTTCAGTGACCTCACTTGTCACACCTAGAAGCAGGTTTCTCTTTAATCCATTACAGACATGTAAATATCAGAGAATCATAATTTATAGACCAAGAGGCATTTTAAGTGTGGGATTTGTGGGAATTTCACATTCCCCTCCTCATTGAAGATATACCACCCGTCTTTTGGCACGGACACTGAGACCATGAATCTCATTTAGTTCCATGAATTGATGTCAAAGGTGTTAGGTTCACGGAGATTTTCAAAGCCCTACTAAATAGGTTTAGAGGGAGATATGGCTCCATTAAGATTATTCCTTTTGGCCAGGGTTTTTTCTAGGCACCAATAATCATCTAACTCTGCTTCATAAAGCTTGCTTCACTTGCTTACAGTTTATACTCCTAGCAGCTGAGTCCCTGGTGAGGTGTCCTTTCTAGTTGTGCGTTTTACTCCAAACTCTGGGCTCTTTTATAATTAAACTTTGATTACTCTGGTTTTTTGAACTCCTTGAGTCTCATCTCAGTTTGTTAACGTTGCTAATTTGCAATGGGTATATATGTTTTGTGTTCTTTCTTTAAAAAAAGTTTATTTATTTATTTTGCAAGAGAGAAAGAATGTGAGCTGGGGCTGGGGCAGAGAGAGAGAGAGAGAGAGGGAGAGAGAGAGAATCCACAAACAGGCTCTGCACTGTCAGCACAGAGCCCAAGGCAGGGCTTGATCTCACATACTGTGAGATCATGACATGAGCTGAAACCAAGAGTCAGACCCTTGACTGACCGACCTCCCCAGGAGTCCCTGTTTTATGTTCTTTTTTTTTATTTATTTATTTATTTATTTTTTTATTTTTTATATATTTTTTTTTATTTATATATGAAATTTATTGTCAAATTGGTTTCCATACAACACCCAGTGCTCATCCCAAAAGGTGCCCTCCTCAGTACCCATCACCCACCCTCTCCTCCCTCCCACCCCCCATCAACCCTTAGTTTGTTCTCAGTTCTCAACAGTCTCTTATGCTTTGGCTCTCTCCCACTCTAACCTCTTTTTTTTTTTTTTTTTTCCCCTCCCCCATGGGTTTCTCGTAAGTTTCTCAGGATCCACATAAGAGTGAAACCATATGGTATCTGTCTTTCTCTGTATGGCTTATTTCACTTAGCATCACACTCTCCAGTTCCATCCACGTTGCTGCAAAAGGCCATATTTCATTTTTTCTCATTGCCACGTAGTACTCCATTGTGTATATAAACCACAATTTCTTTATCCATTCATCAGTTGATGGACATTTAGGCTCTTTCCATAATTTGGCTATTGTTGAGAGTGCTGCTATGAACATTGGGGTACAAGTGCCCCTATGCATCAGTACTCCTGTGTCCCTTGGATAAATTCCTAGCAGTGCTATTGCTGGGTCATAGGGTAGGTCTATTTTTAATTTTCTGAGGAACCTCCACACTGCTTTCCAGAGTGGCTGCACCAATTTGCATTCCCACCAACAGTGCAAGAGGGTTCCCGTTTCTCCACATCCTCTCCAGCATCTATACTCTCCTGATTTGTTCATTTTGGCCACTCTGACTGGCGTGAGGTGATATCTGAGTGTGGTTTTGATTTGTATTTCCCTGATAAGGAGCGACGCTGAACATCTTTTCATGTGCCTGTTGGCCATCCGGATGTCTTCTTTAGAGAAGTGTCTATTCATGTTTTCTGCCCATTTCTTCACTGGGTTATTTGCTTTTTGGGTGTGGAGTTTGGTGAGCTCTTTATAGATTTTGGATACTAGCCCTTTGTCCGATATGTCATTTGCAAATATCTTTTCCCATTCCGTTGGTTGCCTTTTAGTTTTGTTGGTTGTTTCCTTTGTTGTGCAGAAGCTTTTTATCTTCATAAGGTCCCAGTAATTCACTTTTGCTTTTAATTCCCTTGCCTTTGGGGATGTGTCGAGTAAGAGATTGCTACGGCTGAGGTCAGAGAGGTCTTTTCCTGCTTTCTCCTCTAAGGTTTTGATGGTTTCCTGTCTCACATTCAGGTCCTTTATCCATTTTGAGTTTATTTTTGTGAATGGTGTGAGAAAGTGGTCTAGTTTCAACCTTCTGCATGTTGCTGTCCAGTTCTCCCAGCACCATTTGTTAAAGAGACTGTCTTTTTTCCATTGGATGTTCTTTCCTGCTTTGTCAAAGATGAGTTGGCCGTACGTTTGTGGGTCTAGTTCTGGGGTTTCTATTCTATTCCATTGGTCTATGTGTCTGTTTTGGTGCCAATACCATGCTGTCTTGATGATGACAGCTTTGTAGTAGAGGCTAAAGTCTGGGATGGTGATGCCTCCTGCTTTGGTCTTCGTCTTCAAAATTACTTTGGCTATTCGGGGCCTTTTGTGGTTCCATATGAATTTTAGGATTGCTTGTTCTAGTGTCGAGAAGAATGCTGGTGCAATTTTGATTGGGATTGCATTGAATGTGTAGATAGCTTTGGGTAGTATTGACATTTTGACAATATTTATTCTTCCAATCCATGAGCAGGGAATGTCTTTCCATTTCTTTAAATCTTCTTCAATTACCTTCATAAGCTTTCTATAGTTTTCAGCATACAGATCCTTTACATCTTTGGTTAGATTTATTCCTAGGTATTTTATGCTTCTTGGTGCAATTGTGAATGGGATCAGTTTCTTTATTTGTCTTTCTGTTGCTTCATTGTTAGTGTATAAGAATGCAACTGATTTCTGTACATTGATTTTGTATCCTGCAACTTTGCTGAATTCATGTATCAGTTCTAGCAGACTTTTGGTGGAGTCTATCGGATTTTCCATGTATAATATCATGTCATCTGCAAAGAGCGAAAGCTTGACTTCATCTTTGCCAATTTTGACGCCTTTGATTTCCTTTTGTTGTCTGATTGCTGATGCTAGAACTTCCAGCACTATGTTAAACAACAGCGGTGAGAGTGGGCATCCCTGTCGTGTTCCTGATCTCAGGGAAAAAGCTCTCAGTTTTTCCCCGTTGAGGATGATGTTAGCTGTGGGCTTTTCATAAATGGCTTTTATGATCTTTAAGTATGTTCCTTCTATCCCGACTTTCTCAAGAGTTTTTATTAAGAAAGGGTGCTGGATTTTGTCAAAGGCCTTTTCTGCATCGATTGACAGGATCATATGGTTCTTCTCTTTTTTTTTGTTAATGTGATGTATCACGTTGATTGATTTGCGAATGTTGAACCAGCCCTGCATCCCAGGAATGAATCCCACTTGATCATGGTGAATAATTCTTTTTATATGCCGTTGAATTCGATTTGCTAGTATCTTATTGAGAATTTTTGCATCCATATTCATCAGGGATATTGGCCTGTAGTTCTCTTTTTTTACTGGGTCTCTGTCTGGTTTAGGAATCAAAGTAATACTGGCTTCATAGAATGAGTCTGGAAGTTTTCCTTCCCTTTCTATTTCTTGGAATAGCTTGAGAAAGATAGGTATTATCTCTGCTTTAAACGTCTGGTAGAACTCCCCTGGGAAGCCATCTGGTCCTGGACTCTTATTTGTTGGGAGATTTTTGATAACCGATTCAATTTCTTCGCTGGTGATGGGTCTGTTCAAGCTTTCTATTTCCTCCTGATTGAGTTTTGGAAGAGTGTGGGTGTTCAGGAATTTGTCCATTGCTTCCAGGTTGTCCAATTTGTTGGCATATAATTTTTCATAGTATTCCCTGATAATTGTTTGTATCTCTGAGGGATTGGTTGTAATCATTCCATTTTCATTCATGATTTTATCTATTTGGGTCATCTCCCTTTTCTTTTTGAGAAGCCTGGCTAGAGGTTTGTCAATTTTGTTTATTTTTTCAAAAAACCAACTCTTGGTTTCGTTGATCTGCTCTACAGTTTTTTTAGATTCTATATTGTTTATTTCTGCTCTGATCTTTATTATTTCTCTTCTTCTGCTGGGTTTAGGCTGCCTTTGCTGTTCTGCTTCTATTTCCTTTAGGTGTGCTGTTAGATTTTGTATTTGGGATTTTTCTTGTTTCTTGAGATAGGCCTGGATTGCAATGTATTTTCCTCTCAGGACTGCCTTTGCTGCGTCCCAAAGCGTTTGGATTGTTGTATTTTCATTTTCGTTTGTTTCCATATATTTTTTAATTTCTTCTCGAATTGCCTGGTTGACCCACTCATTCGTTAGTAGGGTGTTCTTTAACCTCCATGCTTTGGGAGGTTTTCCAGACTTTTTTCTGTGGTTGATTTCAAGCTTCCTAGCATTGTGGTCTGAAAGTATGCATGGTATGATTTCAATTCTTGTAAACTTATGAAGGGCTGTTTTGTGACCCAGTATATGATCTATCTTGGAGAATGTTCCATGTGCACTCGAGAAGAAAGTATATTCTGTTGCTTTGGGATGCAGAGTTCTAAATATATCTGTCAAGTCCATCTGATCCAATGTCTCATTCAGGGCCCTTGTTTCTTTATTGATCGTGTGTCTAGATGATCTATCCATTTCTGTAAGTGGGGTGTTAAAGTCCCCTGCAATGACCACATTCTTATCAATAAGGTTGCTTATGTTTATGAGTAATTGTTTTATATATTTGGGCGCTCCGGTATTCGGCGCATAGACATTTATAATTGTTAGCTCTTCCTGATGGATAGACCCTGTCACTATTATATAATGTCCTTCTTCATCTCTTGTTACAGCCTTTAATTTAAAGTCTAGTTTGTCTGATATAAGTATGGCTACTCCAGCTTTCTTTTGGCTTCCAGTAGCATGATAAATAGTTCTCCATCCCCTCACTCTCAATCTAAAGGTGTCCTCAGGTCTAAAATGAGTCTCTTGTAGACAGCAAATAGATGGGTCTTGTTTTTTTATCCATTCTGATACCCTATGTCTTTTGGTTGGCGCATTTAATCCATTTACATTCAGTGTTATTATAGAAAGATATGGGTTTAGAGTCATTGTGATGTCTGTATGTTTTATGCTTGTAGTGATGTCTCTGGTACTTTGTCTCACAGGGTCCCCCTTAGGATCTCTTGTAGGGCTGGTTTAGTGGTGACAAATTCCTTCAGTTTTTGTTTGTTTGGGAAGACCTTTATCTCTCCTTCGATTCTAAATGACAGACTTGCTGGATAAAGGATTCTCGGCTGCATATTTTTTCTGTCTAGCACACTGAAAATCTCGTGCCAATTCTTTCTGGCCTGCCAAGTTTCAAAAGAGAGATCAGTCACGAGTCTTATAGGTCTCCCTTTATATGTGAGGGCACGTTTACCCCTTGCTGCTTTCAGAATTTTCTCTTTATCATTGTATTTTGCCAGTTTCACTATGATATGTCCTGCAGAAGATCGATTCAAGTTACGTCTGAAGGGAGTTCTCTGTGCCTCTTGGATTTCAATGCCTTTTTCCTTCCCTAGTTCAGGGAAGTTCTCAGCTATTATTTCTTCAAGTACCCCTTCAGCACCTTTCCCTCTCTCTTCCTCCTCTGGGATACCAATGATGCGTATATTATTTCTTTTTAGTGTATCACTTAGTTCTCTAATTTTCCCCTCATATTCCTGGATTTTTTTATCCCTCTTTTTCTCAGCTTCCTCTTTTTCCATAACTTTATCTTCTAGTTCACCTATTCTCTCCTCTGCCTCTTCAATCCGAGCCGTGGTGGTTTCCATTTTGTTATGCATTTCGTTTAAAGCGTTTTTCAGCTCCTCGTGACTGTTCCTTAGTCCCTTGATCTCTGTAGCAAGAGATTCTCTGCTGTCAGCTATACTGTTTTCAAGCCCAGCGATTAATTTTATGACTATTATTCTAAATTCACTTTCTGTTATATTATTTAAATCCTTTTTGATCAGCTCATTAGCTGTTTTTATTTCCTGGAGATTCTTCTGAGGGGAATTCTTCCGCTTGGTCATTTTGGATAGTCCCTGGCGTGGTGAGGACCTGCAGGGCACTTCCCCTGTGCTGTGGTGTATAACTGGAGTTGGTGGGCGGAGCCGCAGTCAGACCTGCTGTCTGCCCCCAGCCCACCGCTGGGGCCACAGTCAGACTGGTGCGTGCCTTCTCTTCCCCTCTCCTAGGGGCGGGATTCACTGTGGGGTGGGGTGGTCTGTCTGGGCTACTTGCACACTGCCAGGCTTGTGATGCTGGGGATCTGGCGTCTTAGCTGGGGTGGGTAGGCAAGGTGCACAGGGGCAGGAGGGGCAGGCTTAGCTTGCTTCTCCTTAGGTGATCCACTTCAGGAGGGGCCCTGTGGCAGCAGGAGGGAGTCAGATCCGCTGCCGGAGGTTTGGCTCCGCAGAAGCGCAGAGTTGGGTGTTTGCGCGGAGCGAGCAAGTTCCCTGGCAGGAACTGGTTCTCTTTGGGATTTTGGCTGGGGGATGGGCGGGGAAGATGGCGCTGGCGAGCGCCTTTGTTCCCCACCAAACTGAGCTCTGTCGTCCGGGGGCTCAGCAGCTCTCCTTCCCTTTGTCCTCCAGCCTTCCCGCTTTCTGAGCAGAGCTGTTAACTTATGACTTCCCAGACGCTAAGTCGCGCTTGCTGTCGGAACACAGTCCGTCAGGCCCCTCCGCTTTTTGCAAGCCAGACTCGGGGGCTCTGCTTGGCCGGCGAGCCGCCCCTCCGCCCGGCTCCCTCCCGCCAGTCCGTGGAGCGCGCACCGCCTCGCCGCCCTTCCTACCCTCTTCCGTGGGCCTCTCGTCTGCGCTTGGCTCCGGCGACTCCATTCTGCTAATCCTCTGGTGGTTTTCTGGGTTATTTAGGCAGGTGTAGGTGGAATCTAAGTGATCAGCAGGATGCGCGGTGAGCCCAGCGTCCTCCTACGCCGCCATCTTCCTCTTTGTTTTATGTTCTTAATACATTGCTTCACCCTGGGACACCATCTCTAGAAGAGCTTGTCTGTTGCAAATTTCTGAAGAAGTTGAATATTTATTTTCGATACTTTCTCACCACCATGGCCAACATCTGTCTCCCTGCCAGATACCATCCTTTCTTTTCCCAATTTCCACATCTCCTATCCCATGAAAAAAAGGCCCACTTCTCAGCCTCTTTTCCCCTAGTCCTTCCTAACACAGGGGCTAATAATGGCTGAAATGAAGGTAGTGCTTCTCAGAAGGTTTAAGTATTCAAAGAATTGAATCTCTATGGCTAAATTTTAGGCAATGGAAAAAATCATTTGAGAGAGAGATGAAGGGAGTTGGGTTGATGACACAGGATGACCAGGGCTCTCGCTTTGGTTCAGGCATGTGGGTGTGGTGCCAATTCTGGGATAGATGTAGAGATAGCACTTCTGTGCTGGGATGAGGAAAAGATACGTAATGGGTCAGGATATTGTTTGGTCTAGAGAAAAAGAAGATCCTGTGTTTTGGCATTTGATTTATTTGAGCTTTGTTTTTGGGGGTTGGGGGAGCCTGTAAGGGAGGTAGCTCATACTAAGTGCAAGAAGCTGCAGAGATTCCAGAGATAAGCAATCATAGCCTCTTCTTCTCAAGGATTCATACCGTGTTGGGGGTGAATGAGACACATTCATTAATAGACTGATCCAAAGGCAGGATATGAAAAGAGCTATCAGAGGTACAACTACAAGTGGTCCATTCTCACTAGGACACCTGGAGAGGCTTCTTTTCCAAAGTAGGATTTTAGTTCAACTTAAAAACGAATTGTACTCTGACAGACCTGTAAATACCCAGAACACACTGATGGTCTCACCAGAGGGAGGGGGTGGGGGGATGGGCACAGTGGGTGAAGGGGAGAGGGAGGTACAGGCTTCCCATTATAGAATGAATGTCATGTGGATAAAAGGCACAGCATAGGGACTACAGTGAATGGTATATAATAGTGTCATATATGAAAACAAAAACAAAATACAAATTGCTCTTTGAAAATCTGTACTTTTGAAAGAAATGACTTGAGCAAGGAAGGTGCTCTGTTTGAGGTGGGGAAGTCTGGCCCCGTAGCGTGGAGATGAGAAGATAGGTGTTGTGTTGTCTCCTGGAAAACTCAACAGGGACCTTAATCGTCCAGAGCTTTGAATACTGTGTTGAATGTTCTAGATTTTAATTCAGGAGCCATTTACAATTTGAGCAGGAGAACAATGTTCTTTCAGAAAATAACTATGACCAGGATGGGTTAAAGGCTGGGGATGATGTACTCATCTGTCTACAATTGGGGGAAGAGTGGAAGATTGCCTCTAATTAATTAGCAGTGCATTGTACCTTCAGGTGCAAAATAAGCAGCCTATCTCGATGCAAAAATCTTCTTCCCGTGTATGCATTATTTTTCATCATGGAGCGAATATTTCGCAGTGAAGTTACCTATAAGATACTAAGAACAAAAGCTATTTGAAGCAGGGCTCCTCGGAAGATGGCGGCGTAGGAGGACGCTGGGCTCACCGCGCGTCCTGCTGATCACTTAGATTCCACCTACACCTGCCTAAATAACCCAGAAAACCGCCAGAGGATTAGCAGAACGGAGTCGCTGGAGCCAAGCGCAGACGAGAGGCCCACGGAAGAGGGTAGGAAGGGCGGCGAGGCGGTGCGCGCTCCACGGACTGGCGGGAGGGAGCCGGGGCGGAGGGGCGGCTCGCCGGCCAAGCAGAGCCCCCGAGTCTGGCTTGCAAAAAGCGGAGGGGCCTGACGGACTGTGTTCCGAAAGCAAGCGCGACTTAGCGACTGGGAGGTCATAAGTTAACAGCTCTGCTCAGAAAGCGGGAAGGCTGGAGGACAAAGGGAAGGAGAGCTGCTGAGCCCCCGGACGACAGAGCTCAGTTTGGTGGGGAACAAAGGCGCTCGCCAGCGCCATCTCCCCTGCCCATCCCCCAGCCAAAATCCCAAAGAGAGCCAGTTTCTGCCGGGAACTTGCTCGCTCCGCGCAAACACCCAACTCTGTGCTTCTGCTCCGGCAGCGGATCTGACTCCCTCCTGCTGCCACAGGGCCCCTCCTGAAGTGGATCACCTAAGGAGAAGCAAGCTAAGCCTGCCCCTCCTGCCCTGTGCACCTTGCCTACCCACCCCAGCTAAGACGCCAGATCCCCAGCATCACAAGCCTGGCAGTGTGCAAGTAGCCCAGACAGGCCACCCCACCCCACAGTGAATCCCGCCCCTAGGAGAGGGGAAGAGAAGGCACACACCAGTCTGACTGTGGCCCCAGCGGTGGGCTGGGGGCAGACATCAGGTCTGACTGCGGCTCCGCCCACCAACTCCAGTTATACACCACAGCACAGGGGAAGTGCCCTGCAGGTCCTCACCATGCCAGGGACTATCCAAAATGACCAAGCGGAAGAATTCCCCTCAGATGAATCTCCAGGAAATAACAACAGCTAATGAGCTGATCAAAAAGGATTTAAATAATATAACAGAAAGTGAATTTAGATAATAGTCATAAAATTAATCGCTGGGCTTGAAAACAGTATAGCTGACAGCAGAGAATCTCTTGCTACAGAGATCAAGGGACTAAGGAACAGTCACGAGGAGCTGAAAAATGCTTTAAACGAAATGCATAACAAAATGGAAACCGCCACGGCTTGGATTGAAGAGGCAGAGGAGAGAATAGGTGAACTAGAAGATAAAGTTATGGAAAAAGAGGAAGCTGAGAAAAAGAGAGGTAAAAAAATCCAGGAGTATGAGGGGAAAATTAGAGAACTAAGTGATACACTAAAAAGAAATAATCTACGCATAATTGGTATCCCAGAGGAGGAAGAGAGAGGGAAAGGTGCTGAAGGGGTACTTGAAGAAATAATAGCTGAGAACTTCCCTGAAGTGGGGAAGGAAAAAGGCATTGAAATCCAAGAGGCACAGAGAACTCCCTTCAGACGGAACTTGAATCGATCTTCTGCATGACATATCATAGTGAAACTGGCAAAATACAAGGATAAAGAGAAAATTCTGAAAGCAGCAAGGGGTAAACGTGCCCTCACACATAAAGGGAGACCTATAAGACTCGTGACTGATCTCTCTTTTGAAACTTGGCAGGCCAGAAAGAATTGGCACGAGATTTTCAGTGTGCTAGACAGAAAAAATATGCAGCCGAGAATCCTTTATCCAGCAAGTCTGTCATTTAGAATCGAAGGAGAGATAAAGGTCTTCCCAAACAAACAAAAACTGAAGGAATTTGTCACCACTAAACCAGCCCTACAAGAGATCCTAAGGGGGACCCTGTGAGACAAAGTACCAGAGACATCACTACAAGCATAAAACATACAGACATCACAATAACTCTAAACCCATATCTTTCTATAATAACACTGAATGTAAATGGATTAAATGCGCCAACCAAAAGACATAGGGTATCAGAATGGATAAAAAAACAAGACCCATCTATTTGCTGTCTACAAGAGACTCATTTTAGACCTGAGGACACCTTTAGATTGAGAGTGAGGGGATGGAGAACTATTTATCATGCTACTGGAAGCCAAAAGAAAGCTGGAGTAGCCATACTTATATCAGACAAACTAGACTTTAAATTAAAGGCTGTAACAAGAGATGAAGAAGGACATTATATAATAGTGACAGGGTCTATCCATCAGGAAGAGCTAACAATTATAAATGTCTATGCGCCGAATACCGGAGCGCCCAAATATATAAAACAATTACTCATAAACATAAGCAACCTTATTGATAAGAATGTGGTCATTGCAGGGGACTTTAACACCCCACTTACAGAAATGGATAGATCATCTAGACACACGATCAATAAAGAAACAAGGGCCCTGAATGAGACATTGGATCAGATGGACTTGACAGATATATTTAGAACTCTGCATCCCAAAGCAACAGAATATACTTTCTTCTCGAGTGCACATGGAACATTCTCCAAGATAGATCATATACTGGGTCACAAAACAGCCCTTCATAAGTTTACAAGAATTGAAATCATACCATGCATACTTTCAGACCACAATGCTAGGAAGCTTGAAATCAACCACAGAAAAAAGTCTGGAAAACCTCCCAAAGCATGGAGGTTAAAGAACACCCTACTAACGAATGAGTGGGTCAACCAGGCAATTCGAGAAGAAATTAAAAAATATATGGAAACAAACGAAAATGAAAATACAACAATCCAAACGCTTTGGGACGCAGCAAAGGCAGTCCTGAGAGGAAAATACATTGCAATCCAGGCCTATCTCAAGAAACAAGAAAAATCCCAAATACAAAATCTAACAGCACACCTAAAGGAATTAGAAGCAGAACAGCAAAGGCAGCCTAAACCCAGCAGAAGAAGAGAAATAATAAAGATCAGAGCAGAAATAAACAATATAGAATCTAAAAAAACTGTAGAGCAGATCAACGAAACCAAGAGTTGGTTTTTTGAAAAAATAAACAAAATTGACAAACCTCTAGCCAGGCTTCTCAAAAAGAAAAGGGAGATGACCCAAATAGATAAAATCATGAATGAAAATGGAATGATTACAACCAATCCCTCAGAGATACAAACAATTATCAGGGAATACTATGAAAAATTATATGCCAACAAATTGGACAACCTGGAAGCAATGGACAAATTCCTGAACACCCACACTCTTCCAAAACTCAATCAGGAGGAAATAGAAAGCTTGAACAGACCCATCACCAGCGAAGAAATTGAATCGGTTATCAAAAATCTCCCAACAAATAAGAGTCCAGGACCAGATGGCTTCCCAGGGGAGTTCTACCAGACGTTTAAAGCAGAGATAATACCTATCTTTCTCAAGCTATTCCAAGAAATAGAAAGGGAGGGAAAACTTCCAGACTCATTCTATGAAGCCAGTATTACTTTGATTCCTAAACCAGACAGAGACCCAGTAAAAAAAGAGAACTACAGGCCAATATCCCTGATGAATATGGATGCAAAAATTCTCAATAAGATACTAGCAAATCGAATTCAACGGCATATAAAAAGAATTATTCACCATGATCAAGTGGGATTCATTCCTGGGATGCAGGGCTGGTTCAACATTCGCAAATCAATCAACGTGATACATCACATTAACAAAAAAAAAGAGAAGAACCATATGATCCTGTCAATCGATGCAGAAAAGGCCTTTGACAAAATCCAGCACCCTTTCTTAATAAAAACTCTTGAGAAAGTCGGGATAGAAGGAACATACTTAAAGATCATAAAAGCCATTTATGAAAAGCCCACAGCTAACATCATCCTCAACGGGGAAAAACTGAGAGCTTTTTCCCTGAGATCAGGAACACGACAGGGATGCCCACTCTCACCGCTGTTGTTTAACATAGTGCTGGAAGTTCTAGCATCAGCAATCAGACAACAAAAGGAAATCAAAGGCGTCAAAATTGGCAAAGATGAAGTCAAGCTTTCGCTTTTTGCAGATGACATGATATTATACATGGAAAATCCGATAGACTCCACCAAAAGTCTGCTAGAACTGATACATGAATTCAGCAAAGTTGCAGGATACAAAATCAATGTACAGAAATCAGTTGCATTCTTATACACTAACAATGAAGCAACAGAAAGAAAATAAAGAAACTGATCCCATTCACAATTGCACCAAGAAGCATAAAATACCTAGGAATAAATCTAACCAAAGATGTAAAGGATCTGTATGCTGAAAACTATAGAAAGCTTATGAAGGTAATTGAAGAAGATTTAAAGAAATGGAAAGACATTCCCTGCTCATGGATTGGAAGAATAAATATTGTCAAAATGTCAATACTACCCAAAGCTATCTACACATTCAATGCAATCCCAATCAAAATTGCACCAGCATTCTTCTCGACACTAGAACAAGCAATCCTAAAATTCATATGGAACCACAAAAGGCCCCGAATAGCCAAAGTAATTTTGAAGACGAAGACCAAAGCAGGAGGCATCACAATCCCAGACTTTAGCCTCTACTACAAAGCTGTCATCATCAAGACAGCATGGTATTGGCACAAAAACAGACACATAGACCAATGGATTAGAATAGAAACCCCAGAACTAGACCCACAAACGTACGGCCAACTCATCTTTGACAAAGCAGGAAAGAACATCCAATGGAAAAAAGACAGTCTCTTTAACAAATGGTGCTGGGAGAACTGGACAGCAACATGCAGAAGGTTGAAACTAGACCACTTTCTCACACCATTCACAAAAATAAACTCAAAATGAATAAAGGACCTGAATGTGAGACAGGAAACCATCAAAACCTTAGAGGAGAAAGCAGGAAAAGACCTCTCTGACCTCAGCCGTAGCAATCTCTTACTCGACACATCCCCAAAGGCAAGGGAATTAAAAGCAAAAGTGAATTACTGGGACCTTATGAAGATAAAAAGCTTCTGCACAGCAAAGGAAACAACCAACAAAACTAAAAGGCAACCAACAGAATGGGAAAAGATATTTGCAAATGACATATCGGACAAAGGGCTAGTATCCAAAATCTATAAAGAGCTCACCAAACTCCACACCCGAAAAGCAAATAACCCAGTGAAGAAATGGGCAGAAAACATGAATAGACACTTCTCTAAAGAAGACATCCGGATGGCCAACAGGCACATGAAAAGATGTTCAGCGTCGCTCCTTATCAGGGAAATACAAATCAAACCACACTCAGATATCACCTCACGCCAGTCAGAGTGGCCAAAATGAACAAATCAGGAGAGTATAGATGCTGGAGAGGATGTGGAGAAACGGGAACCCTCTTGCACTGTTGGTGGGAATGCAAATTGGTGCAGCCACTCTGGAAAGCAGTGTGGAGGTTCCTCAGAAAATTAAAAATAGACCTACCCTATGACCCAGCAATAGCACTGCTAGGAATTTATCCAGGGGACCCAGGAGTACTGATGCATAGGGGCACTTGTACCCCAATGTTCATAGCAGCACTCTCAACAGTAGCCAAATTATGGAAAGAGCCTAAATGTCTATCAACTGATGAATGGATAAAGAAATTGTGGTTTATATACACAATGGAATACTACGTGGCAATGAGAAAAAATGAAATATGGCCTTTTGTAGCAACGTGGATGGAACTGGAGAGTGTGATGCTAAGTGAAATAAGCCATACAGAGAAAGACAGATACCATATGGTTTCACTCTTATGTGGATCCTGAGAAACTTAACAGGAACCCATGGGGGAGGGGAAGGAAAAAAAAAAGAGGTTAGAGTGGGAGAGAGCCAAAGCATAAGAGACTGTTGAGAACTGAGAACAAACTATGGGTTGATGGGGGTGGGAGGGAGGAGAGGGTGGGTGATGGGTATTGAGGAGGGCACCTTTTGGGATGAGCACTGGGTGTTGTATGGAAACCAATTTGACAATAAATTTCATATATAAAAAAAAAAAAAAGCTATTTGAAGCAAATGTTTCAGAACCCTTTGTTGCTTTGCACAGACCTGTGAGCAAATAGGATTCAGCTCAAGCATTTTCTGTAGTATTTGGTTCTGCAGGAGCTGTCACGCTATTATCCAGACTTTTGTCTTGGCTAGACTCTGGCTCTTGCCACCATTATTATTCACAGACCTGGAGTGTCAACAAGGAAATCAAAATAGCAACATGAGAGCCAAGAGTTTTTCCTCCTATTGCTTGAAAAGTCTTGGAAAGATTGTTTCCTTTGTTTTCCTTGAATTCAGAATATAAAATCCTCCCAGACCTCTCCTCTTTACCAGGTCACACATTTCAAGAGGCAGTGAAATTATTTTCCAGCTGTTTTTCAGTTTAAGGCAAGTGGCTTAGGAACTCCCAAGCCCCCCCTGTTGAGTATATTTAGAAAAAAGAAACAAAACAAAAAATGAAGTAAATGCCATGTAATCCCAACTATATCATCCTGGTATAAAAATCCCAACATAGCATGGTAGGAAAAGGTGATGAATCTTTATCTAAGAGATCTGAGTGCTAACTCTAGTTTTGTATGTGGCATGATAGTTTTGTTAGGTGTCATATCTCATGGGGAGTGATTAGGATTTTTCTACATGATCTCTGTGCTATTCATTGGTACTGTTCAAGATTATTTTTGCCTAAGAAATTCAGAAGATGGGGAGACACTTAAGATTGTGATCAACAATTTTGGCTAGAAGCAATGTGTTACTTTTGGGACAGAACATTCAATGGCAGTGTGAAACTCCAGAATTCTTTGTCAGTGAGGGCTGATAGTGGTGGCTTTTATCCACCTGAATCCAGGAATGAGGACAATGAGAAGTGGAACTTTGGCCAGCCCACAGTGGGTGCGTATAAGGAGTAGGAAATGAACTTTTATTTTTAGCTACTGTTTTTTTGGGGAAGTTATTTGTTACAATAAAACAATTAAGCTTATTCTTTAAAAATTTAAAAAAAATATTTATTTTTGAGAAAGAGAGAGACAGAACATGAGCAGGGGAGGGGCAGAGAGAGAGAGAGGGAGACGGAATCTGAAGCAGTCTCCAGGCTCTGGGCTGAGCAACCCAGGTGCCCCTAAGTTTATTCTAGACTGATATGGTCCCCAGAGAGTTTGACTGTGATGAATGGGGTAAAGAAGATGTTTCCTTTTCTTAAATTAAGATTTTACTAAGTTTTCTATAGATAAATGTTGTAGGTGCTTGGAGGGGAAGTAAGTTTTCTATCATTGGAAATAGTGAGATATAGACTAGGCAACTTCTTGAAGGCAGTGCTGTAGAAATTGAAGGTGGTTGTGTGATATAGTAAGAAATAGGTATTTGCTCCTGGCACAGAGCTCCTAAAACTCTTGGAGTTTCCTAAGTCATAAGAGCCATGAAGGTGGCTTATGTTAATGACACGACTTTGGAAGCGCCCTTGGATAGAGACTGGTTCAGGGAACCAACCACATAAATAGAGGTTGGCACTTTCAGTCCCACCCTCAACTTCTGGGGAGGGGAGAGGGGCTGGAGGTTAGATCAGGCCTCACTGGCCAATGATTGCATCAATTGTGCCTATATAATGAAACCTCCATAAAAACTGAAAAGGGCGGGATTCACAGAGATTTGGGGGAGATTTGGGGAGATTGGCATGGAAGCTTCATGCCCTTTCCCCATACCTTGTCCTGTGCATCTCTTCCAACTGGCTGATGGAAGTTCCTGAATTATATCCTCTTAGAATAAGCTGGTAATCTAGTATGCAAAATGTTTCTCTGGGTTCTGTGGGTCACTCTAGCAAAATAGCTGAACTCAGGTGGGGTAAGCTGTTGGAACCTCCCAACTACAGCCAGTTGGTAAGAAGCACAGGTGACAGCTTGTGTCCAAGGTGTGTGTGTATGTGGAGCAGGGGTAGGTTGGGTGGGTTGGGGAAGTCATATAGGATTTACCCCTTACCCTGTGGAATCTGATGCTGTCTTGGGGTAGACAGTGTCCACATTGAATTGAATTGTAGAATGCACAGCTGGTGTTGGAGTATTGCTTGGGGAAGCCACTCCCTTGCACGTTAGAATTGGTGCCAGAATCTTAGATTCGATTAGAGATCTTCAAGGTCCTTCTAGCTGCTAGTCTAGCAGCTCCTGAGGATAACTTTTGAGCCTTACACTGGTTTATGGAGTGTTTTTTTTCCAGTAGCTTTCTTGCTCTCCCATGGATAGCCAAGAGGGTTTACTCAATGTGCCTTCCATGGATACTTGCACAGGTGCTAAGAAAAATTTGTTTGGAGAAGCAAGCTAATTCTATACCTGAATCCCATAGCCAGCCACCTCTATTTTTAAACAAGTACTCCTAGTCCAGTTTTTTTTTAATTAAACTAATTTTTAGTTAACTCAATTAAATAACTAGTTTAAATTAAGCTCACTTAACTAATTTTTAGATCATTATGCATTCACGTGCTGTGGAAAAAATAATACAGAGAGATCCTATGTAAACTTTACCCACTTTGGCCAATTGAAACATATTACAAAACTATAGTATAATGTCACAGCCAAGACATTGACCTTGATAGAATCAAGACACAAAACATTTTCATGACCACAAAGATACTTCATGATGCCATTTTTATGGCCACACGTACTTCCCTCTCACACTTACATACTACCCCTTAACCACTTAACTGTTCACCCACTTTCCATTTCTATAATTTTGTCATCTCCAAACTGTTACATAAATGGAATCATTTAGAATGTAAGCTTTTGGGATTGGCTTTATTTCTCTCAGCATAGTTCTCTGGAGATTCATCCAGGTTCATTCCTCTTTTATTGCTGGGTAGAATTCCATGGTATAGATGTATCACGGTTTACTTAAACATTCACTCACTGAAAGACCTGAGTTGTTTCTAGTTTTTGGTTGTTATGAATTAGCCGTTCTCAATATCCAAGGATATGTTTTATGAACAGCCTTCTCATTTCTCTGGGATAAATGCCCAAGAGTGTAATTGTTGGATTAGATGGTACTTGTATGCTTAGTTTAAGAAAGTGCCACAGTCTTCTCCAGAGTGGCTGTCATTTTACGTCCTCACCAGCTGTGTTTGAATGGTCAAGTTTCTTTACTTTCTTGCTAGAATTTTGTATTGTCACAATTTTTTTATTTAAACTTCTGTGATAGGTATATAGGGGTGTTTGATTGTGGCTTTCATTTGCATGTCCCTAATGGCGAAAGACATTAGACATCATTTCATATGCTTATTTTCCATCTGCACATCCTTTTTACTCAAACATCTCTTCCTGTCTTTTGTCCATTTTCTAATCAGATTGTTTACTTTTTTACTCCAAGTGTGGGAGTTCTTTACATGTTACCGATATTACGTCTATTGGATATGAGGTTTGCAAATATTTTCTCTCAGTCTCTAGCTTGTCTTTTCCTACTCTTAAAAGAACCTTTCACATAGCAAATGGTTTTAGTTTTCATGAAGTCTAGTTTATTTATTTTTCATCTTGTGGATCATCTCTCTCCTGGATAATTGCAGTAGGACCACTGTTATTTATTTTTTTAAGTAGGCCACACACCCAATGTGGGGCTTGAGCTTACGACCCTGAGATCAAGAGTTGCTTGCTCTACAGACTGAGCCATGCTAGTGCCCCAATAGATCCCCTGTTTTCTTGATTCTGCCCTTAACTACCAGTTGGCTATTGTTAACAGAGCAGAATGATCTTTTTAAATGTAATTGCTTGCTCAAGATTCTCCACACTTCCCATGTCACTCAGAATAAAAGCTAGTCTTGACAATAGCTTACTATCTGGTCCCTCATTATCTATCTGACCTCTTTTCTTACCGTTCTCTTCGGCTCTCAGTTCTGGTTACACTGGCTTCCTTGGTGATAGTCTATCAGGCCAAGCAACCCTTGATCCAGGGCTCTAACCTCTTCTTTTTGTGTGGAAAATAGAACCTTAGCTGTAAACTTTCTTATTTCTCTCAGGTCTTACTGAAAAGGGATCTTTTTAGTAAAGGCTTCCATGATTTCCCATTTAACATAGAAATGACCCATTTCTTACAGACCCAAATTCAGTTTGTTTTATTTTTCTTCATGCTACTTGTCAATATCTAACCTACTACATATTTGATGTATTTGAAAAGATGACCTGTCTTGTCTTCCAGAATTAAACTCCTTGGGAGAAAATGCTTTTGTCTGTTTTGTTCATAACTGTTCAACTGCAGGATCTAGAGAGCTTGTCACATAGTAGAGACTCAATAAGCATTTACAGAATGAAGAATGAAGAAATGAAGGAACGAGTAAAGTATGTCCCAGCGTGGAGAATCTGCACTGGTACCACTGGAATAATCTTTTCTTTTGTGAAGAGAGGTTTGCTTCCTTGAGAAATTCTGGATCTAGGAAACATGCCTTAAGAATCTTCCTTCTTCTAAATAAACAAACAAAAACAGAAACAGACCTATAAATATAGAGAACAAACTGATGGCTATTAGAGGGGAGGAGCAAAATGGGTGTAGTGGGAAAAGAAGGGAATTGTCTTCCTTGGAATGAAGGGATTAGAACTCTTAATGAAATTTCAACTCCTGATGAAGTCATAATCATTAGGGCTTACTAATGCTAAATATTGAAAGGCTGATGGGATCGTTATGGTGGAGGGGCTAAGCTGACAGCACTGGAACCCACTGATCAATCTCAACATGGTTAAACATGGGACAACCTTA
This sequence comes from Puma concolor, assembly GCF_028749965.1. Lineage (NCBI taxonomy): Eukaryota > Metazoa > Chordata > Mammalia > Carnivora > Felidae > Puma > Puma concolor. Next base: position 142,949,030 of record NC_141667.1, on the reverse strand, counting down.
TGTGCTTACTGTTGTGATTTAATCGGAAGGCACACAACACCACTTATAAAATAATCTTGCAATAACGAGAAACTGAATTGAAAACTAATTAATTTTCTAGATCTAACTGCCTGTTTGGAAGGAATTATGGGTAATATAAGAACATCTTAAATGACATCACAAGATACAACCAACCAACTCCATGCTGCAGAAAATACTACAGGATAAATGATTTAGTTTCTTCAACAAATAAATGCCCCCTAAAAGGTAGGAAGAGCTCTCACAGACTAAAAGACACATTGACCACATGCTGTGTGTGGATCTTGATTTATTTCTGTTTTTTAAAAAATGTTTATTTATTTATTTTTGAGGGGGGGTGGGGGGAGGGAGACTGACCCAAAGAGGCTCTGACATGGAGCTTGAACCCACGAACTCCATCATAACCTGAGCAGAAATCGAGAGTCAGATGCTTAACCAACTGAGCAACACAGATACCCCTGGATCTTGGTTTTAATGAATGAAGTATAAAAAAGACATTTGATATGATTAAGGGAATTGGAGTATGGCTTGGTTATAAAGTGATATAAAGAAATTGTGGTTAAATTTGTTCCATAAGATAATGATAGTGCTGGTTAAAAAAAAAAAAACAATTATCTATTGGATATAAATACTGCTGCATTTAGTGAGAGATGATATAATGTCTGAGATTTTCTTCAAAATACAGTACTCCCCAACCCCCTCACACTCCTCCAAACATTGAAACTAAAGGAATTGAACAAAAAGCTATGTGTGTGGTGTGAGGGAGGGGGTGTGGTGCATGGGACAAGAATGAGAGAATATTGATAATTGTTCATACTGGGTGATAGGTCCATGGCACCACATCCCTGTTGTGCAATTTCTTTTACTTTTTCTATGCTGGAAAATTTCTACCACAAAAAGTTTTTTTTAAAATTCCTTTTTGCACCTTCTTACCTAGGGATTCTCCAAGAAACAGGAAGATTGAATCTCATCAGCAAATTCTCACAAGGGGGTATTTGTCCTGTTTTCACTCTCCCTGCTTGGAGACTGATGTTCCACACGTCCTTTCAGATTTGGACTTGCCTTTGTCCAGTGGGGACTTCTGGGAGCCTGCCTCATTCCAGCACACCAGTACTCCCCCCGGATCACGGCCACTGCCCCGAAAGGGGGTGTCTCTCATTTTAGACTGGGATCAGAAGGATCCAGATGGGTTGCCGCTTATAACTGGTATACATTTCAGCCCACGAGCAGAGGTGTGCAAGAAATAGTATGAAATTGTTTTTGTAACTCCACTTAATTTGTATTTTAAGCCTGGATCCTGCTGAAGTCCTGTTTGGATTTCTACCCATCCCTCTTCAGAAATCATACAGAGCCACAGTCATGAGGGTTGAGGTGAGAGCATGATTACTGTTTAGGGGGGTATACACTTGTAGCTTAGAGGTCCAGTGGCTCGGTTGCCATGTTTCCTTTTGGTTTGGTGACTCTTGTGTCATGGGTGGGACAGGTTGGTTCTGCTCATATGCACAACACAGCCATCAACTCCGAGAGTTTTTGCCATATCTAACCCTCTGACCGCACTTTAGAGATTCCTTTTCTTTCATGGTCCACAGACCTCTCTGTGATGATATAGATCTTAAGCTAGCAGGAAAAGAAGACAGTAAGTGTATAATTTCAAAGTTCCTGCTTCTGATAGGTTTCTGCTCAAGTATCCTCACTTTTCTGTGGAGTTTGGGATTTTAGAAATAAAAGCCCAGATGATAAGCACAGTATTGCTGCTTTCAGCCCTGCACGTCTTTCCTCTGGCCAGTGAACCCAGAGCCTGCTTCCCACTTGAATGCAGAAGGGAAAGGGTAAAAAATAAAGGGAGAAAGGGAAAAAAAAATCAACAAGAACAGATTCGCATCTCAAAATATCCTTTCACTCTTAAGAAGATGAGAGTTGAATTCACGGGAAAGGTTCCATTGGGAAAAAGGAATGACTCTTGAAAATGGGGTCTCCGCATTTGCAAAGGCTGTGTGGGATCCAGGTCCCCAGAATGCTCTGACATCATCAGTGAGGTCAGAGAACTCTGCTGTGGGCCTGGTGACCTTTGAACCTTAACAGCCCTGTGCTGTAGCGAACCCTGGGCAGTGCTGTTCGTTCTCTGAGCTGTCTGACGTCCTCAGCCATTTAGGGGACTCACCTATTTTTGCTTATATTGGGCCATTTCATCATATTTTCTGAGAGTCAAGAAGGGCCAACCAGCGAGGGAAAAGAAGAGCTGGGGGTTAGGTGTCTTCTAAGAAGCTTCTGTAGCTGGTACCATGAAACAGAGACAAAAGAGGAAACATCTGGAAGATGAAGAGTCCCAGGAAACAGCTGAGCAGGGAGGAGGTATGTGCTGGGCACCTTGTCTGGGGGTGGGGCACAGAGGCTGCAGCCAGTCTGTGCCTCCCCCAGGGAGGCGGGCAGCAGATGTTGCCGCGTCCGTCCTGAGGGTCCCCGGTGGTGTGAGATGGCACAGGAAGGCCAGATGCCCCCCAAAAGCCAGGGATTCATCCCTGCCAGTCTGAGAACTTCTCTCTTGGCCTGTTCAGGCCTGGAGCTATGCTGGACTCAGAGCAGGCTGGGGTCCCGCTTGCCCAGGCTCAGTCCTGTGTTCTCTTTTATCCTCTTTATGTGATTTTCCTCTGGGGTCCCTGGGTGTGGGGTGTGATGGGTGCTGATAGAGATCGACCCATCAAAGAGGAAAGAGAAGCCTGTTCAAAAACATTTTGAGAAGTGACATGCCTGTGCAGAAGGAGATGGTCTAGGGATGGCATCATACCGAAAGTGTGGAGATCGTATTCCTTTAGCAGGAAGAATTTGCCAGTTGATCCATGGGAGTTTGTGAATCTACAGGTGTGGGCTTTCCAGAGGAGATCAAGGGAATGGAGGGGTCTTTTACAGACCATGCCCAGATGGAGGGGAGTGAGAAATGTAGTCAGGGACTTTCAGGGAGCTCCGAAAGCTGTGGATTTACTTCCTAGGGTGCATGGTGACTGCGTGCGTTTTACACAAACAAGTAGCTTGTCCTGAGAAAGTGGGTGGTCACATGCAAGAGGTGGGGCAGAGTGGAGCCCACCCCAGAGATCCAGCCGGAGGCTTCTGTCCCAAATTAGAGCTCTCTCATCAGCTTCCACGAGGTCCAGGGCCCTGAAGAGTGTAAGATGGGCCCTGGGAATGGAGGCCTGGACAGGAGGAGGATTTTGATGCAGCAGCTGGGATAGGACAGAGAAAGCAATGATTGGCAAGATACGTTTGTCTCTTTGTGTGTGATGGGGCAGGGGGAGCAATGGGGAGAAGGGGGAGAGTGTCCTTAGCTGTGAAGTCTGTCTTGTAAGGTTCCTGTCACTTACCCATATACATTTTGATAGAGAAAAAAATTGCACATCTGCACACACACTATTTTATTAAATTGTACAGAGCATATAGGCATATATGCATATCACTCGTCCACTGTGTTCACATACGATCCATGTGTATCGAAGTCCTCTCCCATTACACCAAACTCTGGAGTAGAAGTGTATCACAGATACTCTATGGTACATACTTACACTAAAAATAAGCATGACCCAAATATTGCATGGGAACACTCGCAAATAAAAATTATTTGTGGTTTACCTGAAACGCAAATTTAACTGGGCGTCCTCCATTGTTGTTTGCTAACTCTGGGAATCCTTGTATACTTCACATCAGCTGACATAGCATACCCTGATTAGTATCTGTCTTCTACCAGAACGTTCGACATTCCCAGAGCCTAGAAGAGTGCCTGATACATAGTAGCTGAACACTGTTGAAGGAATGGATAAATGAATGATTGAATACACACCATAAATACAGACCATATTATATAAATCAGGAAATGTGACATGTTGCACGGTTCCTGAGTTGTGAACACACGCTATGCTCCAAACGCTCTATGCGTTTCTACCCTGCTCGCCACAACGTCCCCACAGGCGTGAAAGGTTTGACTGATACATGTTATTCTCACGTGTCAGACATCCTGTTCACAGCCACCACTCAGGCCTTCACTTCTGACAAGACACTAACAAAATAGTTATCGATAGTAACTAAATGCAGGAGTATCCACCGGGGACCAGACGGTCGACCACGTGTATTCGCTGAACCTGACCCGGGTCAGACCCTCTGTTAATATTTGTTGGATGGATGAGTGATGCATTAGCATGCCCCACCCATGGTGTCTCAGGCTTTCCTATCTTTCTCAGGAGTCTCGAAGTCGCAGGAGGATGCCCTTCAGCTTGGATCCCTTGGGGTGGCCAAAGGCTGGGGCGCAGGGGTAGGGGAGGTGTCCTCTGCCTCTGAATACTTCTCCTGTGTTTCTTCTCCACGCAAGTTCATTCATGGTGGTAAGCGTTCAGGGCTCCTTGGATGTGGGGCCCCTTGGGTTCGGGGCTGGAGACACACAGATCCAGGAGAAGCTGGGAAGGCATCCAGGACAGTCAGAAGTGATCAGGGCTCAACGGAGGAGCCTGGGAAGATGGCGTAGCTGTTGGGAGAGTGTGGATACAAGCTCCATGTGGGGGAGCATGAGCCCTGGTGCAATCATAGTGGGGAAGTTAAGATACAAGGGCCAGAAAGGTCCGAGCTCGAGTTGTCGGGCTGAGGGACAGAATTAAGCACCTTCAGAGGAGCTGTGCAGGCTTTGCCTTTATCCTTACTTCCAGAGAAGGGCGGAGCATCTCAGCACAGGCCTCTCCGGCTCTGGAGCAAGACCATCCAGTTCAGATCCCCACGCCTGACGCCCACCATTCACTCCATGCACGTCCATTCTTAGCACACACACCCCAAGCCCGTGATCTACAGTGCCATGTTCTCCACCACTGTCCCCATGCCACATGCACACGTACCCCGATGGTAGCCCCAACTCAGGTTCTGCTCATGGCACGCGCAACCCACCACCGTCCCTCACGTTCTGCAGTGCCCTGCTACCTGACTCCACACCCCCACACACAGACGCCCCCCAGTCTCCCTACAAACACTCACAGCCTGCAGATGCCACCAGATACACCCCCCCCCCACCGCCCCGGAGTATGAACACCAACACCAAGCTGCTTACACCAAGAGCCCCTCTGCCCTCTACCACACTTGAAGCTCCTTCAGCTTCTGGCCGGCCCCACGCACGTTCTTATGTCTCTAATTTCCTTTCCCAGGAATCCGGAGAGTACATCGAGACAGTCCCCAGCCTAGATCACCCCTAGTCCAGGGTCAGGAGCGAGGGGAGACTGCTCCCCCCTCACACCAGGTCTCCTTCTCGTCCCCTTCATCCTATAAGACCTGTGTGTCCTCTGTGTACAGAAACAAAGAGGAAAGGGGCATGAAAATATACTACATGCAGGTACAAATGCAAAAGGGTGTGGCTGTCTCCTGGGAGACAGAGGAGACCTCGGAGTCACTAGAGAAGCAGCCGAGGATGGAAGAAGTGACCCTTCCTGAGAACGTGCGGGTAGGTACTCCCCCCTCTGATGTGTCCACCAGAAACCTGCTGTCTGACAGCGAGCCCAGCGGGGAGGACAAGGACCACGAGGAGCGGGCAGAGTCAGACAGCCTGCCAGGCTCACCCACTGTTGAGGAGAGACCCAGGGCCAAGACCCCCGACTGGCTGGTGACCGTGGAGACTGGCTTCCGATGCATGGCCTGCTGCCGAGTCTTCTCCACCTTGGAGGTCCTCCAGGAGCATGTCCAGTACGGGATCAGGGAGGGCTTCAGCTGCCATGTGTTCCACCTCACCATGGCTCAGTTGACGGGCATCGTGGAACCTGAGTGCACCCAGGAGGAGGAGGATGAGAACGAGGAGGAGGGAGAAGAGAAGCAGGAAGAAAAGGATGAGAAGGAGCAGCCCGCGCAGGAGGACCCTCGCGTGAAGCGACCCTGAAGCCAGTGCCCAGGCTGTGTGTTTCATTCTCCAAAGGACAACAAGTGAGCTGGGGCTGAGTGTGTGAGGGCACTGTGCCTTCTCCACAACACTCCTGTCTCTCCCATCCAGGCTCATGCCTCCAGAATGGAGAGTGGGGAGCTTTGACAGCTCAGGGGACACCTTAAGGAGGGGGGTGGGTGAGCGGGCCCCTTGCTTCTTGTCCAGGCATTTGATACAGTTATGACTGTCAGTGGGGATTTATCCCGAGCTTTTCAGCTCCCGCAGGAAGTCCTACAAATTTCCGAGGGCTAACAGAGCACCTTTCCTCTTGAACCAAGAAGTGTCTTTCTCTGTTCTGGTTTCCACACAGCAATTGAGATCCATGAGCCATAAATTCCTGGAAGACGGTGTGGCCTTCTTTTGGGAGAAGTAAGTAAGGCCTGAGGTTGGTGTGGTCTGAGCTGATGTCAGGGGATCCCAGGGGAGTCTAGGGGAAGGAATTACATGGCCACGCTGGGTTACCTTGTGGCTCCGCAGTGGCATCAGCTTGTGGCATACTCAGTGCGTCCAGGAAATTGACCTCCATTTCCTTAAGTGAGAAAGTGAGAATTGAAAAAAAAATTTTTTGAGTTTTTAAAATTTATTTTGAAAGAGAGAGGAGGTGGGAAGGGGCAGAGAGAGAGAGAGAGGGAGAGAGAGAGAGAGAGAGAGAGAGAGAGAGAGAGAATCTCAAGCAGGCTCCTCACCATCAGCACAGAGCCTGACACAGGGCTCGAACTCACAAACCGTGAGAGCATGACTTGAGCCAGAACCAAGAGTCGGATGCTCAACTGATATAGCCACCCAGGTGCCCTGAGAAAGTGAGAATTTTAATTGGCATTTATTTCATTGACTGCATGACTGACCTGAGCTCTAAGAGCAAATACTGCCAGCAGCCCTTCTGGGATGAGAGCTCATTGCAACTTCAAGGGCTAGGAGTGGTCTGGAGAGAGGACATGGGGCCTAGCAGGACCAGCGGTTTGAGGTGTGAGAGCCTTCGGCCAAAGCCAGCATCTTATCCCGGCCCATGGATGTAGCCCTCTGGAAGAAAGCAGAGTGAGGAGGGAGAGAAACAAGGAAGTGAGCCCCCAAGAGATCTGGGAATATTCCAGAACCTTCCGTTTGCTATAGTAGGTCTGGAAATAAAAACAGTGTGGTGTGTGTGGCTCTGAGCTTTAAGGCAAAGGTGAAGGGTCACCCTGACTCACTGAGCTCACGTTCACTTCTTGTCTCTTCCTGTTCTGCCTTATGTGTTTAATCAATTCCAGGGAGAAGAAAGGATCCTGGGGATAGTAGCAGATAAAATGCCAATGATGTGAAGAAAGATGAAGGAACCGGCATGCAATCTGGCATCACATGAAAATATAAATACCATATGCAATAAAGGCTGTTTTCCAAACCTTACCTGGATATGTTCTTTAAGTGAAGTTATCTATCTGTCTGTCTGTCTGTCTATCTACCATCTACATTTTTCCCTCTAGTGGCTCATGAACCAGGTCTCCTATAAGCACCAAAGACGCCCACAATCCTTTTCCAGCAGCAACAGTACTGAAGCACTCAGGATTGATTAGGCTTTTGTGTGACTGTTTTCACAAGGCTGGATTCCACAAATGACAAACTACACTGGCTTCAGAAGAGGTCGTCGGTAAGTAGTGGGTGCTGTAAAAACTGTGTCCTATGGGTCGTGTTTGAAAGCACTGTGAAGGCAGTCTTCAGAGGGCTGCTGGCTGGTGTGCATATCTCCCCAGGTCTGGCCTGGATGAGGGATTATGAGTTGTGGCTTCACAAGGAAACACCAGGACAGAGGAGAAATTTCTGAGTTTTGAAGCTATCCATGGAACAGGTCCCTCTTGCATGGGTGAGACTTTGTCACAGTGCTCAGAAGAGGCCATCTAACCACACCCACCCGTTGTGTTTGCAGAGATAGTTGTAGCAAGAGTTTAAGCCAATAAGCTCTGATATTTTCAGTTCTGACATTAAATTTCCATTTCTAAATAAATTCTTCCTCTAGCCTCTCAAGTTTTTGACCTTTTCGTCCCTGAACTTAATCTTCACAACACGGCTACCACCCCCTGGAACTAAGGACGTCTAGGAGGCCCTGAAGACTCATTTCGATGCATGAGGTTGTCCCTGGACTGCAGGTGAGGGGGTAGTTATGTGTCTTTCTAATCTGAGTAGGGGGGCAATGCCAGGCTTTAGAGAACTGATGGAATTAGAAAGAAATAATTCAAAGTTCAGAGACTCTGTCCATTTAAGCAGGATAAGGTCTAATTCCAAAGTCCTATGGATTTTTTTTCGGAATGTGAAATGTGATTTCCATGGGGCTTTATTGAATCAACCATGGTTTCTGTGATCTGGCGTTGTCATTTTTATTTGAATAATAATGATAATGACAATGATGATAATAATAATAATAATAATAATAATAATAATAATAATAAACCAGTTTACTCACCGGTTTCATGTTTCTCAGCTTGTCCAATGGGGATGTCGTCTGCATATTCACATGTTTTGCCTCAAGATGCCCTGTTTCCCCTTTGACTGCCATTCCAGGAATTCAGAATTGGAGGCTTATCCTACCCTTCCGTACTCACACCACCGTCTGGGGGATTCCATTCCCTCTCTGACGGCATCTGTGTGCTCTGTAACCTTCCCCTTTGTCTTGTTCCTTTGTTCCTTGAGCCCATCAGGAACATTCCCTTTCCACACCCCACACCCCCAGTCTTCCTGGGTCTTCATCATTTTCTTCTTTTCTTGGAAGGTTTTTTTGACTTCTCTCTTCCACTGACTGTTTCAAACACTGAGAGCTTATTTCACATAACTCGGTGGGATGCTGTTGACACAATGAGAGATCTGGCTGCCATTCCTGTTCAGAGAGAGTCTTCCCTGAAAGCACAGAGCAGAGCAACACAAGGGCCTGTGGGTCCAAGTCAGGTGTTGCAGGAAGAGTTTATTGTGAAGTGTGGAGACACTTGCTGGATTTTTAAATTTGTTAATCTTGTATCCACCTGCCTTATTAAACCTGTCTTATTCTTACTAGTTTATCTGTGTGTTCTCCTGGGCTTCCTGGATAAATGTTGATGTTAAATGTAAATCGAATGCTCTGTGGATAACTTGAGTTCATTATAATTCATTTGATAGATACTTTTTTAACGTTTACTTATTTGCTTTGAGAGAAATAGCACAAGTCAGGGAGGAGCAGAGAGAGAGAGAGAGAGAGAGAGAGAGAATCCCAAGCAGGCTTCATACTGTCAGCTCGGAGCCTGATGTGGGGCTTGATCTCATGAACCATGAGATCATGACCTGAGCTGAAATCAAGAGTTGGTCACTTAACTGACTGAGCCACCCATGTGCCCACCATTACAGTGAATTTGTAACTTGATAATCCTGTTTCTCATTCTTTTCTTATCACCTTCTAATAATTGTATCTGCTTTATGCCACAGTCTTCACACATCAATAATCCTCCTTAATTCTGTTGAAGCAGATGAATCCATTAAGAATCTTGTCTTTTTCTCTTTATTCTTTGCATTTCCTTTCTAACTTTTAAGATCCTTTTCTTGCCTCTTTACTATCCTGACTCTTTTTTCCCCCTATTTCAGTAAACTTTCAGTCTCCTTCCCTAATTTCCTCCCAAACATTCGGAGTTTATTCCTCACAAATTAGAGGATGTTTGATTGTTGAAAAGTGATAACTTCACTGGTGTTCTTGCAATGGTGGAAGCTTCCCTGTCTGGCAGTCCACAAAGGCTGGCCCCTGGAGACCTGCAGTTGTGTTCCAAACCCTTCTAAAAACAAAATGCATAGCAAGAATACCTCCCAGCAAATTAGAGTCCCTAGACAACTGCTCAAATCTCAGCTTTGAATTACCATCCAGTTAAGATGATTTGGGTAGGAGTCATGGGGTAAATGTGTCCCCAGATCTATGTAAATAGAAAACCAAAGAAACTGTGAAACAAAAATTGGAAGGAAATCACACGTGAAACAAATTAGGGAGTGGTTTTAATCTGTACCAAGATGTGCGTGAGCGTGTGTGTGTGTGTGTGTGTGTGTGTGTGTATGTGTGGTTTGGTATGTTCGAGGTGGAGATGGGGGTAAAGGGTAAAGGGTCCTATGAGCTCTAATTACTTACCCAGACAAGTTCAGTGGAGATGCCCATTTGCCCTGTAACAGGTGCATCAAACCTGAAAGGTCCTTCCTGTTTCTGTGTTGCACCTGTAAGTGTAGAGGCCCAAGGTTCACTGTGTAAATTTCTCAGACGATACTCCAATCTGAGATTTTCTAGCCTCATCCAAGAATCTGACCTGAGTTCCCTTCTGCTCTGGGCCCCTGGAATCCTCTCTTCTTCTGATTCCTGGGGAATATTTTTTCTAGTCTCTTAGCCAAGCTCTTCCCTCTCAGAGACATTCCACTTGTTTTCCCTCAAGACTTGAACAGTACACATTTTGACAGCTTAGTGAACCTAGAGTCAGGTTAAGCCGAGAATGTGGTAAGAGGCAGGATTGTCAATAGAAAAACTAGTTCCCCTTTTCTGAGGGGACTTGAGAATTTGATCTTTAAACCACTCTGGTAAGGAGGGGAAACAGAATAATAAAATTAGCAAGTAATGAGGAAGTACCACAAACCAGGTATTCTTGTATTTGTGTGGGTTAATTAGTCTAGAGAATGACTCTGTCAGGCCCATGACATTATCATATTGTGGGATGAGCCTTACCTGGTCTAAGGGATTGTGGGCACAGCTCCTGGAACCATCTGGGAACTTTGTTCTTATTCTAGATCGTACTAGCCTGGGGCATATGAGGGCTAGATGAAGAATTTATTCATGCCTAAGGTTACTGTATACTGTAGTCCTATCAGGTGCTAAGAAATTCCAAGATTAATGAGGTCCACCTGGCCCAGATAGCCAGAGTGGTTTGTGTGTGTGTGTGTGTCTGTGTGTGTGTGTGTGTCTGTGTGTGTGCACGCATGTGCAGAAAACTTCTGGCCTAAGAGAGTTCTGAGCCGGTTCTGTTTGATCTCATCAAGTGCAGGCAGGGGTCACCTCTCCACATCACCACTGCCACCACCTTCCTGGGTGTCTGGACCATGCCATAACTCAAGGGTTTATGAATGGCCTGGCAGAGTGAACGCAGAGTAAGTTGGATGGGTTCCACCCAAATACCTCTCTTGCTGGGGAGTCAGGCTGATGTCTGGAGACAAGTAGAGTGTTCTCAGACTGTGTGTGTGTTGCCTTCTGGTTAGTTCTCTCGGCCAGGCACTCCAAGACTTCATCCACTCTCAGCCCAAGAGATCCTTTTCATCGCAAGGGTAGGACGTTTGCCTCATTTGCCATCATATCCTTTCCCGAAAGTACAGTTATTACGAGATGTTCCCACTTCCCAGACTCCTTTCCTCTCACTTGATTTATGTTCTGTTACCTCTTCCCTCCAGGACGGTGTGTTGACTCAATGGGCATAGATCCAAAGATTGCAGGAAATGCCAACAATTCCAAAATAACAATACAGGCACATCAGGAAAACTTCAAACCATTTATCCTGATACATTTGTTAAAATTTCACAAACAGAGGTGCCTGGGTGGTTCATTCATTTGAGTGTTTGACTCTTGAGTTTGGCTCAGGTCTTGACCCCAGGGTTGTGGAATCAAGCCCTGCCTCGGGCTCTGTGCTAACTGTGGTGCCTGCTTGGAATTCTCTCTCTCCCTCTTTCTATCTCTGCCCCTCTCCCCAACTTGTGTGTGCTCTCTCTTTTTGAAAATAAAATAAAATGAAAAAAAAAAAACCTAAATTCACAAACAATATATTAAGAGTATAAAAACTCAAAGGATAAATTGAGTAAAATGTAATTTTTTCTTTATTCTTTTCCCACTATATTCATTCCAATCCTCAAAGTTAACATGATTAACCATTTGATATGCACATTTTCGGACATTTTTCTACACATACACACTTTTTCACGTAGAGTATGAACTAAGTCCCCTCTAACTTGCTATGATTCTGTGATTTGCTCTCTCCCGTTGAGTCATCTGCTGATAAAGAAGTCCTTTCCATGGGCAAATTTTCCAGTAGCTAATAGTTAACATCTGCTGAATGCTTACTCTGTGTCAGGTACACTTCTCACTGCTTATATATAATTCTTACACACAGTTTCATGACATCCCCATCGAACAGGTACAGTTATAAACCCTCTGTAACAGATAAGGGCAGATGAGGCATGAATAACTTCTTCATCTACTTCTTTTTCTTTCATTTGCTCCAGAACTTACACAGGGGCCAGACAACTTGGCTGAGACTTTGGAGCAAGTCAAAATCCATTCCTTTAATCATTTTGCTTTATTGTCTCTATTTGGAAGAGTGGATGGTTTTGCCACTAAAACCTTTAAATATGTTACCTTGTTACATCTCTAGCATGCATGGGTTTGTTACATGGGGTAAGTAAACTGACTTTTTAAAAAATGTTTATTTGTTTTTGAGAGAGAGACAGCCAGAGCATGAGTGGGGGAGGGGAAGAGAGAAAGGGAGACATAGAATCTGAAGCAGGCTCCAGGCTTCATGCTGTCAGCACAGAGACTGATGAGGGGCTCAAACCCATGAACCATGAGATCATGACCTGAGCCAAAGTTGGATGCTTAACCCACTGAACCACCCATGTGCTCCTAAACCGACTCTTTATAAAAACCCTTATTCAGCTGAATGAAGGTAAGCCAGGGACTAGAATGTATATATTTAAGACTGCCTACCAAATTTTAAAAATGGTTTCTTGAATATAATTTATGTAATGTCAAGTCTAGTATGCTGTCTAAATAGTAACAGACAAGTGAAGATGGGTAAAACGGTACTTCAAGTTGACAAGTACCAGGAGTGTGGTAACACTGGGGCCAGTGTGGAGACCCACAGAAAAACTTGCTGTTTCCCTCCAGGCCTTTGGAAGGGCTCCATCAACTGCCAGTGTCCCCGTAGCAGCTACTCAGCTCACTTCTTAGTATACAAGCATCTTCAATTTGATAGACTCACAAGGAAGGCTTAAATGTGGTTAGCAGCCCTGCATTCTTGACGCAATCACATCTTCAGAGTGTGGGAGAATATCAAGCTATGAAAATGTCCTTGGAAGGACTCACTTATTAAATTTGGCTTTCTCAATCTTCCTAATACTTTTTCACCAAACACCACGTGGTTCCCTTAATTTTTCAGATTCATGTTGCTTTTCCTTTGTCTAATGAATGTTCAAATATTTCCTGAGGAGCTATTAAGGTTAAGGGGAAAAAAATAAACATCTCCAAAACAAAAAAGATAATGACAAGTAGAAAAAGCCCTGAAACTAAGGATATACTTCATTATAGCTTATTAATTGGAGTGGGAAGTTTATGCTCACTGCTTAGGGTGGATAAATAAAAGTCAAGGATTCTCTGAGGCTTCTCTGGGTTCCTTATGAGTCTCCACCATTTCCGATGAGTATGATATGACAGATAAAGTATAGGATGTGTAGTTAAATTTGAATGTCAGAAAAACAATGAAAACATTTTTAGTATTAATATGCCCTACATAGCACATAGGATATACTTATACAAAACATAAGTATTTATGATTTATGTAAAGTTCCAGTTTAACTGGGTGTCCTGTATTTTTTATTGATTAAGTCTGATGACAGTACTGAGGAGCTATGGTGGAGGCAGCTAAGGGGTGTGGCACAAAATGGCTCTTGGGTAGTTACAAGTTGCTTGAGGTCGTCTAGGTATGGTGTAAAATCCTTCATGAACATAGCTGAAAAGCCACAGCCAGTATTTGACTGGAATTACTTCCTTGGGCTTCTCTTAGGTGGGATGAACCTTTCTCTTAATGACTTTTGGTAAATCTGGAAGCCCATATCTAAGGGGGAGCCCCAAAGCGAAATTGCATCCTTACAAACACATTTCCAATTCAAAATGGAATCTTTCTAGAACTGGTTGCATATGAATAATAAGAGATGAGAAGGTTTGTGAAACTTGGGATTAATATACCTTTTACCCTTTATGAGTACAGTTTTGCTGTCCTGAGAGATTTAACATGAGTCATGTGAAAAACCCCATGTTCCTAGACAGACAGAAATAGTCCTGTTATACTTCTGGATGCATGGCCAGGCTCTCGTGTTTCAGACAGTGACTATCTGGTCTTAGAAAGACCCAGGCCTGCATCTTTCTGAGGACCAGGCAAAGACCAGAGTTTCAAGTTTAAGTCTTATGGCTTACAGAGACAACAGTGAACTTCACGTTATTTCCACAAGAAATGGAGCCAGACTTGAGCTAAATCCACTGTGCAGGTTCCATCCAAACTGTATGTCAACGTAGAGCTTGTTTAAAACTATAGAGGTCCAGAAAATTCTCTGATATGCTCTTTGGGCCCTCACTGTCGGAGAGGAAGTAGGGCTGATACTATAGTGGTGCCATGAATTTTCTGAGCTTACATTGGCATTTCCCAGGCCCCAAAGACTAGGTGTTGCTTCTTGAAGTGTGCAGAGAGATTTTTCTCTCTTTTGTGGCCTCTAATAGCATTGCGAAAGGAAGGTTTTGCACCTGGCTCAGAAGAAGGCTGGGCAGGTTTAGGCTCACTGGTATTACTAGACTCAAGGAGAAACATATGATAAAAAGTAGGGGTGTCTGGGGTGGGAAGGATATTGCTGGAATTTCACAAATGCTGCAGCACCAGGGAAGGCCACCAGAAGAACTGGGCTGTGATTTAGGTTGCAGGTAAGGGAGTGAGGAATGGAACAGGGACTGACCTTATACAAGTGGCCAGCTTGTCATGCATTCATTTGTAAAAATTCATTCATTCATTCATTCATTCACTCATTCATCAATTGGATTGCTATCAGGTATCAGGTATTGTGTCAGGTTTTGAGATATAGTAGTGAAGGAAACAATTTCTCAGTCTTTCAGGAGCTTATAGTTCAGAGGGACTGATAAAGAAATAGGCATAGGAATGACTTAATTAATTGGCATAGGAAATAAGTTGCCCAATAGAGGAAGTAGAGTCTCTGTGGGTTCAAACAGGAGTGTCAATGAACTGAGCCCAGTGGTAGGGGTAGGGAACGGGGGACCAGAGAGGGTTCTCAAAGGAAGTGATAGTGGAGATCTGTAGGATGAGCAGATATTTTCCAGGAGCCTCCCAGATGGAGGGAATGAGGGAAAGATGGAGGGAAGGAGTAAAATTTCAGGAAGAGAGACCAGTCCGTTATGAATCCTTAGGATGAGGAAAAAAATGTATGTTCTTTACTACGTTGGGGGCATGAAATCTGAGGGAGAAAAGTGACAGGGGATGTGCCTGGAAAGGGAGGCAGGGTTTCATAGGCCATGTTCACAAGTTTAAACTTTGTTCTTTGGGCAAAGGGGATTCACTAGAGGTACTAGGCAGAGAAGTAACTATGTCATATGTGTGTTTCAGTAAAGTCAGTTAGATGACTGTGTGTAGGGTGGATTTATCTGGGCATCGACATGGACAGAAAGCTCAAATTCTTCTGTGTGTGGGCCAGGGTCACACACGGGACTACCCAGGGCACTGGAGTTAAGTGAGGCAGTGAGTGGGGTGGGTGGAGGCCATCATACCTTCATTCTGTTAAGAGCAACATGGAATCAGTGACACCTCCTAAGATTATACAAGGCAGAGCTTTC
The DNA here is from genome assembly GCF_028749965.1 of Puma concolor. Classification (NCBI taxonomy): domain Eukaryota; kingdom Metazoa; phylum Chordata; class Mammalia; order Carnivora; family Felidae; genus Puma; species Puma concolor. Next base: position 142,933,461 of record NC_141667.1, on the reverse strand, counting down.
TTTGTATTTTAAAAAGTTACCTCACGACCTGAAAGGGTCATCACTGTAGAAAGGGAGTCTGGCACCTGCAACAGCTGAAAGGAAATAGCAGCTGATGGGGAAAAGCAGAATATGAGGGGTTCTGGAGCGGAATGCTGGAAGCAAGTAGCAGCTAAGGGCCTTTCCAACTCCTGGGCCTCTCTACCTTCTCCTCTTCCTGTCCCCCAACCTCATGAGGATGAAAAGGGTCTCCTAGAGGGGCACCTGGGTGGCTCATTTAAGAGTCCGACTCTTGATCTTGGCTCAGATCATGATCTCACGGTTCATGAGGTCCAGCCCTGCACTGGGATCTGTGCTAGTAGCATGGAGCCTGCTTGGGATTCTCTCTCTCTCCTTCTCTCTCTCTGCCCCTCCCCTGCTCATGCTCTTCCCGGCCCCCCTCAAAATAAATAAACTTAAAAAAAAGAAAGTAAAGGGTATTCTAGAGACCTTTGGCCAAATTCCCTTGTATGGAGACTTCCCATACAATTCCTAGCTTCTTTCTTTATCTTGAGAAAAAGATGAAGTTAACAGCCATGATAAAGTGAGGAGTGCCACCTGAAATGTATGTATGCCACAGGTTGTCAGAGATGGAACATGCGCTAACTTGGAAACTTATTCAGCGACCTCTCTCTGGGCCACACCTGTGCCAGCCCCATATGCAGTGCTGTTCCCCTGGAACAGAGAGGGCCCTGCTTTTTGGGCTTGCCTCAAATGAGGTGATGGACCTTGCCACAGGGAACTTTTTTTACTTCAGAAGAGGTTGTAAGAAAAGTCAGAACATCTCTCCTTAAAAGTGGTTGCTGAATTCCTTATTTATCCAGGACCCTCTGTCCTACCAAAGTGTGCGTGCGTGTGTGTGATCTAGATCTGCTGAGACATTTAAGAAATAGTCTTAAAATCACAACGATGGATTCAGTACCTGTGAATTAAGTTCAGCTCATTTTTATGTTTGTTTGTTTTTTATTTTTTTATTTCAAAAAAAATTTTTTTTATATATGAAGTTTATTGTCAAATTGGTTTCCATACAACACCCAGTGCTCATCCCAAAAGGTGCCCTCCTCAGTACCCATCACCCACCCTCCCCTCCCTCCCACCCCCCATCAACCCTCAGTTTGTTCTCAGTTTTTAAGAGTCTCTTATGCTTTGTGTTTGTTTGTTTTTTTGTGTCTAGTCTGGTCTGTCTCTTCGTGTTGCAAAATATTCACCCTACTGATTATTTTGAAAGAAGAAAACTGATGCCTGCCTCAGGGAAGAGAGCCACTCCTAAAAGTCTCCTTAGCTTCCCTTTTGAGGAAGGGAAGATACTTCTGTGGAAATAGTTTTAGGATGTGAAGGAAGCCTCTAGTCACATTGATGAAAAACCTGTGATTTTTCAGAGCACAGACCCAATGAAATGTTTCTTTTTCTCAATGTGTGTGTCTATGTTAACATTCAGATTGACAATTATGTGTTACAAGCACCTATCTGATAAAGGGTTAGTATTCAAAATACATAAAGTACTTAGGAACTTCAACACCCCAAAAATGAATAAGCCAATTAAAAATGGGCAGGAGACTTGAGTAGACATTTTTCCAAAGAAGACATACAGATGGCCAACAGACATGTGAAAAGATGCTCAATGACATCGGTCATTATCAGGAAAATGCACGTCAAAACTACAGTGATTTAGCACCTCACACCTGTAAGAATGGCTAAAGTCAACGATGCAAGAAACAACAGGTGTTGCCAAGGATTCGGCAAAAGGGGAGCCCTTTTGCCCTGCTGGTGGGAATGCAAACTGGTGCAGCTACTCTGGAAAACAGTATGGAGGTTCCTGAAAAAGTTAAAAATGGGACTACCCTACGATCCAGCACTCACACTACTAGGTAGTGTATTCTTACCCAAAGAATACAAAGATACTAATTTGAAGGGATAAATGCACCCTGATGTTTATAGCAGCATTGTCTTCAGTAGCCACATCATGGAAACAGTGCAAGCATCCGTTGACTGATGAATGGATAAAGAATATGTGGTGTATTTATGCAATTGAATATTACCCAGCCATAAAAAAAGAATGAAATCTTACTATGTGCAAAGACATGGATGGAGCTAGAGAGTATTATGCTAAGCCAAGTGCTTCAGTCAAAGACAAATACCATATGACTCACTCATGTGGAATTTAAAGAAACAAAACAAATGAGCAAAGGAAAAAAAAAAGAGGCAAACCAAGAAATAGGCTCTTAACTATAGAGAACAAATTATGGTTACCCGAGGGGAGGTGAGTTGGAGAGATGGGTTAAATAGGTGATGGGGATTAAGGAGTGCACTTGTTGTGATGAGCACCAGGTGTTGTATGGAATCAGTGAATCCCTAACTTGTACACCTGAAACCAATATTATATTGTATATTACTAAGTGGAATTTAAATAAAAACTTTTAAAAAATTATGTCTAACAACCAGAGTGCAAAAAGTACCCCTAATCATGGCAACACCCCCAATATCCTGTGGTTTGAAAGTAAAGGAATTCCCTGAGTAGGGATATGCTGTTTATCTTCATTATTCATCACCGGATGGATACCATTTGTAATTTCCAAATAGCTACTGTTTTTAGAGCCTTCTTACTTTCCGTTTCTGAAGGTCCCTCATTACCAACTCCTTTGATCTTGGGAATCTTCTACAAACCACCTATTACCACAAAATGTTACTATAACAAAACATAACAGTATTCTCCATGGGATTTGTTGTCCCAGGATGTGACCTTCATTGCCTTTCCTTGCTTGTGGCTTAGGAAGCACAAGTGGACGCACTGTCTTCCTAGCTTGTGGCTTAACTGAACTCAAATTTCCTCCTGCCAATCACCTCAAAGCTTTTGTCTAGAACTTAAGCTGGTGAAGTAACGGAAACCTTTCCCCCATGATAGGCCTTTCCTTCGATACAAACTGAAAATGAGCTAAGATAACGTTAGAAGACTTGAAGTTTGCAGGTTTTAAGAATGATTTGGAGAATCAGGAGTAAAAAGGGATTCCTACATGAGAATATGAAATGTGATTTCTCCCCAGATACCATGTAACAGGGATTAGAAGTTAGGTTTATTCTATGGGAGAGCACAGTTGTACTTGACCACTTTGAAGTTCTAACACTCAGATACTCTTCGGAAATCTATTTTAAAGTTCTAGCTGAATATCTGAGAATAAAATTGCCACTTGGTGGAACGTAGAATGTGAAGGGGTAAAACAAAAGTCAGGCTGGGATGATCCTGCCGAACAGAAACTGCCCCCTCCGTGATCAGGCAGCGTGAATGGAAGTCAGACTGGGAAAGGACATAGAAGCAGAGGTGGTTTCATAGTGCCAACCACAAAGGGTCAGGTGCTAAAATAAGAGCTTCTCGTGAAAGCCCACACTGTAGGAATGGCAGGGCCACCAGTGTGGGAAGTCTCTTCGTTTCTCGTACACAGGCTGGAATTATGAAGATATTAAAAAAATTTTTTTTTAATCTTTATTTCTGAGAAAGAAAGAGACAGCATATGAGCAGGAGAAGAGCAGAGAGAGGAGACACAGAATCTGAAGCAGGCTCCAGGCTCTGAGCCATGAGCACAGAGCCCGACACGGGGCTCGAACTCACAAACTGTGAGATCATGACCTGAGCTGAAGTTGGATGCTCAACTGACTGAGCCACCCAGGTGCCCCTGGAATTATGACGATATTACGACATAGGTTTTTCTCAGAAGGAGGTGGACTATGAAGTTCTTTAAATAGCATTTCCAGAGCTGATTACATATTCATGCTAGCAAAGCCATATCCGTTCATCTAGGGACCTTTGAAAACAATAGAAGAATGTATGTGCTGGTATCTGTCAGACCTGGGTTGGTATCTATTACTTCAGTAAATTACTTAATCCATATTATTTAATCTTAAGTAATAAGTAATTATTTAATGTCCTCATCTGGGAATTAGAGATGATAGTAATAGGACTGGTGTGAATAATAAATGTGATCATGGATGTTGGCCCCTCTGGGCAGTACCTGGCAAACAGGAGGTGTCAAATAAATAGTAATCAGCAACCATTATTCAAATTATGAAGAACAGTGAGTCTTGGGCTTTTGGGGAGAGACATTTCTTATTATCTTTACTCACCTGCTAAGATCACTTGTGAAACCTTCAGGATTTGCTTTTTGCTACTTGTCTCCCTGGTAATTTGTGCAGTGCCCTTCCCATACCTCTTACACGTTACCATTTTGTGTACTTGGCAGACTTCCAACTTGCCAGTGTCTGCCATTTTCTAGTCCAAGAGTTTCTCCTGACACTGTAGAAGTCTGCTCTGCTTGTCCAGATGACAGGAGGAAATGAGGGGAATTAATAGTTCCTCAGGAGCAGCCCTCTACCAGTGATTGGTACATAAATGTCCCAGCTCCCTTGCCGTTTTGGTAGGACCATTGCATTTCTCAGAGTTTTTTCCGTGGATTAGCCCTACTTTCCTACACTGTCACCTGGCTAATAACACACTTTTCAGTACTGGCCTTCTCTTCCCTATCTCTCTTTCTTACTTCCGTCCTGGGATTTCTTCCATTTCTCAAATTAACTGTTGGAACCAGAATAGTTTTTTTTAAGTTTATTTATTTATTTTGAGGCAGATGGAGACAGCAAAAGGGGGAAAAGGACAGAGAGAGAGGGAGACAGAGAATCCCAAGCAGTCTCTGCACTGTTAGCACAGAGCCTGATGTGGGGCTCGAACTCATGAAACTGTGAGTTCAGGACCTGAGCTGAAACCAAGAGTCTGACGCTTAACTGACAGAGCCACCCAGGCACCCCCCAAGGAAGCAGATTGTTTATTACTGGGTTTGGTTCTGGGGGAACCCATCCAAAGTCATTTTCTTGAGATGAAAAGTTATCAAGTTGTCTTCTAGCAGAAGATATTAACTAAGAGAGAAACTGAAGTTTTCTTTATGGTTAACTCATAATTCGCTACACACATTATTTGCTTACAGTATTGTTTAAATAATTATATAATATAGGAGTGATACAAAAAGCACAAGGACACAACTGATCTTATAATTGAATGCATTTACTTGAAGCATCTACGAATAGGCTTCAGTTATACAAAATGCTAAGGGAAAAGTAATCTAAAATAAAACAGTTTATGACTTAGGAATAATTAAAATATCGTTTGCAGTCATTGAGTCCTGCTGAATCTTTTGAATGCACACAATAGTGGTTGGTGTCATGGGGAAACTAAATTAAGTTGAGAGTTATTGACTAAATTTAAAAGAATGGATATGGTTGGGTAATGGGTGGTCCTTCATATTTTTTTAGTTCTTATTTACAAAAAAATATATCATAAAAAGTGCTCATATCCACTCTTTCCACATTGTTCTCTTTTTTTAGGAATGAAAGAGAAAAATGGAAACAAAGTGGAAGCTCTTTCTTAAAGTCATTTTATTGATATTCCTTTTTTTAATGCTTATTTATTTATCTTGAGAGAGAGCCAGAGAGTGTGAGTGGAGGAGGGACAGAGACAGACATGGAATCTGAAGCAGACTCTAGGCTCTGAGCTGTCAGCACAGAGCCCGATGCGGGGCTTGAGCTCACGAATCCCGAGATATGACCTGAGCTGAAGTCAGACACTTAACCAACTGAGCCACCCAGGTGCACCACTTTATTGATATTCTTAAAGACAAGTTTAACTGAGGAGTAATTATTGTATAACTTACAGGAGTAGCTTTATTTTGAATTTGGAACATAGCTTTATAAGGTAAATAAATAGAGGCAAAAGGAAGAGATTGAATAGGGCAGGAAGGCTAAGGGCAGAGCTGAAAGTCATGTAGTCATGTATGATCACAACTCAACATTGAAGAGCTACTTTAATTCTTTTTTTTTAAATGTTTATTTATTTTGAGAGAGAGGAGGGGAGGAGCAGAGAGAGAGAATCTTGAGCAGGCTCCGTGCTGTCACTGCAGAGTCGGATGCAGGGCTTGATCTCATGAGTCGTAAGATCATGACCTGAGCGGAAATCAAGAGTTGGATGCTTTAACCTATTGAGTCACCCAGGCTCCCCGCAACTACTTTAATTCTTTATCAGAAATACAAAATCCAGGCCAGAAGCACACAGTATTTATGATAAATGCTGATAACATGATATTATTATTATCAGACCTGTTTGCATTCTTTCTGATACAGATGATGTCTCAATTTCATTTCACCTGAAACTTACTTTTCTAGTTTTATACATTGACTACATATTTGATTTTGAAAAGCTGTTCCAGCTGTGTTTCAGGTTGGCATGATGTGAAAAGTGTCCTTCTCTTACTAGTGACGCTTACTCACTTACTCTTACGCTTACTCACACTTACTCAATGAAAAATGATAACTTTTCATTTTGTATTGGGCAAAATACAGCTTGGATGACACAGTTGATTTTTGACTCTACTGACCAGGATGGTTCGAAAATATCAGTGGTTATAGAGTAGCAGTTTTCAATCTTTTTTTTTTTTTTTAGCTTGTGAGTCCTGTTTTCTGATAGAATATTGTGTAGAACTCTGTACTCTAATCTATATTACGGGAATCCTGAGTCAATGTACACGTAGTTGAAAATGTAACAGAGTATGCTCTCAGGACACTCTATAATTATTATCTATCCAGAAGGTATAGTGGGAAAATTTCTTTTCAAATTTGTACCACCAACAATATCTAACTACTGCTTGTCTTTCTTATCATAAACATCAAAGACAAGAAGGACACAAAATCTTTAATAAATACAAAATTTATTAAAATATTTATTTTAATAAAATAAATGTGATTTGTCAATCACATTTCCAGTGTTATCTGTTGGAAATTAATGTATCATGGAACAGTCGACTAATATGTGATAAGCTTGTGTTCCAGGCAGATGAATCTGAATCTTACATGGTATATAAATGGGAGGAGCACAGTATTATAGAAACTGGGTTATTGGTTTGAGAGAACTGAGTTCTCTCACCATATCAACCTTATGGAAGGTATAGTTTACTGTGATAAGGTCAAAGGCCATGTACATGGCAGATTAAGCCAGGAGATGTCAGGCCAGGGGATGTTTGAGGAACGACTACTCTCCATTGTCCTCTGTTCTGTCTGAGATCCTATATGATTTTGTGATATCCCAACATGATTGCAAAATCTGCCATTAACCAACCAGGCTTGTAAACTGGCTTTAATAATTTTTTCTTATACTGTCTCACTGCACTGCCCACAAGCTACTGAATGAGACCATGTGTCATACATGTCCAATAGGGATGGCTTAGCACACAGGCCTTTCATGGATATGAGGCCCTTGTTATACATCTCTAGATATAAATGTAAGCCAGATACTAGCTTAAAAAAAAAAAAGACCAGGGCCATTTGATACCCTTACTTATATATAACATATTTAAATTTTTTTTAAATTATTATTTATTTTTGAGAGAGAGAGAGACAGAGAGAGAGAGAGAGAGAGAGAGAGAGAGAGAGAGAGAGAAAACCCAAGCCGGGGAGGGGTAGGGAGAGAGGCAGACACAGAATCTGAAGCAGGCTCCAGGCTCTAAGCTGTCAGCACAGAGCCTGATCAGGGCTCGAAGTCATGAAAGGTGTGATCATGACCTAAGCTGAAGTCAGATGCTTAACCAACTGAGACATCCAGGTGCCCCAATAAATATTTAAAGAAAATTCATTTGTATGCACAGATTTGGTAGGAATAGCTTTAAACTGAGGTTTGCACACAAGAATGAGTCAACCAGGCAGTATCTTGGAAGGGAATTCACCAAAATGTGTTCGAATTTGATACATAGCGCCTATGAGTTAGTGATTCCTAGTATAGTCTCACAGTGTTAAAAATATACATTAAAAATAAAAAAAAATTGGACCAAATATCTGTACCTAACACCTGTAACATCTATGCAGAATTTTAGGGCTTCTAGAAACCCTTTTTAGATGCTTTAACGTAAATCCTAAAATGAGGTTTGGAGAACCTTGGAGAATTTGGATTATTGCCATTTTACATATGGAGAATAACAAACCAAACAAAATGAGCTAGGCCTCATTACATTGTAACTTAATGGCCGGACTGAAAAGCGGAGCTTAGGGTTTATGTGGTGAAGTTAAGAAACCTAATGAGTTAAACTTCAGGTAAGTACAGTTTAGCTCTGAATTTCCAGACTGGAGCTGTATTATTGAATTTGGTGTAAAAATTCATTTCATTCAAGTGGGAACTATTAGTTGCTCAAAAATCACAGTGGAATATAATTTCCTATTTGACTTTGCTCCAAATCCATGTCTGATGGCTTGGCAATGATAAAAAATTAAAGTGTAAAGATATGTGCAGGAATAATAATTAGGCTGTGAGGACAGAACTAGTAACAGGTAGGAATTGTAGGCTACTGTCTTAGGCTGTGAAGTCATCCGTAATCATCTTGCTAACAGTTTTGGAGCCATGATGTTGTGCTGAATGTCAAGTATTAACCGACTCAGTTTGTAGGTTGTGAAGTCTCTGTAGGAAGCAAAGTGTTGTTTGCTTTTCCCCTGAATTGTTGCTGAAGTACATTCCCAAAAGATTATCATTTTAAACGATCATCATTAAAAAAAGTCTTTTTCCTCTGAGAATAAAATTTGGAACATTCTACTCTAGACTGAAGGTTTGGGTGGCTTCCTGTATGTAAGCTCATGGTCATGGGCAATTTTGAACTTTCCCCTCTCCTCATCACGGGAAGTCGGGAGGAGCCCAGACAAGGTGCTCGTGGTGGAAATCATGAGAAAGATTGGATAGTGGAGGAAAACATAGGAGTAGGTATTCACTAAAGCCATTTAATGTGCTCATTCAGAAGATAAATCTGAAGGATGTGAAAAGATCTAGAAATGGAAGACAACGCCAAAAGTAGAATGGGGCAATATACACTCAGGTGTGCACAGAGCATGGAAGGGTCTGTTTTTGTATTTATTGGTTTTCGAGTGTGTGGCTTACTTGTTGTGGAGAGCAGGTGTGAACATAAGCTTTGTGTATGTGCAATACTCTTGTTTCCTCTTGCTGCAAATCCCTGGCCTCGGGTAGGATTAAATTCAGTAATGGTTAGTGGGTGTGACTCAACAAAGGAACAGATCTCAAGAAGCAGTTCAGTTAAAGAACTTTATTCAGTAACTAATAATTGCATGAGAAGATAAGGCATGTTTTCAGCTGACACATACAAACAATGGAAACATTTTACACAAAAAACAGGCCATCTCTGCTACACATGTTTGCGCTCACTGGGATAACAATCCCAGGAGAAAGAAAGTATTTTTCAGTTAGTTGGGTTGTTATCAAGTTCCTACCACTGTACTCCTGAAAGTGCTTTTTTTTCCCCCTGTATGAATACTTGCAGACTTTGTAGAGTAGATACAAGGAGCTGGACCACGTATTCCCTATAGGTAAAATAAATAGGAAGCTTAAGTACCTCTCATGGAACAGGACCCAAGTGCATTGTGAATGACCAAGCATTCGTTTTATTCCAAGGAGGGTGTTGGGTAAGTGCTTCTGGTTGTGGGCCAGATGTTGTTTGACAACCCAAGGTAGTGGCCACAGAGACCGGCCGTGTCACCTCAGAAAGGGTGTGTTTGCCAACACCGTCATTCCTTCTGGGGGCCATCTTTCTCATCATTTGCCACACATCTCCCACAAAGTTGTTTTAGATGACAGATGCTTCTTGCACGGAAGCTTTGAGTTAACTACCTTTCTAGAGATTCTTTTCCAGCTCAAGCTGGGATTACTGGAGCCGTTCGGCAAATGAGCACGGACTGGACCAGCTGTTCCGTTTCTCACACGCTGAGACCCTTCAACTTGTTGGATGCCTGGTACTATTTGTCAGCACAGGTGCTGCAGGTGGAAAGCTATTAAACTGTCATTTATACTGCATTTATCTAGAGGCATGCAAGTCTCCCGGAGCTGGAAAGGGTTATGCTCTTAAGTGAGAGGATTCAAAGGAAGTTTACATCTTGGGGTGAGAAGCAGACGTGTAGGCAAAGACCCTGTTTGCTGATAACGCCTCCTTGGTTTCTGGGGCTCCTTCAGTGCTTTGTCCCCCTGCTGCCCCTCCAGATGCTGCTGTGCCGGATTCATTACCGGATTAACCCTCCTTTTCATTTTCATGTGAGTAATAAACACTGGTCTCATTGGTGTGCTGCTGACTTTGCACTTGTTTTGAATTTGCTAGCTGGCTGTAGTTTATCCTTCAAGGCACATCTGAAATTATCTTTTTTTTTTTTTTTTTTGATGCAGTGTGAATAAAAGTGATTAGAGATGGTCTGAAAGACTAGACCACTACACGAATGGATGCCCCCCCCCCCCCCAAATAAAACAATATCTGGAAGAGAAGCAGGTGGGATAGATACTTCCTGGCAGGGTAGGGCAGGTCTAATGTGGGTGTGCTTGGGAGACAAATATGGAAATCCTTTAGCCTTCCTATTAGAGACTGGGAGGTAAAAGGACATCTTTCAAGTTCTGTTAATTTGTTTAAGAAATGACCTCATCCTTGCATCTGAATGTGTCTGGATGCAAGTCCCAGTTGAATGGAACCCGTTGGACTCCTGATGTTATGGTGGAGCACTACTATACCTCCTTAGTGAGATGCCTGAATAAGGTGGGTTTTTTCTTTTTTTAATTTATGTATTTATTTTGAGAGAGAGAGAGAGAGAAAATGAGAGAGAGTGAGAGACAGAGAGAATGTGCTCATGAGCAGGGGAAGGGCAGAGGGAGAGAGAGAGAATCCCAGGTGGCCCAAGGCAGGTCTTTTAATTTACTCTGTTTCCTTTGGAAAGGAGGTTAAAAGAGCAGCTTTGTATCTTAGGGAATCTATGGCATGTCAGTGCATCTTGCAGTGATATTCCTTCTACTCCATTTTTTTCCCTACCACCTCCTTCTCAGAATATACAGAAGACAGAGGTTTCCTAGTCTCCTTTTACCATTGGCTTTTTTTTTTTTTTTTTAGTTTATTTTTTGAGAGAGAGAGACAGAGAGCAGGGCAGAGAGAGAGAGAGAGAGAGAGAGAGAGAGAGAGAGAGAGAGAGAGAATCCCAAGTAGACTCTTCACTGTCAGGGTGGAGCCTGAGATAGGGCAGAGCCCAGCATGAGGCTGGAACCCACCAACTGTGTGATCATGACCTGAGCCAAAATCAAGAGTCTGACGCTTAACCAACTGAACCACCCAGGCACCCCACCACTGGGTTTTAAAACACTTACCGTGTCCCTCGCCCTATGCCAAGCATGCAGGCTTCATTATCCCTTGTAATACCCCAATGAGCAGCAGAGGTAAACATTGTCAACATTGTGTTACAGACAGAAAACTGAGGTGTAGAGGGCTAAAAAAAAAACTCAGTAAGGCCATGTAAATAGAAAGTGATACAGACCCATGCCTCATTACAAAAGCCAGAAGCCACCCGTCCACCACTTGACTGATCTGCATTAATGCTGAATCAGGCTTTCTTTAAAGAGGTTTGGAGAGGGCTGCCTGGGTGGCTCACTTGGTTAAGTGTCAGACTCTTGACCTGGGCTCAGGTCATGATCTCATGGTTTGTGGGTTTGAGTCCTGCATTGGGCTCTGTGTTGACAAGGAGAAGCTTGCTTGGGATCCTCTCTCTCCCTCTCTCTGCCACACTCACGTTCTCTCTCTCTCTCTCTCTCTCTCAAAATAAGTATATAAACTTCATTTAAGAAAAAGTTTGGAGAAAGAGAGACCAAGTCCTTGACTTGTGTTGAAAAGGAATTACACAGACCTGAATCTCAAAATACTTTTAGATTAATAAAACAAGAAACAATGAGAAGTCCACGTATTTTCAGGGCTCAGAACAGTTGCTATTCCCCTTGTCTTGTATCCATTTTATCAAGTATGAATTGATTACATTTCAATTAAAGAAAAAAAAGAACCACTGAAACATAAAGTGGGACAATTTAAAGTCATCTTTTTGAGATTTGACAGTCAGCATTTTACTTCCCTTTGTTGCTATGTCATAAGGCCAAATATAGATCTGATTACAAAATGTGGTTTTATTCCTCTCCATATTCTAGACAGACAGTGTGTTAAGCTGTAGTGACCTCTACTCAAAAGAGACATGGTTGGCGAGTCACAGAATGTGGGCAATTACTCACCCAACAAGCACTGCTTCTGTGGATTGATAGACATCTTTAGCTAAAACATAGCAGTCATCTAGGAGAACTTAGCAAGGTTGAATGTTGAGAAACAATAGTTGCGTGGGTCTTGTGGGTTGTTGTCGTGAAGTCAGTCATCATTATGCAGGTCGGAGTTTGTCAAAACCTCAAACACAGAAATGGTGCCATAGCTTTTTGAACTGGAATGTGGCTTTGAGAAAGTGAATGTTCAGCAACTGGAGGCCAAGAAGAGTTCCATTTTAAAGAGGAAAAACCCATAGGTCAATTACATATTGCCCACCTGGCCAGGTCTTTGCCTCTGATGCTTGGCATGTTTTCGGACTCAGTACCCCCTTTTGGCGTGTGCTTCGAGCATGTGGGCAGGTGTTTGGGTACCACTCATCAAGGGGGGGCTGCTGTTGGCTGCTGGCACTGACCAGCACCTCCTCATGTATCTTCCTGCCCTTCTTACCCTGCACGAGAGGTCACAGCTCTATCTTCTTCCTTCACTGCTAACTTCAGTCATGGTTGGGGGCTGTATCCTCTGGTGCCACCATTAATTTGGGAGCTTTGCATCTTCTTTTGAAGCTGGTTGTGTCAAGATTTGAAAATGTATATACTTAAACCTTGCCAAAAGCTTACTTGGCACAATGGTTCTTGCAAATTCTTCTTCACGTTTGAAACCAAAAAAAAAAAAAAAAATTCTGAGCCAGTTCTGTCTTATTTTGTTGTGATTTTCTTTTGCGTTTTGTGAATTTCCTATTAATTCATAATTCATTCAAGTATCAAATTTGGTATGTCCTGTATCCACCGTTCATTTTACCTTCCTCATTATCCACTGATATTTAAATTCCTGTAAGCATATTTTTTTAATTAATTTTTTTGAAGTTTATTTATTGATTGTGAGAGAGAGAGAGAGAGAGAGAGAGAGAGAGTGCACGCATGAGCATGGCAGAGAGAGGGAGAGAGAGGATCCCAAGCAGTCTCCACACTGTCAGTGAGCCCAACGCAGGGCTTGAACTCATGAGCCCAAATTGGACCCCTAACAAACTGAGCCACCCAGGCACCCCTCCTGTAAGCATGTTTAATGGTGGTGCTGGCCCATGCCCTGCAAGTGTGAAGTTCTCTGAGTCCTGTGAAGCAGGGGATGTGAAAAATTCAATCAGTATTTTTGCTTTTTCAGAAGAGGTGGGGCCAGAACTTCCAAGAGTCTGAAACTTATAAAATCATTGCTATCCACAGCTGCAAGGTTGTTAAGCATCCATGAGGCATTTCAGGAGGAGATCCTTTAATTTTTCTGGTATCACATTCTGTGTCTGATAAACAATCCCTAGTGCTTACACATTTGTCCTGTCAAGAGTCTGAATATGTCATTTTGACATACTACACCAGTTGACTTTATCTTTCCTGTTACAATAAGTAGTCTGGAGTCCATGATAAGTAGCCTGGCACATCATGTTCGAGAATCATCAGGTTCACTAAGACCCTTTTGGCCTGAAATGTTTTCACTAGTTCCACTCACCTCATTGTGCTCAACCAGCCCTTTTAAGTTTTCTTTCTTGTTTCCACTGATTGCTCCCTTAAGTCAGAGGCCCTATGATTGGCCGTTTCAGAGCAGATGCTCTCAGAGTTCACCTTGATGGATCACGGATTTGTATGTCTACCAAATGAAGTGGGAAGATACCGTGAAAAGGAAATATGTTAAGTCTATCTGTCTGACATATCATGAGACTCACTTGGCATATGGGCCAATATGCAGTCATGATTCTCATTGCCTTGTCTTTAAAGAAATATTTTTAAAATTGTGGTAAAATTTACATAAGATTGTTGACAGTTTTAACCATTTTGTAAATAGGTATGTAGTTCAGTGGTATTCACATTGTTGTGCAATGTGGAATTGTTGCAATATGGAAACCCTGTTCCCATCAGTCCTTGGCCATAACCATTCTACTTTCTGTCTCTATGAATTTGAGCACGTTAGGTATCTCATATAAGTGGACTCATACAACATTAGTTGTTTGGTTCTGTCTTATTTGCTTAATGTCTTCAAGATTCATCCATAGCATGGGTCAAAATTTCCTTCTTTCTTAAGACTGCATAATATTCCATGGTATGTATATACCACACTGTATTTGTCCATTCATCCATTGATGGACACCTGGTTGCTTCTACCTTTTGAGCAAAGCTGTCTATGAATGGGGGAGGGCAGATACTTTTTCAAGTCCTTGCGTTCAATTCTTTTAGGTGTGTATCCCAAAATTAAATTGTTGGATCTTATGATAATTCTATTTTTAATTTTTCAAGGGACTGCCATACTGTTTTCCTCAGTGGCTGCAACATTTTACATCCCACCAGCAGTGTTTAAGAGTTCCAGTTATCCACATCTTTACCAACACTTATTTTTTGTGTTTTTTAAAATGTTTATGTATTCATTTTGAGAGAGGTGGGGGGAGGGACAGCGAAAGGGGGAGAGAGAAAATCCCAGGCAGGCTCTGCGCTGACATGGTGGGGCTCGAACTCACCACTGTGGGATCATGATCTGAATCACTATCAAGAGTCAGATGCTTAACCAACTGAGTCACCCAGGTGCCCCCTTTTTTTTTTTAAATTTTTTATAATAACCATTCTCATAGATATAAAATAGTATCTTGTGGTTTTGATTTGCATATTTCTAACACTTACTGATATTGAATCTCTTTTCATGTACTTATTGACTATTAGTGTACTTTCTTTGGAGAAATGTCTGTTCAAGACTTTCACTCACTTTTTCATTGGGCTTTTTGTTGTTGTTGTTGTTGTTGTTGAGTTAAGGAGTTATTTATATATTCTGGATATTAACCACTTCTCATATGTACAAATTACATATATTTTCTTCCATTCCATGGGTTACCTTTTCACTCTCTTGATAGTGTCCTTTGATGCGCTAGTCTTTAATTTTGCTATTGTCCAAGTTATCTATGTTTGGCTGCCTCTCCAGTCTTTGTATTTTTAGATTAAATTTCTTCACAGTGTTCTTATCTTGATGGAATAATGTTGGTTACTTTATTCTTTCCACAAGCTTCCTGTTATTAGACCTTTAATTAACCTCCCTGCTAAATGTGCTTCGCACTCCCACAGACATGAAAGTCCAGCCTGGAATATTCCTCCATAGGGAGGGTCAGCAAACAGGCTATGAGGCTAAGGAGTCTTATAGCTCCATGCTGACTTTTACTATGCTTTCCCACAAATTAGAATTCTGTTCTAAACAACATTTTATTTGGTTTGCTTGATACCCTCAGAATTCCATCTCCCTTTCCACTGCTTTCTTCACTTTTCGTTGGTGCTTATATTTTCTATTTGTGCAGTTAGTTTTATCTCTGTTGCTGTCATCTGAAAAATTAATGAGCATACTAGATACCCTTATCTAGGTCAGGGTTGTTTTCAACTTCCTTCCTGAAAGCAATTGAACCCCCTTTGCAAACAAAACCTTAAGTGGATTCTCAGCACAGCCAATACCAGCAGAGCTGCTCTGTTTGGAGCAGGGGATAAAGAGGTTTGGTTTGATGCTTTCCCCCCTCCAGCTCCTGAAGCTTTTCTCTGAACCTAGATGGAAGCTTTGTGGAGTCTACTCAAGAAAGGAAAGCTTGCTAGGGCGCCTGGGTGGCTCAGTCGGTTGAGCTGCGGACTTCGGCTCAGGTCACGATCTCGCGGTCCGTGAGTTCGAGCCCCGCGTCGGGCTCTGTGCTGACAGCTCGGAGCCTGGAGCCTGTTTCGGATTCTGTGTCTCCCTCTCTCTGACCCTCCCCCGTTCATGCTCTTTCTCTCTCTGTCTCAAAAATAAATAAACGTTAAAAAAAAATTAAAAAAAAAAAAGAAAAAGAAAGGAAAGCTTGCTGATGGAACAGGAAATACAACATGATCATTTGTGCCCCTCTTCCCCAATCCTTCTTACATCAAAGCAATTCAGGTCTTGTATGTTAAGTGTATTTAGGAGTTCATGACATGTTCAACTTAAGCATCAGGGTTCTTTGCCTGAAATGGCTATTGAGAGATCGCCAGTCCAGCTTACTGGCCAGATGATAAGCCGCGTGGAGCTGAGGACTTGTAACCATGATACGTCTCTTGTGGATACTGACCCAGTTTATTGCTGACTACTTCCCATAGGAAAGATTTGAAAGAGAGTCACCTGGTAAGGAGGGTAGCTACTGAGATACAGGAAACTTAATTTTGATCCACAGAAATTTTAAACTGGAAAGGAGCTCAGAGATCACTAGCCCACAGTCTCGTGTTTGGTTTGCATAGCATTTAAAAAATTAATTGCCAATGTTAAAACATGAGAAACATTTGTATAAAAATCTCGATTCTAGCTTCTCTTAGAAAAAATGTAAGTTCTGGCAGCACTGGGCCCATGGTCCTATACGCAGTAATGAACAACTAGGAGGGCTTTTAAAAAATTCCCAGTATCCGCTCTGCATCCTAGGCAGATTAAATGATATTCTCTGAGGTTAACATCCAGATATAAGCATATGTTTAAAAAATTGTGATAAAACCACATGATTTTAAAGTTACTACCTTATTCATTTTTTTGAAGTAGGCTTCACACCCAGCACAGAGCCCAACACAGGGCTTGAACTCACAACTCTGAGATTAAGATCTCAGCTAAGATCAAGAGTTGGATGCTTAACTGGCTGAGCCACCAGATGTCCCCCCGACCCCGACATCTTATTCATTTTCAAGTGTACAGTTCACTGTTGTTAAATGTATCACTTTGTCGTGTAACAGATCTCTGGAACTTCTTTGTGTTTCAAAACTGAAACTCTATACACATGTAATAGGATTTTCTTATCTTTTTTTAAGGCTGTTTAAGATTTCTTTGTATGTATGTACTGCATTTCTTTACACATACATCTGTCAGTGGATATTCAATGGGTTGCTTGTATTCTGGGTTACTGTGAACAATGCCACTATGAACATGGGTGTACAAATACCTCTTTGAGATCCTAGTTTGAACTCTTTTAGATATCATATAGTGATTTTAATTTTGTTTTTTAAAGGACCCTACACGGTGTTTTCTATAATGGCTGCACCATTTTATATTCCCACCAAGAATGCATGAGCATTGCAGATTCTCAGTGTCTTGGCCAATATTTACTGTTTAGTGTTCTTTTGGTAGTAGCCAACCCAATGGGTGTGAAATGATATCTCACTGTGGTCTTGATTTGCATTTCTTCTGCAGTTAGGGATGTTGAGCATCTTTTCAGACTTGTTAGCCATTTGTATATCTTTTTTGGAGAATTGTCTCTTCAATTCCTTTGCCCATTTTTTTTTTTTTTAATTTTTTTTTTTTTCAACGTTTATTTATTTTTGGGACAGAGAGAGACAGAGCATGAACAGGGGAGGGGCAGAGAGAGGGAGACATAGAATCGGAAACAGGCTCCAGGCTCTGAGCCATCAGCCCAGAGCCTGACGCGGGGCTCGAACTCACGGACCGTGAGATCGTGACCTGGCTGAAGCCGGACGCTTAACCGACTGCGCCACCCAGGCGCCCCTCCTTTGCCCATTTTTTAACTGGTTATTTTTCTCTTTGTTGTTGCATTATAGAAGTTGCCTTTTCTTTGGCTGTACAGAAATTTTTAAGTTTGATGTAGTTTAATTTCTCTATTTTTGGGTGTTGTCTGCATTTTTGGTGCCATATCCAAGAAATGTCAATTTTGCAAAGCTTTTCAAAAAAATCAAGGCCAGGGGTGCCTGGATGACTCAGTTCATTAAGTATCCGACTTTGACTCAGGTCATGAATTGTGGTTGGTGAGTTCAAGCCCCATGTGGGGCTCTGTGCTGACAACTCAGAGCCTGGAGCCTGCTTCGGATCCTGTGTCTCCCTTTCTTTCTATGCCCCTCCTCCGCTCATGCTCTATCTCTCTCTGTCTCTCAAAAATGAATAAACATTAAAAAAATTTTTTTTAAAGAAAGCAAGATTTACTTTTGTTGTTGTTGTTGTTTATTCCTATTGTTTTCCTGGTTTCTACTTTGTTCATCTCTAATATTTCTTATTTCTTTCCTTCTGCTCACTTGTGACTTAATTTATTTTACTTTTTCCAGTTCCTTGGGGGTATAAAGTTAGGTTGCTTGACATACATTTTTTTCTTATTTTTAAAAAATGTTTATTTATTTTTGAAGGAGAGAGAGCATGCAAATGGAGAAGGGAAGAGAGAGAGGGAGACACAGAATCTGAAGCAAGCTTCAGGCTCTGAGCTGTCAGCACAGAGCCTGACATGGGGCTTGAACTCACCAGCATTGAGATCATGACCTGAGCCAAGGTCAGACGTTTAACCCACTGAACCACCCAGGCACCCCTTTCTTTTTTTAATGTAAATGTTCCCTGCTCTATACTTCCTTCTTAGTATTGCTTTCATTGTGTTATGTAAGTTCATTGTGTTTGCATTTGTCTCCAGATACTCTCTGAATTCCCTTGTGATTTCTTCTTTGACCTATTGGTTATTTAAGAGTGGGTGGTCCAATTTCCATATATATTTGATATATTTTCATTTTCCTGTTTTCTCTCTACCTTAGATTTCTACTTTTGTTCCATTCTGGTCAGAAAAGATGCTTCGTATGGTTTCAGTTTTCCTAAATGTGTTAAAACTTGTTTTGTGACCTAACATGTCATTTATCCTGGAGAATGTTACATGAACACTTGATAAGAATGTGCCTTTGACTGTTGCTGAATTTAGTGTTTTGTATGTGCTTGTACAGTGTTGTCCTTCAGTATTGTTCAACCCTTCTATTTCCTTATTGATCTACTATCTTGTTGAAAATGATGTATTGAAGTCTTCAATTAATGTGTGGCTATCCATTTTTCCCTTCTGTTCTGTCAATGTCTGCTTCATGTATTTCTTTCCTCCTACCATCCCCTCCCTCCTTTCTTCCTTCCTTCCTTCCTTCTAGAGAGAGGGGTGAAACACAGCAAGAACACTGATTTTTAGCTCTGCGGTGTGGCTGAAGCAATAAATGTCTTCCTAACTTAGATGATGTTTTGAAAGTGGACTCAGCCTCTTTCAACTGTCCCCTTTGAAAAGCACATGGAAGTTGGGATTCCTGCCGTAGGGCTGTAGAGCATCACTAATTTTCTGACTTTAAAGACTGTCTGCTAGTATTGGGCAGATTGTAGGCAGATCATCTGCACTGACATCCGTCCATGTCAATTCATTAGGAGGCATCTAGGTTAGCCAATATTTGTTTTTCCTGGCTAGCTCAAGAGCCTTCTGTAACAGAAGACCAGAGACCCCTCAGACAAGCAAACCGAGGTTGGGTTTATTATAAGACTACATATTATAAGAATGAGAAAGATATTTGAGTTCTAGAACATCTTTAGGGACCGGCTGCTCTTCATGGCCAAGTTGGCAGGACTGATTTTCTCAGAAAAGGACAGAAGGGAGAGGTATAGTGGATGAGCTGCAGGATGCTTCAAGACTTATCCAGTCCAGATTTACATGGAAGCAAATCAGATGTTTTTAGCATTTTAACAAAACTGTGTCAGTTTCCTTTTTGTTTCAATGTTGTTTAAAAACTTGTTTTAGCCTCTATTTTGCATTGTTGACATTATATAATCATCTCACTTTGCAACAAACTATGTCTTTTAAAACCATTTAATGAGTTTTTTTTTTTAATAATGAGATAAAATATAAAATTAACTGGGATATGAGAAATAGTTGATGATTAAGAAGAAAAAGTTCCAGGGGTGCCTGGGTGGCTCAGTTGGTTGAGGGTCTGGCTCTGGCTCAGGTCAAGATCTTACGGTTTGTGAGTTCGAGCCCTATGTCGGGCTCTGAGCCTGTTTCGGATTCTGTGTCTCCCTCTCTCTCTGCTCCTCCCCTGCTCGTGCTCTGTCTCTCTCTCTCTCAAAAATAAATAAACATTAAAAAAAATTTAAAAAAATAAGAAGAAAAAGTTCCATTGCTAAAATTTATGATGTTATTTAGTGTGATTATTTATTATAAAAAAATGAATATGACTTTAGGATTTAGTGTTAACTATGCCTGTTAACTTAAAAATTATTACAAATTCAGTAAATTATTTAATTTAGTAAATTGCATCAGCCATTAGAATGATTTCTCGGGTGTCTGGGTGGCTCAGTTTGTTAAGCATCCGACTTCAGCTCAGGTCATGATCTCACAGTTTGTGAGTTTGAGCCCTGTGCCGGGCTCTGTACTGACAGCTCAGAGCCTGGAGCCTGCTTCTGATTCTGTCTCCCTCTCTCTCTACCCCTGCCCTGTTGATGCTCTGTCTCTCTTTCTCTCTCAAAAATAAATAAACATTTTAAAAAAAGAATTATTTCTTAGACATTCTTGTAAAAATTAAAGTTGGGTATTGTAAGTGAAAATAGAAATTATTTTTATGATATCTATACACATGTATCCTGGAGTGAGGCTTGGAAATCCTTCCAAAAAGGGCCATATTTTGTACTTTCAATGAACTTTTGTGGCATCATGTCTACTTGTGTAATTTAAAATCAGGTTCAGGTTTGGGTATTTTTATATATATATCTGTGAAATCTATTGTTTTTCATGTGAGACTTCATAACTATATTCGATGAGTATATTTCTTTTAATGCTCAATTTTGCATGCATACTCGCCTTTATATACCTATTTCACAATCGTAAAAATCAAGTCACCTCCTTAGGTTGGAATATTCTGAGTAGTCATATGGATTGCTTTAAATTAGTTTTAGGGGTGCCTGGGTGGCTCAGTTGGTTAAGTGGGCTCTGTGCTGACAGCTCAGAGCCTGGAGCCTGTTTCCGATTCTGTGTCTCCCTCTCTCTCTGCCCCTCCCCCGTTCATGCTCTGTCTCTCTCTGTCCCAAAAATAAATAAATGTTGAAAAAAAAAATTTAAAAAAAAAATAAAAAAAAATAAAATCAGGTTCAGGTTTGGGTATTTTTATATATATATCTGTGAAATCTGTTGTTTTTCATGTGAGACTTCATAACTGTATTCGATGAGTATATTTCTTTTAATGCTCAATTTTGCATGCATACTCGCCTTTATATACCTATTTCACAATCGTAAAAATCAAGTCACCTCCTTAGGTTGGAATATTCTGTGTAGTCATATGGATTGCTTTAAATTAGTTTTAGGGGTGCCTGGGTGGCTCAGTTGGTTAAGTGGGCTCTGTGCTGACAGCTCGGAGCCTGGAGCCTGTTTCTGATTCTGTGTCTCCCTCTCTCTTCCCCTCCCCCATTTGTACTCTGTCTGTTTCTCTCTCTCAAAAATAAATAAACATTAAAAAAATGAAGAAGAAGTTTTGGGGCACCTGGGTGGCTCAGTTGGTTAAGTGTCTGATTTCGGCTCAGGTAATGATCTCATGGTTCGTGGCTTGGAGCCCCATGTCAGGCTTTGTGCCGACAGCTCAGAGCCTGAAACCTGTTTCAGATTCTGTGTCTCCTTCCCTCTCTGCCTCTCTCCTCCCCTCCTCTCAAAAATAAATGAACATTTAAATTAGTTTTAGCAATCAAAGGGATATTTTGAGTTTTCATTCAATGCCTTCACTGCTTCCCTGTGATACATACTTTTAAAAATTTCTCCTCTATCTATTGTGAAACTCCTGAAATAGTAGGCAAGAAGATGGACAAAGCAAGTTTTAAGGTATTGTTTTCCTTCACCTCAGTTTTGGCCCACACTGTTCTCTCAACTCTGATTATTCATGAATTTGTTAATGGGTGTGTTTTGAATTTTCTCTAGCTTTCTCTTGCTATTCTGTTTGCCATCTTCCTTTGGCCTTTGTAATCCTTTAGTTCTTCAGGAACCATGGAATTGTCTCTTCTGCCTGCCTCGCTCACAGCTGACTCTGCTCTAACAATCAGTCAGAGCATGCGTGGTTTAGTGTTCTTTTTCTTCTGCGCCCAGCTCTGTGATCTGATGTGACAGAACTGGCCTTCTAGGGCTCCATTAGGTAGGGCACACTGACCACACAAGTGGTGCTTTTTAAATACTGAGTGTGTCACCCACATGAGGTTATTAGTGGCCTGAGGGAGTTTTCTTACTATGTCATTTTATGCACTTGGGGCACCTGCACTCCGGGGAGAACTTTATCCCAATGGATCAGCACTTGTTTATAAGATTATGGTGATGATGACCATAAGTAATAAAAATTAGGAAAAAGTCTGCTGTCCTTTCTTCCCATGCCTGTTCCCCCAATCCAGTGGGGTTTGGCTCATGACGGTGCTTCGTCAAGGTCTATCTTTTCCTCATACCCATCTTCTGGACACCAGGGCAGTTCTGGGACTCCTAGTCACTCTTTTTTTTTTTTTTTTAATGTTTATTTATTCTCGAGAGAGAGAGCAGGGGAGGGGCAGAGAGAGATGGGGACAGAGGATCCAAAGCAAGCCCTAGGTTCTAAACTTCAACACAGAGCCTGATGTGGGGCTCGAACTCATGAACCGTGACATCATGACCTAACCAGACGTCAGATGCTTACCTGTCTGAGCCATCCATGCACCCACCCCCACCTCCAGTCACTTCTGATCCATAGTTCTTAAACTTTTTAAGGTTATTAACCCCATTGAGGATCTAAAGAAAGATGTGGATTCTGTCTCAGGGAAGTAAAAAGTACATAGAACACTTTAGAAATAATTAGTGTCTTCATAGATGTCCTTGAAGTTCATCTTAGGGTTCTCTAAGGAGATCTGACCTTTGGTGTTTGATTACCATACTGAGCATTATGGGAAGCACGATACCTGAGTCATCTTAATTAATGCCTGCAATGACCTGTTGAGACTTTAAGATGAGGAAAATGGAATCCTAGAAAGACTGCATAGCTAGGTTACACAGGAGGTAGGGAGAGGAGCCTAGAACCTGGGATTAGAACCTAGGCAGTCTGATGCAGAGCTGGAGATCCAGGGACTCCGTTTGGAGAACCCTTGCTTTGAAGAATGTGGTTTAGTTCTAGGCTGGATTTTAATCTGAGGAAGCTTCAGGAATTTTGGACAATTATGAGGGTTCTGAGTTACTAAGGTATTCAAGGGTGTGCTCCATAGGTTAGCACTTTCGATAGCACCCAGGAGTTTGTTAGAAATACAAAATGTCAGATCTCACCCAAGAACTACAGAGTTTTAATAAGATCCTCTAGGAGATTTGTATGCACATTAAGATTTGAGAAGCATTAGCTTAGATCACTCAGCATTAGCAACTTAGACACCCTGTGAAACCATTTTGATCTTAAAATTGAACATTTGGTAGTTTGGTAACAGAGCTGATGGTCCCTAATGGTATGAATGGGAGTGATGGTGGTGCTGGGGAGAAGGTGATATAGAGAGAAACATGAAGTCAGCGTAAAATGTATACCTGTGAGAACAATGTGTTGGTGCCTAGTAGGAACCCCTGCTCTGATGTAACTGTATGGTCTATTAAGAATGTTCCTTTAAAATGATAGCATTCTAGGGGCGCCTGGGTGGCACGGTCGGTTAAGTGTCCGACTTCAGCCAGGTCACGATCTCGTGGTCCGTGAGTTCGAGCCCCGCATCAGGCTCTGGGCTGATGGCTCGGAGCCTGGAGCCTGTTTCCGATTCTGTGTCTCCCTCTCTCTCTGCCCCTCCCCCGTTCATGCTCTGTCTTTCTCTGTCCCAAAAATAAATAAACGTTGAAAAAAAAAATTTTAAAATGATAGCATTCTAGAATTGAGACACAGATTTCCGAAAATGCCTTTCTCACTTGTTAGTCGCATGCCTTCCAGCAGCACAGGATGATTTTGGGTAGTACTTGGCTGTGGATAGCCATATAAGTTTCAGAAAGGAAAGCTTTAATCTCCCCTGAATATTTCCTGCTATGGTAGGTCCTTACAAGACAGTGGGGATGGGTCACACTTGGTGAGTGGTGTCCTCTGAGCGGATTGCCTGCTGCTTCCGTTCCTTGCTTTACGACCTGATCTCTGACCTCCAGATGTCAGCTATTCTTTTAGATTCCCATTTAGCTTGGATGCCAAGTGCCTTTCCCTGTACTCCATTTCCCTCTTGAATTGTTAGCATCTTCAACTGGGTTTTGCAAATAACCCCTTTCTTGTTTTTGAGCTGTAGTAAATTGGGCTGCCCATGGCTACGTGATGGTATACCCTAAGCTGGGGCTTTTACTAAGCAGTAGTTCTTTTCCCTCAGCTGTCTTTTCATTTAGGCAGGACCGTCTTTTGTCATCGAGAGCAGTCATGATGAAATCACAGGATCACACACAAAAAAAGTACCTTTAAAATCCTTTTAGGTACATTCTGGAATGTAAAACATTCTGTAGCAGAGAGGGATAAAATGAGTTAAAAGGCCCTCACAGACGTGCTATTTCCATGAGAATAGCAGAGGTTTTGTAGCTAATTTAATAGGTTCCGGGATAGGTATTGGACTTTGGTGATGATGAGTGGAGACATTGTTATTTGAATGTAAAGAGAGCTACGTGTGCTTTTCCATCTCTGAGCGGGGAGCATGAAATCTATTTAGAGATGTAACCATCAGCCAAAATTGAAGAGTCTTTTAAAACAAGCAAAAAAGGCACTGCTAATAATTTTGGTTCCTGCACCAAGAGTGCTCTATAAACGTGGTGCTAAAAATTCCCCTCTTAAAAAAAATCTTATTTCATTATACTTTAAAGGACAGTTCAACTTCTTCAAATGATAAAGGACAAACTGTTTCAGAATGTTTAATATGGGAATCTATATTTGAGTTAACTAAAATAACCATGCGAGATTGAAATTATAGACATTTATAGGATTACCCCTGAGACATATTGGTATTTAGCAAGAGAAGAGTATCACCCAAGATGCAGAGAAACGCACATCTTTAACTTTAGACAAATGCATATACCATTTAATAATCTGGCTGCTACCAGTCCTGAGAATTTTGCTTTTCCTTTAATCACCCATTTGAAACAAGTGGATGAATGACTGAAAGAGTAAACAATATGTAAACTCTTGAGCTGGAGGAATATTTCAGAGTGACGTGTAGATACCCATTCACGTGTAGATTCATTTTTTATCAACCATTGTCCAAAAGTCAGAGTAAGCAGCTGCTTGCCTTAGGAATAGAGCAGTTACTGCCAACCTTGGAAGGGTCGCTCTGACAACCACTTTGAAAAGATCGCTCAGTGCAAGAGTCTGAATTGCAAGTTTACCGACTATACCTGGGAATGTTTCTTCATAGGGGTGTACCTTACCTAATTCAACAGAATTAAATTCATTCATACTCTGTGGAGTTCCAAAGAAGACTCAAGAGCCAGTGGGGATCTAGCCACGATAGATACTACTTTCCTAAAATTGAAGATAATCCAAAGTTGCCTCAAGAGACGAAGGGCATCAGTTAGTGGGCTCATCTGTTTGTCCTCTGCGGACATTTTACTAGTGATCACCAAAATCGTTCAGATTTCGATCAGCAGTGTTCTTCTTCCACAAGGCGAAAGGAGTCCAGACAGTGGTTCAACATTTCTTGGCACTTGTGAAAAATGTAGTAATCAGAGTAATTGTCAAGGGCCTTAATTACGGCTCCCGGCGTGACTTTTTTGCATATGCATTTTATTCTCAGTGGTATAATTTGTAAGGAAAGATTAGAGTAAGTGGATTAGCATTTGGACTATTAATTAAAAAGAAAGAGAAGATCTTGCCAGTGAATCAAATAAAGTGTTTATTTAGTTTATTTGCTCTTTTTTGCTTGTCTCTTAGGCTATGGGCAGCACACCCACCCCCAGGATATCCTTTTTATCCATCCCTTTAGATCCCTGAGAAGCCTCTACTGATGGAGGATCTGACAAATACTGATTGTGTCTCTGCATGCATTTCGGGGTACTTTGTTGCAAAGACCACAAAAACCATTTTTGCTGGTGACATTCTGAAGGGAATGTCATGAAAATAAAATATCTCTGATGTTGCTCATGTTGATCTGTCAGTGGCCTTGAAATTGGGAAAAATGAGGCTTGAAAGGAAGAAATAGGAGAAGTTGGGGGAAGGTGACTGGGGAAGGTGACAAGGGAAACATAAAACATCACCAAGGCAGAGGGAAGGAAGGGCAGTAACATTTTAATGGAAGATCGTTGGAGAAAAGAAGAAATTACAGAAACAAAGATAAATGGACAGAAAAGGAATACTTGTTAATCTTTTTCATTAGGATTCGGTCTTTCTTTTTCTTTTCTTGTTAAGCTAAAACTTGGAAGCATTTCCTGTGCACCCAGTGCTGTACTAAATGCCATATATTTTTATTTTATTATTACATTTTAATATTATAACCCTCTGAGGAAACAGTAAAGCTAATAAATAGTGCTTACATGTATTAGCCCTGGGGCTTGATTGTCTGAGGTTGGAATCCCTAATGTACCGCTTACTTGCTCTGTGATATTGGGCATAGTAGCCTTTCTGTACCCATTTCTTCGTCTGTAAACTGGTGATAATTCTAGTATTTATCTCGGTGTTCATCGGTTATGGTGCCAATTTGTAGGTTAATACCTGTAAAGTACTTGGAACAAAGTCTACGCATAGCAATACTTAACAAAGATTGGCCCTTCCTATTATTTTCATTACATTCCGATTTCATAGTTGAGGCTCAGAAAAATCAAGGCAGTATCTCAAGATATCTTAGCTAGTTTCTAATGCGGGTGAATCTACTTGAAAACACATGCTTTTAATCCATATCCCATAAAAAGATACAAGACCTAGATCTAGGTCTGACAGATATTCTAGACTCCAAACATAAGTGACTTTTTAAAAAACAATAAGTTAAACTCTTAGATTCTGCTTAGATTCTCTCCCCAAAGCAGCACCTATGACAAGGGCTTGATGAGTGGTTCCCCAGGAATATGACTTTTTTGGATGTATTTATTAACTCTTAATAAACTCCTGCAACCAAATACAATAAAGCAAAATAGGTATGATGCCTGGGAAAGAGCAGAGCAGAGAAGGAGGCCAATGCAAAGATGCTTTTTTTAAAAATGTAAAAAAAAAAAAATGTTTATTTTGAGAGAGCGTGCGCGAGCATCAGCATGCAAGCGGGGGAGGGGCAGAGAGAGGGAGAGAAAGAATCCAAAGCAGGTTATATGCTGCCAGTGAGGAGCCTGACATGGGGCTGGGACCCATGAACCATGAGATCATGACCTCAGCTGAAATCGCGAGTCTGATGCTTAACAAACTGAGCCACCCAGGTGCCTCCAAAGATGCTTTTTAAAGAAGATGGCTGGCAGTAGCTGGGGCTCAGTGATGCCAGGGCTCCACCAGCATTATCTAGAATGTACCCTAGAATCATCCACCAAGGATGGGGAAAGAGGAGTCCTTATTTACCACTTCCTACCCCCTGTTGATTAAATATTGTTCCAGTGGTGTTGACCCCCTTGCACTCCCAGCTTTGCACATGAACTGGGAAAACCCAGAATCCCAGTGGACAGAAAGCAAGTGTAAGGGATCACCACAAAGGGTGGGGGGGGGGGCGGTCATTTGTCAAAGGTAATGTCTGTGGTGCCCCCTGCTGGCATAGCCGTCCAAGTAAAGTCTGCCAAGGGATTGGAAAAGGTATTTGGACCCTCCCCTTCTTCAGTAGACATGTGGATTACCTGAGATCCTTGCTCCATGTTTGTGTAAGTAAATTTTATGTCGTTAGCACTGGGTTGATAAGAAGATTGAGTGAAATGTGTGTAAAAATGATCTGATATACAAATCGTGTGGAACGTGACACTGTATGTGTTCTAACATTGAGAGCTCCAAAGTTGAAGGTCAAACAGTGCTTGAACAATTAATTTTAACCCACCATTGTGGCTCCCTTTGAAATCAATGCCTCTATCATTTTACTGTATAACTGTGTCTGGGCTTTAGCAGGGGAAAATAGCCTTGGGAACCCAACAGGGCATGCATAGCTGAATTCCAAATTGATTGTTGATGTAGCCCTTTGGATTGGGAAAGTCCAAACCATTCGTCTGCCTAATGTGTAGTCATTTGGTTACTTGCTGCCTTGGATGTTGTTCCCCTAATATTCTGAGGTAAAATGAAATAGCGCAGAATAAAAGTTTTGTTCTCACTAGTTTAAAATCTGAGCCAGTTTGGCACTTCCTATATTGGGTGGAAATCAATCTGTGCTCCACTTTCAGAACTAAAATATGGCTTTGCGATGTTTAATGTTCAATGTTGTCTTCCTGCTCTGTGTTTGAATCCTTTTTCCCTTCATTTATGCATGGTGTGATGTTGGTCACGTTATTTAATTTCTCTGGGCTTCAATTTCCTCACTGAAAAATTGGGGTAATATTAACATTTAATCTAATGAACTATGATGATGATGACTGTAATGTGTTTGGAAGAGTTCCTGGAACATAAATTCATGCAATATGTGTTAGCTGCTATTATTATTGTTGTTAGCATTATCTGTCTTGACACAGATCTGTAGCATTATTTTCTGAGTGTTTAATGTAACAGTATTTCTGTTAATCCAGTTTAATGATGAGCTGCTCGAATATAACATTTTTTAAACATTATTTCAATTTTTATTTATTTATTTTTATTTTTTAGTTGAGAGAGAGAGTGCAGAGAGAGCAAGCAGGGGAGAGGGGTGGGAGGGGGGAGAATGTTAAGCAGGTTCCATGCTCAGCATGGAGCCTGATGCAGGGCTCAATCCTACTACCATGGGATCATGACCTGAGCTGAAATAAAGAGTCGCATACTCATCTGACTGAGCCAGCCAGGTGCGCCTCTAATCTAACATTTTATATGAAATATAAAGGCCCTAAGAATAGTCTGGATGACCTGGCTGAGAGATAAGTTAAAATCTTTTGACCCTCTTAGGAGCTCTGACATCACTAAAGCCCAGAGCCTTTCTAAAGTTGATTTTCTTTGTTGTTTTTTTTTTTAATGAAAAAAATTTTTTTAATGTTTATTTATTTTTTGAGAGAGAGAGATAGAGTGCGTGCAGAGGAGGGGCAGAGAGAGAGGGAGACACAGAATCTGAAGCAGGCTCCAGGCTCTGAGCTATCAGCACAGAGCCTGATGTGGGGCTCGAACTCATGACCTGACAGATCATGACCTGAGCCAAAGTCGGAGGCTTGACCCACTGAGCCACCCAGGTGCCCCTAAAGTTGACTTTCTAAAAAGAAAATTGATATCCCTATCCATATCTGATTTGGAAACCATTTGGAAATATTAAGGACCTTAGTAAGGAATAACGATTTTGGTGATAATGCTGTGGACTTAGAGAGGTTGTTCTACCTCAAGAGCTAGAGGTACCTTATGTTCTTATTCCACATACTTCCCATGTACCCTGCACAGGAGTTTTGCACACAGGTAGTATCGATGTAACAGATCTCTATCTCCTAGATTTATAGAAGAGCCTGTAAATATAATCCAGTATGATAAGGACTCTGGCTCTGTTTTTTGATGTCTGATTGCCAAAATCTTAAGCTTCCCCTCCCTCCCCCTCTGCCTCCCTTCTGGACTAGCTGCTTAGAAACTCTGGATCCTCCTTCCTTGATACTGCTGGGAAATTCAAACCACACAGGACCCTGCCTGTGCCCATGAGTCCTCATGTCAGCCTTCCCCTCTGACTACTGTAAAGACCCACGTCAGTCTCCTTTTCCTGTCTTGCAAAGCGTTTTCAGACCAGCTTGCAAAGCCTTCCCTGCTTTCCCAGAAAGCCTCATTATGTAAGTAATAACCCTTTTGATACCCTCTTGCTATGAGTCATCAGTCTGGACCTTCCAACCAAATTTTGGGTGGTGGGGCAGGGTCTATCCTGTTTCTTCAGAGTGGCGGCAACACACAGATAGTAGCTTGAACTGAAAAGAACTAAGGATTTTGTGTAGAAATGGCTGAGTCCAGGTCTAGGCAAGAAAAATACAAGATAGGTCTGGGCTATTTTTGTTATGCCCTAAAGCAAGGAAGTGTTCGAAGACTAATGGGCTCATGTCAAAAGAATTAACAGAAGCCAGGATGAAGGGGCTTCCACTTGCCAAAATGGGGGCACTTTGAGCACTGAAAAGAATAATGATGGTAATGGATTATATCACATCAAATATAAATCTATAATGATACAGAGAAAGAAGAGGGGAAAGAGAGACAGGGAGAGAGAGAGGGGAAATAAAAGGCAGAAGTTCTTCTTTATAAAAAATTATTCACTCATGTGAAAAGAAGTTTTTAGAAGTCACCATTTTGCAGCCAAACGTAATTCAAGCAAAGATCATAAAATAATACGAAAACTTTTGAATAAAGTGTTGTTGAGATATTTGCATGGACCTTATGTATTATCCCAAAGATTATGTGTTTTAATTGCCAAGGAAAATTAAGCCCTGTGGTAGATACATGATAACAGTAGGAGGTATACAGCATCACATGTAGTGGGTAGTACTTAGGACAAAATAATTAACATGAACCTAATGGTGAAGAAGAATTAAATATAGAATGTGGGGTATAGTAGAAGGCAACTATCCTGAATTTTTCAATGTCATCAAAATGAAAACGAAAAGCTGAGTGCTCTTCTAAAAGAGATTAAAGGTATTAAAGAGACATAGCCACATGTCATGTGTGAACCTTGATTTGATTCTAGAATGAAGAAGTAATCTTAAAAGTTATTTTCCATCAGTTGGGGAAATTTTAATGTAGATAAATGAAAGGGATGGTGTGGTTATGTAGGACACTCATTCTTAGCAGATATGTGATATTTAGGGATGAACTGACACAGTGTCTGTAACTTATTTTCAAATGTTTCAGCAAAAAAGTATATATATATTTTTATGTCAAAGAATAGAAGATTAGCCCACATAAAAAAAGGAAGAAAGAAAGAAGGAAGGAAGGAAGGAAGGAAGGAAGGAAGGAAGGAAGGAAGGAAGAATGGGAGGGAGGGAGGAAGGAAGGAAGGGAGGAAGGAAGGGAGGAAGAAAGGAAGGCAGGAAGGAAGGAAGAATGGGAGGGAGGGAGGAAGGATTGGAGGAAACAGAAATTAAAGCAAGTGTGACAGAATGTGAACATTTTGATGAATTGAGATGGATGGTATTTATTGTTCTCTTCCTTCAAGTTTTTTTCTGGGTTTTAAATTTCTTACATAAAAAGAAATTAAGGCTCAAAGCCCAAAATGAAATAGAAACAATAAAAGAGCTCCACAGGAGTGCCGATGCCCTCCAAATGCCCGTGTTACCTCTTCTGAACACTTAACAGACTTGAACAGAATGTAATATTTGCACTTGAAAATTATTCTTAATGTAGAAAATAAACTGCAATTATTATGATGTCAAAAGACCTACCGCACAGCAGCACACGTTCATGAATCAATGTTATCTGCCTCTGTCTCTGGCATCTATTTGGATTGCTTTGCCCTGAAAGCTGTATAAATATGTGCTCTCTGCCAACAAGGACAAATAGACAACTGGCCCGGAAATCAAAAGATTTATGGTTGCTGTAAGTCTCCTTATTGTGGTACCTCGTTAATACCAGATTTGATTTGGGAGCGTCTTGCTCGAACTGCAAACAAGCCTTGACTTGCCTGATTGGAGAGCCACTGGCAAGACTCACCTGTGATTAACATCTCTTTGCTCAAATAAGAACGACTCCTCCAGGATGACATTTCTGACTTGCTCAGCTTGTGTTATTACATCTGAAAACAGCAGTAATTCCTCGTCCTGCTCCTGTGCCCTGAGACAGTAATTGGCGGGCTCATTATCTTTTAAGACCCTGGAGGAATTTATCCTATTAAGACCGTGGACAAATGAGTACTTACCGAGATCTCTTTGACTTTGCAGTGCCTTTCCGCAACTTGTTATCATGCCTAATCTTTTTTCTCCATTCTGTGGTACTTTTTTTTTTTTTAAGATGACAACTTATTTTTCTTTCCCTCTTCTGAAAGGCTCTCTGTATGAAGAA
This sequence comes from Puma concolor, assembly GCF_028749965.1. Classification (NCBI taxonomy): domain Eukaryota; kingdom Metazoa; phylum Chordata; class Mammalia; order Carnivora; family Felidae; genus Puma; species Puma concolor. The sequence continues at coordinate 142,901,516 of NC_141667.1, read as the reverse complement.
GGATTGCCAGTCGGTGCGGTTTTATGAATTCAGGGTAAAATGTAATTGTAAGGGAATTCTCTGGCCTTACATACTCCATCCTCTGCCTGTGAGAGATGCGACTATTACCATCATATTCCGTGTCTGTTCACATCTACTACATAACAATTTTTTGGTTCTTTCTTGTTTGTTTTTTGTGAATGTTCTTTGGATCTCAGTCTTCATTTTACTACCAATAATTTCTCCATGGCAGAGAGCACAGTCTGCTCTACATGAAAATGAAAACCTGTAAGCCAGATAATATACTCGGTGAATTTAAGGAACACGAGTTTTGGTGAGACTTCCTTATGCAAGGATTATTTGTTTCTGAAAACTGGAAAATTCCTGTGGAAGGAACACATACTTTCAAAGTGAAACCAAACTGGTGTCTCAATATCATATGAGTGTTTCCAGATAGCTAAAAGAAAGAAGCATAAAATCAGATTCACATGACACAGGTTTGAATCCTGACTTTTTGCCAGTTGTGTGTCGCCTTTGAACAAACTGCCAGGCCTCTCTGAACCACAATTCCATGAAATAAATATAATAATCCCCACCACACAGGGACATTGTAAAAGGGTTAGATTATGATGATGTCTATCAGTGAGTCCAGAAGTGTTAGGCTTTCAGTACATGTTGGTTGAATGTGGCTCTCTTGAGAATCTCTAATATCTGAATAATTAGCATGGAAATGAAATTCACACCCTGACAAGCTAGCTAAACAAGTAGATTTATCTTTACCTAATACAAAGTCAAGGTAGATGCTGTGGTTCTTGGTCCAGGGGTTTATTGTCAACAGGGTTGGGTGGCTTCTCTGTAGATCATCTGGTCTTTCCTTAAAAGTCATCACAAAATGAGGGCTATGTCTCCTATCACAAGATCTGTGATCTTGGCAGAAAGAGGAGGAGAAGAGCAGTGACTCATATTTGTCCCCCCCCAACCTTTTAAAAATTATTTGAGAGAAAGAGCGAGCATGGGGGAAGGGCAGAGGGAGAGAGAGAGAATCTTAAGTAGGCTCCATACTCAGCACAGATCCTGATGCGGGACTTGATCTCACAACCATGGGATCATGACCTGAGCCACAATCAAGAATTGGTCACTGAACTGACTGAGCCACCCAGGCACCCCTCAGATCTGTCCCTTTTTTCCTAAAACAGAGATTTTCCAGAAGCTCCAGTCCACTGCTCCTTATATTTCTCTTGCCATAACTGTGTCACATGGTCTGCTCTGGCTACAATGGAAGCTGGAAATGGAGTGGTTGGCTTTCCCAGTCTTTGTTGTGGAGGGTGGCAAAGGAGAAGAGGTTGGGAATGGGATTGGGTGTACCTGCCACACAGGGTTATCTGAGGAGGTAGGGAGGTGGTATAAGAGCATGGACTTTAGGGGCACCTAGGTGGCTCAGGTCATGATTTCGGCTCTGGTCATATATATTATATATATACTATACACATGGATATACACATGATATACATATATATATATATATACACACACATATGATATATACATAATTTATACTTATATACATATGATATACTTATATATACCTATGATATATACATAATTTCCGTTATCTGGTACGTGGAAACTTTAATAAATTATAATTACTGATGAAATATTTTTAAAAGTTGTATTTTTGTTGTGATAGTCACTTGGCAATGAAATAGTAATAATGAGTTAACCTTCTATTAGAGATTTAAATGCATTCAATGTATAAAATTAAACAACAATATTACAAGGAGTGGAGAAAAACTTCCTAAGGGAGACAGAAAATTCTAACGTTTTGGAGAAAAGATAAACATTTGGCAACTGTCATGAGGTAATATTGGAAGGTTCCCATTTGGCTGATGTGCTCCCAACAGCAGTCTTTGTGAAGGTTCCTTCAAGGGAAGGTGTCTTCATTAACAGGTTTGATAATAGTGATGAATTGTTTTGAAGTAGTGATTTGAATCATGGCTTAGTGAGAGCTAGTTTCAGTTGAATTGATTTAAGAGAGTTCATATTGTAAAGGGTTGAATTTTCGGCAGAATTAAATGTTTGAAGCTTTTTAAAATCGGGGCGCCTGGGTGGCGCAGTCGGTTAAGCATCCAACTTCAGCCAGGTCACGATCTCGCGGTCGTGAGTTCGAGCCCCGCGTCGGGCTCTGGGCTGATGGCTCAGAGCCTGGAGCCTGTTTCTGATTCTGTGTCTCCCTCTCTCTCTGCCCCTCCCCCGTTCATGCTCTGTCTTTCTCTGTCCCAAAAATAAATAAACGTTGGAAAAAAAAATAAAAAAAAATAAAATTATACTGATGGTAAAAGGTAACTGAAATAAAAGTTTTGATTCTTTTACATCTCCTAGAACAACACATATCAATATTCTGAAAAAATATCTTTCAATAAAAGATAAAGTACGGGTTGTATACCTTTTGGAATAGGGACATTATAACACTAGAAACTCCTGCAAATGGGGCCACTAGACTCTTAGCAAATGAACTTTCATCTCAAGCTAGCTAGACTGCTGGAATTGCAGGTAAACAATGGATTCCTTTTTATTACAAGCATGTCCTAAATATTGCATGGGGAATGCTTATACTAAAATAACATCTATTGTTTTAACAAAAATTCAAATTTAATTGGGCATCCTATATATTTACCTGCCAAATCTGTCCAACCAACCACAAGCGAATCTTAAAATCTGCCCAAGTCGTTTGTTACAGGAGCCTGGTTATGTCTTCCAGACTCTGAAGAGGAAGCAAGACTTTTGATGAGTGGCCATCATTTTGTTTTTCCCACTTTTCCACAATAACTAATCGGTCTTCCTTTCTAGATCTGAGGAAGGAGGGCAAAAATAAAACCTTGTGTGAATGCATTTCCCCTCTTAGCTGTTGAACGCTTCCTTGCTATGATCAAGTCTATTTTTGGTGAACTTGTAAAACGACCTGGAGAGTAGAGGTAGAGGGACACGGAAAAGTATCTGCTGTAACAATTGCCCCTGATTCCAAGGCATGAGACCTGGATATTGACGAGGATCCACCACAGGTAGGGCTTTGACTTTTCACAATGCACTTACCTTTATGTATTTATTTACTTCAGTGTATAATGAACCTCATTTACCTCATAGGATCTAACTTTATATCAAATGAGGTCATTTATGTGAAAGCACACCATAAATAAGCATTTTTATTAAGAGTCTGAAGTTAAGGGGTGCCTGGGTGGCTCCATCAGTTAAGTGTCCAACTCCTAGTTTCGGCTCAGGTCATGATCTCATGGTTTGTGAGTTCCCTCTCTCTCTGCCTCTCCTCTGATCTCTCTCTCTATTTCTCTCTCAAAATAAATACACAAACTTAAGAAAAGAGTCTGGGGGTGCCTGGGTGGCTCAGTCGGTTTAAAGTCTGACTTCGGCTCAGGTCATGATCTCGCGGTTACTGAGTTCAAGCCCCGCAAAGTGCTCTGTGCTGACAGCTCAGAGCTTAGAGCTCGCTTCAGATTCTGTGTTTCCCTCTGTCTGCCCCTCCTCCGCTTGCACTGTCTCTTGCTCTGTCTCAAAAATAAATAAACATTAAAAATAAATAAAAATAAGAAAAGAGGCACAAGTTAAAACTAGGATCAAATCAAGATAAATGTGTGTAAAATTAGGGTTAATTTTGGTATTTAGTAATTTTCTAGGAATTTATTTATTTTATCTACTTTTAAAAATTTGTGTATAGTATCTAACTGTTCATTAATTGCTGGTATTATGATTGTCTGCCTGAAAGAACTAATAAGATTCAGAGGGAAACTATTAAAACCAATATAAGAGTTTATCAAGGTTGCTGGATACAACATCAACCTTCAAAATTAAGAAAATATTTCTCTATACCAGCAATAATCAATTAGAAGTCTCCATAAAACTATTATTCCATTCATAATTTAAATAAAACTATGCAGTATCCAGGACCTTTATGGAGAAAGGTACCAAAATGAAATCTTCAAATTTGTCTATATGTAAATTGTCTATATGTAAATAGACAATGAACATGTGTCAAAGATTTTAAAGTCATTAATTAATGAGCAAACCACTCATGTCATGGTCAGTTCAAAGAGCACTTGAGAAGCCAGGAATTTATAGGTACTTTAATAGAGAGATATTAAGATACAAGGGCTGAATTGGTTATAAAACAAATGTCCCACAGTCCTTGGATGTTTGGAGTTTTCTGTTTCATCAGACACAAAATTATTTGCATCTACTGGGTGCAATTTTAGAAATTAACATGTAACCTCACTAGGTCTGAGACATTTTATTAATAGTAAACAGTGAAATAAACCAAGTGCATTCCATAGCAATTCTTTCCTTTTGTGGTCTTCATCCCAGAGTGATAGTGTAAGGATATTCTATGCATCTTTTTGGCCTTATTTCCAAGTTTCACATAAATTTCCTGACACTTCAAAATTCTGGTGAAGGATATAAAAGATGATCTAAATAAATGGAGTGATATTTCATGCTCCTGGAATGGGATGAATTCATATTCCTAAGATGTGGATTTTCTTCAATTCAGTATATAAATGAAATGCAATTTCAATCCAAATTCCAGTTAAGTATTTTAGAGGAACTATTAAACTTTCAGTAAAAATTGTAGAGAGGAATAAAAGTCCATGGCTGCCTGTTGGTTAAAGGGAAGTCATAAAGATAGAGAGCTTGCCTGTCACCTATTAAGACATACTACGAGGCCAAAGTGATAAAAGCAATGTGCTACTCATATTAAGATCAGATAAACGTAAGTGGAAGGAAATAATACACTCAGAAGAGACTCATGTATCCACGGGAACTTAATAAACTTTAAAGGAGTTACCACAAATCAATGAAAATTGTTTAGTTGAAGTGTTTGGGGAAAACTGGCTCACCATATGCAGAAGAATTAAAGTGGATCCCTACCTAACCCCCAAAAAAGGATGGATTCCAGATAGACTAAATATCTAAATTGAAAAGGGAAAACCATACAGCTGATAGAAGAGGATATATGAGATAATCCTTACAATCTAGGAATGGTGAAACCCTTCAAAAACTTCAAAAAGAAAATAAAACAAATGATTGATAACCATAATTGTATCAAAATTAAAGCTTTCTGTTCATAAAGAATACCAGGGGCCAAATTAATAACACGAGTAACTGGAAGAAGGTGTTTTCAAATTTTATTTTTTAAAATTAATTTATTTTTGAGAGAGAGAGAGCAAACAGGGGAGGGGCAGAGAGGGAGGGAGAGAGAGAATCCCAAGCAGGCTCAATGCTGTCAGCACAGAGCCTGACATGGGGCTTGATACCATGAAGCATGAGATTATGACCTGAAGGCTAAGATCAAGGGTCCTATGCTAAACCAACAGAGCCACCCACACACCCCAAGAAGGTGTTTTCAATATCTAAAAGGGGCAAGGGAGTAATAATTAGTGAAAAGTTTCTGTATATTGACAAGTCAATTACTATAGTAGGGAAACAAAGAACATGAGCAAGTAATTTAAGGGAAAGAAAATTCTGAAAACCAACATGTGCCCAAAGCCATGCTGAAGATAATTGGAAGAATGCAGTTAAATTAACAATAGTAAAGTGGCAAAAATAAGAAAGCTGGGCAATTCTAAGTATTGTCAGGGAAGCAGGTATGCAGGAAGCTTCATGGGAGAGTAGACTGGTATAGGCATTCTGCACAGTCTGGCATGATGGATACAAATTTTATATATATATATATATAACTATGACCTGGCAATTCTTCTCTTGAGACTTTATCTAAAAAAATTTTCAATCATATTTATAGCATGAAATATATAAAGGTATTTACTGCAGTGTTGTTTACAATGGTGGGAGTTGGGGGCAGTTTGAGTAGACAGATGTGGAGAATACCTCCATAGGTTATTAAGGAAGCATTAGAAGGAGCACATCTGATGTATACATAGAAATTAGATCGGATCTTAAAAAGAAAAAAAAAAGCTTCATCCAAAAAAGTAGAAGCTGAATGAGATCTATAAGGATTTTCATAGTTTAACACAAATGCCAAGGAAATCACACATCACATTTTTAAGCACTTAATAATAAAAAGAATAAACCACAATAGAATGGTTACTTTGGAGATTGGGATAAAATGTAATAAATAAATAATAAAACTGAAGAACCTCGTATGGATCAGTGATAATAATGTGCCTTGAACTGAGGCGCGTTGTTAATATCTGGTGAATAAATAAAAAATAAAATAAAACGAAACATAACGATGCGCTGGAGGAGCCTAAGCATTCATCACCATGGAAGAGTTACGACTTGCTAAATTTACCACCATGGTTGCCTTCTGGGGGATAGCCCACCTGGGAGGCGGCTGTAGGCTGATTCAGGGCTTTCACGTGCTCTGAGGTCAGAGACCAGCAAGAGACATTCAGAAAGAAGGAGCACATTCGCCATCAAAACAGTTGTAGTCCCTTTTGTGCATATTGTTAAAATGCTGCAAATAGTTTTGGGTATCGGTCTTTGCCAGCAAGAACCCCACTGTTTCTTCATTTCTTCCCCTGTGTATTTAGCAGATTGTCTTCGTGGTTATTAACAACTCATGCTACTGTAGTTTTCCAGTATGCGAACCGCTTTGCTGAAACATGCTTTTGTTTCGTCTTTGCTACAGCTCCTCTGGAGGCCCTATCCTGCTACTTTCGCAGTTGAGAAGGCAAAGGCTGAGCAAGACAGATAACGCGCACGATGTCAGGTATCTGGGAAGTGATGGAAATGGAACTTGATGTCACGTCTTCTGGCTCGAAACCCCACGTTTTTCATCTAATGCTTCAGGGTGCTTTCATGCAAAGAAATATTTAGTCCTAACTGAAATTCAAGTGATTGAAGAAATGAAATTAATGAAATTTTTATATAGGTTTCTATTGCTGTCTTTGCAGAAATTAACTAAGAATCGGTAAAGAGCTAGTAGATATCTCAACCAGGGTAAGGCACTTTTTGGGTGGAAGTCTGAAAAACAGTGATAAATAATGTAATTCCTTGGTCATTCACTACTGTTTGGAAACTATAATTCATTTTTTTTAACGTTTATTTATTTTTGAGACAGAGAGAGAGCATGAATGGGGGAGGGTCAGAGAGAGAGGGAGACACAGAATCCGAAACAGGCTCCAGGCTCTGAGCTGTTAGCACAGAGCCTGATGTGGGACTCAAACTCATGGACCGTGAGATCATGACCTGAGCCAAAGTCGGATGCTTAACCGACTGAGCCACCCAGGTGCCCCTGTAATTCATTTCATAATAAATTTTGAATTTCAAGGAATTTCAATTTGTCCAAATGCATGAGGCTATGAGTTACAGATATTCTATTACATCATCCCAGATTCAGTTTCCAAAAAGAGGAATACTTATGATATTAAACTTGACAAAATCAGAAAAAATTTTAGGCATGTGTGTAATACAATCTTACAAAATAACAGATATGGGAAAACTGATTAAAATAAAACATAAATGTTGAAGTAAAAGCTACAACAGTCTACTGTCAAGTGGCCTATGGGCTTTCTCCATGTGTCTTGTACAAGGCAAGACTATGGTCACTTCTCTCTAGAACCATTCAATGTCCACAGTCTCCAGGTCCTCATTTGCCACACAAAAATCAGGGTGATCTGATTATTTTAGGGTTCTCCTGCATAGTTCATCCATATTTGCTTTCATAATAAAGAAAGAAATATGATTTCATCTAGCTTCATCTACCTTCTCCTAACCTTACTTTCAACACACTCCTCTCCCCCATAAACCTTAACCTAGAATAAGTACATGGTCCTTCCACCTCCTCAGACTTGCTGTGTTCCTTCTCACCACAGGCCTTCTGCATATGTGCTTCCCTTCACTGGAATGTTCTGGAAGGTTCTTCAACTACTTCCATCTGTTTAACTCGTTCCTTCCTCAGATTCAGTTTAGAAATCATCTCCTCAAGAAGTCTTGTGATCCCTAGTTCCATTTGGGTCCCACCTATATCAGTGGGATATAGATCTCTGTCCTTTGCATCACTTATGTGGTTTATAATTGTATCTTTATTAATGTGGTTATTTGCTTAATTTTTGTTCTGTCTTCCCCCAACAAACTACAGATTCCACGCAAATCTGTTGCTTAACATATTTTTATTTTTCCTCATCATTTCCTCAGTTTGTATCTCGTGCCCTCTGCTTGTTGGGGGCATCGGTCTTTTATTTTGACTCTTTGGGACCTCTGCACACCACACCTTTCCTGTGTTTGAGGAATACTTCACCTTGTGAGCCCATTGCTAACAGCGGAAGGGCCCAGAAACTTACTTCCCTAGGCATCATAGTTTGTAGCTGAGCACAGACCTCTGACCCAGGCAATGACATCCAGCTTTACAGAGGTGTAGTCTGGAAGATTCCAGGAGTTGTCTTCAGTCCCTGGAATAAACAGTGCAATCCACGGGATTGTGCCTGGTGGTCGCCCTGGGGCTGGCACCATTTTGCATCTTACTTTGAAAATTGTTCCTGGAAGAATGGCCATCAAGCCTGCTTCTGTGACTTTCCTAGAAATTCTGAGACTTCCATCCTTAATAAAGCATTTTTATCTGCTTTAACGAGCTAGAACAGTTTCTTTGGTTTGCAACTAAGAACCTTGAAGTGAATGAATGAATAATGGAGTCTCTTTGCTGCCAACACAAATTGGATGTTTTGATGTCTATGTTGTTCTAGGAAGTTATTGCAAAAGAGATTCAAATTACAGAAGTGATCTGAGTGTTGTCTAGAGGCTTGATTATGGCCCAGCATATTTCAACCGTAGGAGGCTACAAAATGTTCTTAGATTCATGTAAATATATGCATTGTCTTCCTAATATCTATTGCTTAAAATCTTCTGACAAGTAGTTTGGAGTTCTGTGTAAGTAATTTCAGAATAATTCAGCTCTTAATGCTCTCTGTGTGTTGTTTTATTGTGTACTGCTAAGCTGAAAGAAAAATATTAGATACTTTTGTGTCAGGATTTATAAGTACTTTATCCTTTGTTCTATACTAAAGGGAGATATTTCAAATTAAACAAATAAATTGGAAAATAGTTGTATGTGTGCTGTGATTCCCTGAATCACACCAGCCAAGATTCTGTGAATGTATGTGTCTTATAAGAAGAGAGCAATCATTAGTAACATATTCTTCTGGTAATGAACTTTGGCATCCTGGATGGAAGGCCTGGAAGAGCTGAAATACACTATAGCCAGTTATTAAATGTGTCAACTGGGATAACAGCAGCAGTGACTTAAGAGTTTAATTGGCCTCTCCTTGAACCATCTACCACTGGACCCTGCCAGCACTCACTTAGATAGTAGAGGCTCTCAAGCTCATATGTCACCGAGACACAAAACTGTGAAACACAGCTGCTAAAAGACATTTAAGAGGGGTAGGGACTATGAAGGACTAGAGTGTTTATGCTATTAAAAGCTAAGCTGATGGGGCACCTGGGTGGCTCAGTTAAGCGTCTGACTTCAGCTCAGGTCATGATCTCACGGTTCATGAGTTCGAGCCTCGTGTCAGGCTCTGAGCTGTCAGCACAGCTTCGGATTCTGTGTGTGTCTCTCTCTCTGCCCCTCCCCCTCTCATGCTCTGTCTGTGTGTCTGTCTCTCTCTCAAAAATAAATAATAAACATTAAAAAAAATTTAAACACATAAACTGAGGGATATTACAATTTTTAAGAGTTTATTTCAGCAAAAGTCTATTCAAATCAGGCAGCACCAATCCTGAAGTGGTTAGGAATGTTCCACTGACAGGAGTTGGTGAGAGGCTTTCACAGAGAAAAGGCCAAAGTAGGGAAATTCTTGAATGGCTTTAATTAAAGCCTGCTTGTTTGTGATTAGTTGTTGTTAGTGTCTTGATTTCATACTCTTGTGGCATTTATCGGCTTAGATATTGGTTTGCCATGGCATGGGAGCGACATTGGTCTAATGGCCTCCTTTTTTAAATTTTAACATTTATTTTTTTGAGAGACAGAGACAGTGAGAGAGAGAAAGCGAACACAAGTAGGAGAGGGAAACAGGCTTGGTGATGTGAACACAGAGCCCAATGTGGGGGTCGAACCCACGAACCATGAGATCATGACCTGAGCCCAAATCAAGAGTTGGCTGCTTAACCAACTGAGCCACCCAGGCACCCCATGGCCTCCTTGTTTAATTAATTTAACAATACCCTGCTCTTTTGGTCATTCTCTTGCTTTTGTCTCATGATGAAACCCATAAGTTATGATGTCAAATCCATTGGAAGAATTGTTTTTGCTATTTATTTCCTTGTTCTATAAGCAAGTTACCAGGAAGAGTTTTTCCAGCATTCCAATGTTTTCCAACGTTGGTAGTATGACCAATATTTCCGACCATGTCCTCTTACACGAAGAACCAATTTTTACTGAACCTGTATGGATAACTGTATTCCCATGAAAATAAGATTGGAGTTTCTGAATTCTGGCAGCATCAGGTAGGAAGGAAAAGGTCAATGTTTCATCCTTGTTCATAAAGGTGTATTTTCCAAATGGCTAAGAGCTTAAGAGAAAAGAGCTAGATTTACTTACATCTGGAAAAATAAAACATTAAAGACCCACACAAGTCATAAGCAAAACTAAACAAGCAAAAGTCCTAAAAATGATAGTTATTCTCATCCATTCGTTGACTCCCATGTAATTAATTCTTAGTGATCTTGATCTTTTGTTAGCAGTTTTATACAGTTATCACTTTTTCCATTAGAGTTCTGAAATTCTCATTCAGTTCGGGGGTATGATGTGAAAGCTAGCAGAAACTTGGACTAATCAGAATCCTTTCTGTGAGTCTCCTTGAAGATGAAGGACTTTGGCAAAAGCATCAGGTTAAAATCATAACCGTCCGTAAATGACAAAAGACTTAAAAAATAGCCATGGTTAAAGATCTGAGGGGAGAGTTTATTTTAATGAAAATGACAAGAAAAATTGGTTATTTCTTTGGCATGCAATGTTTTCTAATTCTTTTTAAGTTTTACTTATTTATTTTGAAAGAGACAGTGACAGCGTGACTGGGGCAGGGGCAGAGAGAGAGAATCCCAAGTAGGCTCCACACTGCCAGTGCAGAGCCCAGTGCAGGGCTCAAACCCACAAAACCATGAGATCATGACTGGAACTGAAACCAAGAGCTGGACGTTTAACTGACTGAGCCACCCAGGCGCCCCTGGCATGCAATGTTTTAAAACGCTTACAGGAATTACAACTGGCAACACTATTATACTAGGATATCCTGGATTTTCAGATATTTTATATAATTTCTGTAACACTTAATATTAGTAAAACGTATCCATACATTATAACCTAAAGAAGGTTTAGCATCACTTCTTGATGGACAATATTTCCCCTGCAGTTTAATGTATGAAATAAGCCCAATTAGTTTAACATGTCTCTTTTTATAAGAAGAGACAAAGAAATCTTTTGAGATGATTCAGGGACTGTCTGCAAACCTCAGAGTTAGTTCAAAGTTAAAAAAAAAATACTTCATTTAGAATTTTATTTTTGGGAAGTGTGTTTAAGAAAATAAGCATTTAGGGGCACCTAGGTGGCTCAGTCGGTTCAGCGTCTGATTACGGCTCAGGTCATGATCTTGTAGTTCACAAGTTTGAGCCCCATGTGGGGCTCTGTGCTGACAGCTTAAAGCCTGGAGCCTGCTTCGGATTCTGTGTCTCCCTCTCTCTCTCTCTGCCTCTCCCTCGTTTGCACTCTCTCTCTCTCTCAAAAATAAACATTAAAAACATTTTTTTTTAAACATCCACTTAACCGAAGAAACCATTAAAAACTTCAAAGGCAAATGCAGAAAGTTACAGTTGTTAAGACCTTAGCTTTTTCAATATTGAGAAGACTGAGTTTTCTTAAGTAATCAAAGACCTGATAAAGACAACATGAAGCCCAAGAAATGATTTTGATGAAACACAGAATTTTTGCTTTCTAGACTGATAGCTTGAAAGTAAAACCGTTTTATAGTCTTATTAAGAACAGACCAGGGGCACCTGGGTGGCTCAGTCAGTTGAGCCTCTCGCTCTTGATTTCAGCTCAGGTGATCTCACAGTCATGAGATCAAGCCTGGCCTGGGTGTGGAGCCTGCTTGGGATTCTCTCTCTCTCTCTCTCTCTCTCTCTCTCTCTCTCTCTCTCTTTCTCATAGTAAATAAACTTAAAAAAAAAGCAGACCATTAGGTCAAGAGAACTTTGTCTGTTAAGCAGATGAAAGAAAAATGTTTAGTTTTACAGAAGTGCATATTTATTAAAGCTTATCTTATTACCTTATAATAAATCCATTGTGTTTTTAGCCAGCTTGACTGCGCAGGTAAAATTCTCTCTCTCTCTCTCTCTGCCCTGCTTTTCCTCCTCTTCTCTCTCTCTTCTCAGCTTTCTGTATCCAATTTGTTTGGTCTTTGTCCTCCTCTTTCCATTTTAAAAAAAACCACTTCTGCTTTAGGACACAATTACTTTGTTTTCCTTTAGCAAAAATGTATCTCTATCATTGATACCTTTTCTTAGTCAAAACTCATCCTAGTTCCCTCACAAAGATTGTTTCTCTTATTATTTCTCGTCATTTTAGTTATACAGATTAATTAGAATTTTTAACCCTTAGAAACCTTCCTTCCTAGTGAAAACTAACGGTTACTGTTAATTTTCTGTTACTCTAGCTGGCAACTGCCGGTAGGACCCTAGTCACAAATGGAGTACAATCTACCTTTTGGTACAGCCGGATATTTGTTGCCTCCCAGTCTGACAGTTGCCAAGTCAAGTCCTCAGGACACAAAGTGTGACAAGTAAGAAGGCAATAGTTGTCTCTGGAAGAGAATGGATCAACAACAAATGGTACCCAAAAGCAAATTCACGAGTCAGAATTCAAACATGTAATTCTTACCGATGTTTTTTTTGCCAATCTGAATATGGAAAGAAATGGACAAAGTTAAAATTTCCCTTCCTCTCTTGGCCAGGTAACACTAACGGAGATCTGGCAGAGCTGACTTTGGTAAGAATTCTTACCTTCTGATTCCTGCCAATGTTCCCAGGATCCCGCCTATAGGCTCTAGAGGTAGCAGGGTGGCCTAGCAGGTCCCATTCTTATCCCTAGAAACTGTAGAGGAGGGAAAATAATTTTCCCTCTACCCTTTATGGTGAGCATAAGACCCCGTTATCTATATGGCTCCTCATAGATGGATAAACTTATGGAGGTTAAAATGCAATCCAAGATTATCTTTGGTAAATTAACCCGTGTTCAGCCTTAAGACAAAATTGCATTCACCTAAGTCCTCACACTGGACACAGTCTGGTTTCTAAATTGGACCCATTCTGAGCCTGGACCCAGTCCAGTTTTTAAGTCAGACCCAGTCTGGAAAAAGGAATGTTCAAATAAAGCTTGAAAGCTCATAATGCAAAAACTACAGAGCTTGGATCCAAAAGGGACCCACCTGCCCCCTCCAGCAGCAGTGAGGGAGCAGTGAGCTCAATGGGGGTCAGCAGGCACCTTCACCGGGACCTTAGCCTTCCCCTTTCTAGTCTTTCTGGGACACCCCACAGATTTATATTTGTGCCTCTGCTTCTGTCCGCGGTAGCTGCTGCTTCTTTTATTAACTCCCCAGGACATTGTGTAAAATATATCTTGTGACTGCTGTCTACACTGGCCTGCTGGGCCACCAGCAGGTAGCCCATTGAGTGGCTGTGACTCACTTTTGACCTCGTAATCTCCTTGAGGCCTCTTCTCTCTACAAAGCCGGGACTATGAGCTCTTCATCATCTTTCCTGTGAATCTCATATGCTCTCCTTTATCTGGCCAATAGGAAATAGTTATTCCTTGTCACGTTCTGCTTCTTATTTTCAGTGGTGGTAGTAGGAAAATCTACCACAGGATCCTTAATCCCTTAGTTACGGCTCTTCGTTAGGCTCCCTCACCCTCCCCTACAACTCAAGTGCAGTCTTCCATGCTAGACAGACCTTCCCTCCATTCCAACACACAGGCCCTCAAGCTGAGTAGGGTCTCCCCAGGGAGGCCTGTGGGTAGGGTTGGATTTCTTGGTAAGTGAACTAATCCACCACCGAATAGTATCGCCATCCCAGCAGGGTCTTCCTGTCTTCTGCTTGTTTCAATGTAATATTTAAGTAATGATAATAATACTCGAGTAGTAAGAATTAACTGTAATACTCAAGACTACTGCATACACAGTATACAGAGCCAACCTGATGATAATAACCTGAGAACATAGTGTTATCACATACCGAGCTTTATTAAACCTTGTCCACAGCCAAGAGTAACTATTTTAGCAATCTAACGGGGAAAAAAATTACACAGCAACAGAAGCCATCCTGAGTTTTCTCTCTGCGCAGTACATTTCTTTTTTTCCCCCAAATGTTTGTTTCTTTTGAGAGACAGAGCATGTGCGTGAGTGCAAGCAGGGGAGGGGCAAAGAGAGAGAGAGAGAGAGAGAGAGAGAGAGAGACAGAATCCAAAGCAGGCTCCAAGTTGTCTCCGGGGTGAGGCTGGATCCCACCAACCAGTTAGATCATGACCTGAGTCAGAATTGAGTCAGACACTTAACGAGCTGAGCCACCCAGGTGCCCCTACCCACCCCCACCCCCCGCCCCCAACAATGAATTTCCACGTGACTTCTTTAACTTCCCAATGAGCGCATCAAGTCCATAAAGATTCTCCATACCAAAAGACTACCAGTGTATATTCTTGCTCCTTTTATTCTGATAACAGAGACTCACACAAGCTTTTAGGCAGCTTTCTTTGTGAGGTGTTAAGAGAAGAAAAAGAAAAGAAGATGAATTACTGCCTGTGGAAAACGATCACTTGAGTGGAGGGTACTGAGCCACTGCAGGCTTGGGGTAGAGGAGGAGAAGGAGTCACGGCCCTAGCGAAGCATGCCTTCAACTCCATCAGAGGAAGGACGTATGCCATCACACAGTAAGAAGCAACCTCTTGCACCATGATAAAATGCTGTCGGTCCTCAAATCATGCGAAAAAAGGGGCTTTGCTTGTCCTAAGGGACTTCTCTTCCCAAAGCTGGAAGGGTCATAAAACAACTGCTGATGTTTTTCTAACCTCTGTCCCCTTCAAGGCACAGGACTGGAGTTGGTTTGTTTTGAATCATAATAAAATATGACAACTTCTAGCTTCTCAGCCACTCTGTCATTTATGATGCCCAATATTTTCCAAGTTCTGGTCCTTTATCATGGTGAGCCTGACTTATGAGCCATATTGAAGCTAATGCTTTCCTTCTGAAAGCAGAAACAATTTATTGTAAATGGCTATGTTTGACTATTTTTTGATGACTTCTTACTTTTGTCTCAGGAAAAATGATATTTACCGTAAATGTCTGTTTCATGCCTGTTGAAACATCTTTGTTCTTTTACAAGAAAAAAAAAAAATCTGAGGTTTGCCTGGCTTTTAACATTGCACTTTTGTTACGAGAGCAGAAGTATAGAACGAATGTCTATAATTTCTGAATTTAAATATTTTAAACCTCCTTGTTCATATATATACACATATATTCACTGTGATGGTTTCTTTTTTTTTTCTTTTTTTTTTTTTTGAAGTGTCTGCTGGGCTAAGCTACATCTCCACTCATTCAAACACTAATCTGTGCGTTGTTGTGAAGGGAATTTGCAGATGGAATTGAAATCCTTATCCAGTTGGCTTTAACTATAGGAGATTATCCTGGATAATCTAGGATCTGATTAAAGCAGTTGAACAGCCTTAGAAGCAGGGCTGGGGACTGTGCTCTGTGTGTGTGTGTATGTGTGTGGGTGTGTGTGTGTGAGAGAGAGAGAGAGAGAGAGACAGAGAGAGACAGAGAGAGATAGAGAAATTATCCTTGTGTTTTAAAATTTTTTTCTAGCTTATGTATAATTGACATATTACATTGTGTGTTGAAGACATAGGACATGATGATTTGATATAAGTATACATTTCAAAATGATTACCACAATAACATTAGTTAACACATCCAACACCTCACATAGTTAACTTTAAAAAAAATTTTTTTGGCGGTGAGACCTTTTCAGATTTACTTTCTTCGCAACTTTCCTGTATACAATATGGTGTTGCTAACTACATATAGTATATTTCAGAGTCTTTCATCTCCTTGGATAAATTTGGGCAAGGCCACTACTCATGCTCTGAGGTCAAGGGTATCACTGTTGGTTGGGCTCCATGTTCAAGTGGGGCTGTTGGGTCAGCTCCGGAGTCTGGAAGGGCAGCTAACTGTGTGCTGCTGTCAGGTGGGGCCACTACCTGGCTTCTGCAATCACCTCAGGTGCGGTGGGGGCATGAGCTGTGTTTCCTGGTATGGTGGTGCCAATGGCTGGATGTAGTGATTGGACAGGGATACAGTCTGTGTTTTGCAATCTGTCCGAGTTGAATGGGAACTCAGTCCTGCCTCTTCCATCACCTGGTGCCACTAGCTGGAATCTGTGTCAGGTGGGGCCACAGGCAGGGCAGGAGTTGGTACAGGGGGTCAGAATATGTTGTGTGATCAGGTTAGGCCCTGAACTTGGGCATGGCCACAGCCTGGGCTTCACAGTAGGCTGTTGGCTGTGCTCAGCTGTTGGGGCGATAGTTGTTGTAATTTGTGTGGTGGGCTATACAAATATTGTTTCTTACCAAACTCATCCCCTACCCGTGCTAGCCAAGACTAACCCATTGGTAAGTCTTACCTCAATGTATTTTATCATAATAATTGCATGTGATTTTCTAGTGATTTTCTAAGTGGATCTTTCCAGATTTATTAGTTGCATTCTACAGTCTATCAATCATCTATTTATGATCAAATGGACTCATGGTGGGGGGGCGCCTGGGTGGCTCAGTTGGCTAAGCGTCCGACTTCAGCTCAGGCCATGATTCAGCTGAGGTCGTGATCTCGCGGTTCTTGAATTGGAGCCCCCAGTTGGACTCTGTGCTGACACCTCAGAGACTGGAGCCTGCTTGGATTCTGTGTCTCCCTTTATCTCTGACCCTCCCTTGCTCATACTCTGTCTCTCTCTCAAAAATAAATATTTTAAAAAATAAAATAAATATGGACTCACGGATTTTTCTTTTATTCAATGGGTTATTATAGTTCTTATTTATTTTAATGCTCACATTGTCTCTGACTTGTCCAGTGGGAATCCCTTTGACCTGGCTCCATGTGTCCTTTTGGCACATCCTCATGTTTTTGGTTCATTTTATATGTTTTTTTTTTCCTTTTTCTTTTTTCTTCTTTCTTTTTTTCTTTTCCTTTGTTTTCTTTTCTTTCTTTCTTTCTTTCTTCTTTTTTCTTTCTTTCTTTTTTCCTTTCTTCTTTTTTCTTTCTTTTCTTTTTTTTCTTTTCTTTTCTTTTTTTTAGCTGTTTCTTACTTTCTGGCACAAAATGTTCAGGTTGCTCTTGTACTTTTCCTGCCCCAGTCCTGGAACCTGCCGTTTCACCAAAGACACCTGAATTTTTAAAATAGAGAATGGTATTTAGAAATAAAGATCTGAGTGTCAGGTGTGCTAATTACTCCTGGGGTGTAATTGTTCTGGGCTTTCAGACCCTTTCAGTGAGGAAAAGAAATCTAAATGGCTCCCTCTTAAACCTGAATACTAAGTCTCACTTTAGAACCCAGCTACATTTAACCTTTATAAGCATGCTTTACACTTGATTGTTTCCTTGTTCTGTCACATAAACCTTCCAAGTAGTTCCATTTCGATGCCTGGTTCTTCTTTCTCATTTATTAGCACTTTATTTCCTAGGATTTTCTTAGCCTTCTAGAATCCAGTGAAAGTTTTAAATTCTATCTTCAGAGTCAATCTTCAAAGACTTCTGTGGTTTCCCTGTTATGTAACTTCAAGTCCCAGGTTCACGTGTCTATTCCCTGGGCTTTGGTTTACCCTTTAAGGTCCACACAAAGTTGATTAGTATGTAACGGACACTAATATTTGAGTAGAGATTTGGGGGGTTGGCAGAATAGATGATAGTAGACGATGTTTTCATCATGTGGATTCTTTTTCCAAAGTCTGGTGCCAGTAGATTTGTCTAATGAGTTTATCTTGTGATTTAATTTCCTATAACACTGGCCTTCTCCAGAGGAATTCTTCTCTGAAACAACCAGCAGTGGGCGTGTTGTGGGTAGTTACTTTTGGAACCTTAAGTCTTAATCTGAGCTATGGCTTCTTTGGTAAGCTCAACCACATTTGAAAGTATTTTTAAAACCTTGCAAAGGATTATGGACAAAGTGCTTCAGCTAATTTTTTGTTTATAGGGTTAAAATGCTTTTGCAAGAAGACTAAAAGCCATTAGGGCCAGGACATTAGAGTTGCTTGTGGTTTTGATTCATCTGCGGTATTTTTGCCTTATAACATCAAGGGAGAAATCTGATACTGTACCCAAGAGCAAGTTCCAAAAGCAAATGGAAAATTCTTCTCTGGTACTTCTAAACCCTGGGAAAATACAACCCAATTTTTATTTATTATACTTGGATCTAGCGGGGAATATGCTATCATTTATAGCGGGGAAAATGCTATCATTTATAGTCCTGAAGTTTGCTTCTTGCCTTGGATTTATTTGTGTTATACAAGCCCTTAAATATCTTAGCCCTTAAATATCTTTCTACATGAGTTACCTCTCTTTAGATACTATGTCCAAGCTGTATGTGGGAAATCCCATTCAAAGATGGACAGAACATTAGAGGTGAAAAAAGCCCTGCTTCTCTTCTAGGGTTGTCTTTCCAGTTCAGCCCCAATCCACTCTTATCAGGAAAGAATTATGAGAGCTTGGGAATAGCAACTACCGATATATAAAGAATTATCAAGCCATTTATACCCAAAGGAGGTTTAAAAATGTTTTTTATTTTTAAAATTTGTAAATTATTATTATAATTTGAGGACACCAAAGAACAAGGTTTGTTTAAGAGGAGAAAAAAAATTTTTCTTCTAAGGGAGAACAAGTATATCTCAATATCTACATATCACATCAAGGGAGAGATAGATAGATATCTCCTAACTAGAAACTACACACACACACACACACACACACACACACATATATGAACTCATTGTCACAATATAGCCATGAATACATAAGACTATTTTTGGTGGTTAATAACAAAGAGAAATTTTTATCTAGGAAGTTAGCTATACATTTCAGAGGTGGTTCCCAAGATTCCAGAGTACATTTCTAAATCACTGTATAACATGTCAGACTCTGTTTACCAGACTATGATCTCCTTAAGGATGGTTACTAGGATGTTCATCTTAGTAGGTACTCAATAAATAAGTGTGACACACTGTCATCAGGAAAAGAAACTGTGAGGTGTAAAAATAGGAAAGTCATGCTGATGCCTCTGACCTTCAGATGAAATGGCAGAGCAGGACTGCTTCTGTAAAAATAAAGCCCTGAAGGCCAAATCTGGTCTTCCTGGGTGGCCACCACAGGGATAACTTACCCCAAGGCTCCAGAGACAAATCTGTAGATGAACATGACAAGACTGGTTTATCTCAGACAAATAAAAGAAATAACAGAGCCTTGTGCCAATTTTTGACAATTAATTTCTTTATTTGGAAAGAGAAAACCACATCACTTTAGCCATTTACTGGAACATGCAGGACGCCTACATGGGGGTGCTCTCTCAGTTGATCTCAAAGATAAACAACATAGCTCTCCATAATACCCAGCTTCCCGCCAAGGGCTGGCAGCCCAGGGGGCATGGATATGAAGAAAAAGCTTTATATTTCATCTTCAAAGCTGAGGGTGAAATGTGATGATATTCAAGCCAAAGCTTTAGGTGGCAATGCACATGCTCTGGGGGAAGAAAATCAGGAGTTATCAGCACAATTACAGTTAGTTTCTTTCGTAACTACAAACTAGTATAGGCATTGAGCAAGGACTCTATAAAGACTCTAAATGATAGAACTTGAAAATGTTCATTTGCATATGATTTGATCATAAATCTAAAAAGAAAGTGTTTGTTAGCTCTCAGTATCTTTTCACCAAGAGAAACATGAAGTTGGCTGGAGGGTAAGTCCTTCTATGGGAATTCTGCTCTTTGGAGAAAGGGGAACAATGGATTTTTGAATGTATTAAAAGTTGTAATGGAGGGGCACCTGGGTGGCTCCGTCAGTTGGGCATCTGACTCTTGGTTTCCGCTCAGGTAATGATCTCGGGGTTTCGTGACTTTAAACCCCATGTCAGGGCTCCACGCTGATGGTGCAGACTCTGCTTGGGATTCTCTGTCTCCCTCTCTCTCTGCCCCTCCCCCATTCATGCTGTCTCTGTCTCTCTCAAAATAAATAAACTTAAAAAAAAATGTTTAATAAAAAAAAGCTGTAAGGGATACCTGCTCTTTTTGCTTGTCCTGCATCCATCCCCCTACTACTGGAAAAAGTACCCCAGTTTTCCTTTGGGGAACTAGATTCCCCATTTTCTGGCCAAGTGTCCAGGTGGGACTCTACATCATGGAGAATGTGACCCTGATTTTCCACGATATCATGTTTGTTTTAGGGAAAGACATCTGACTAAGGAGGCCAAGCAAAGTGAATTCTGTGGGTTGTGAGTTGAGCTTTCTATAAAACATGCTCTTTATTTCCTGTTAGACTTGAACACGAAAGGTGTGGATCAGCTATCTTTGTGGAAGCTGGGAATAAGCCATTGCATTAGGGAACAGGGCAAAGAGAAGGGGAGGGCTAGTTTTGCTGACATAGTTTGAGCCCTGGGTTCAGGTCATCTATACATTTTCAATTCATGTGATCCAGTAAATCCTGTTATTTGCTAAATCAGCATGGGTAAGATGTCTATTATGCAACAAAAAGTGATTTAACACATTAATATGGTGATTGAATTCCAAGGAGGTTTTTGGGGCACCTCGGTGTCTCAGTCAGTTAAGCGTCTGACTTTGGCTTGGGTCATGATCTCCCGGTTCATGAGTTCAAGCCCCACATCAGGCTCCACACTGACAGCATAGATCTGCCTTGGGATTCTGTCTCTCCCTCTCTCTCTGCCCCTCCCCTAGTTTCATGCTCTCTCTCTCTCTCTCTCTCTCTCTCAAAAAAAAAAAAAAAATTAATTAGAAAGAAAAAAAAACAAACTAACAGGCTTTTCTTCTCTTGCCCCCTTGGAACACCACCTAAGTGTTTTTATGTAAAATGTAAAAGAAACATTATTGGATTATTAGGACTCAGAAACTAAAAACTCCACACAAATATATGATTGTATTGAATGTTGGTGCTGGCAGAAATGAAAGTAAAAGATCTAAGGAGGGAACTGACAGGTATTTATGGGCTATTGCTTTCATAAAACAAGTTTGGTAAAAGACAACTTCATGCATATATTCATTCTTCCCCAAGTCCTTTGGGGAGCTAGACTGTGATTAACATCTGTTGGAGCTCTAGTGTCCTAAATACTGACCTTTGCAGTGTAAGCCCAATATCGTTTAGCAATAATAGATTAGTCTTACACATCTTGCTCTGCACGTCTGCACTGACCATATTCCTGTAATATATACCTAATCTAAGATAGGGACAGAGGCAGTGTGTGTGTGTGTGTGAGTGTGTGTGTGTGTGTGTGTGTGTGTGTGTGCAGATATCTGAACTAGAGATGCATCATACTCCCTGTCCATAAGCGGCAGATAAGTAGCACATTATTTGGAGACACAAAGCTTGTACTCTTCGTATGTTAGAAACAACATGAAAATTGGATAGCAATAGGGTGACAAGAAAGAGAAATCACAAGGAGGGGTTATTTGTCAAATGACAGAGGAGTGTTTGTGTTCAGAAGCTGGGCGGATCTTCCTCTGGCTGATGTGGAACAGAGACTTCTCATAGGACAGTTGGGCTTGTGTGAAGCTTTGAGGAATGGATAGATGTAAAATTATTTAAATTCGAGAGTGATGTGTCAAAGACTGTCTTGTGTTTATGAAATCCAATTTTCGAATCCATTTGTACCCTATCTTGGGCACATGGCTGACTGTATTTCTGAGTTAGGTGGGGCCATGAAATGTTGGTAGAAGTTATGGTATGCAATATTTGTCTTGGTCCTTAAAACACCAGTCACATGATGCTGTACATTCTCTCCCTTCCCTGGTCTGTGGTCAGGCCTTGCTTTCTTTCTGTTCCTGTCCAACTTGACATGCTTAGAAATATCCAGGTGCTACTCTTTTCTTTATTCACTGGACTTGTAGTTTCAGGCCATCTCCTGGCTTCCATACAACACTGCCCCTAAGACACGGCCTGACCCAAATTAAGTCAGAAGTGGTTGCAAAATATTCTATCATCCAGTAGATGCTTCGCATGTGGGTGGTCCACCATGAAGCTGGAGAAGCCAATTGATTTCTATTTCTGGATTTTGAATTCCTGAACTGACTCACATGGTGTTCTAGAAAGGGTGTTTTGCCCTGGCTTGTGTGTACCTCACTGATTGAAGTAAAACATTTGTTTGCTGAGCCAATAACTGTCCTCTGGGAGGAAATGTCATTCCTTCTACAAATCTAAGTTTCTTAGTGCTCACCAACTGCAGGGGTGAATGCACTTTTTAAAATACTGTGGCCACAGGGGTTGTTCACTTGGTCAGACTGACCACACTCTGTGAACATCTGGATGCTAGAGGCAATGAAGGCCTCATAACTTGGGGCAACCGTAAGGCAAACCTGACCTGTGTAATTGTATGAAAACTACTTGATGGAATACACTTGAAAGCATAGACAATTGTTGGCCACACCCAACACTCAGGATCTACCTGAATGTGAGTATTTGATAATGAGGGCGTGAGGGGAATAGGAATGATTTTGGTTCTTTCCTATACCTTGCTTTATTCTAGCAAGTCAGCTATGGATAGCTCTTAATGCCATTAGTTGTTTTCATATTAATTAGCTCCTGTGTATTAAGGTTTCTTTTCCCTCAGCCATGACTAAAATTTTAACCTGTCTTCTCAATTTGTAATGTTAAGAAGAATCATATCAGGGGGTGCCTCGGTGGTTGAGTCAGTTAAGCGTCTGACTTTGGCTCAGATAAGGATCTCACAGCTCATGAATTCAAGCTCTGCGTCAGGCTCTGTGCTGATAGCTCGGAGCCTGGAGCCTGCTTCAGATTCTGTGTCTCCCTCTCTCTCTCTCTTTCCCTCCCTGGCTCATGCTCTCTCTCTCTCTCTCTCTCTCTCTCTCTCTCTCTCTCTCTCAAAAATAAATAAACATTAAAGAAATTTAAGAAAAAAAAGAAGAATCACGTCATGGACTTCAATTTCAAGCCACTCTGCACAGATTGCCTTTAATGGACAGGTAAACCCAAGGGCTGTAGTTTGAGCTGTAGGAAAAAAAAAAAAATCCAAGGATCTTTTGAATATTGCGTTAAGCACATATGGGACTTCCAGCTTCAGCATCCTATAAGAATGAGGGTGATTAGATTGAAGGGAAACAAATTATTGGAAAGCTTTTACCAGAATCCATTGAAATCATTCTCTGTTACCCAGGGACTGGTTTTTATTCCAGATGCTTGCAATTAATTCCACATTCAAAGCCTGTTTTCTGGAGGAAGAAAGATAGGCTACTTTCAAAATTTTTTAAGGGTTAAAGGTGGGAAAGTTTTGAATTTATTTTCGTAGAGAAAACAAAATATAGTGAGGCAGCATTATAATCCCTTTTAAGGTTTTGTTGAAATGTCAACCTCTGGGGGACTGAAGCTGTATGAAAAAAATGAATAAACAGTGGATTAGCATTTAGACAATATTCTTTCGTTGTTTGACCACAGAAAATAATGCTGAATAGAATTAATTTGGAATTTGGCAGGAATTTGAATAGTAGAGGTAAAGCATGCAAATAATTGAGTAAATTTGAATCTTGTAGGAACATTTATTGGAATAAATTAAAGAATAGCATGAGGAACAAGATTCTTTTGGAGGCTCTAAGCACAAAAACAACAAGAAAGTAAGAATTTTATACTTACTTGATGGTCTTCTGGAATTAAAAAAAGGAAAGTGTGTTTTAAAACCAGGACTTTTTAGCGCCAGTGCAATCAAGAACCAAAACCCATAATTGGTAATGACCATTGAAAATTGTGATTTGTAGGGGAGTATCCAGGTTAGAAATAAAATGATTTCAAACCCTGACTATCCAATTTCAGTCAAAAATTGAGAAGAGATCACGCTTTAGTTAGTTATTTGGGATTCTTTGGATAACCTCAGATAAAGAAAGGGTACCTCATTTCTGAAAGAAAGTTTTTTTCTAGACAGGGACCTATTCAGACGATTTAATTATTGTAGTTTATTGAGCATAAATTGTGGACATTTCAGCTATTTTCTCCACTCTCATTTAGATCTAATTAGAACTAGATGGCCTATTTAAATATATGTATATATACAAAAATAGTTATATATAATGAAGAAACTTAAAAATAGCCTAAATTAGGAAGCCATTTACTTTATTAATGGAGACTCCCAACCATGCCAGGATTTGATCAGATCATACAACTGAATGGGATTCATTTCCTTCATTTGTTCTCCTTTCTATATATTGTGACTTTCCGGGGCATTGTTTCGCAAGCTTCTCCATTACTGTCTTGAGTTGTCTGTGTCTGTTATCAGTCTCAGTACAGAAAATAGTGGTTCATATTTCTTCCCCTATCTCTAGTAGAATAGTCTGGAGGGAAAGGACGTGGGGCTGTGCTGAATACTGTCAGGAGTGAGTAAGAGGCCAAAGAGCTTATGTGGGGACAGTCCTCCAGTAAGAGGGTGGTGTTCAGGAGCAAAACCACAGTGGCCCAGAAGGTTGTTTGGATGAGAAGTCCTAGTCTTTTTTTTTTTTTTTTTAATTTTTTTTTCAACGTTTTTTATTTATTTTTGGGACAGAGAGAGACAGAGCATGAACGGGGGAGGGGCAGAGAGAGAGGGAGACAGCATCGGAAACAGGCTCCAGGCTCCGAGCCATCAGCCCAGAGCCCGACGCGGGGCTCGAACTCACGGACCGCGAGATCGTGACCTGGCTGAAGTCGGAGGCGCCCCGAGAAGTCCTAGTCTTAAGAATACTGCCCTGCGGGGAGCCTGGGTGGCGCAGTCGGTTAAGCGTCCGACTTCAGCCAGGTCACGATCTCGCGGTCCGTGAGTTCGAGCCCCGCGTCGGGCTCTGGGCTGATGGCTCGGAGCCTGGAGCCTGTTTCCGATGCTGTCTCCCTCTCTCTCTGCCCCTCCCCCGTTCATGCTCTGTCTCTCTCTGTCCCAAAAATAAATAAAAAACGTTGGAAAAAAAAAAAAAAAAAAAAAGAATACTGCCCTGGGACGCCTGGGTGGCTCCATCAGTTGAGTGTCCGACTTCGGCTCAGGTCATGATCTCACAGTTCGTGAGTTGAAGGCCCACATCAGGCTCGCTATCGCTGTCATTGCGGAACCCACTTCAGATCCTCTGCCCCCCTCCCCCTCTCCCCTTCACCCTCCGCCACTCACCCTTTGTCCAAAATGAACAAACACTTAAAAAAAAAATACTGCCTGACCTTTGCATTCCTTTCTCTCCACTCCATTCCCACTCTCATTCATTTGAATGATCACCTGTGATGAGTATATCCTTGGTCTGCCTATTTTCAGAAAAAAAGAAAAGAAAAATAAAAAAGCAAGCTGGGATCATAGGAACCTGGGCATGTGTGTGTGTGGTTAACTGAGAGCCATAATGTTGTACCTGTGGCCCCGATTGCCTAAGAAGGAAATTGTTTAAGAGGACGTGCTTGATCTGTGCCCATATTCCAACCCTCAATAAGACTTGAATAATCCGGAGAAACCACTGTGTGCCCAACCCAGTGAAGGGTGATGGACAAATGCTCTTTCTCCTTTCCTTTCCTTCTCTCCCCCTATCCTTCCTTCCCTGACTCTCCTTTCCCCCCCTCCCTTCCTTTTCTAATTTCCTTGCTGCTCCCTCTCCCCTTCTATTCACTAACCAAATGACTGTTTGGGGACATAGACTTGATTTACTATAAACATTTAATAAAACTTGCCGTTTATTAAACCAGCCCTCTTTGGTGTATTTGTCATTGCTATAAGATCCAAAAGTGAATTACGGAGAAAAAAAATGAGATCCTCCAAATCCATTCATCTTATGACCTAATCTGATACTGCAGTCTAGGCCCCTTGAGAGCAATTACATAATTTAAGCAGAGTAATAGTGATTTGAATGTATAGATCTCCCAAAGCCATGAGTAGAATTGAAGACCTGTAACATTAGTGAAGATCTCTCAGTGTAAAAAAGCCATTTGAACGAGGATGTTTCAAGGCCCGCTGGTTTTTCCTGAGCACGTTTGAACATGAAGTAGCCATATATCTTCCACATGTATATTAGATTATTTAAATGCCAAGTGCAAAATTGAAAACATTTAATTTCCTTAAGTATATTCAGCAGCGCAAAACTATTAAAAACATGTTTGTGAGGCTAACCAATCTCTTTCCTTTGTCCAAAAGAAACTGTTGTTTGAATGTATATTACTAGTGAATGCTGAGTGTGCCTCAGGTAATTGATCATGAATGATCCAAAGTTTCACCCTCTTGTCGAGCAGGAACTACCTCCCTTTGTGAGTATGTTTCGATGTTATAACGAAATGCATTTTTTATCTATTCACAGAATCCTTATCTCATTCCACTTAACTGTTGTGTGTTTTTCCCTCTGGCATCTCTTCCTATCTTGGGAGCATGTCTAATTATGAGCAATCTTGGTGGGGACAGTGTCCACCTCCCAATAAGGAAATGCAAAAGGTTATGGCCTCCCTTCCCTGATCCTGATAATACTACTTGGGTATGACCTATACCCTGCTGATTGGATGTTGCTGCCAAGGACTTTAAATTTTGAATGAGTAAATAAAGGAAAGGACAGCTGGACCTCTTTTCACAGAAGCAGCAGTGACAGTGTCCAGTGGTGTGGTATCCTGGCCGATAGCTGCTAAACATGACTGTGCTTTCAGCTTCTTGGTTTTTCAGAGATATTTACTTTCTAAGCCTGATCATTACATTTCCATCAATTGTGTGAATCCTCAATAACTTTTCTAATAATTTTATTTTTGGTAAACAAAGACAGATTTACTATCTGTCCTTGATTCTTTTTTTTTTTAATTTAAGTTTATTTATTTATTTTGGGAGATGCAGAGATAGTGCATGTGGTGAAGGGACAGAGAGGAGAGAGAGAATCCCAAGCAGGCTCTGGGCTGCCAGCTCAGAGCATGATGTGGGACTTGAACTCACAAAAAACTGCAAGACCATGATCTGAGCTGAAACCAAGAGTCAGATGCTTAATCAACTGAGCCACCCAGGTGCCCCTGGTTTTGATTCTTATCCTCTCCTTGCATTCAAACTCCTTGCTATGTGATTTTGCAGTCCTTCCCATCAGAAGCAGTATGTGTGTACTTATATTTTGACTTTGGGCTTAACCATGAACTTGCTTTGTCCTAGAGAAGGTGGGTAGAAGTAATAATGTGTCAGTTCTGAATCTAGACCTTTGGAGGCATCATATATCTGCCTGCCTTCTTGTGCTTCTGCTATCGCCAAGCTTCCTTGGATACCTTCTGTTCCTTTGCCTGTGCCTCAGAATAAATACATCTGGAATTGACCTCAACCCAACCTGCAGTGAGGAGCAAAGCAGCTTGACTCACAGCTTGAAGCAGCATCACTTAGCAAAGCCCAGCCTGGATTAGCTGACCATCAAAAGACCCAGAGATGAGGGAGTGCGTCTCTCTGTGATTAACAGAACCAAACCTCTAAGGCTAACCTGCAGATTTCTGAGAAATACGTGGCTTTTGTTTTGTGCCACTGGGATTTTGTGTTTGTGTGTTTTGTGATCTGTATCTGCTATATGCAATGGGAAGTATTCTAATTGATGGATTATAATACATTGATGTTGAGAATATGAAGGGTGTATGTGTGTGTGTGTGCCTATCTTTGGTTTTGTGGGGCAAATCCTATTGAGACTTAGCCTCATATTTACTTATTCTCTTTCCTGTTGATTGGTTGGAATGAGTGTATAATTCAGCTTTCACACTGATGGGATGTGTGCGAAGTCATGTATGTATGTGTGTGTGAAAGTGTTTTTTTTTCCCCCTTTCCTAATAAAAAGCGAACATTGGAGACACATTCTCCACATTCTCTCTTCTTCTGTTCTTTTCTCTTCTCACCTGGAGCTGAGGCAGCTGTCTGTGTCCGTCAGGAAACGCCTAAGGATAGCAGAGAGGGAATGAATCTGTGTGCATGATGTATATGAACCACTTAGACAATTCTGGAACATCCTACTATTGAGCTTTGTATCCTTTCATAGAATACATTTTTATTTTTTAAGCTGATGGCTTTGGGTATCCTAACTTGCCTTTGAAAGTATCTTAACAGATATGTGGAGTATATGTGTATGGAGGCACGGGAGGACTGAATGCAGAAGTCTATATGAAAAGAAGAAAATAGCTCAGGTTATCCCTCGTGAACCTGTAGCCTCTCAGCAGCATGTGTTAAGTGGTATGTAAGCTGAGGTCAGGTGGACAGAAGTCCACGTTTACCTGACTTTTCCTGCCACAGCTTTATGTGCTCTGTATGGATTACCAGAAAATGACAGATGTTATCTTCCCTGCTGACCCTTTCGGCAGAGTGTCCATATCTAGAACGCTTTCACCCATAAAACACTGACCCTGCCTTTCAATACTTTTGGAAATAAGTGAATGTTTGGCATCTGAGATTTGCTCCATGTCATCTGAAATCATGTAGTGTATTATTTGCAGGTAATAACTTTGACTCAATCCTAATGTCCAGGCTGCATCCTAGAACCAAGCAATCTGGATCTCTGGGGTTCCTAAGTAAATTCCATTATACAGCCAGTGTTGAGAACCACTGTTCTAAACTCCATTCTCTTGTGAATTAAGCAAACTCCAAATCAAATGTGCACATAAGGGGTTAAAAAAGAGGAGAATAAAGACTATGAAGGTATTCATTATCTATTGCTATATAACAAATTGTCCTATAATTCAGCAGCTTAGAACAGTAATAAACCTTTATTGCTCCCAATTCTGTGGGTCAGGAATCTAAGAACAGCTTAGCTGGGATGGCTATGGCTAAGGGTCTCTCCTATAGTTGCAATCAAATTGTGGGCCAAGGCTGCAGTCACTTCAAGTCTTCGATGGGGCTGGGGGGTCTGCTTTCAAGGAGGTTCACTCACATAGCTCTTGATATGAGGTCCTAGTTTCTTGCTGCCTTTTGCCAGGAGGTATCAGCCCCTTACCAAGTGGCTTTTCTCTCTGGAGCTGTGTGAGGGTCCTTGAAACATGGAAGCTGGCTTGTCCCAAGCAAGTAATTCAAGAGTTAGCAAGGTAGAAGCTGGGGTATCTTTCATGCCCTAGGCTCTGAAGTCACACACCATCACTTTCAAAATATTCCATTGGTCGTACAGGTCATGCATCCCTGCTTCCTAGGAGAGGGGACTACAAAGGTCTCAATACCAGGAGTTTGGAATCGTTGAGAAGGCCATCTTGGCAAGTGCAACAGGATAGGAATGAATAAATGATTTGTACTCATTTCAAGGGTGAATGCCTAGTAGGCTGAATGATGGAAACCCATGCCTGTGGCTTCCTTGAGGAGGCTTCATATGAATCAAAATACTCTGTGGAGTAGCCCTATCAGTTTCTCGAACACCAAGTGGCTGGACAGAGCTTTGGGAACTCTTAAAGGGCACTATTCAAAGGCACAGCGCCTTTTAGAGGAGTTCAACTCTGCCATTTCCTGAATTAATTTTGTCCAGATTCAGATTAGCTGAGACTAGCAGCTGATGTTTAGCAAACAGATAAATAAGGTGCTAGCTTCATTAGTACTGATTTTCCTAGATGAGGGGACTTACAATACCTTCCAATTGTATGTAGCTATAAAAGAGGCCTCTAACATTAAGATGCGTGACTGAACTCTTTGCAATTCTATCTTCTCCCTCACCTTTTGCTTTTTTGGCTGTGGGAAAAGTAGGGTCTTCAACACAGTCTTCAGCTCTCTGTCTGTATAATCCCTCCCACCCAGAGTTCCTTATGCTGTGCCAACCCAGCATTGCCTAATTTGTATTTTCAGGTTCAGATTTCTCCTACCAAATGCCAGGCTTCTGTAGCCAACTGCCTATCTGACATCTACTCTTGAATGACTAATGCAAACCCCAATTTTATTTGGCCAAAACCAAATTATTTTTTGTAATATTTATTTATTTTCGAGAGAGAGAGAGAGAGAGAGAGAGACAGAGAGCAGAGGGAGGGAGACACCAATCTGAAGCAGGCTCCAGGCTCTGAGCTGTCAGCACAGAGCTGGTCGCGGGGTTCTACCTCACCAACGCGCGAGATCATGACCTGGCCCAAAGTCAGTAGCTTAACTTACTGAGCCACTCAGGTGCCCCGAGTTTGCTCTCTTCTTATGTGGGTGAGTTGACCGCGGCTGCTGTGGTTATAATATGCTGTCAACCTTTCAATTTCTGGTTTCTAACTCTGTAAAAATACAGTTCTTGTCTATACAAACAAGTAAGTTTGAGAGGTCAGTCGATCTCCAAAGCAATTAAGTAAAATAGCTTATAAAGCTTGAACTGGTTTGGTATTTTTGGTCTGATGTATCCAGCAATCCTATACAGAATTAATTGGTTTGTGTGGATCCAATCAGAGCTGGAGGCAGTACTCTTTCTCCACGATTCTTGTCTGTCTGTGATTTCAAGAACCCAGGCAAATGGGAACAAAGAAGAATGAAGAACAGACTTTTAAAAGATTTCTGGCAGACTATAATGTGACTATGGATGACTTTTATTTTATCATGAGCCATCAGATTACTGGTTTTTTTTTTTTTTTAGTCATTTTTAAAATTTAAAGTTTACTTACTTATTTTTGAGGGAGAGAGTGCGTGAGAGGCTGAGAGAGAGGGAGAGAGAATCCCAAGCAGGTCTCACGCTGTTAGCACAGAGCCTGATGCTGGGCTCATGGGGCTCCATCTCAAGAACCTTAAGATCGTGACCTGAGGCAAAATCAAGAGTGGGATTCTTCTAAATTTTTTTTTTTCAACATTTATTTATTTTTGGGACAGAGAGAGATAGAGCATGAATGGGGGAGGGGCAGAGGGAGAGGGAGACACAGAATTGGAAACAGGCTCCAGGCTCTGAGCCATCAGCCCAGAGCCTGACGCGGGGCTCGAACTCACAGACCGCGAGATCGTGACCTGGCTGAAGTCGGACGCTCAACCGATGGCGCCACCCAGGTGCCTCTCAAGAGTGGGATTCTTAACTGACTAAACCACCCAGGCGCCCCTTAGTCATTTTTAACGGAGAAGGTACATCTTGTAGGTAATCTGTGGTTCATCCATCTAAAAATTTTTTTTTGTTTTTTTTTTGGGAAAAGGTATTAGTCTAACATATGTGAATAAAATTATTTTGTTTGTTGCTCATTGTTTCTGTTATTTTCATTGCATCAGTATTGCTGAAAGCACTGATTTTTTTCCTTCTCATTCTCTTTTCCTTTTTTTTTTTGCTTTAAAAAGAGGTAGAAATAAGTTAACCTCTAAGCATATAAAAAAGATTGGATATTTCAATGAAAATATAGATAAAAATTTGACCACAGTTGTATTTTAAGCCAATATTGCTTAAATCCTTTAGCCTGAAAGATTACCAAGTTGGTAGGATTTTAATTAATGATTTTAATTTTAGAATTATAATTTTAGCATTAAAAATTTCCATATCTTTTTAAAAGTCAAGGACAAGGATAGCAAAATAAAGAAAAATTGTGAGTGATACTGGATTCATATCAAATGTGCTCATATTGAAACTAAAAAATATAAAATGCAAATTTCATGGCAATTAAGATTAGCATATTCAGTAAACAACTTGTCCTGAAATTATATACTTCATATTTTAATATTTGGGCATGTAATACATTTTGAGTATATAATCATGACATTGCCAGCTTTTTATGCATAAAAAGGAAGATTTCATCTATTATTTAAAACCACAAATACCCTGTAATCATTTCTGTGTCTTCCCGTAGTAGAAGCAATATCTGTGCCTTTGACTTGGTGATCAGCATTTGATGATATACCATTTGTGTGTGTGTGTGTGTATGTGTTTTTTGAACCCCACAGCAAATTGTAAATGCCATACTTTCAGGAGAAACAGCTGGAATAAATTACAAGGAGCAGGCCTACATGGCAAGCAACAAATAAGAAAACTAAATTAGGGTTTTAAGGGCCTATCTTCAGTGGAGGAGTGGGTTTTCCCTCTGTCTCTAGGGGAGGCCCATTCTAATCTTCAAGCTGGAATTGTTCAGCTTGCTTTCTCTTGGTATTTGGATGGGAAAGTAGAGTGCGCCAGGCTTTAAATTAAATAGCAAAATACTTGCAGGATGGGGGTCTAGTGCTCTGCATAGGGAGTTGTTTTCATTCTCTGCCTTGGCGCTTTTTGGATGAGTTAGACTGGAGTGTGTCCCTTAGTTCTCCATTCTATAAACAGAACACAATCACTCATTTACAGAGCTTTGTTGATGCTGTAAACACTTTCAAGCACTTGTTGAAATAATTACAAGAAACTTTGAAGTATAATCCTTTACCTTAAGATCTGTGTTGACTTTTGGACAGTCTGGCTCATTACCAGTACCCCTCTATTTTGAAAAACAACAATGTTTTAAAGACTAGGACTGTGGAAAGAATTGGCTCCGAAAATCAAGTTTCAGTCTTTCTTGCTGCAAACATATTGGGTATTTGGGGGCAAACTGGGTCCATGAGTGCAAGCTGCCTCTAGGAAGGGCAGTTTGGAATGAGCAGAAATGCCATTTAAACTGCCCATCTAATAAGCCAGAAATCAATCCTGGGTCAACAGAGTAAAAAATTTTTTTTTCTTCTTTTGCCCTAAATTAGGACTTAGTATATACTCAAAGTCATGTGTAGCAGATTATATCTACCTCTCCTTCTTGCCGCCTACCGACAGCTCAGTGCTGTGGGCTGAGCTCTTGGATGTGATGACTGAATCAAATTGTTTTTGAGAAACTTTAGGAATTAGTGTATCTGCTTGGAACATAGTTCAGCTGCTAGCTATGTTACATCAGGCAAAATGAAGCAATCATTAGTGGGTATTCTCATAATTGTTGCAAGATTGAGTTTAATATACTCTGGCCTCTAGTAAGAATTAAAAACTGTAGTTATTACTCTTGTCATACTGTTAATAATGAAACTGTAGTTATTACTGTTGTCATACTGTTAATAATATCTCATCCTAAATATTAACTGAGTGAGGTAATCTTGGCCATACTTCTACATTTGGGGACATTTTATTTCTAATTTTTTGTTGTTGTTGTTGTTGTTATTCTTACTTGTTCTTGTCTCTATAGTTTTCCTTCACCACTTTCCTTAAAAGTTGTGCCTACTTTGGTTGATTTTTACTTATTCATTTACTAATTGCTTAGTGAATTACGCCAAGCATTGATGGCTAAGACAAAAGCTTATGTGAGTTTACAGGTTTATATATACTGTGCATTGACTCCCTGTTTTCACAAAATAATAGTAAGCAGGCTGATGGGTGAGTGCTCCCTAACCCGGTAAAGCCACTGATGGTTCTAAGAGGGGAACTGTCAGTGCTTCTCAACCCAGTTGCATGTGAAAATCACCTGGCTGGGCTCCACCCCTGAAAATTCTGATTTAGTGGATCCCCCGGGGCCCTGTCATCTTCCACAAGTTTTATAAGCTATCCAGGTGAGATTTACCCCAAGTACAGGTGATACCACATTCAGTGATGGGTAAACCCACAGATGAAGAGAACATGTGAGCTTCCGGTAAAGGAGGCTCCTGCTGGCAGTCGATGTCATACCTTCCTGACTGCCTGCCATGGGTCCATTTCTACCTTTACATCTGGTTCAGGCTGTCAGGTTTCCCTCTTCCGTTCTGGCTGTGGGAGAGTACCCTTCAAGGACAAGCTGGAGCTCCACCTCCTCCATGAAACCTTGCTGTGTCTGCCTTACCTGGCCTCTGTGAACCTGTCCTTGTCCGCATTCCTGTGTTCACCTGCTGTGGGTAGTTGTTTAAGCACCTTGCAGGCATTTTGCGCTAAACAACTTGCGCTAAACAGTTTCAAGTTTGGGAACAGCCTGTTGACTTCAGGAATATGGTTCTCCTCTTTAGTAAGTACTCAATAAATGTGTGATGGTGGTGGTGAAGTAAATATTTGAAAGAGGTGGGAAGATGTGGGCTGGATTTATTTGGGAAAGACCACAGAGAAGATAGAGCTTGAACAAGTATTCAGGATTAGTTAGAATTTGAACTGTTGGCAGAAAGAGCCTTGTACAAAGTAGTATTTTTGGTTTGGCTTGAATAACTGTATGTCTGTGTGTATAGAAATATATAGGCACACATATGTACCTGTAGAGACATCTGAATTTCTAGACCTACATATATATATGTATATATACACACACATGCATACATGCATATATATATACACAAGTGTATGTATGTACACATATATATACATATATATGTATATATACATACACACACACACACTATATATATATATATATATATATATATATATATATATATATACTCTGTTGAACCAGGATTAATTTCTGGCTTATTAGATGGGCAGTTTAAATTTTTTTTTTTTTTGAACGTTTATTTATTTTTGGGACAGAGAGAGACAGAGCATGAACAGGGGAGGGGCAGAGAGAGAGGGAGACACAGAATCGGAAACAGGCTCCAGGCTCCGAGCCATCAGCCCAGAGCCTGACGCGGGGCTCGAACTCACAGACCGCGAGATCGTGACCTGGCTGAAGTCGGACGCTTAACCGACTGCGCCACCCAGGCGCCCCTAGATGGGCAGTTTAAACAGCATTTCTGCTCATTCCAAACTGCCCTTCCTAGAAGCAGCTTGTACTCATGGATCCAGTTTGCCCCAAATTCCCAATATTTTTACAGCAAGAAAGACTAAAACTTGATTTTTGGAGCCAATTCTTCCCACAGTCCTAGTCTTTAAAACATTGTTGTTTTTCAAAATAGATGGGTATTGGTGTATATATACTACATATAGGGTGTATATATAGGATATATATATATATATATATACACATAGGGTGTGTGTTTGTAGTAGCTTGACCCCCTTCCCCATGTGTGTTTTGAACTAGCTGTCAAGAATATTGTATTAAAATCTAGAGCACCGGTGATCTTACTCACTTAAAAAGTCTGGTATTGCATGTGAAATTAAAACTTTTCAAATTAATTCCATCTCAGAGATGTGTCTGGAACCCTTGTCAGCACTTCCTAGTTCTGACAGGCCACCTGGATGCATGATGGCAACATGGTGCTACAAGAGCAGGAATAGTCAAATCAGCCAGGAACCAGGTTTCTGTTTAGTACGACATTGATTTCAGATAGTAACCAAGGTCACCAAACCATCTTCTTGTGCCCATTGGGTTTGGGGCACTAGATTTTTCTGTCCAGCAAGACATTTATTTATTCAGAATTTAAAGCTCAATTTCAAGTTGAGTGCTTTTTATTATTTTTATTTTATTTTATTTTATTTTTTTTTTCAACGTTTATTTATTTTTGGGACAGAGAGAGACAGAGCATGAACGGGGGAGGGGCAGAGAGAGAGGGAGACACAGAATCGGAAACAGGCTCCAGGCTCTGAGCCATCAGCCCAGAGCCCGACGCGGGGCTCGAACTCACGGACCGCGAGATCGTGACCTGGCTGAAGTCGGACGCCTAACCGACTGCGCCACCCAGGCGCCCCAAGTTGAGTGCTTTTTAAGTAGACCCAGCTTTTTTTCCCCCCAATGTGTGAGGACCACTCAGCTTTGTTTACAATATGTATGACCTTGCAACAAGCCTTCCTCTTAAATCTCCCTGTGCTTTTGTATTCAGCATTAGCCGACTCCCACCGTAAATTCAGTGCGGCCAATTGCTTTTCATAATGAAGTTCATGTAAATGGAAGTAGAGCAGAGGTTTTATTAATGAGACTGATCTATTATTAAGACCGATTTGATCATCCTTTCTGAATAGTGAGATAAAAGTCAAAAATAATGTTCCTTGTCAACAGGCTTGATGAAGAAAATGAAGTTTGGAAAATTTACACATCTTAGTTTTTGGGGGGGGGACCACAAGCAGGGTAATTTATTTTGAGTTCTATTCAAGGTTTTTATTACTTCTATTAAAATCAGGATCTTCCGAAGGCATATCAGTTGTACATAATGAAAATTTTATTCATGTGCAACATGGAGCCAGATGGTGATGTCTTTAGGGTCCATATGTAGTCAATTTCTAGGATACCTATACACTCATATTTTCTTTTCTACTCTCCCCATGGATCTACTCATGGATGTCATGCCACGTATCTGGAGTTTTAGTGTGCAAAACATGGTCTGGTCAGGGCATTTACTACCCAGCTCACATTAAAAACAAACAAACAAACAGACAGACAAACTCAAATGGTATAATTATTAATGGTGGTTTCATAGGAAGTAGGATATGCAATGGAGTGGTACAGTTTGAGATGAGGTGGGGCCCTTCTAAAGGTTCCTCAACCTGTATAGCTACTTGCTCTGCCTATTTTTGAATCACCGATGTTTTGAATTTGTATGTCAAAGCCCTCATTGGTACCTTATTATTTGTTGCAAATTATTTCTTTCTATATTTTTGTGTGTTTCTGACTCTTTAAAATGATTTAAAATGTAATAGCCTATGTTGGGAAACGTGAAAGAAGCTGAAGGAATTGAAACCCATTCAGGGATGGATCAGTAAATCAACATTTAAAAAATGACATTGCCCAGGGCACTGGTGTATAGAGAGAAGTAGAAGATAATTAGGATAAAGCCCAAAAGGGTTTCTTGTGTTTGTGGATGAAGGATATACACAGGGACATGGAAAGAGAGAGAGTTCTGATGGCTGCAGAGGGGGAGGAGGGAGGCAGGCTAACACTAGTCTTCTATCAGAGAAGAAGGCAAAGAAGTGTGTGGTGCTCTGCGGCATATCAGATATGAATCTCTCCATTTACAAAGGCCAGAAAATCAATTCAAACTGATTGAATTACAAAAAGAAGAGAATTTATTGACTTATATACTGGCTTCATTAAAAAAAAAAAATTATTGGCTTTAATAATTAAAAATCCACAGAAGATACCCCTGAGTCCAAGTTCACAAGTAATTACATCAGAAATCTTTCTCCACTTCTGGGTTCTGCTTTCCTTTAATGGCTTCCTCCTCAGGTGGGCTCTCCACAGAAGCTTCTGAGCTGTAGCCTTCCTGTTGAGCAACCCTGATGGAAAGAGAGCACCTTTTCTAAGGGATACGCTCCCCCCCACCCCCCGCCATCTCTGAGCTGATTCTTGGGAACTGAACTTAATTCATTATTTCTTATGAACTAAACACAGTAGTCAGGGGATATGATGACCTGACTTTACAGGTTGGAGTTGTCTACCCATTTTTGAGCTTAGGAGGGTCAACTCCACCAACCTAGACCACAACTACTGAGGGCATGGGGGAAGGAGGTTCCCCCCCAAAAAGTTGGAGGCTGGTAGCAGAATGGGCTGTGACTAGGGTAGGCAAACAAAATGAAGCTAAAAAGCAAATGAAAAATTAAGAGGTCCACTGCATATGGTTACAAACAGTATCAGGATGGAGAATGTTCATCCTTAAGGGAGCCTGGGCTTTAGGAAAAATATAAAACAGGCACTGATGTCACTATAGGAGAATCTAATGAACATTATTCAGGAAATTATAATGCTAATACTCAGTTATGGTTATTAAGAGAATGAATAGCTAAATCAAAGAACATATTTTCATGCAGCTGTCTCAAATAATTAGAAAAATATGTGAGAAGATTGATCCAACTAAAGGATTTTCAAAGTTTTCTAGGGGAAACTTTTAGGTCCAAGTTATGATCATTGTTAGCAATAGTGGGTGATTTTGTAAAAAAGGAAAACATCCTTGCAGAACATTTGTTTTTCAGCCTCAACTTTATATACATGCCAATCAGTAAACTTGCAATGTAGGAACAAGTGACTTCATTTTGCTAACAAAATACTGCATTCTTCACCAGAATAACTTAATTTGTGTACAAGAGAAAAAGGTATTGTTACTAAATCCCTTTAACTTAAACTATAGGCACATACTTGTCATTCTAATAGGGGTGCTTTGGTTAACATTTCCAAGTTAAATATGGTTTGTGAATTTATTCTAGTTTTGTTTATTTTCTTAAATTTTTTTTTAACATTTATTCATGTTTGAGAGACAGAGAAAGACAGAACTTGGACGGGGGAGGGGCAGAGAGAGACGGAGATACAGAATCTGAAGCAGGCTCTAGGCTCTGAGTTGTCTGCACAGAGCCTGATATGGGGCTCAAATTCATGAACTCTGAGATCGTGACGTGAGCTGAAGTCGGATGCTTAACTGACTGAACCACGCAGGTGCCCTGTTTAATTATTTTCAAAGTGGTAAAAAAAAAAAAAGAAATTCTGTGCCAAGTTATAGAGGATATATAGTGCACAGCTTTTGTATTTTGGATAGCCTCTGTTTAATGTTAAAAATAATGTTGTTTGAAAATTTGATATGTATGTCAAAAAATTCAGTCAATGCACCTGGATACAATTCAGGAATTATTGAAGACAGATACTGCAGAGAATATAAACAAACATAACATTTCCTGCTTTCAAGCAGTTTGAAATTTAGCATAGCAAAAATTTCTATATTTTATAATCATGATTATAATACACTTTAGTACATATAATAGTATTATATACGAGATTATAAGACATAATAGTACATGATGATAATATGTAGTACAAAATTATCACATACTAGAGTACAAGTCTGTAAGAGTGATATAAGTCAAATATTCATGAGAAGAAGGTAGCATTTCCTTGGAGGAAAGTAAAGAGGGAAGTTTTTGAAGGAACTCGACACACGTATCTTTCTTACAGATACGATTGGTTGGCAAAAGGTTTTCCCATTACAGTAAATAATGTAGAGGCAAGGCATGCGTTATATTTTAAGAATAGGATAAAGATCATGAAGAGAATGGGGGACAGATGAGGCTGGAAAGGCAGATGGAAGCCCACACGAGAAGGTATGTAATAATTCACAATCTAGATTCCCTGTTTGGCGACAAATTTAGATATGGGGTGGTGGGAGAAGGTAGGAAATATGTCTGAGGTGGTGAAGGTGGTGGACTGGGAAGCAGCTCATGGCATTAATAGAAAAAGGCAAGTCCAGAGGTGTTGCCAGTTACTGTTAAGTTTGGGATGAATTTATTTATTTTCCTTATTTTAGAGGGAGACAGAGACAGAGGAGAATCTGCTGTGGGGCTTGATTCCATTACCCTGGGATCATGACCTGAGCAGAAATCAAGAGTCAGATGCTCAACCAAATGAGCCCTGTAGGTGTCCCAAAGGGATGAATTCATTTTAAGTGGCTGGAGAAGATCCAAGCAGCTGGGGCTGTAAGTTGAGAGTAATGGTTAGGTTAGAGAAAGACTTTTGCATTCTTCTGCCTGGAGGTCATGGTTGAAGGAAGGCATAAGAAGAACGGATGACATTACACAATGAGTGAAAATTTGAGGACAGACACTTAGAAGAAAAAAGAGTGAGTGATGGTTTGTAGATCAGTGGAGCTTGGTCTGACTGTACTTGGTCTCTGACCTTGTCACCAATCCCCTCTACATGTGCTTTTTTGTCCAGAATTGACTTCTTTCTCTCCCATCCCTTTGTTGGCTTCAGTTTGTGCTAAAAGAAGTGTAAAGAGGTTCCTGTTCAACAAGATCTCGTATCAGGATCAAGTTCTTA
The DNA here is from genome assembly GCF_028749965.1 of Puma concolor. Taxonomy (NCBI): domain Eukaryota; kingdom Metazoa; phylum Chordata; class Mammalia; order Carnivora; family Felidae; genus Puma; species Puma concolor. The sequence continues at coordinate 142,861,789 of NC_141667.1, read as the reverse complement.
GCATGGCACTTAGATTGCTGGTGACTTGATTTATTTTTGGCCTTGCATTTTTCAGGCTTTTTACCCACCCCTGACTCACATACATACTTCTTAACTTGTAACTCAATTTACCAAGTAGAGTCTGTGCAGCAAACAGATGGCAAATTTAAAGGGCTTAAAAAAAAGTTCAGTAAAGGGGAAACGTGCAGTGGTGTCAGGAGGCTCAAGGGAAAAGCTGGACTTCCGGGGACAAAAGGAAGTGGTAGTTACGAGAAGCAGGGGAGAGTTGCAGCCATGGGAGGGAGTCCATGTGATAGGAGTTGCTGCCAAACAGCACAATCACAGCCGAGTATCACCAGGAGGGGTGCAGGAGGGTAAATTCTCCAATCTCTCCCTTCTTCCACTCTCCTGTCTCCTGCCAGTGCCAACCACTGGTAGACCAATATGGAAGCCAGAGAGCAAGGTAGCCGGGCGGTACTATCAGTAGCGGTAAGGTTACCGCGGGGGGAGAAAAAGCAGGGTAGAGAATAGTGGAGAGTATGTTTGGAAGGGTAGAAGGGATACACACCACACTTGACTTCCTGTTCTTTTTTCTACTCCTGACTTCTGATAAGGGCATTTTACTTTACCCTTGCTTGTACTACTTAGACCCTGGCTTCCTCTTGCTTTTTGTGATCTCTAATCGGTCAGAAGGTGCTTTAAAGGCGCTAAGGACTTGTCAAACACTTCTCCTTTTTCATTTCCTTTTGTTTTTCCTCATTCATCTTAAGCTGTGGAGTGTTTAAAGAACTTAAAGGAAAAAAAGGCACAAGAAGGCAAAAAAGACAGATGCTTGGACTGGGGGCTTCCTTTTATGTCTTTGCACAAAAGGCAGATATTACACATGACTAAGAGTTTGACTATTAAATATGATCAAGCATTTATCTTGGCGATGTCTGTATTCTTTTGTTTTTATTATTATTTTAGAGAGAGAGGTGGGGGAGGGAGAGAAGGAGAGAGAATTTTAAGCAGGCTCATACCCAGCTCATACCTCATACACAGGGCTCCAACACACCATCCTGCGATCATGACCTGAACGAAATCAACAGAGTAAGCCACCCAGGTGCCCCAAGGGGAGTTTTGTATTCTTAGTTGGGTTTTCCTTTTAAAGCTACCAGTAAATAACTCACTGAGGTAGACAGTGCCTCAGAACTGCCTACCTGGCTGCCTACCCAACATCATTGCCATATTTCTACCTTGATAACAGACTCATTTTGTTTCAGCATTTGTGGCCAAGAGCTTTTGGAAAGGCTGGTTTTTCATAGCAACAGAGGTGAACTGTGGTTAGTCTAAGAAGCAAACCGAGATGTAGCAGGATGCTAAATACTATTTTTTTTGTGTGAGTTTCATAATTGTAATTGGGGTTCCCAAACTGAGGACAAAGAGTGTTCAGGAATCATATATTCTAAAGACAGGTTATAAATCACCTATGAAGAATTTCACATGATTGATATTCAAAACAAATCCAGCAACTAAGTCCATTACCCACATCAAGAGTATATAAGAAGTTAGGATACTTACAGAGAGATTTTATTGGAGAATGTATTAGTCTTTTAGTGCTACCCTAACAATAGGAATTTATATTCTCACAGTATGAAGGCTAAAAGTCCAAGATGAAGGTGCTGAAAGGGCTGTTTTTTTGGTCAGGCCACTCTACCTGGCTTGCAGATGGCCACCTTCTTGATGTGTCTTCACATGTATGTGGACAGAGAGAGAGCTCTCTGATCTCTCTTCCTCTACTTATAAGGACACCAATCTTATTGGATTAGGGTCCCACCTTAATGACATCATTTAACCTTTCCAAAGACCCCAGCTCCAAATACCATCAAATTGGGGATCAGGGCCTCAAACTATGAATTTGGGGGCACATAATTCAATCCATAACAGAGAGGATTCCTGGAGCTGTACTTCTGCGCACTTGAAGCTGAGTGAGTAGAGGACTTGAAGAAACGACTTACAGAATGTTGGGGGTGTTTTCCAGGAGAAGAAATGGAGCTACAGGAGTCACAGATGTAGCAAACTGATCAACACAGAGTACAGGAAGATAGTTCCTGTGAGAACCTGATAAGGTCCCCCTTGATTTGGGAAGCGAGAGACTTCAGGTGAGTCTCACTGGAGCTTTCCAATAATGTGAGTAGAAAGGGTTTCAGTGGATACAAGTCATTTCCCACTGAATCAGTCTCCCTCTCTATTTATCGATCTATCCATCTATCTTTACCTTACTTTGGTGACACCACTGACTGTTGGTAGTGAAAGACCCTGGTACTCATATCCATAACTATACCTGATTTAGTTCTGAGAAATGCCTTTCAAAAGCGGAATCTAATATAGAAGACATAAGGAAAATCTTGATAGCCCTGTGTACACAGAAACTTAAAACCCTGTCAGTAATATCAATGATGAATCTAAAAAAAATTGTAACGTAAGAAAACCCGAAGTTTATTATCTTTAATGAATCTCCCTCCAAATTTTCGAGAAATGAACAAGGTTGATTCATAAAGGAAGAAATATAAAAAGCCAATAAAGACATGAAAATATGTTCAAACTTGGGAGTGAGCACTCCTCTACACTGTTGGTGGGAATACAAATTGGTAGAACCAGTTTAGGAATAAGTATCAAATTATGTATCTTTGATCCAGTATCTCCAATTTTGCCACCAAACAAATGATCAGAGAGCACGCAGAGAAATCTGTGAAATAATGTTTGCAATTGTGTTGTTGATAATGATGAAAAAATGGAAAAAGCCTTACATTTCCACAAAATATTTATGTGGTAAAATACTATGCAGCTATTAATCATATTTTAATGAACTGGGGATAGTCTTGTGATAGAAGAATGTTAAAAAAATAGAAGGACACACACACAGGACCCAAAAAGCACTACCCATAAGAGAAAAAAGTAGTAAATGGGACTTCATCAAAATTGAAACATTAGTCTCATTCTCATTAAACCAGAAATTGTTAGTAAAATAAAAAGCAATCCATAGACTGGGAGAAAATAACCGCAATACACATATCTGATGATTGCTACAAGTCAAGAATGAAAAGAAAACCAACCCAATAAAAAATGTGCAAAAGACTTGGGCGCTACTTAAGATAATAGGAGGGGCGCCTGGGTGGCTCAGTCAGTTGAGGGTCTGACTCTTGGTTTCGGCTCAGGTCATGATCTCACGGTTCGTGAGTTCCCAATCTCTGCTTGGGATTCTGTCTCTCCATCTCTCTCTAGCTCTCCCCTGCCCCCTCTCTGTGTCTCTCCTTCAAAATAAATTAAAAAAACTTAAAAAAATAAAAAAAAATTGAGAAGATATAGGAATAGCCAATACATACCTGAAAAGGGGATTTACATCAGCAATCATCAGGAAAATGCAAATCATAGCCACAGTAAGATACTACCATACACCCACTGGAGTGGCTAAAATTAAAATGATGGATAATGCCAAATATTGGCAAAGACTAGAACTCTTATGTACTACTGGTAGGAGTGTGAAATTGTACGACTATTTTGGAAAACTGTTTGGCAGTTGCTCGTAAAGTTAAATATACACTTCCCCTATGACCCAGCAATTCCTTTCCTAGGAATTACCCAAGAGAAACAAAATCATATGTCTACAAAAAGACTTGTACAAGAATATTCTTAGAAACTTTATTCATAATACCAAAAACTGGCAGCAAATGTTCACCAACAAGAAAATGGATAAACAAATTGTGATATCTATCCACAGAATAGAATATTATTCAGCAGTTAATGAATTACTGATAAAAAACAACACACTGGAGGATTTTCAAAAACATATTAAGTTGTGCAAAAGAAGTCAGACACATAGATGATATAAGTATGATTCCAAATAGTATACGAATTTCAAGGACAGGGAAAACAAATCTATGGTGACAGAAATCAGAATAATGATTGCTTATGTGTGGGAAGGGCAATAGCCCAGAATAGGGAATGAAGGAACTTTTAGCAATGACAGAATCATTCTCTTGATTGAAGTGGAAATTATATGGGCTTGTAAAATTATCAGAATTCATCAGGGTGTATACTAAAAATAAATATAATTCATTGATTGTAGATTATATTCAATTTTTAAAAAGGACTCAAAGAAGTGCAGTCTGGATAGGCAGTCCAAAGGGCAAGAGGCGCTCAAATTTTCCCTTAGCTAAGATTCCATAGGAAGAGACCACTTACTAGTTGGTCTTGTGGGTGTTTCTCTACAGATGAGATAGAAGCATAGACTGATGATTCTTGTGTCCCAGTGATCGTCCAATCCACCCAGTTCTTTCTTTGCTGACTGTATGCTTACTGAGAATGTTCTCAATGTAGCAATTGTTTCCCCATATAGATTTTCTTGTTGGAGAGGGAAAGTGCTGATCAGTAGACATGCTAGGCTGCCAAGTTGATAGCTACGGACTGACTAATGTGTATTCTGCTTAGTTCTGCTTACTATGGGTCAGTATGAATGTATGAATGGCTCCTCTTGAGGAAAGTTACCTTCAGTTGACCTTTTATCCTGATTCTGCAGTATCCCAAGCATCATTGCCTACCTACCAAGGACCTACAGGACGTCCACAGGCCTCTTCTAAAAAAGCCAGTCCTCTAACTGCTCAACAGCTTTGTGAAGAAGCAGTTTGATTACAGTGTATACACTCATTCTCAGATCTTTAATTTCTTCAAGGGGTTTTGGCTTGTTACATGGCAGCATGAGATGATATGATCATCACAGATGTGATGTGGTTTTGTCTTGTCTTGTCGTGTCTTGTCTTATCTTGTCTTATCTTATCTTACCTTTGAGAGAGAAGAGAGACCATAAGCAGGGGAGAAGGGCAGAGGGAGAGTGAGAGAGAATCTTTTTTAAAAAATAATTTATGTTGATTTACTTTTGAGAGAGAGAGAGAGTGAGAGAGAGAGTGGGAACAGGGGAGGGGAAGAGAGAGAGGGAGACACAGAATCCGAAGCAGGCTCTAGGCTCTAAGCTGTTAGCACAGAGCCCTACGTGGGGCCCGAACCCACGAACCGTGAGATCATGACCTGTGCCAAAGTGGGATGCTTAACCGACTGAGCCACCCAGCACCCTGAGTGAGAATCTTAAGCAGGCGCTGCGTTGTCAATGCAGAGCCCAACATGGGGTTTCATCCTATGAACACTGGAATCATGACCTAAAGCTGAAATCAAGAGTTGGATCCTCAGCCAATTGAGCCACCCAAGTGCCCCATGATGCTGATTTTAAATTCAAGTAGGATCCACAGCAGGATGGGGTTATGGGGTAGAGAAGCCTGCCTTCCAATTTGAGATTTATTATAGTTTTGACATTAGGTGCATTTTCTGTCATAGTGAGTTAAAGGCCTCATGTTTCTGTTGTTCACTGACATCTTTCTGTAATTGGTGCTCACTGCACTCATGGAAATAAAGGAGATGCTGTTAAAATGATGGTGGTTAATGAAAAGATGGGGACACTGTTTTGATTGGGGGGATGAGAAGAGGGGAAGCAATTACATAAAAACTACTTGACAGCGGCAGAGGGGCACTCTTTTCCATTTATTTTCCAAACTGTAATTTAAAAAAAAAATTGCCTTAAGAAGAATCACAAGAAAACTTAGTCTATTATTGCTTTCAGATAACCTGGTAATTTACCATTAAATGAACAGAAAATAAGAGCAGTATGAACATCAATAAAAGCTAGGTTTGGGAAAAATTGCTTTGTGCAGAAAGAAAATTCTGTAATTTATCCCAAACTCAACTCACCAGATTCATAGCATGAAGTAATCCTTGTCTGTTACATATCATTCTGTGCAAATTAATTTAGGAGATCACTTTCTTTGTTCTTTAAGGTGAAACATGAAGCTCAGACACTATTTTATTCTCAGAGTTAACAGATTATATATAAAACGAGTATAAGATATTTATCAATATACAATATGCAATTCTACATATAGATATGGGGGAAAAAGAGCATTTAATATCGTTTTAAAGATGCTTTGTGGGAGATCTTTTAAATATGACAGAAGCTGCTCCGAGTTGAAAAGATACTTTATGATTTTATAATATGTATACATATATCTATAAGTTTGGATTATAAAAAAGTTCTTTGCACATTTCATGGAAAATTTGGACAACTATAAAAAACACTGTAAACTCAATATCCAGAGATAAGCCCTGCTAGTATTTCAGTGACCCGTCCTTGCCTATTTTTTCAGTTTAGAAATAATTTCCTGTTTAACATTATATGAAGGCATTGTCAAAGGTCCTAAATAGCGTTCAAAAACATTGCTTTCAAGGACTAGCCTGGGGTCTCACGATGACGTCATCAGGATTGCGACAGCGGCGGTTCGCTGACGTCGGGCCTCCTGCGTGGACCAAGGCAGCACTGGCAGGATCCCAGCAGCTGTGGCGAGGCTGAGGCACCCCTCGCCTCCGCCCCTGAGACAAAGGACCACGTGGGAAGGGTAAGGGTAGCGGCCGCAGGCTTACCTCGTGGTCCCTGGGGGGCACCCATGGTTTCGGTTTTGTTTCTCCAGTGTTTGCCAGAGAGCAGGAGGCGCGCACCCAGCTACCCCCGCGTGGAAGGGTGCTCCCCAGGAGGCTCGCTGGGAGTATCCTCTCATGGAGGTCACTCGGGGAATCTGCAGGGCTCTGCCCCTCGAGATCAGAGAAGGGGGCGGCCTTAGGACAACCAGCACTTAGGTCCTGGCCGACCGCATTCCTGCGTGCAGTGACGCCATCGCCACCGAGCAGAGATCCCAACCAGTGGCTCTGTCCTTCTGCTGAACCACGCCAGCGGCCTCGCGTGGCCGGGTTGCTTGGTTGGCAATTCTGCCAGATTTGGGGCCTGAGTCATGGGCTATGCTGGCCGTGGAGCCTGTTTAACACCAGCCCAGATAGGGAAGTAAATTCTAAGCCCCACGCCATCTGCTGAGTATAGGCTTCAGTCCCGCCCATCCAGGAGCTGGTCAGAGAACCCAGGACGCCTTGGAGCCCATCCTACAGCCCTGCTGGGACAGGGAGCCAAGCCAGCAGCCCTTCCCCAGCTGTTGAGAATAGTTTTTGGTCCGGCATTACAGGATAGCCTGAAAAGTAACCGTGGGCAAACTCGGAGAACAGTTATGCTACCAGAGAGCTGGGGAACTCAGACTACAGACCCGACCAGCTGTGAAGACCAGCTCACAGCCCTACTGGATTGCTGAACACAGCCTTCGTCCTCAGTCAGGCAAGGAGCCCAATCCTGGGCTTAGGCTGTGCACACCCACCAAGGGAGCCTGGACAGCGACCCTACCAGATCACATAGCACAATCTCTAGCCCTACCTAATTACACCGATACAGCTGTAGGCTGTTCCTGAGCAGCTGACCAAACCAGCGAATTTGCCATAGAATGGAGCAGAGCCAGGGACTTATAGGATCAGGAAGCCCAGACTGTGGCCCCTTCCTACTGCAGGGCACAGCCTGTCACTCCATCTGATCACACAGTACACCCCGAGGCCCTATTCAACCACAGTGCCCTGCCTGTGGCCCTACCTGAATCTGGAGTCCAGCCAGCAGCACCATTCAGTCAGAAAACACATGCCTGAGAACACGTCTGACCAGGAGTGATTGTGGAGTCCAGCTCATAGCTGTGCCAAGCTATGCCAAGCTGTGCCAAGTCGCACAGTCCAGCCAGTGGCACTACTCTGCCGGAGTACACAGCCTGCAACCCCATCTCACCAGGGGTGATTGCACAGTTCAGCTAGTGGCACCATCTGACTGCAGAACACAGCTAGCAGTTTTGCTGGGCCAGCGAGCCTGCCTAGCAGGCCTCCCCAGCTGTAGAGTCCAGCCAAGGCCACTTCCTGACCTGAGAGCATGGGTAGTGTGGCCTCACCCAATTTAAAGACCCTATTATTCTTTATGTGCAATTGATCCTAGGGGTTTGAACTTCATGGATTTACGTATATGCAGACCTTTTTATGGTAAAATATTCTAAATATACTTGCCTTAAGATTTCCTTAACGTTTTCTTTTATCTATCTTTATTATAAGAATATAGTATATAATATATATAGCATACAAAGTATGTATTAATTGAATGTTTATATTATTGATCAGGCTTCCGGTCAATAGTAGCCTGTTAGTTAAGTTTTTGGGGAGTTAAGAATTATATACAGATTTTCAACTGCTTTGGGGAGCCAGCACCCAGCAGCTCTTGAACCCTGCTCTTGAACCTGCATTGTTCAAGAGTCCAGTTTATATATACATACATACACAAAATTATTCAGAAAGTTTAAATATAAAAAGTTAAAGCATTTTTGGAAAACAGTTATTTAATTTGTGAATTTATTTTAAAATTAATTTTCTGATTGGAATTTTTTTCTTCTGATTTAGGCATAAATTTACCTTAATAAAATAAACACATACAGGGATTTATATCCAGAATTATTTATTGCACAGTTATTTGCAATAGTCCGTCTGCAAAATGTAAAATTCTCTTGAAAAGAGGAAGAAAGTAAAATAAACCACAGTAAGTTAAACAGTGGCTTAATAGGTGGCTCTTTGTTATTTTTCCCAGCTTTATTGAGATAAATTTGACATATAACACTGAGTTTAAGGTGTAAACGTGATAATTTAAAATACTTATGTTTGCAGGGCACCTGGATGGCTCAGTTGGTTGAGTGTCAGACTTTGGCTCAGGTCACCATCTCTCCTCAGTTTGAGCCCAACATCTGGCTCCACTGCTGTCAGTGCAGAGCCTGCTCCAGATCCTCTGTCCCCATTCTCTGCCCCTCCCCCACTTGTACTCTCTCAAAAATAAAGAAAATATTTTAAAAAACCCATTAAAATACATATATTTGGAAAATGATGGTCACAGTAAGGTTAGTTAACATGTCTATTACCTCATTTGGTTACAATTTTCTTGTGCCTGCAGTGAGAATTTTTAAGATTTCTCTTTTAGCAAGTTTATAACTCTTTTCTTTAATGGTCTTTTATTTTCTTTTAAACCTTTAGGAAAAATTTGTTTTTTTTTTAACGTTTATTTATTTTTGAGAGAGAGAGAGAGACACAGAACATGAGCGGGGGAGGGGCAGAGAGAGAGAGGGAGACACAGAATCAGAAGCAGGCTCCAGGCTCTGAGCTGTCAGCACATAGCCCGATGCAGGGCTTGAACTCACAAACTGTGAGATCATTACCTGAGCTGAAGTCTGATGCTTAACCGACTGAGCTACTTAGGCTGCCCTAAACTTTTAGGAAAAATTTGAACTTGTCTCCTACTTCACTTATATATATGTGTGTGTGTATTATGTATATATATATATACATATATGTGTGTATACATATATATGTGTGTATATACACATCTGTACACGTGTATATATGTGTATATGTATACATACATATATACATATGTGCATATATGTATATATACACACACATATTTTGTAAGTACTGATATAGTTTCATGGATACAATGTCCTCTTGAAACATGTTGAAAACTAAAAATATTTAAAAAATATATTATCTATACTAATTTAGGGGTTCCTTGAATTTTTTAGCCAGGAAATCATTAGTTGTGAGTCTCCAGAGTGATCTCTAATTTGAACTGCATCATATACTCATGATTTTTTTTATTTTTTGAATTTCTTTATTTACCCTTACAGAACGAAGTCTACATTTGTCCAGACTGGCAGATGAAGTGAGTTCGGTAAGCAATCCATGTCCATTTCTGAATACTTCATGCCTAGATGAAAATGAAGGTGAAGTTTCACATTGTTAGTTAATCTTCTGAATCCGAAATCCAGAACTTCCAAAGCCAGAGGTTTATGTGTGGTGGTGGGATGGAGAGGAACTAAGATGTAGGAGTCAAAGTGCTCATATAGTTGGAATAGAGAGCCTTTTCACTATCCAGAAGAGTTTCTCTGCATGCTTTGTTTGGCAGCCAGCATTTAGGAACATGCAGTCAGTTGTATGCCAAGGGATTATGTGGCTCACATGCCCTCCAAGTTACCCTAAGGCTAAGAAGTTATTCCCTAGCTTTTAATAAGCTCTACTTAAAATTTTCATTTCAACTGCTTCACTCGTCCTTTAGGGCATTAGTGTGGTTATCCTAGGGTCTCATTCATTCACCCCCTGGTCTTACTCATCTTCTTTCGCCAGGACATTAGAAGGGACATGATGTAGCTCTTTGCCCAAAGTCTCATCTGTGCTGTATCTAGTAGAAATTACAGTTGAAAGTCCAGATGTTTTGACATGTATGTGACATCCTTCCCTAGTTGCCATTATTTATGCTTTATTTTCCCATTTTCCTATTTCTTTCTCACTTTGTGGAGTGATGGGGTTAGGAGATGTCATATTCTTTGTTATAATCACAATGGGGAATTGTAAACATTCAGTCCTTTACAGAATACATCTGCTGAAACTGGAAAATCTAAAGCAATAGCAGCGAAACAACAGCAAAAAACCCCATTTTTTAGCTATGTCAGAGTGTTTTTAGCCATTGATTTCCTAAATGTCTAAAATAATCCAAATTTAGAAGTAGTTTGAAGTGAGAGAATTAATATTTAGTCATATTTACCTTATATACATGACCATCATTGATTCAATGAATCAATTTTTGAATTTATTTCTATGAAAAATCTTACCAAGTCATCAACATTACAGAATAGTCATAGGTTTAACATATTTACTTATTGAAAATAATACGACCATGTGAAATTGAGAATGTTCAGTCACAGTGCATCTAAGGGTAAATTCATCCTCCTTCCTGATCAGTATGATGGGAGCAATTTCTAACTTAGAGTGTTTTCTTGTTACAGCCAAGTGGTTGTGGAGAATGTACACATGGGATCCTGGGTTTGTTAGCTGAGAAATACAAAGTTCCTCAGTGTTTTAGACCAAGAAGGCGTCTGAGACAGCTGTTCTTTCAGTAAGCGACTTTGAATATGTAGAATGTCTGCCAGAGTTTCTGGGTGTTTGTGTGTGGGCTGTCATTGAACTAATTGCCCAAACCCCTGACATGAAGATAGAGTTTTGTTTGAAGATCAGGGAGGGAGGGCGTATCATTCTCTGAAGAGAATGATTAACCAACAGTTTAAACAACAGTTTCTCTCTCCCCGAAGCCCACTTGCAGCTCCTTCCAGGACATTCCATCCTAAACAGACGAAGCATCTTTTCTACTTCTGCTTTGTTTATATATTTTGTAAAATGTTACAAAATTTACCTAAGTAGATTGTAGATAAACCAGAAAATAGAAATTGTTGCAAAGAAAGTGGCCCAAAATTCATCTGCCTAGAAATATTTCCTGATGCATATGTAAATATATTTACATGTACTTCTTTTGACCAAAGTGAAATCATACTAGAGATACTCTTTGTGACCTGTTTTAACTCACTGATGTATGACTTTTCAACTAAGTTTTGTTTACCTTGTAACAACATTCATTTATTCATCAAACTTGTATTTAATCAACATGTACGGCATAGCAGATGTCCTGCTGGGAACAAGAAGACATTGCTAAAGAAGATACAGCTTCTGCCTGAAACATTTAATACTCAAGGTGGAGGAAACATAATTAATTTTTTTTTAAACCCATTTATTTATTTGAGAGAGACAGAACATGAGCAGGGGAGGGGTAGAGAGAGAGGGAGACACAGAATCCGAAGCAGGCTCCAGGCTCCAAGCTATCAGCACAGAACCTGATGTGGGGCTCGAACTCACAAACCATGAGATCATGACCTGAGCTGAAGTCGGATGCTTAACAGATTGAGCCACCCAGGCGCCCCCCCCCCTTTTTTTTCTTTTAATTAGGAATCTTAATTAGATCAATAACCACAATGTAATTTATTACGAGCTAGAATAGAGGCAGAATACAGGTAGGATGTTTCTTCAGACAAGAGTACGTGTACTCTCGAGAGGTTTGAGAAGATTTCTCAGGAGTGCTTGGGCACTCAGTCTTTTTTAAGGCAATTCAGTTTCCTCAGCTCATATTTGTGGGGCTTTCTAATTCGATTGGTCTGCCCTAAAGTGTGATTGAGTGCATGGGTAGGGGTGTGGTCTCTGATCATCTGTACCTTTTGTGGTAGGCTCTTCCCCTGAAGAGAAAGATAAAGCTGTCACCCACTGTGGCTCAACAGTGTTGCATTGTTATGGGTGCAAAAGCCTAGGTTTCCCAGCAAAAGTGCAATTTGAAATCTTGGTGTGGAGAAAGTGAGTAATGGTAATGTTTTATCTGAGAAAAGTCATTCAAAGCAACAATCTGGCCATTTAGGAAAAATTTCTTTTATTTAGTTTTATTTTTATTTATTTTTATTTTTACATTTCTTTATTTTTGAGAGACAGAGCACAAGTGGGGGGAGAGCAGACAGAGAGGGAGACACAGAATCCGAAGCAGGCTCCAGGCTCTGAGCTGTCAACACAGAGCCCGACACGGGGCTTAAACTCACGAACTGTGAGATCATGACCTGGGCCAAAGTCAGATGCTCAACTGACTGAGCCACCCAGGTGCCCCTGGAAAAAATTTCTTTTAGCTTTTAGTGGTTTACAGCAGTAACAACTTTTCATTACCAGAACCTTATATTTTTAATCACAGAGTCAGAGTGATCCATGAAAAAATTGTAAGCATAAAAATGATTACAATAGGATAAACTTCTGTTGGTGATGTTGAATGGAATACAGGTCAAAGGTATACAGGAGTATCCCACCACTTCCAGCTGTTGAAAGAAGTGTGCTGTTATTCTTCACAAGGATGATGCCAATTCCATTGCAATGGTTTTTAGATTGCATTGGATATATTTTAAAGAATGCAATCATATGTGTGAAATGTCAATATTTATAACACAGGACATTGTGTCATTTATGATGAGTTAATTTTAAAATGAAAAACAGATGTCATCTTCAAAATGTGTGAGGGCATACATGGGTCTTCTAAATTCTCTTAGAGTGCATGTTTAAAAAAGTATAGTATAGTTGCTACATGAGTAGCTGCTGAAGGCGGAAGAAAGGGGTTGAACTCTTGATCCGCCAATACCTAGTTCCATGACTCAGGCAAGTTGTTTCATCTAAGCCTTGATTTCTTCATCAGTAAATAAATAGATGGTACCTACTCATGAGGTTTCCATGAAATTTAATGTTTCACTGGAGTGAGTTTACCACAGCAGAGTCAAAGAGAATCACCTTATTGTATTCCTTTTAAAAAAAAAATATTTTTTTAATAATGTTTATATACTTATGAGAGAAGCAGAGAGAGAGACAGAGGCATGAGGGCAGGGGCAGAGAAAAAGGGAAACACAGAATCCAAAGGAGGCTTCAGGCTCTGAGCTGTCAGCACAGAGCCCTATGCGGGGCTTGAACCCATGAACTGTGAGATCATGACCTGAGCCAAAGTCGGATGCTTAAATGACTGAGCCACCCAGGTGCCCCACGTTGTTGTATTTCTTAAATATATGCAAAAAGTTAAATCTGAGTCCTTATCAAGTCCCAATATCAAGTCCTTTTTCTTTTAAAAAGGTGTTTTTGTTGTTGTTGTTGTTTTGTGGTAGGGTAATGGTATGAAGGGGAGGATTCTTTTTCCTGCAAATTGTATTCAAATTCCAGAAGAAGGGGTGTGTGGGTGGCTCAATCGGTTGAGTGTCTGACCTTTGATTTTCGCTCAAGTCATGATCTCATCTGGCTCCGTGATGTGCATGAAGCCTGCTTGGGATTCTCTCTCTCTCACTTTGTCTCTGCCCCTTTCCCACTTGTGTTCTCTCTCTCTCAAAATAAATAAATAAACATTAAAAAAAAAAAAGTCCCAGAAGAAGAATATAGTTTTGACAACCTGGACTTCGGGTCTTCAGATTTCAAGCCCACAATAGCACAAAGTATTTCTACTCTTTTCCTGCCAAAATATGCTCAAGTTTCTTTTGATTTGGTTTTCAGAGTTACGACCCTCAAGGATTAGATCCCAAGGTATCCATATGTGTAACCTGCCCCGAAGAGTTCTACCATATCCAGACCTGCTGTGTTGGAGATGAGCATTGGACCTTGCCACTTGTTTAGAGACTGACCTCATCTTTTTATTTTTAGAGAAGGCACACCAGAAACAAGCCTCTTATTCCTCTTCAATCCAACACCATCACCCCCTTCTCCTCTAAGAAAATCTAGCTTAATACCTCTTCCACAGATCTACATTCCTCCCAAAAGCTTGAGGCTTTCTTGAGGGCTCCAGATTTAGATACAGAAGTTTGGCCATCCTATCACAAAGGGTATGTGCAGAAAAGAATTACCATATCAAGTCTGAGACTACTGTCCTTTGAAAGGTCTGTTGGCAAGGTTGGTTCTTGGCCAGCATTTGGAAACTTGGATTCCTGGAGTGTTCCCACCATTCCATAATTAATAAAAGAGTGGCTCACTGTGGTTAATATGTTTGTGGAAACAATAAGGTTTATGCAGAACACCTGCTTTACTTCTGAGAGTCTGGAATTTTGGCAGAGCTAGAGGATGTCTCTGTGACCAGTCTCCACCCAGACCTTGGCACTGAGTCTCTCGTGAGCTTCCCAGGTAGACAGCACATGCATTGCCACAATTTGATGCTGGAGGAATTAAGTCCTGTGTGACTCTACTGGAGAACTCTTGCAAGCTGGTGCCTGGTTTCCTTTGGCCTTGGCGTATGTGTCTTTTCCCTTGGCTGATTTTGTTTTTTATTTTTTTTTTGTTTTAATAAGTATTAGGCATGCAAACAAGTATCTGTTGAGTCCTGTGAGACTTCCTAGAAGTCTGAAAAATATATAGCTGAAAAAAATATAAAGCTGAAAAATATAACGGTGTGATCTTGGGGATAACCTATACAAGGAGGAATAGGAAAAACCACATTTTAGTATTTCCTGGAATTTTAGTACCAGTAACAACAGTAAAACCAAGGCAAAATTCTTACCTTAATTTCAGAAAGTTAAATGAAATGCCAAGGGTCATTACACTAAAGGAAGGCTTCCCAAAGGAGACGACCTTTGGTAATTCCCTCAGTCCTAATGGTTAGCTGTTACAGTGTAGTTAGGGAAGGTTTCCCAGAAAAGGGAACTCTTGAGTCCAGGCTTACGTCTTTTTAGAGATGACCTCTCTTTTTATGCAGTCACAGAATACTAAGACCATGTCCATAGAATTCTAATTAAACCTGAAATCCTACTTTTGCTGTAGAGGCTATTCAGATGGAAAGATAGTGTAAGAATGCTTTTAAAAAGCCCTCTTGATTTTTCTTTTTGATATTACTGGAGTTATTTGCTGTTTTAAATATTGTGCTGAAAATCGTGTGTGTGTGTGTGTGTGTGTGTGTGTGTGTGTGTGTGTGTGTGTTTATGTTTGTGTGTCTCGAAGCTTCAGGAATGGGCACAGTTATAGAAATCCACTGAATAAATAAAGAGTGAAAAATTGTAAAGACAGGTGGGATGTTGTTAAATCTGTGTTGTGTTTTGCTAACAAGCATATCATACTTTCCAAAACTAATACCAATCACAGCTGAAAACCCGTGATTAGATATATGGGAAGCTTTTCAAATTGCATGTGATCTCTTAGTCTCAGTGGATGAGCTTTTCGCTACATTTTGTTTTTCACCTGTGCATATTGATATGAAATATTAAGCTTTAGGGTGGAAAAATGTGGACAAAATAAATTTCTGCCCTTAGAGAGCAACCCAGTTTTCTTGGTCATTTTTAGGAAGCATTATTTTGTTCCCAGCTATTTCTTCAAAAACCTGTATTTGTATTTTAAAACAACAATTAAATCAAACAAGCAAAATTAAACATATATCCCCAGCACAAAATATTATTGTCTAAATATCAGTCGTAGAGCTCTTCCAAGGTGGTAAAAGATTCTCGATGTTCATAGCCAGTGGCTCAGAAATGATTCAGTGTGTAGGAAAAATTATACTGAAAATTAAAAAAAAAAAGAAAAGAAAAAAAGATTTGATGTACTTGAGTTTTTAAAATCTACAGTATAGTCATACTTAAAAGCAACAATACCCCTCATCATCCTTGTTCTGCAAAAATCATCATTTTAATCCTTGTCGTGCCTTTGCATATTGTACTAATTCTTGCACTTGAATCCTTCGTGGTCACAGACTCTCAGATTTTGCTTTCCTTCAAGGCCAGCTATGAAGTACCTCTCGTGCTCCTTGTCATTCTTGCACATTTAATTGTCTTTCCTTTCTTTTTTTCCCCCTTTTTTTTAGCCAGAAGCTAGTTTAATGTTGGTGATGCCTCATAATTATGGTTTTGGTTTTAGAAGAGATGACTGGAGGCTCTGTTTTCTGTTGAGGACTTTCCTAGTTATTTATTTTTTTTCTTTCATCTTTTCATTTGAGTGTAGTTGACATACGATGTTATATTAGTTTCAAGTATATGACATAGTGATTCAACAGGCTGATACATTATGCTGTGTCACCACATACGTAGCTACCATCTCTTGGCATCCAATGCTATTACCATAACATTGACTACATTCCTTATACTGTGCCTTTTATTCCTGAGACTTATTCATTCTATAACTGGAAGCCTGTACCTCCCTCTCCCCTTCCTCCATTTTGCCCATCCCTCTCTCCCCTCTGGCACCCACCAGATTTAGTTTTCTTACGCAAGCGCACCTCTTGTGTTCTCTCTATGCATCTGAACTTTGTAGAAATCTTTTTAACTGAGGGTCTTTTTTTCTATGCAAAATAGAAATGAAGCTACTTATCATTACACTTTTCAAAGAATATATACAAGCAAATATAATACTAAAATTAAAAAAAATGTTTATTTATTTTTTGAGAGAGAGAGAGAGAGAGAGAGACACAAAGCACGAGTGGGGGAGGGGCCGAAAGAGAGAGAGAGAGAGAGAGAGAGAGAGAGGGAGACACAGAATCTGAAGTAGGCTTCAGGTTCCGAGCTGTCAACACAGAGCCCAATATGGGGTTTGAACTCAAAGAATGCGAGATCATGACCTGAGCTGAAGTTGAAGGGAGATGCTTAATTGAGCCACCCAGGCACCCTACAAACAAATATAATATTAATTGATGTTATATAATCACTTTTTAGAAATTTTTTCCTTGTTTTTTGGTTTGGGTAGGAGTAGCTCTAGCTAACTCTACTCTGTCTTAGATTTTTTTACTTTGTGAATAACCAAAGGGCTTTGTTTTCGGTTGCTAATGTTAATTTTAGGACAGCACCCTCCTAGCCAATCTTATGGACCTGACTCACCCCTTCTAGCTGGTGCTTTGTTTTTTATGTTTATGTATTTATTCTTAAATATCCAGATGGCAGGCAGAGGCCACCAGAGGTATTGGGCTGTGTTCTACCACGTAGATTGTTGTCTCTCTTCACTGGGGTATTAAGGGCTCCCCATAGCACTCCTGATGTCTCCTCTATCCACCATACAGGGAATATGAACCGCAGTGACAATCACCCACCTCTCACAGATGCTCCTCTGTTCTCCTCATAGGATGACTTAACATCAGTGAGAACTTCCCCAGTGAAGAGTGGTCTCTTTTCCTCAATGTTAACCCTCTGCTGCCATCATGTCTTTAATTATTATTTCTTTTTATTTTTAAATTTACATCCAAGATGGTTAGCATATACTGCAATAATGATTTTAGGAATAGAATCCAGTGATTCGTTCCCTACGTGTAACACCTAGTGCTTATCCTAACAAGCGTCTTCCTCAGTGCCGTTTACCCATTTAGCCCGTCCCCCCACCCACAACCCTTCCAGCAACCTTCAGTTTGTTTTCTGTAAGAGTCTCTTATGTTTTGTCCTCCTCCCTGTTTTATATTATTTTTGCTTCACTTCCCCATGCTCATCTTGTTTTGCATCTTTTTTTTAATGAAAAAAAAGTTTACAAATTTTTAAAATATTTGTTTTTGAGAGAGAGAGAGAGAGACAGAGCGTGAGCAGGGGAGAGGCAGAGAGAGAGGGAGACACAATTTGAAGCAGGCTTCAGGCTCTGAGCTGTTGGCACAGAGCCCAATGCGGAACTTGAACCCACAAACCGTGAGATCATGACCTGGGCCAAAGTTGGTTGCTTAACTAGCTGAACCACCCAGGTGCCCCTTAATTTTTTTTTTAATGTTTATTTATTTTTGAGAGAGCGAGAGACATAGAGTGCAAGCAGGAGAAGGGCAGAGAGAGAGGGAGACAGAATCTGAAGCAGGCTCCAGGCTCTGAGCTGTTGGCACAGAGCCCAATGTGGAACTCGAACCCACAAACCGTGAGATCATGACCTGGGCCAAAGTTGGTTGCTTAACTGGCTGAACCACCCAGGTGCCCCTTAATTTTTTTTTTTAATGTTTATTTATTTTTGAGAGAGCGAGAGACATAGAGTGCAAGCAGGAGAAGGGCAGAGAGAGAGGGAGACAGAATCTGAAGGAGGCTCCAGGCTCTGAGCTGTCAGCACACAGCCTGACGCGGGGCTCAAATCCACCAAGGGTAGGGGCGCCTGGGTGGCGCAGTCGGTTAAGCGTCCGACTTCAGCCAGGTCATGATCTCGCGGTCCGTGAGTTCGAGCCCCGCGTCGGGGTCTGGGCTGATGGCTCAGAGCCTGGAGCCTGTTTCCGATTCTGTGTCTCCCTCTCTCTCTGCCCCTCCCCCGTTCATGCTCTGTCTCTCTCTGTCCCAAAAATAAATAAACGTTGAAAAAAAAAAATTAAAAAAAAAAAAAAATCCACCAAGGGTGATATCATGGCCTCAGCCAAAGTCCAACGCCCAACCGACTGAGCCACCTGGGTGCCCTGTTTTGTATCTTACATTCCACAGATGAGTAAAGTCATATAATATTTGTCTTTGTCTGACTAATTTTGCTTAGCATAATACCCTCTAGTTCCATCCATGTTGTTGAAATCCTCTGCCTCCATCTTTGATGTGAATATGCTGAGGAAGCTACCTTAGATACCTACTCCTGAAGTAGGGTTAGCTTTTACTGATCAAATTTTACCCCATTCTTTTTAAAATAGTCTTCTTCCTAATGTTGCATCCACAGGACTCCTGAAACAGAACGCTATGGGCACCAGTGACAGTCACAACAAAGTTTATTGCACTGAGAGGCAAGGCCAACCAATTGGGACCGACACTCTTGACCAGAGTGTGGTCTCGAACAGCTAGGGTACAGAGTTTTTATAGCTGACCACATTGTCTTATCATCACCTGGGAAAAGAACAAAAGAATAGTTCCCAGATGGGGGTGGAAACAATTCAGACGTGCCCTTGCCCCAATCCAATCAAACACTAATCCAGTTGATTTTCCTTGAACTTTTGTTCCCTTGATTGATAGGAGAAGGCCGTAGTCTCTTAACCTATAGTGTTAAAACAAAGCTGTTATTTCTTAAGGCTACAGGTTAGCCCTACACTACAATTTAACCCTTACACTAAACCACCTTCTTGTGACCCTGTCACTCTCCTCACTGCTGCTTTCATCTTTTTTTGTTGCTAAACTTCTGGAATGAATATTTTCTATTAATTGCTTCCATTTCATTACCAGTCTTTTTTTTTTTTTCTTGTTTGTAAATGTCCTGATTTCTGTTGTTTAATGAGAGTCTCCAGTGATTTTCCAGTCACCAAATTCAGTGGCCCTGGCCTCCCAGTTATCTAACATTATATTTTGTGCTTTACTCATGCTCATTTTTGTTTTTGGTTTCAGTTTTTCCTCCTGCTGGTGAACTTTAATGACTCTCTTAAGCTTCAGATACTGCTATTCTCTGTATATATTCACCCCTTGGAGAAATTACTGATAGGCTTAACTTTCAATGCTATCTGTATGTTTCATTTAGCTCCTGATAACTATCTTCATTCCTGCCCTCCAACCTGGCAAGCAGGCCCAGAACTTTGTGCAGATAAACACACAGTAAATATACACTGGGTATATACTGAGTGACTGTAAAGGTAAATACAGCATGAACTTTTATATAAATTATTTTAAGAAAGGAAATTTTTAGTGCCTAAGTGGAGAAAACTTGAACCAAAGAATTGTATTTGAAATTAAAAATACGTTGTTCTGGGTTGCCTGGGTGGCTCAGTCGGTTAAGTGTCTGACTTCAGCTCAGGTCATCATCGACTTCGGCTCGGGTCGTGATCTTGCAGTTCGTGAGTTCAAGCCTCACATCAGGCTCTATGCGGACAGTTGAGCCTGGAGCCTGTTTCAGATACTGTGTCTCCCTGTTTCTGTGCCCCTTCCCCACTTGTGCTCTGTCTCTGTCTCTCTCAAAAAATTAATAGACATTAAAAAAATAAATTTTTCTTTCAACTTCCTCAGAGAAAGACAAAGGGGATTTTCTTTGCTCTAACATGCATGACTTTCCCTTTCATATTGTGTTGACCCAAGGGCCAAATGAAATTGAGCAGCGTACTTTGATTAGAGTCAGCCATTTCTAAGTAGTAATGAGAAATCTTCAAGTTTGACTTGAATTAATTCCAGGAATGGGTAAGAGTAATGCAGGGAGGGCTATTACAATTATTTTTTTTACAAGACTTTTTAAAAAACTTCCGTTAAAGACATCAGGTTTCAAAGTAAGTTTTTCTTTAGTGATGATTGTCTCTGAAGATTTGAAGTTTATATTATGTTGAAAGTGAAGAAATGCAATAGATACCAAAAATGTACACTTTACTTTAAAGAGCTAGAGAGTTTTAAACTTTAAAATGTTTCCTTTGTCTTAGGAATTGTACAGTTTATGTTTATTTTTGCTGCTCTGTAGTAGACTCTGGGTCTGGAGTTCTGTCTTGTCCATCAAGAGAGCGGGACGCAGGATTGAAAATGCGAGAGAGAGCTGTTGTATGGGAGGAGACAAGAGCCCCAAGTAAGGGTCCTTGCTCCATTTTTATTAGGATCAGAAGGCTTACAAGCATAATGGGTGTGTACAGAGAGACAATGAAACCATGAACATAAATTCATGGGCATGAGGGATAGGGATTTGGGAGATAGGTGGTGTTAGGAGTTTGGGTCAATACAAAACAAGATTCTGGTGCTGGGTGGAAGGTTGTTTACAGCAAACATGAAGCCCCACCTCTGTTTACCTACACTGGCTTAGGAGACAGGAAAGAGAACGTGCTACCTCAGGGTCAACAAGGCATCTTTTGCCTAATTAGCTCTGTTCTGGGCAACTCCCCCCGCCTCCCCCTGCTGTGGTCCATAGCCCTATTTACCCGTTTACCTAATTTGGTCCTTCCTTCCTGTGAAAGCAGCTTTCTGCTATTGTCCTATACCATTGTCCTATACAGGGGGGCTTTGCCCCATTTACCTAATATTATTTATCTAATGTTGTTTACCCAAACTTGGGTGTGTTCATCCTATGGCTTTCTAATTCTTTATGCCTTGTTAACCTATCAGTGCAGGCTCAGGGAATTCCTAAGCTTATTCCCCATACTGCTTGTGTTTCTTTAGTCTGAGAATTCATGTATCCTGAGCACTTGTTTCCTCATGAGTTTCACAACTTTAAAATGTGAGGTTATTTTTGAGTAGCTTGTTTTTTGTTTTTCTGTGAAAATTCCTTGTGGCCTGGATTTGGGGAGTTTCTCTTCAGAATGGTCCCACCTTTGCCTCTGTCAGACACATCAGGGATAGTGCCAGTAAGGAATTGTATGTTTGGGCTCTAAACATACAGAGCCCAAGGGGCAGGCCTGGGCTTTCAGTTTCCTGCCAGAGTCTTTATTTTCTTAACCCAGAGAAAAGCTCTTCTCTCCTTGGTTTGCTTGGGTGGCATTCTTCACGTGCCCTCCCCACCCCCCCCCCCCCCGCCCCCCACCTCATGGTAGTGATGGTTCCTGGCTTCTCCTGGCTTCCAGCCGGAGGAGTATTGCACATCCTCCTCACATTCTCATCTTTTCTCTCACCCTGTGTGGATGTTAACATCAGCCTCTCTGACCGCTGGATTTCATCTCTATCCCTCACCCTGGAAGTGGAGAATTTCCCTGATTATTTTGGTAAAGGGGCTGTCAGGGAGAAGTACTATCATACACGGTAGATTTATTATTTTACTCTTTGAAACATTATGAAAAATATCAGATGTCTTTAACCACACTGAGCAGATAATCATTCTGTTGATCTCAGCCAGTGTGGGATCTCAATAGTTGCGAAAAATCTCATGTCTGGGCAGTAAGATGATAAAGCATGGGATACTTATTCATAGATTTCTTTGACTTTGTATGTACTTTCTCATTTCTCAGACTGCAGTTAATATTCTAAGCATTCAAGGGGTGCCTGGATAGCTCAGTTGGTTAAGCATCTGACTTTGGTTCGGGTCATGATCTTGCGGTCCGTGAGTTCGAGCCCCACATTGGGCTCTGTGCTAACAGTTCAGAACCTGGAGCCTGCTTCGGATTCTGTTTCCCTCTCTCCCTGCACTTCCCCCACTTGCTCTCTGTCTTTTCTCTCTCTCTCTCTCTCTCTCTCTTTCTCTCAAAAATAAATAAACATCAAAGAAAAATTCTAAGCATTCAAAATATGAGTCGATAGTAGTTAGAAGCCAGAAACATACCTAAGGATAACCCTGTAGGAACAGAATCTGACTTTGAAAAACCAGAAACAATTAGGAAAAGTGTGCATCCCTTAGGCGGGGTGATGAATTTAGGGCTTTTGTTCATGAGCAGAATTATGTATTACTATTAAAGTCCTTGGCTAAGGAACCAGATGACAGGGTTGAATTCTGGCTCCCTATTTTATAAATCCTGTGACCCCAGGTAATTAACTTTATGCTTCAGTGACTCATCTGTAAGATGGGGATTGTATTGCGACCCTCCAAAAGTGGTTGTGAGATGTAAGGAAATTAATGCAAAACTACTAAGAGTGCCTGATAAAAGCAGACAGTGTGGTAGTAGCTAATACCTTGATGACAATAAGGAGGATGATGATTTTCTAAGGCAGATTTCATAAACCTAAAGGCATTCCAATTTAACTGCTTTTAAAACACAATGGAGGCAAACAAAGCCCTTCTGTGAACTTATATTAGTCAGTGTTTATGATCTAACTAGTTTATGACCTCTGTTATGGACAGATATACAATTTTAATAGAGAGCCATTATAGGAGATGATTGTTCAATTAACACCACATAAAACCAAACCCAGCAAATTTAGGAATAGTAGTACCCTTATAAATAGCATGTCTTACCAACCAATAGATTTTTATTGTGTATTGAATATATACCTACTATTTAGTTGGGTTAATTATTCAAATGAAAGAATGAAGCCAAAGTGGTCAGTTTAGTCATTCCTTTTTGGAGCCCCAAACTGGCCATGGCCACATGTCACATGGAGGGTTTGTCCATGGCTCTTTCTGTGTATCAGGGAAATACAATTAAAAACAAAATCTTCTCCCACCCCAGGAATCCTTTCCACAAAGGTAGTAGAGACAGAAAACATTCTAAGAATTTTTTTATTTTTTATTTTATTTTATTTTATTTTATTTTTTTTAAACATTTTTTTTCCCAACGTTTATTTATTTTTGGGACAGAGAGAGACAGAGCATGAACGGAGGAGGGGCAGAGAGAGAGGGAGACACAGAATCGGAAACAGGCTCCAGGCTCTGAGCCATCAGCCCAGAGCCCGACGCGGGGCTCGAACTCACAGACCGCGAGATCGTGACCTGGCTGAAGTCGGACGCTTAACCGACTGCGCCACCCAGGCGCCCCTTTATTTTTTATTTTAGCATGAGCGAGGGAGAGGAGCAGAGAGAAAGAGAGAGAGAGAGAGAGAGAGAGAGAGGGAGAGAGAGAGAGAGAGAGAGAGAGAGAGAAAATCTTAAGTAGGCTCCATGCTCAGCATGGAGGCTGGCCTGGAGCTCCATCCCATGATCCTGGGATCATGACCTGAGCCAAAAATCAAAAGCCAGATGGTCAACTGACTGAGCCATCCAGGCACCCCAAGAAAATACTTTTATTATTGAAAGAGCATTAAACTAGAATGTGAGGCACATTACAGGCAATCCAGTAACAGATTACAAAAGATGGAAAGAAATCTTACCCTTTTTGCCACGCCATGCAGAGATGACCTATACTAGTCCCCAAGACAGAGGACTTTACAGCACCATTTTTCACTCATAGTTCATCCTTTCTTCACCTATTAATTGAGGTGACCATCTGTGCTAGCTAATTAGTTTTATCTACAGAAAAACCAGACTTCTTGTCTATTATAAGAGGTAGTTTTGCAGGGGAGCAAGGCATCTACCAAAAGTAGACTCCTCCTCTCTCACAGACACTAGGATCTAGAGGTGCTATCTTCCTTGATGTTTGCATTTCAAGGAGATTGCTTCCAGGTCCAGGAGACAGATATTCCTGGGTTAGAAAGCTGACAAAAGGGTTTGCATACATTTCAAAGAGAGGAGCAAGTGCTTACAATGACAAGTCGTAGTTAAATTCTTGGAGAAAAGGGAGGAAGAGGGGATTTCTTCTCTTATTTGCAATAGGAAAAAGTAAGTCTCTTATTTTCCTATTTGTATGTGTACTCTTGACATGCATCATCTGAATAAGGTCTGTCTCCAGTTTACAGCTGAGTTGCTGAGGTACAGATAAGTTTATTACCTAATCAACAGTTGATGGTTAAAACTAAGGTTATATATAAATCTTTAAATTGGCAGTGGTAGGGAAGTTCTGATTTAATTTTTTCTTTTTTTGCATTGTTAAAATATGGTACGTATTTAATGGTACGTCTTCGAAAAGAAATGAGGAAACACCAGATTACCTGTCATATTATTTAAGACTCTTTTATTACAAGAACCTTGGGGGAGAAACTCTTGCCTATTTTAATTTAAAGAGAATTGCTCATTAATTCTTTCAATATGCAGACCATTTACTGTGTTAAATCAGCCTGATGTTAGAAATGTTTAATTGTGAACCAGAATCAGATTAGTGATATTTTATCCTATTAAAAGTTTTTCAAATGTTCTCACCAACTGTGAATTTTAGATCAATTAAATGATCTGAAAGGAAGAGAAAGCAGGGGGAGTAAATCCTGTGAAGAATACCCTTTATGAGCTTGATAGGAGCCTGAGGCTAAAGATAAGGAATGAAGGGTCTCAGTGTGTGGTGATAGTGTTGTTGGGAAGGAGGGGGTGGTCAGGAGGATGCTGTGGGCCTTAGGACTTGACATTCTTTTTGCCCTCATTTCTTATTTTCTGTTTTAGGAGGTAATCTGCTTTTAGTTTCTGCTAAGATGCAATGAGGTTGAATTCAGTAACTGATTTATGGAATCAAGGTTCAAATGGACTCCCTGATTACTCTCTTTTTTAAGTCTGACATTTTATTACATGGGCAGTAACCTTGGCCTGTGTGCTGTTTTAATTCAGGGTCTTATCTCACAGAAACCTTCGCTCTGGACAAAGTGAAAACATTTGTTTGGAATAAACAGTTTTCTCTTCTGCTCAGTTTTTTTTTTTTTTTTAATAGCTTTTATGACATTTTTAAGGCCCTATTTTTTACAGACATCAGGCAGTTCAATTTGAAAGTGGCTTTTGTGACCCACAGATATGTTTTGCATCACTGCTGAGCTTAGGGTATAGGCACTTTCCTAGCTTAGCAGATAGTCTTGCATCTGGATTCAGTTTGGTCAGAGACTTGGGAACTCTAGACCTATTTTTATAGCTTAAAACATTTGATGACCTTTTGAAGAGTGTCTTTTCAAAAAAAAAAAGGTAATGATTAGTGATTCAAAAGTGTAAAGCTGAAAGCCTGAAGTATGCTTTATGTCATCTAGCTTACAGGTAGGTTGGAGACCATAATTATTCATCTCTTGGCCTAGTGAGAGTCAAAGAACAGCAGCAGCAGCTTTATTAGTGTTCAAGCTGGAATGAAACATGAAGTTTGGATCCAAAGACAAGACGTGACCCCTACTACTTTTTCTTCTTCACGTCCAAGTCTAGGTCTTGTGACTTGCTTGTGTGGTAAGCTGGCTGTACTCTATATGAAGGAACCAATGAGGGTAGAATAGAAATTGTTTGCTGACTGTGTTTCTTCTGTGGAGGTTGGAGGGTGGTGGGGACCCACATCATGGGATTCACTGGTCTCCCTCAATGCAAAAACTATTGAAGACACACCACTTGTAGGGGAAATAGAACTCACAATCCTAGTCTTTTAACATATGCAGGGCTTGTATGATAGATTTTCTTTCTTTTTGAAAAATACTCTATTAAATTTAGGTTGAAGGAGGGGCGCCTGGGTGGCGCAGTCGGTTAAGCGTCCGACTTCAGCCAGGTCACGATCTTGCGGTCCGTGAGTTCGAGCCCCGCGTCAGGCTCTGGGCTGATGGCTCAGAGCCTGGAGCCTGTTTCCGATTCTGTGTTTCCCTCTCTCTCTGCCCCTCCCCCGTTCATGCTCTGTCTCTCCCTGTCCCAAAAATAAATAAACGTTGAAAAAAATAAAAAAAAAAAAATTTAGGTTGAAGGAGAATTGGGTTAGGATTTGAATTAATCAGTTTAGCTGTTCCCCAGCTTTTTTTTTTTTTTTTTTTTTAGTCACCCTTAACGATTGCCCTTCAATTCAGCCATGAGTGAAAACCACATCTCCATTTTTCCTGACCTCTGTGCAGGGAACAGAAACTTTATTTATACCTCTTATTCCTTTGTGTAAAGAATTTATTTGAAGAATGATATATTTCAAAGAAGAAATGACCCTTTTCCAGCTCTGTTGTAGACACAGTAACCATTGCTCCTAATTACTGTTTTATTCCTATGTTAAAAAAATGCACTGTGCCCAATTCTTGGTGATGCTGGCAACTTTGAGACTGGGGCTTGAGATTTGGGGAAAAGTAGCCAGATCAAGAGAGACAGGAAGCTAGCTAGGTCAAGATGAACACTTATGAAACATTCATTTTTCCCTTTCAGGAGAATAATGTTCATTTTTCCATCAAGACATATATTTATTCTGCAAGTCTTAAACTACACATACACAGGTGTGGAAATAATGGATGAGTCAATTAACCACCTAACTAGTATAAATTCTAGGACTTGAAAAAGCTTCTCCTTCTGCCCACTAGAGCAACCTGAGACTAACATCTGAATTTTTTTCCTAAGATTTTTCTCTTGTAAAAATGCAACTACACTTTGGGTAGATAATTTACTAGGATTATCACAAATTTACACCTTGTTTTAAAGAAGTTTATTATAATGTCCTGAGGATTTATTTTGATGGGATGGAGGTAGAAAGAATTTGAGGTCCCTTGGTTTCTAGAAAGAAGGTGGTAATGACTTAGTTTGTGGGGCGGGAAGGTCTGAAACCGTGCTTGGCCCTTCTCACTGTTTTGCAGAAGACTATTTTTGCTCTCGAATCTTTAATACATGCCAGGCACTCAGCCATGTCAATGAGTTTTGATGCTGATAAACTTAAGTGACAAACCACTTTCCATAAGATCAGAATTGTAAAACTAGAACAAATCTAGTATTTTCTTTTTTAGGTTTATAAACTTTCCCTTCAAAGTCTTATGATGTAATTAAATTTGCTTATTGCTTAAAAACTCATATAGACTACATATTGCTTACACAGGTTATCAGAATGAATGTCTAGCTTCTTTTTATATGATTAAATACCCTAAGACCTTTCTTTCACATGGCTAGTGGGAAAAAGGGTCTTCAGACGAATGCATTACCAGGATATAGGTGCCTCAGCTCATTTTGCCTAAACTAAACTGCGTCTTCCCCTCCAATCCTGCCTATTCCTGTGTTTTCAGTCTTTATAAGTAGCTCTGCAGTCTTTCTATTCATCCTAACCTTCTGTCTGGCTAGACTCTTTCCTTTTCTACTTCCTTTATTTAATTCATAATTTAACAGGTTCCAGCAATTCTCTATATTTTATGTACTTTAATAAATTGCAAAAAGGAATTTTTTTAATAAAAGAATTAAACCATATACAGTGTGTAAAAGCAAAAAGTGAAAGTTTCTGGCCTTCCCCTTTGTTTCCTTGGATTCTAAAGAGTCATGCAAAATGTGTCTCAGAACTGTGTGCCTCAGAGCAGGGAGCCTAGGTGTGCCCAGTGTGGGCTGAAGTGAGGCCTGGTCACCTTGCACACATGACCTGGGTGGAAATGGCCTATGTCAAAGCCTGTGTGGAAATGGCCGAGGCAGCAATCACTGTAGGAAGAAGTGGTGTTGAGGTGTGCACAAGAGGTGTCTGAGACAATATCCTTAGAGATTTTTATCAGCTTTCTGTATATGTATAGTCATGCATTTTTTAATTTTAATTTTTAATTTTTTAAAAAAATATTTAGATTCAAATTAGTTAACATATAGTGTAGTATTGGTTTCAGGAGTGGAATTTAGTGATTCATCTCTTACATATAACACCTAATGCTCATCCCAACAAGTGTGCTCCTCAGTGCCCATCACCCATTTAGCCCATCCCCCCCACCTCACCTCCAGCAACCCTCAGTTTGTTCTCTACATTTAAGATTCTCTTATGGTTTGCCTCCCTTTATGTTTTTATCTTATTTAATTTTTCCTTCCCTTCCCCTATGTTTACCTGTTTTGTTTCTTAAATTCCACATATGAGTGAAATCATAGGATATTTGTCTTTCTCTGACTTATTTCATTTACATTCCAGTTCCATCTATGTTGTTGCACATGGCAAGATTTCATTCTTTTTGATCTCTGAGTAATATTCCATTGTAAATATATATATATATATTTATATATATATGTGTGTGTGTGTATGTATATATATATACATACACACACATACATATATTTATATGTGTATATATACATTATACATTATATATACATTATATATATACATTATACAATATATATACATTTTATATATATATTTATAATATTTGGGCTATTTCCATAATTTGGCTATTGTCGATAGGGCTGCTATAAACATTGGGGTGCATGTGTCCCTTCAAATAAGCACTTTGTATCCATTGGATAAATACCTAGTAGTGCAATTGCTGGGTGGTAGAGTAGTTCTATTTTTAACTTTTTGAGGAACCTCCATACTGTTTTCCAGGGTGGCTGCACTGGTTTGCATTCCCACCAGCAGTGCAAAAGAGTTCCCCTTTCTCTGCATCCTCACCAACATCTGTTGTTTCCTGAGTTGTTAATTTTAGCCATTCTGAAAGGCATGAGGGGGTATCTCATCATGGTATTTATTTGTATTTCCTTGATGACAAGTGAAGTTGAGGATCTTTTCATGGGCCTGTTAGCCATCTGGATGTCTTCTTTGAAAAAGTGTCTGTTCATGTCCTCTGCTCATTTCTTCACTGGATTATTTGTTTTTTGGGTGTTGAGTTCAATAAGTTCTTTATAGATTTTGGATACTAACCCTTTATCTAATATGTCATTTGCAAATATCTTCTCCCATTCTGTTGGTTGCCTTTTAGTTTTGTTGATTGTTTGCTTTGCTGTGCAGAAGCTTTTTGTCTTGATGAGGTCTTAGTAGTTCATTTTTGCTTTTGTTTCCCTTGCCTCTGGAGACATGTCTAGTAAGAAGTTGCTGCGACTGAGGTGAAGGAGGTTGTTGCCTGTTTTCTCCTCTACGGTTTTAATGGTTTCCTGTCTCACATTCAGGTCTTTAATTCGTTTTGAATTTATTTTTGTGTATTGTGTAAGAAAGTGATCCAGTTTTGTTCTTATGTTTATTGCTGTCCAGTTTTTCCAACACCATTTCCAGAAGACACTTTTTTTCCCATTGGATAGTCTTTCCTCCTTTGTATTTGTTAAAGATTAGTTGGCCTATGTTTGTGGGTCTATTTCTGGGTTCTCTATTCTGTTCCTTTGATATATGTGTCTGTTTTTGTGCCAGTACCATACTGCCTTGATGATTACAGCTTTGTAATACAGCTTGAAGTCCGGAATTACGATGCCTCCAGCTTTGGTTTTCTTTTTCAAACTTACTTTGGTTAGTCGGGGCTTTTCTGGTTCCATAGAAATTTTAGAATTGTTTGTTCTAGCTGTATAAAAACTGCTTTTATTTTGATAGGGATTGCATTGGATATGCTGATTGCTTTGGGTAGTATTGACATCTTAACAATATTTGTTCTATCAATCCATAAGCATGAAATGTGTTTCCATTTCTTTGTGTCTTTTTCAGTTTCTTTCATAAGCTTTCTATAGTTTTCAGTGTACATATCTTCTACTTCTTTGATTAGGTTTTTTCCTAGGTATCTCATGGTTTTTGGTGCACTTGTAAATGGGATCGATTCCTTGATTTCTCTTTCTTCTGGTTCATTATTGGTGTATGGAAATGCAACCGATGTCTGTATGTTGATTTTATATCCTGCAACTTTGCTGAATTGATGTACCAATTCTAGCAGTTTTTTTGGGTTTTTTGGGAGTCTTTTGGGTTTTCCATGTAAAGTATCATGTAATCTGTTAAGAGTGAAGGTTTGACTCCTTCCTTGCCAATTTGTATGCCTTTTATTTCTTTTTATTGTATGATTGCTGAGGCTAGGATTTCCGGTACTATGTTTAACACCAGTGCTGAGAGTGAACATTTCTGTCATGTTCCTGATATTAGGGGGAAAGCTCTCAGCTTTTCCCCATTGAAGATGATATTAGCTGTGGGTCTTTTATATATGGCCTCTAGGACGTTGAGGTATGCTCCTTCTATACCAACTTTTTTGAGGGTTTTTATCAAGAAAGGGTAATGTATTTTGTCAAATGCTTTTTCTGAATTTATTGAGAGGATTATGTGATTCTTATTCTTTCTTTTACTAATGTGGTGTATCTTGTTGATTGATTTGTGGATATTGAACCAGCCCTATAGCCCAGGACTAAATCCCATTTGATCATGGTGAATAATTCTTTTAATTTATTGTTGGATTTGATTTGCGAGTATCTTGTTGAGAAGTTTTGCATCCATGTTCATCAAGGAAATTAGTCTATATGTAGTTCTTTTTAGTGGGGTCTTTGTTTGGTTTTGGAATCAAGGAAATGGTGGCTTCATAGAATGAGTTTGGGTTTTCCTTTCATTTCTCTTTTTTGGAACAGCTTCAAAAGAATGGGTATTAATTCTTCTTTAAATGTTTTGTAGAATTCCCCTGGAAAGCCGTCCAGCGCTGGACTCCTGTTTGTTGGGAGATTTTTGATTACTGATTCAATTTCTTTACTGGTTATAGGTCTGTTCAGATTTTCTATTTCTTTCTGTTTCAGTTTTGGTTGTTTATGTGTTTCTAGGAATTTATCCATTTCTTCCAGATTTCCCATTTTGTTGGTGTATAATTGCTCATAATCTCTTATTATTGTTTGTATTTCTGTGGTGTTAGTTGTGATCACTCATCCTTCATTCATGATTTCATTTATTTTGGTCCTTTCCTTTTTCTTTTTGGAAAGGGAAGGGGTTAGGGGTTTATCAATTTTGTTCCTTCTTTCAAAGAACCCGTTCCTAGTTTCATTGATCTGTTCTACTGTCAAGGAGTAAGGGGGGGAAAAGTCCTTAACCTACAAGGGAAGACAGATCAGGTTTGCAGCAGATCTGTCCACAGAAACTTGGCAGGCCAGAAAGGAGTGGCAGGATATATTCAATGTGCTGAATGGGAAAAATATGCAGACCAGAATAATCTATCCAGCAAGGCTGTCATTCAGAATAGAAGGAGAGATAAAGAGTTTCCCAGACAAACAGAAACTGTCCACTAAACCAGTCCTGCCTTAAAAGAAATTTTAAGAGGGAGGGGAGAAAAAGCAAAACCAAAAAAGACCCAAGGCAGCAAAGACCAGAAAGGACCAGAGAACATCACCAGAATCACCAACTCTACAGGTAATACAATGGCACTAAATTCATGCCTTTCAATAATCACTCATTGTAAATGGACTAAATGCTCCAATAAAAAGATATAGAGTATCAGAATGGATAAAAAACAAGATCCATTTATATGCCACCTACAAGAGACTCATTTTAGACCTACAGTCATCTGCAGATTGAAAGTGAGGGGATGGAGAACCATCCAGCACACTAATGTATGTGGAAAGAAAGCTGGAGTAGCCATACTTATATCAAACAAACTAGATTTTTATTTTATTTTATTTATTTTATTTTATTTTATTTTAATGTTTATTTATATTTTGAGAGAGAGATTGATAGAGTATGAGCATGGGAGGGGCAGAGAGAGAGAGGAAGACACAGAATCTGAAGCAGGCTCCAGGCTCTGAGCTGTCAGCACAGAGCCTGACACGGGGCTCAAACTCACAAACTGCGAGATTATGACCTGAGCCGAAGTCGGACTCTCAAGTAACTGAGCCACCCAGGTGCCCTAGACAAACTAGATTTTAAAACAAAGACTGTAACAAGAGATGAAGAAGGACATTATATCATAATTAAGGGGGCTATCTATCAATAAATTGTAAATATTTATATCCTCAGATTGGAAGCACCCAGATATATCAATCAATAACAAATATAAAGAAACTCATTGATAATAATGCAATAATAGTAGGGGCCTGACTTAACAGCAATGGACAGATCATCTAAGCAGAAAATCAACAAGGAAACAATGGCTTTCAGTGACACAGCAGACTGGATGGACTTAACAGATATATTCAAAACATTTTATCCTAAAGCAGCAGAATACACATTCATCTCAGGTTCACAAGGAATATTCTCCAGAATAGATCACATGCTGGGTCAAAAATCAGCCCTCAAAAGCACAAAAAGATCAAGATCATACCATGCACATTTATAGACCACAATGCTATGAAACTTGAAATCAACCTCAAGAAAAAATCTGGAAAGATTACAGATACTTGGAAGTTAAAGAACATCCCACTAAAGAATGAATAGGTTAACCGAGAAATTAAAG
Organism: Puma concolor; assembly: GCF_028749965.1. Lineage (NCBI taxonomy): Eukaryota > Metazoa > Chordata > Mammalia > Carnivora > Felidae > Puma > Puma concolor. Next base: position 142,829,102 of record NC_141667.1, on the reverse strand, counting down.
AGGAAATAAAAAAGTACAAGGAAGCCAATGAATGTGAAAACGTAACAGTCCAAAACCTTTGGGATGCTGCAAAGGCACCCATAAGAGGCAAGTATATAGCAATCCAAGCCTTCCTAAAGAAGGAAGAAATGTCTCAAATAGGCAACCTAACCTTACACCTAAAGGAGCTGGAAAAAGAAGAGCAAATAAAGCCCCAAAGCAGCAGAAGAAGGGAAATAATAAAGGTTAGAGCAGCAATCAATGATACTGAAATCAGACAGGCATTTTTTTTTTTTAAAACAGAAAACTGAATCACACACATTGTTCTACATCTTAAAAAAATAAGAAAAATTTGGCTGGAGTCTTTTCATGTCAGTAATTAGAGAACTGCCTCATTCTTTTTGAAAAGATCCCCCCAAGCTTTATTGAGATATTGACATATAACATTGTGTACACTTAAGGTGTATAACATGTTGATTTGATACACATATTGCAAAGTGATTGCCATTGGTAGTGTTGGCTAACACCTTTATCACATAACAAAATCGCCATTTCTTTTTTTTTGTAGTGAGAACATTGAAGATCTACTCAATTAGTAACTTTCAAGTATACAATACAGTATTATTACCTAAAATTGCTATGGTATACAGTGGATCCCTAGAGCTTATTCACCTTATAACTGGAAATTTTTACACTTTGACCACTCTCTTTGCATTTCTCCCACACTGCATCCCCTAGTAACCCCCACTTTACTGTTTCTGACTTTCTATCCCATTCTTTTTAACATTTTTTCTTTTTTGGAAAGTGCATTTTGTTGATATATCACAATGATAATTAAATCATATTTCCTATAGGAGGACTGTTGTTGCTAATCTTGTTTTTTGTTGCTGCAAACACTGATAAAATAAACATCCTAAAACATGTCTTTGCCTCTGAGTTATTTATCTAAATTTTCTTTTAACATCTATCAGTACATTTTAGAGTTTGTTTTTCATGAGGCCTTGTATATTTTTTCTTATATCTTTTCTATGTATTATAGTGACTTCTAATGCCTTTAGATATGGTATCTAATGCTTTTATATGTACGGTATTATAATTTCTGGTTATTTCTGAAATATAACAAAGGTAGATTTTTTTGTGGTGCCTATTTACCTTATAAATGGCTATCTCATTAAATTCTTACTAAGGATAATACTTGCTTGTCTTGACTTTTCCAGGTGTAAGATTTTATCATATGCAAGTGAAGCATATTGAAATTGTGTCCAATTTTGACACTTCTTACTCTTTTTCTAGTCTTGTCACATTGTCCAGGATTTCTGAAACAATTTTGATTAATACTGATGATAGTGTGTCTTTGTCTTATTTATACCTTGATGATAATGCCTAAATATATGACTATAAACCTCTCTCCTTTCTAATCATTAATGATATCACCCATTTCTCTGTGTCCTTGTTTATGTTGGATATTTCCATCTTTTACATACTTGTCAGTCTCATAAATAAAAAACAATATTCCATTACTGTTTTAATTTGTATTTCTCTGATAATATATAAGATTGAGTATGTTTTCATATGTTTATTGGCTGATGTGCTTCTGTGAATTGTGCACTCGTATTCTTGCGGGTTGTTGATAAATTTGATTTGTGGGAGTTCCTTATATGGAAATCTTTTTGGTTTGCTGTGCACACATTGCAAATATTTTCTTCAAGGGTATCAGTTTAGGGTTTCTGGGCAGGCAGAATAATTTATTCTAGCTAGCTGAAGGTGGAAGGAAATTAATTAGCTTCTTTAGTTTCTGGAAGTGCTAGCAAACCATCTTCAGTGAAGGCCAAATAGACAGAAGTGATCAAGTTAAGAGAAATGCCCCGCTTGCTCTGAGCGCAGTATTGTAGAAATCCTACTGTTGGTTCTACCAACCATCCTACCGTTGTCCCCAAATCAACAAAGCCAGGACCCAGTTTCAGAGCACCAACTATGGATACTGTAGAATATCAAATGCCTTAATAACTGCTGTTGCCGGAAGAGCCCAGCAGCTTCATGATCTTCAAATCTGCCTTCCCAATTCTTCCATTGGTGTATCTGTTTGATGGAAACTAGCCAGAAATCTACATGCTGAAAGAAAGAAATGTTGGGAAATACTGATTTTAGATTCAACCTGGCAAAGGTGAGGGTCAACAGTATGGAGAACTATCAAAATGGAGGATGGTTAGAAGTCCTTGGGCAGCCACACATGATAGATTTTTATCACAGCCAAACTGCTATTTTGTGCAAAGCTTTGTTTTTTCTTTTTCTTTTTTTAAAAATAATACAGAAGTTTAACATTTCAAACATTTTTGTATTTATTCTTTATTCAATAGGTATTTATTGTAAGCCAATTATGTGTCAATCAGTGTGTTTTCTGAATGGAAATAAAATGGTGATCCCGACTTCCTGGAGTTTTCAGTCTAGTAGGGGAGACAGACATTAAATTATCTCAGAAAGAAATTTAGCATTCTGAGAGTGACCAGTTAGACGAAGGGAGGGAGCATTGAGAGCAGATACAAGGGATAATCAACCCACTCAGATAGGTCAGCTGAGTTTGCTAATGAAATGGTACTTGATCTGAGATTTGAAAGATGATCAGGAGTTGATTCAGAAACGTGTTGGAAGGGTGTTTTAGGCAGAACAGATAAGGAGGGGCCAGAGGACCCTTGGCAAGTGTGAGGATTTGAAATGACATGGCTGTGATTGAGGTACAAAGAGTGAAGGAAAACACAGTTCTGAATATTGCTGAAATTATAGGTAGAGGCTAGACCATGAAAGGCATGTGGGCAAGATAAGATTTCTGGTCTTTGTCTTAAGAGCACTGGGAAGCCACAGGCTCAGGCTTCAGTGTGGAAAATAGTTTGGAAGATATAAGGTTACTTTGGGTGGACAAGTTAGAGGGGGCAATTAGAGTTGTTGAGGGAATAGCCACCCAGACATCAGCTCAAAGAAGATCCTGACAAATGTTGGCTGAATGAATGAAGTAACTAAATGCCCAAGTTAATACTGATAGGTCTTTTTAAGCAATAACAAAGCAAAAATAAAGCTATCTGGAAAGCATCTTATGGAATTTGATGAGGAAATTCAACACAGAGAATAAAGAAGCAATTTGTTACAGATTAGCAAGGCATAGGATCAAAAGTATTTCTATTATGTGAAAATATCCAGTTATAATAAAGAGAGCATCTCTGCAACATATAATTATTATGCTTAGTTCAGGCTGTTCGTCTTGATAATTTAACATGTTCATTGACTGGCTAATGAGATTTACCAGTAATAACATGTAAGCAGTTTAGTAAGAATCTATTAATTTAGATCATCAGGTTGTGTAGACGGACGCTTCCTTAAGGAAATGCTCGGTGCCTACCAAATATATAGTTAACTGTGCTGGTTAATAAGGTCATTTGTATAAAGGCAATAATCTGTCAGGCCTTGATTTTACTTGTTAATGAACTCTTGCTGAATATATTAGGAGATTTGGAGTTTCTTAGAAACAGCAGTTCTTTGAGAGTCATAACCTGCTTGAGGTTTCAGAGAGGTCTTATGCATGAAGAGAGGCTGACTTAAAATAATAATTATGTGCTTTTAAAGTTTTTTTGAGTTGTGGTATGGCAGGACCTATCCATATTCCCTGAGATGGTCTAAGTAGGGGGATAAATAGGTAGAGAAGCCCTTAGAAGATCATGTTTGATGGTTGTAAAAATAATTTAAAAAGTAGGATGAGGAAATCACTGCCTAGCGCAGTAGATGTGATAGGAGTCTCAACTTTTGCCTCCATGTGAGGCTAGGTGTGGTCTGAGTGTTGCCTTCAGAAGGATGAGAGGATTGAGGGTTCTTTGAAGTGTCATATGCTCTAAAGGTCCAAAGGCCTTGGCCCTTCTTCAGTTCAGGTGCCCATAGGCCCCTGGCTTTCCAGTACTCTCTTTGTACTTTTTTATGGGAAGGTCTAGATGTCATTTACTAAACTCGTGCACTGGACTTCCCAAGAGCATCATGTGTCCCTAGATTCCCCAAGACCACCATTATCACACCAGGAATCCAAGGATCTCATTTTGAAGTGGTAGTTGATACTGACTTATGGGAAAAAGGAGCTGTTGGCAATTGATCCACATGCTTCTTTAGGCAGGTCCCATGTCATGGAATTACAGATTTTTGCCACAGTAAGGATCCACAGGGAATATCTTATTCGTTGGTCTTAATTCACTGGTAAGGAAATTGAGGCCTAATGGAGGCCAAGTAACTTCCTTAATTATAAAGCAGGTAGAAGGTAGAATGCGAAAGGAATAAATTTGTAACCTCTGCTCCCCTACTGAATGAAAAGAAAAGGAAGGAGATGGGTTCTGCAGTGCTGTGACTATGAGGATTTTTCAGGTTTCATTAGGTTGCTCTCCCTCATGGCAAGTTTTGTTAATCCTTCCATACCCAGCAACAGAAAGGTCCCTGAGGGCCAAAGAATGGCTTTCTAAATGTGAAGGAAATAGTCCTCTGTTCCTGAAAAATTTAACTTCTACGAACGTGGCTTTAAAGAAAAAAAAAAAAAAGGACTTTTTAAAAAAGGAATTTTTGCCTTTGCAAAAGATATTGAAAACCAAGCCTAAAGGGCACACACATGTCTTAGGAGTCAGAAGGAAATTTAGTGATGTAATCTGTAACCTTTTTGGTATATTCCTATAGCTTAAAATGCTTCTAATGTCAGTAAAAATAAATGACCTTGAGTCATAAGCTACCATAAAAGCTACCTGCACATAAATGTACATTTACAAACAGCAAAGAAAATGCTTCCCACAAATCCTGAATTCTCTCCTTTGTCAGCCATACAAACAGAGGCAAACTTCTACCCATATGTCTCAAAATAGACAAACACAAACCAAGTGTAGTTACCTAAATTGTATTTGTATTTATTCCCTGCACTGCCATCCATGGAGTCTTAGAGGCAACTGGTAAGACACAGAAACTATTGCAGTTGGAAAAATTCCATGAACTCTTGTAAATTCTCCTCCTCCTCCTCCTTCTTCCCCTTCTTCTTCTCTTCTTCCTTGTCTCTTTAATTCTTTTGCCTTCAAATTTTGCTTGTCCAAAGTAGCATCGTTCTCCATTTCAAGTTCCCATTTTGTCCTTGTTTACTTTTTTCTTTTTTTTCCTTTTCAGTGGTGGTTTCTTATTCCCTGTGGGTGGGTAGATCCTCCTTGGTAGAAGCAAGGTGCTGAGTGAGCGCTCAGAGCATAAGCTTCCTTGGCTGTCAGCAACTCATGAATGAATTTACCTTTATCAAGGTAGTGATAAAGAGGAGATACAGCAGGGGTTCAGGAAAATTTGATTTATCTACATTGGTCATAGTCATATCAATGAAAGAACAATATATCTTTATTATTCAAGATTCCCTTAATCCATTGGGTTCTCAAATCTAGATTCTTCCCTACATCCTCTTCCCCAGTTTAGCTAGTTAGAACTCATGCTTTTCTGCTTATTTCTGTTTACTTCATTTACATAATAATATCATTAAGGGGAGAGCATAAACTATAAGCAGAGCAGTGGATAAGGGTCCCTGTTCATCCAAGCTTTAGTAGTGTTCATAAATATCTGTTTCTTCTGTCCTTCCAGATATCTTGGAAAGTGGCCTTCTCAGCTTTAGGTTGGCCTGGGCCATGTGATGAATCATGGCAAATGGGTTATGAGTGGGTATGATGTGAGTCACTGGTTGGGCCAAGGCATTGATTTATCAAAGCCAGGGTCTCTATCTCTCTCTGTCATGTTGATCATGGAGACCAAGGATAAAAGCATCCTGATTGCTCACAGGCGTAGGGAAGATGTAACCTTGGAAATTCACCTGGAACAAAGGCAGACTTTATATGAGAAATAAGTCTTTAGTATCTTACACCATTGACACTGTGGGATTTATTCCTGCTGAATAACTTTGCCTACCCTAGCCACTACACTGGAGCTTCTGCCCTAATTACTTAAACTTAACATGGTGTTCTTATCTCACCTAATGCTCAAGGTCACAGGAATATAAACCCTCTGCATGTAGCCTATTTCTCTATCTTGTTTGTGTCCCCAGTGCCCTGTTGAATGGCACATATTTTCTAAAAATAATCAACAACATTTTATTTCTGCTAAATAAACATGAACCAAAAATGTTTGTTATAACTTTTAGCCTATAAAACCTGTTACTGCATGTTAAAAACTCATTTCACAAGCTCATCTGTTTTTTTCCTTCTATTCAATAGACTTCTCTTTTAATCAAAATTGCCTACCCACCCCTAAAATTATCATTTCCTCCAGATATATGAGAAACTATTTTGTCAACTGTATTTCTAAGCTATAGTGATGGATTAGTAATTTTATTTATGTTTCTTTGTAATAATACCCTGTGGATATAAGCAGCAGATTATAGGCAAGAGTTCTATTCACTGGACTGAGAAGTCCCAATGTCTGCCATCTGCAAGTTAGAGATCCAGGAAAGATAGTTGTGTAATGAATCCAAAGGCCTGGGAATGAAGGGAGTTGATGGTGTAAATCCCAGTTGAGGTCTAGAGAAGATGGGGTGATGTGTTCCAGTTCAGTCAGTGAGGCAGGGGGTGAAAAAGGTGAATTCCTTCTTTCTCTGCCTTGTGTTCTCTTCAGGCCCTCAAAGGATAATGCCCACCATCATAAGACTTTAGTGAGTCCCCCAATTCCAAAGGTAATCTCATCTCACCTGGAAACACCCTTGCAGACTCACCCAGAAATAATGTTTAATCTGGACACCCTGTGGCTGGTCAAGTTGACACACAGAGTTAACCATCATACCATATTATTTTTAGAATAAACCCAGCAGTTATGTTGAGATGGTTCTTTTTGTCCTTACTGTTGCTCTTGTTATTGTTACCATGTATTATCCCTAATAGAACTAGAAATGGAGATACAGATAGAAGAGGAAACAAGTTTCAGAAAAGTACATTATTTGGCCAGTGACCCAAAGTTGTAAAGCATGGATAGGCTTAAATCTGGGTCTTTGATCTCTAAATTCTTTTTTTTTTTTTTTTCCCGTCTCCCCTTGACCAACCTGAACTCCATCAAAAGTAGTTGAACTAGTGTCCTTACCACAACTCACTGATAATTATAAATGTGTAACCTTCTTCAGGTTTTGGGGAAATAAAGCAAGATGATTGTATTTTTTCTTCTTGATGCCCAAATATGTACTTCAGTTGTAGCACAATCCACAGTACAATCTTTACACTGAGTATCTCCAGGTTTCTTGTTTCTTTCTTTGTTTTATTCATCCTAATGGGCAAAATCCAGTGTTAATCTTTCTCTCTTAGTGTCCTTTGTTGAGAAGTGTTTTCACCATGGGACATCTCTCACTACTTTATAGGCAGTTTGCTTTCTCAGTAGTGAGCACACTGTGCTAAGGGATATGTCAGGTTTATTTTATCTTCTTTGGGTATTTGAAGTTCTAGTAAAAAGACCAACTACCTAGAGGCATCACCCTTTCTGGTAGGATTCTGTCCTGCTCTTAGATGAATGAGACCCATTTGAAGACACCTTTACTGGGGTCCTCATGAAAAGACTCTTAAAATATTAAAGGTTTAAAAATTTTAAAACTTTCTTTTTAAAGTCATTAAAGTTGTATTTTTATCAGAGCATATATGTCTAGGTTAAAAAAAATTTTAATGACAATAGTTTATAGTAAGTTTATTGTGCTCACTCCATCCCGTTCTAACTCCTACTCACTAGAGGCAACTTACTTATGTGTTTCTGTTTTGAGTTCTTCTGATTATTACCTCTATAATTCTAAATAATATGCTTCTTTTTTTATATTTTGATTTAATGAACATTAGAGAGTGGCTACATACCTTACCTACGTTCCGGAAAATGAGAATTTATCTCTTTGCCCAACTCCTAGCTCTGTGCCTCTTCTCTCTCCTATTTTTTTCTGAATTTTAATATTTTTAATTTAATTTTTTAGGATAATGGAAATGGAAAGTGTCTAGATAGTTTGATTTGATTAAATTATATGCTTAAGATTTGAGCATTTCATAATATATAAATTATATTGCAAAAATAGTTTTGAAATGCATGTGAAATACATTACTTTAATTTTTCTTAAAAAAATTTTTTTTAAACGTTTATTTATTGAGAGACAGAGGGAGACACAGTGTGAGCAGGGGAGGGGCAGAGAGAGAGAGGGAGACACAGAATCTGAAGCAAGTTCCAGGCTCTGGGCTGTCAGCACAGAGCCCAATGTGGGGTTCGAACTTACGAACTGTGAGATCATGACCTGAGCTGAAGTCAGATGCTTAACTGACTGAGCCACCCAGGTGCCCCGAAATGCATTACTTGAAAACAATTTTTTATGGTAATGTAATTAACATACAGTATTATTACTTTCCAGTGTGCAATATAATTCAGATTCAACAACCTGTATATTAGTTAGTCCTCGTCATGATAAGTATACTCTTAATCCCCTTTATCTATTTCACCCATCCCCCCACCCATCTCCCTTCTGGCAACTACCAGTTTGTTTTCCGTATTTTTAAGAATCTGGTCTTTTGTTTCTCTCTCTTACTCTCTCTCTATTTCTCTCTCTCTTTTTTTTTTTTTTTTTGTTCTTTTGTTTCTTAAATTCCACAAATGTGTGAAATACTCTGGTATTTGTCTTTCTCTGTCTGATTTATTTCACTTAGCATTATACCCTCTAGGTCAATCCATGTTGCAAATGGCAAGAGCTCCTTTTTTAATGACTGTGTAATAGTCCATCTTTAGTATCATCTTTAGCCATTCTTTTGTAATATTTAAAAATTAATGTAATATTAAAAAAATAGTATATATATTTTTAATATAATTTATTGTCAAATTGGCAAACACACAGTGTGTAAAGTGTGTTCTTGGTTTTTTGGGTAGATTCCCGTGGTTCATTGCTTATATACAACACCCAGTGCTCATCCCAGCAGCTGCCCTCCTCAATGCCCATCACCCATTTTCCCTTCTTCCCCACCCACCATCCACCCTCAGTTTGCTGTCTGTATTTAAGAGTGTCTTATGGTTTGCCTCCCTCCCTCTCTGTAACTATTTTTGTACCTTTCACTTCCCCATGGTCTTCTGTTAAGGTTCTCAAGATCCACACATGAGTGAAAACATGTGATATCTGTCCTTCTCTGACTGACAAAAATTAATACATTTTAAAAAGTTTTACTGGTTCCCTTTCTAACTTCCATTCGTACTCATATAAAATATTTTGCATATTTATGTATTCGTGTGTGTGTGTGTGCATACACACACACACACACACACACACACACACACACACACACACACTTTGCATCCGTTTTACAGTCTCCTTTGAGTCCTTGCTCTGTAACATGGTTGTTTTAGAGCTGCTAACTTTTCTTACTGTTTTTTCTATCGCTCAACTTTTGAAGGCCATACCTCTGTTTTTACATTTTTCAAATTGAAAACATTTACAACTTATTTTGTCACCATAATTAATCTTGTTAATTTCCGTAGGTTAATTCTTGTTCTGAAACCCAATAAAGATCATTATGGCCTTATTAATGTAAGTTTCCATGTCCTTGTCTGTGGGTCTAATGCCCACATGGCACTTGAGGAAGGTACCATCAAGGTCAAATGGAGTATGTTCTCTTACAATTCAGCATTTTCTCATAATTATGTACATTTTAGCTTGATACACTTTGGAGTCATGACTCCTCTATATAGTTTTTATTTTCTTAGGATTTTTTTTTCTGTTTTTTTTTCTTCAAGATTTTCTTTTCATTTTTGATCTTTTGCAATTTGAATATATCTAGGTATAAGTTTTTTTGGTATTTATTCTGCTGTGTTTGTAGATTGGTGCCTGTCATTAATTTTGGAAAATTCTTACCATTACTACTTCAAATGCTTTTTCTTAAAATAATTTTTTTTAATGTTTATTATTTAGAGAGAGAGAGAGAGAGTGAGTGGGAAAGGGGCAGAGAGAGAGGGAGACACAGAATCCGAAGCAGTTCCAGGCTCCAAGCTGTTAGCAACAGAGCCCAGTGTGGGGCTTGAATCCATTCATTTTGAGATCGTGACCTGAGCCGAAGTTGGATGCTTAACCAACTGAACCACCCAGACACCCCTTCAAACTTTTTTTCTATTACTTTTCTTCTTTTCCTTCTTGAATTCTTTTTTTTTCTTTTTCTTTTTTTTTTAGAGAGAGAATGCATGTGTGTGCATAAATACTAGCAGAGGAGGGTTGGAGGGAGAGGGAGAGAAAGAATCTCAATCAGGATCCACACTAAGCACAGAACCCGATGCAGGGCTTGATCCCATGACCATGGGATCATGATCCGAGCCAAAATCAAGAGTCAGAAGCTCAACAGAATGAGCTACCCAAGCACCCTTGGAATTCTTAAATTATGCATATATTATACCTTTTGTAGTTATATTTCATCCTTTTATTCTTGTTTGTCTTTGCATTTAAGTTTGGTAGTTTCTACTGACAATCTTCAAGTACCCTGATTTTTTCCTTACTTGTGTCCAGTCTACTAATGAACTGAATCAAAGACATTCTTTCTTCCTGTTAACAATATTTTTTAATTCTCGCATTTCCTTTTGATTCTTTCTTAGTTTCCATCCATCTTTTTATGCTACCCATCTGTTCTTGCATGTTGTCCACTTTTTCACTAGAGCCATTAGCACATTAATTACAGTTATTTTAAATTCACCGTCTGATAATTCCAAAATCTCTGCCACATCTGATTCTGATGCTTAGTGTCTCTTCAAGACTTTTGTTTTTTGTTTATTTCCTTTTAGAATGCTTTGTAATTTTTTGTTGAAATCCAGACATGATATATTGGATAAAAGAATTGAGAATAGACACCTTTAGTGGGATGTTTTATATTTATCTGGCTAGGAGTTAGGCTTTGTTTACTTTGGCTGTGAGGGTGGTATCAGAGTCAGAAATTTCCTCGGGCATCCTGATTTTTGTCTCCGCTATTGTCTTTGTTTTTTTTCTGGAGATTCCTTAGTGTGATAGTTAATTTTATTGTCAGCTTGACTGGGACAGAGTGCTCAAATATTTGGTTAAACATTATTTCTGGATGTGTCTGTGAGAGTGTTTTCATATGAGATTAACATTTGAATCTGTAGACTGAGTAAAGAAGATGGCCCTCCCCAAAGTTGAGTGGGCCTCATCCAATCAATACACTGAAGGCTTGAATAGAATAATAGGTTGAGTAAGAAAGAATTCTTTCTCTCTGCTTTACTGTCTTTGAGTTGGGATACCCATCTTCTCTTGCCTTTACACTAAGACTGAAGTGGGACCTTATACCATCAACTTATTGAATCTGCTTTCTTTGTCTTACAAATCTTTTGGAATCCTTGTTGGGCTGATGACCATGCCTTATTTTTTGCATTGTTATTGTGCTGTTCATTTTGTATGTTTATGATACTATTTCAGCAGAGTCTTTGATGGAATATGGATGCTTATTCTGTCTCCTTGAATCCAGAATTTTGGTTATTTAAAATGTCTTATTTATCTAAATGAGATGTCAATAATTCTTTTAAAAATTCAAGCAATAAACAATTGTACAGAACAAAATGTTAATATCTGCTTTTATCTCTTCCCCACTTTCCCTTTATTTCCTTCTCATCAGTTGAACTTTGTCCACTGCTTCTCATATTTAACCACCCACTGCTTCTCATATTTAACCACTGTAAATAGTTTGGTAGAATAGTTTGGTAGATAGCTTCATGGACTTTTTTCAATGAATTTTGAATCAAATATAATTATAAAGATTTGCTTCATTTTTTAATTTTTATTTTTTTATCTTTAAGAGTGTATTTTATTATCCATAACTTCAATAAAGCTGTCAGTATATTTGTGGTCTGACTTTTGATAAATGTATACACTAGCATAACCACCATCACAATTAAGATGTAGAACATTAACATCACCCTTTCTTCATGCTGCTTTCCAGTCAGCCTCTCTCTTAGTTCCAGGCAACTGTTGGCCTGCTTTCTGCTCCTGTAGTTTTGCCTGTTGTAGAATTTCATATAAATGGAATCATATAATATATACTCTTGTTTCTGGCTTCTCTGGTCTAACATAATCTTGAGGATTTATTTCCTTTTATAATAAATGAAATTATATTCCATATATTATTTATGTAGGTTGCTTTTTGGGAAGACTATTGAATAATATGTTTTAAATCTCTAGTCATAATTAAATACAAATTTCCCCCAATTACCTGATATACATTTGGATTTTATTCTTTCCCTCAAGATAGCTATATTGGATGTCATATGTCTGGTATCAGTTAATTATTATCTGATAATCATTTTGTAATTTAGAATCCACTTACTTTTAATTAAATTATCCCACTTAAGAATTTTTTCTCTTTTACAATGAATTCTACAAAAATAGAATTCTAGGCCACTTAGCATCAAAGCATTTCAACTTTTATTATCCTTGTTTTATAAAAGAAGAAACTGAAGCCCAGAAATACTGTGATTTTCCAAGGTTACATGAATAATAAGCAGGCCTGGAGCAGAGCTGTTGGCTTTCCTGACTAGTGGTATAGTGCTCTTTTAAGCCAGGTCATACTTTGTGGAGGGTTGGAAGTTCTATCTCCCTGCCAGGAGAAAAATTAAACTACTGATATATATGAAATACTCTTTAACCTTGAATTAAATAAATCTCATGTAAGTAATAAGTGAGAAGAAATTGATGAGAAATATAACCAATAGCTCCAGGCATAGACACAGTTAAAATTTCTCAGCGCATAAGAAGCAAAGATAGCCTGGGCTATGTGTGTAAATGACAACTTGCCCATGCATCCCTCTTTCCTGTCAGCCCAGGTTGTTAAATAGTTAACTACTCCTTTTTCTAAACTTTATTGTGCTTTTGACTCTGTATTATCATTTGTTTACATGTCCATCTCCCTTCTTGGTATTTTACTATTTGATTATTTGGGGAACTTTGGGAACTTTGTCTTTTCATGCCTGACCCCCAGCCCCTGGGGCAGTACATGTCTTACTAAATGTTTCTTGAATGAATTGACACTTTCTGTTACAAATGCTAAGTTCATTAGGTTTGACTCCTCAGGGTAACTAACTGCAGGCTGTGACAAATATTAAATTTTATGGGTAATTCTGAAGGGAGGAGATTCTAAGTAGTTCTTATGACAAGTATGAGATAGGACAGTGCAAAGCAAGCTTGGAAAGAAGGTCACTTTTTTCTTTTCTTTTCATATCTCTGAATTTGTGGGCTGAAGACACCACAGTTTTAGAACTTGTGCAGAGAATAAGCACACATCTTATGAAAACATTCAACTGGGTTTTGGGGTAAGTATATTTTTAATATCTCTCTTACTAACTAGGACCCCTCACCTTTTGTTCATTTATTTTAAGGCATATGTCAGGTTCAGGGTCTTCAATGAACTGAAGTATTTAGCTAGAACTTAGCATTTTGCTTTCGCTCTTTTATTTATAATAACCTTCCATTTATGATGAATAACAGTTTTACATCTATGGTCTCAACATAAATTTTCCTTTAATGGCAGGTTAATTTGTGTCTTCATGTGGGCCAAGTTAAAGAAATATAAGTAAATGACAGCACAGGAGGGACATGTACTTGATAATAATTATGGCAGTGGTATGTGAATGGCTAAAATTTGAGACACATTGGGTTAGAGCTGGCTTCTGATTGTAGCAGCATATTCACAAAGACCAGATTTGTACAGCTGGAGCGTCCGAATGAGTAGGTGTGACTAACTCCTAAGTGTGTTATGGTGGAGAACCACTGGCTGAAGACGAAGAGAGAGACTTGTTGAGAGCCCTGTACAGCTTCAGGAAGACCAGGGCTGTGAGGCCCAGGCCCAGGTCTGAGTCCGGAAGGCCATTAACAGCAGGCTTTTTGAGAGTCAGCTTGCTCACGTCCCATCAACTCTTCCATGTACTCCGGTTGGGCTCCCACACGTCCCATGTTACTCTACCACTGTAGCTCATGTTCATATTCAGTTTTGACCTTCCCCAGAGGATATTTGTCAATACTTATCTTACCTGACATGTCATTAGCTTTCAGTGTGTATTATATCCTCACTGTTCCTTCAACTTGTTTGCCTTGGCTTCCATGATCCCATATTCTCCTCGTTGGTCTTTTAATTCATATAATTTCAAGAAGGCAGCCAAAGAGATAGAGGCCAGCTTTGCAGGCTGATTCTTATCTGTCAAGTCACTAAATGTTGGGTTTCCTTAAAGCTGTTCATAGACTCTCTTTTTTTCCCCTTGGACCTTTGCCCTGGGTAGTCTAATTCACATTCAAGGCTCATTTTTTTTTTTTTTTTTTTTAGCGTTTGTTCCTTTTTTTGAGAGACAGAGAGAGACAATGTAAGCGGGGGAAGGACAGAGAGAGAAGGAGACACAGATTCTGAAGCAGGATCCAGGCTCCGAGCTGTCAGCACAGAGCACGACATGGGGCTCAAACTCGCGAACCATGAGATCATGACTTGAGCTGAAGTCGGATGTTTAACCAACTGAGCCACCCAGGCACCCTGACAAGGCTCATTTCTCATCTGTGTGCAGAAGGCTTACAAATGAGCAGTTCTAGTCGGACACCTTCCTAGACTCCAGACTCATGTCCCCAACTGTCCTCTTGACAGCTTTGCCTTACAGACACCTGCAAGTCATGTCCAAATCAACCCTTGAGTTGTCTTCCTCCCTATTCCCTGACTTCTTCATCAAACCTAGTCCTCCTGTCCTTTTTTCTTTCTCATGAAATGTTATCATTCTTTACATTACCAAGGCCAGAAACCTAGAGTTGCCTTAATAACATACTATTCCCCTTACATCTATGTTCATTTCATCCCTACATTTTGTTAGTTTTACCACTTAAATATTTCCCACAGATATCTCTCTATCTCTGGATCATTATTACTTCCATTGTCCTGTCTAAGCTATCATTTTCTTTCCTCAGCCATTTCAGTGGCTTCTGTGGGACCCTCTCCTTACTTTTCTCCTCTCTGTGCTTCCCTTCCCCCATTCTGTTTTCACACTGTAGTGAGAATATTTATTTCAAATATTATAATCCTATCCCCTTGCTTGGAAATCTTTTGAGAACTTCTCACTGTTCTTAGGATAAAGATCCAAATCCTTAATGTAAACTTGAAGACCCTGCATGATCAGACCCTACTTCTTCACAATAAGGCCTGATCCCACTCCTGCTCTCTGCCTGCTTGCTCACTAAACTGTGCAGATTCCTCTTCCTCAGTGGGTACTGTTCCTTCTGTGTCAGGTGCTTCATGTCTTTTCACCCTCATCCTTCCACATTTGCCCACTTTTAACAAGTTCATGTGTGCACAAAAGGATCACTGCCTCAGAGAGACTTTACTTTCCTCCCTGACTGCAGCAGGCCCTCCTGCGACGAGCTAACATGCCACCATATACCTTCCTTCCCTTTGTGGCACTTAATCATGGTAATAATTTCACTTTTTTTGGTGCTTATTAGTTTAGGTCTATCTCCTGTGCTAGACTGTACGTTCCACGAGAGGTACCGACACCTCGCTGTTCACTGTTGTTCACCTGAGTCCTCACTTTTTAGGAAAATCCTCAGCATGTACTTAACAAATACATCTGGAATAAAGGAAGAACAAATAAAAACAGTGAAGTTGTGTGCTAGAAAAAGGGGGAGAGTAGTGGTTATGAGCGAGTAAAGGACGAATGATCTTTATCTTCTGCATTGTTTAGCTCTGGTTCCTCTTGGTGACAATGTCTGCCCTCTCTGTCTACTGAATTGGAACTGGAGATATTAGAGAGAGTGAGATTAAGAGTGTGCAAAAGTATTGCTTCTTTGAATATTTCTGATCCCTGTTTTGTATATCTCTTTATGAGCTAGGTTTTAGTGTGATAGTATACTTACAGGGAATGATTAATTGTGGGAATTGAAATATAAAAGCTTTGCTTGATAAAAAATATTTTCATTGGTTGAGAAAATTTTCCTAAGGTGGGATTTCTAGGTTGTCCATTTCTATATTCACTTGAATAGTTTTCGATGGTATCAACTAGATCTTTTGTAAAGTACTTGCCAAAAAGTGAAACTCTGTTCATTTAAAAATCATCCATTTGTGTGCAGGGAAAATTGCCTGTCATGGTTTGAAAGGATTATTTATGGTTTCTAAACATTCATCTTTTCCAACTCGACTCATATATTGCCTTTACAGAATGGAAATTTAATTCCATTAGAATGTCCTATTGTCCAATATATACCCCTTGTTACAACATGATTACATTCAATTGCTCCGCTTGCCATATTAGAAAATGACAAACTGTATCAACTAGTTTTTAACTTTTTCCTCCAATATGTACTGGTGATGGTGACTAATGCTGTTGATGATTACCTCAAGAGATAATCACTGGGAACAACAATATTTTGCATTGACCCAAGAAAAAATAGTTCATGGTAGTACAGAAAAGAGTAATAATGGAAAATTATTATATAATATACTCTCCAAGGATAAAGGCTTGCAAAATGGAAAAAAGAAGGGTAGAGTTTAACTGACATCTCTTTGTATTTGAATCTTAGAAATAGTTTCTTTGGTTTATGTTGAATTTTATTAAGTTTGATGTTAAACATGTATGACATAAATAGAACATTGTATGAATATGATTTTTTTTTGTGACCAAAAGTTCAAAATTCCTTAATTCTTGATGTATGTTTCTGTATTAACATGATGCTGGTTGGGGGCGAGGGACAGACTGAAATGTGACAAAATGGTCTCAGCAGTGCCTCATACCTGAGAAATTGTGATACAGAGATGTATCCATTCTGAAGGGTACCTGTCAAATTTCAGAAACTGGCTCTGTCATACTATTTGGCCAAATGCTTGCTTCCTAAGAGGAGACACCATCTGCTTTAGGCATTACTCACACTGAGGGGTACATGAACAGTAATTAAGAGGAAATACAACATAGGTTGTTAACAAAAAAAAAGCTTTGGAAGAATTTGATGCTGTGCATGAACATATAATTAGGAAGGACACTCAGATGCAAAGTTTGAAGGGAAATGCGTACATTAGGTATTCAAACCCGAATTTATTTTTAAAGGCCAATTTGTATTTTTTTAGGCAAGACCAGTTTGTAGAATTTTAAGCATCTATGTCTTCCTTTCTCTTTGTCCTCTTCCATGATTTTAGTAATGTTGCTGTGCTTTTTGACCATGACCTTTGCATTAGAATCTGTGTGGTTCCCTGTAGCTACTTTGCAGGAACAAGTGCCTTTCGGGGTGGGGTGGAAGGGTTTGTACCCTCAGCCGCTACACTGACAAGGGGCTTGTACAGGTCATTAACTTTACCAGCAGTGAGGTGACTGATTCAGACTATTTTGATCTTGTCTTTCCATTGTATTTTGAGCACTATGCCATGGAACTAATGTATCTTGCCTTCAGTTTCTGTTGGTAGCTTCAAGCAAAAGAATCTTCTCCATTAGGGAAGAAGTTTTATTTTCAGGTGGAAGATACAACAATGGCAAAGTGTTGGAATTATTGTAAAACTTGAGAAACAGTGGCATGTTTTATTAAGATGTCATGATAACTTTCAGCACATTTTGACAGTTATTCTTGAAATTTAATGACAATGGAGATAAGTCATGATCAAAAGATTTAAAAAAAATCTCATTTATTTATTTTGAGAGAGAGAGAGAGAGAGAGAGCGAGAGCGAGCGAGTGAGAATGGGCAAGGGAGGTGCAGAGAGAGGGAGAGAGAAAGAATCCCAAGCACGCTCGGCAGGTGAAAGCATGGAG
Source organism: Puma concolor (assembly GCF_028749965.1). Taxonomy (NCBI): domain Eukaryota; kingdom Metazoa; phylum Chordata; class Mammalia; order Carnivora; family Felidae; genus Puma; species Puma concolor. The sequence continues at coordinate 142,811,344 of NC_141667.1, read as the reverse complement.
CCTGACGTGGGGGTTGAATACATGAACCGGGAGATCATGACCTGAGCCAAAATCAAGAGTCGCGTGCTTCATTGACTGAGCCACCCAGGTGCCCCAGTGATCAAAAGATTTTAAAAACACTGTTGCGTGGACTGCAGAAGAAGTTATAAGGGTCTTTGTAAATACTTAGGAGACTTACTTTTGCACTAAAATGGCAGTTATTGTAATGTTTGATTATTAGTTGTCTTTTCAACTAAAACATAAGAGCTATTGGTATTCCTGATGGTGTAGTTTTGCTTTTGAATAGAGTATATGTATTATGGAAAAACAGTTTATAATTTTAGCTTTTTGATGGAGTGGACTAATTCAAGGAAATGAATCACACGTTTTTCTTTGGTCATATTTTTTCCTAAGAACCAATGTGCAAAGTCAGTGAGGGTAGAAGCCATGACTCTTTTGTTCATCTGTGGCTCTCCATAGCCTGTGACTTACAGTGTCCTCAGCAAACACTTGTCTGGATGGTAGAGTGAGTAACAAAGGGAGACTTCTGATTAGTATTATTTAGTAGATGGCAGGTGTAATGAAGACAATTATTGAGTACCTGCTGAATGCTCAGTATCATTTAATGTGCTATGCAGGTATAAAATACAGGGTTCTGCTGATCATTTTAGACCACGGAGGGGAAAAATAAGGCACAGTAACAGAATATACCTTATCCACAATGGTTAAACTGAAGAAAAAGTCATTCCCCTTGATATCAAGTACAGACTGATGAAAAGATCGTCAAGGTGATTTTTGTGTAAGAAGTTTGCTTTGTGAAATAGATGTATTTATGAAGAGTTATGTTAGTTAATAATATATGTTCATGATGAAGGGCAAATTACTGTATAATACAGTTCTTATTGAAGAATTACTTATAAAACTGGTGATGATGATTTATTCTCTACGTAAGTAAATGATTATTTCATCTTTCAGAAAAGCATAAAATCTAGAATACTAGTACAAAAGACACACAAGTGTTACTTAGATAAAACTAAAGATTTCTTTTATGTTGCCATACAATGCCTTCCATCATGGAATGCATTTTTTTAAAGGTTTATTTATTTAGTTTGATAGAGACAGAGATAGTGTGAGTGGGGAAGGGGCAGACAGAGAGGAGAGAAAATCCCAAGCAGGCTCCACACAGTCAGCGCAGAGCCCCACACGGGACTCAAAACTGTGAGATCATGACCCGAGCTGAAACCAAGAGTTGGACGTTTAACCGACTGAGCCCCATTATGGAATTTTTATAGAGTGCTATCAAGATAATCAAGTGCTTTACAAGTAGAATTCAAATTTTATCACATGAAGCAAACCAGACAAAAACCACCTTAATTTCGTCAGTCTGCTGTAAGGTGGTTTATTTGTTTTTACCATGAGCATCTTGAACTAAAGTTAGCTTGGGTCCACCCATCCATATATGAAATATATATACAAAATATTCTATACTGTATTTGATATATTTATATGTATATAGAGAGCCTCTGTCTCTATTGTCTGTGTAACTCTACTTATATATCTATATCTATATATAAAATTTCCTAGAGAGATTCCTGAACTTAGATTCCTGAACTTATAACTTTGCTGTGAGAATTTTTCAAGAAAGGCCGAACCAATAATGAGAACTATGCTTAATTCATTATTGATGAAAGAATAAGAATATGTGAAGACTTTTAGTAGAAGATTGGTGTTTCTCCTGTCTCTGGTTTTGGTTTGGTCTGTCCATCCATGCACATAAGGAAATAGTTTTGACCACTTCCTGATAGGTTACTTGGCAAATGTTTAATGAATACTCATGGAAACCATCAAATATCCACCTTGCAAATACCCAGGATTCTTTTGTGTATCATACTCTGCTTTACCTGTAGGACATATGCTGTGATGCCTACACCTAGCTTTTGGGCCCTTATTACTTAAATGAGTATTTATAGAGTTGTAAAAAGAGTTCTTGCTACGTTGTAAATGTTTAATAAATACTATTAAATTAACCAATAAGTAAAAGTAATACTTTAGAAAAGATAGAGTACTTATGATATAGTAGGGTTGGGGAGCAGTTAGAAAATTCATTGGTGTTTCACTTGAAAGGCACTAGGAAGCAACATATTAGTAGGTGTGAATCAAGATCATAGGATATAAGCTAAAGAGGTGACTATCGTGAATCATGATGAGACCGGGATATTACCCTACCTTCAAACCGAAAGTTGGTCACAATTTCATGGATGCTGATGAAAGGTCTTCTGGACTCAGTCTTCTTGTTTAGAGAATTTGTAGTGTGCTTGAACAGTTCTTTTGACTCTTTTCCAATGAAGATGCAGATTCAAAGCCATTGAAAGATTTGGTTCAGCCACATTAAGCCTGAAGCATAGCATGAACTCCTGGCAACATTTGTAGCAATGTTTTACAGCCTTCTCTCATGGTTGGGTGGACGTGAGGGTTAGAGATCCAGCACCCCATTTTTTTTTTTTTTTTTTTTTTTGTGGAGGGTTTAAAAAATTCCTCTTCATAGGGATCCTAGCATGTATTGCTGGCTTCAAGATTTGAGGCACAGAAAATCTACTTTGACTCTTGCTTATCATTTTGGTTTTGACTCCATTTCAAGTTGATAGATCTATACTATATTTAAATCCATGTTGTTTCTCTTTATATTTTACCATCATTTCTCTCTCTTTGGGGTGGAAAGAGTTAATAAAGTGTGATGTCATTGTATCGTCTTGACCAATGTACCCTTTAAGGTGATTTTAGGGCTGTAATTTTAGGCCAGTATCATCTTCTCTGATATCATTTTATAATACACATCAGTTCTTTCTAATGGATGGTCATAGTCTTTGTACATTGTAACTGTTGGATCAGCTGAGGAGTCCTAGTGGTAGGAAAGTGTGCTAAGGTAGTCATTTTGATGTTAACATCTGGCTGTAGTGGATTAAGCATGCATGTGCTTTAAAAAGTTATCTCAAGAAAAAATATATTATTACTACATTTCCTCCCACAATTGGGAAGTTGAGCTTTTTAAAACTTTTCATCACTTCAAAATGGAGCATCGACCATATATATTAGATTAAATGTTAGGTTACAGACTTAGAACAATTCTTCTTTGGAAATTATCTAGAAAACAGATGGTTGTTAGTCCTACCCTGTGGCCAGAGAAGGGATGAGGTCATCTTTTGAAGTGTCTCCCTGTCTTAATATGTTAGGTTTGAGATGAAGGCAGAATCAGAGGAGATGCTGCTTTCTTCATTCAGTTATTCCTTTACGAGAGGGTCTTTACCAATTAAAGTTAAGCACCTAGCATAGGTCACAGCTCAACAGTGAATGACAAGTTCAGTTTAAGACAATTTTGTCATCATTTTGAAAAAGTTGGGTCTACATCAGTTATGCTTAACGCACCAATGGCATTAGTCTATCTCTTTATTCTGGAATTTATTCTATTATTTTATCTAATTTTCAAAGTTCCTGTTTGTTGAATTTCATTTTTTAAAAAAATAAACATTTAGTACAGCTTTAGTATATTGGTGACCTGTACTTGGTTTTATGATTATAGTGACATGTTTAACTACACATGGCGTATTCACATCTTCTATTTTTGAAGTAGACATAAGTCATTTACCACAGATTCCTTATTGCCTCAAAGAGACATTCTTAGCAACAATGTTGTCAAGGAAACACACAGAAACTGTTACATAAAAGAATGTCTCTTTGAGGAAAATCTTTCAAAATGATATTTCTGTGTTTTCCCAGATTGTGTGAAATTATAATTTACAAGCAATTCAATTTAAGCAAATAAATTATAAGCAGTTGATGTAATGGTATAGTTCTGGAAATATCTGGTAAATGCAGACATTTTTGAATTTGATGTTTAAATAATTAGATATCACTAATACAGTGCCAAGGCCTAATCAGGAAGATATTTAAAAAATGATATGATGTCTTGAATAAGACATATTAAACATATTAAATGTCAGAAATCTATAATATAGAAATGACATAAGTTCTTAGAAGAATTCCTAGATAATAATGTTCTTTATTTCCATGTTGGTAGAGCATCTGAGGGAGAGAAGGAAAGGCGATGAATGCCCTTGAAGGTATAAATTTCAAAGACCGTAGGAACTTAATAGGAAGTACCATTAAATAGCAGGTATATATTATTAACATGTTCAAGCAACCATGTTAGGAAAATAATAGTTGCAGACTAGAATGGTCACAGACTTCTATCCTTAGCTCTTGCTTGCTGTCTTTTTGAAATGTATCTTTTAGAATTTAAGACTGTAACCTTAAGTGAAGAACTCAGAGGAAGATATCCTAGATTATATATATCACATATGTTTTGCTAAAAAGTATGTATTGATCTGCATTATTTACTAGAATACTTGAATTTGAGGGTACTGAAGAAGATCCTTCAACAGATGAGGAAATGTTCCAAGAAAGGCTAAGAAACTTGCCTAAAGTTACTTAGGAACAAAGCCAGAAATAGAACCTAGCTTCCTGATTCTTAGTTCGGTGCTATTTCCATGATATTGTTGGCTTAAGGAACTTGGGTTACCACTTTTGTCTGATTTTTTTTTCCCAGCCATTAGCACCACTGATCTTCAACTGAAATGTCAATTCCACATAGCATTTTGGATGTTATTTAAGTCACTCCTTGTGGGATGAAAGGAAAAAAAAAATGTAAGAAGTAAAAAAAGATTTTTTTTTTTTTTTTAAGAAATGTATAGGAATTCTCAGTAGGCCTTTACATCAGGAAGTAGAAGGCTTTCAAGTATAATGGAAGTATAATAGTCCAAATAGATTTTGATAGTCAGAATTGTGAAAAGGATAAGCTTTGGCTGGAGGCAAAGTGAAAATAAGATGATATTCTTAAGTGACGTGACTTGTCTCTGAGAATGTCAGCATCTTGACTGGTGATGTCAAGCCTCACATGGTGAATATCTATGACTGATTGAAGAGTACTTGCACTGTCACCTTTTTCAAGATAGTGAAGAAATTGCTTATCAATGGTCAGTTTTGGTTAATAATCTTATGCACTTAAAAAAACTGTGTGTTATTTTTTTCTCTATTATTACAGTTTTTTTAAACTGATTTTGGTTATCAGCAAACTTACTAGTATGTGCCCACATGTAATGTTCTTTTGTAATTGTCCCACTTAGTGTTCAGAATGTTTTTGACTTAGTGACTTAATATGTTTTCATCAGTTTTGACACGTCTCAGCCAATATCTCTTCCAATATTCAAATATTGTTTCTACTTCATTTTATCTTTCTCCTCTGGGCCTCTAGATACACTGTGTAATTAATCTGTCCACCATGTGCCATTCATTACTTACATCTTTGTTTCTGTATTTTCCATTTAAAAAAAATTTCTGGACTCTACCTTGAGCATATTGTTCTTACCTTTATTGGAGGTCACTGATGCTCTCAGTAGCCATAGTTGGTACTGGTGCAACTGGTATACTGATATTAAAATTTCCATTTGGTTTATTTTTGTTATGCTTCAGTTATTTGCTATATTCTCTTTACTTGATTATATTAGACATATTTATCTTAATGCTCTTGTCTCAGGATCCCCTGAGTAATTATTTCTATACTATATGTGGAATATAATTTTAGTATTATGATAATGTTATCTTTTACTAAAGAGAATTCCTATTTGTTTCTGGCAGGTGGTTAGGGACAGTAGCAATTCCAGGTCACTTGAATACAATCAGGGGTCAAAATGATTCAACACTGGGCTTCAGTCCTTATGAAATTGCTTTATTTCTAATTATTTCTAGAGTGTCAAACTTAACAGTCCCAGCCCCAAGTCTGGATGGCTTCCCGATCACCCTTGCCCTCTCTACTCTTTGTTGATTCTTGATTTTCAGTTTTTGTTCTTTTAGCCTTGTGAATGTACTGAAAGTTCTGCTAGGAACCTTGGGTTTTTCTATTAAAATGGACGTATGTGCTTAGGACACAGCAGTCCTTAAAGTCCACGTCCTCAGTCTGGGTTTCCTTCTTATCCTAGATCTTGTCCTCCTCAGTCTTCACTGCCTTAGGAGTTCTTTGATGCTGTTAAAAGATTTTGTTTTATTTTGTCCAAAGTTTCCCTTTTCTTTCAGGAAGAAAACTGGTTCAAATTACCTAGTCTTCTGTTACTAGAAGTGAACTTCCCAGATTTTATCTTTGAAATTTGCCCCATTTTTATGTACTTGTGAAGTTCTCAATTTTTTAATATCAAGACTTCTGGGGAACGAAGCTACTGTGCATATCTTTTTTTTTTTTTTTTTCCTTTTTGCTAGCAATACTGAGCTACAACACAGCAACAATAATTTTTAACAGTAATTTTCATGTTTCTTTCAAGATTTGCAGGTAGAATTTCAGTAGAATCTCTTAGGGGTGTGGAAGATATAGTATACTTTGTCTTTTCCCTGATTCATTTAATAGCAGAATTGTTTCAGGTGCCATTTCATGTGTTTCATCCAGAAATTCAAGTAATATCATTTGTATTTCCTTATTAAATATTTGTATTATGGTAGTACATAATTGATAATTATAGAGTTTTTCTTTTGCTAACATACTGATTCTTTTCTAAGTTCATTTATTTATTTGGAGAGAGTACGAGAGCAAGCACATGCACACACAGGAGTAAGAAGGGGCAGAGAGAGAGAGGGAGAGGGAGAGAATTCCAAGCAGGCTGTGTGCTGTCAGGGCTCACACAGGGCTCAATCTCCCAAACCCGTGAGATCATGACCAAAGCCTAATTCGAGAGACGGATGCTCATCCAACTGAGCCACCCAGGCACCCTGCTAACCTACTGTTGAACATTGTATAAGGTTAACTAGAAGCCTCTTAAGACTCAACTTTTACATAATTAAAATGTCTCATTTCTAGTTTTCAGATTACAAATGAAAGGGAAAACTATCTGCTATTATAAATAATTTGTTATTGTTTAGGAGCATTACATATACATACATAGGTATGTATATTTTTTTATATTTTAGATTCACAAAATTGAATTACTCAGATTCCTGGGTTCATGACACACTTTTATTATTGACTTATATGGTCCTCATAATTAAGTTAGTTATTTATAGTAAATTAACATCCATAAAGTCACTATTTGACCTGAAAGATAAAACATTAACATCTATATATTTGTTACTTTCCAATACTTTATTTTTCTCTTGATTCTTGAAAGTAACTACTTTCCTGAATGTGTGTTTACCCTGTATGCCTACACAATGTACTGCTTAATTCTAACTGTTTTAAAATTTTTTTCTAGAGCCTTGACTCTTGAAAGTATACTGTGCATTTTCCTCTGGGATTCATTTCACTCAATATTTTTCTATTAATATTCTTTTCTAAAAATTTTTTCTAATGTTTACTTTTTAAAAAAATTCTTTTTTTCAACGTTTATTTTTTTTGGGACAGAGAGAGACAGAGCATGAACGGGGGAGGGGCAGAGAGAGAGGGAGACACAGAATCGGAAACAGGCTCCAGGCTCTGAGCCATCAGCCCAGAGCCCGACGTGGGGCTTGAACTCACGGACCGCGAGATCGTGACCTGGCTGAAGTCGGACGCTTAACCGACTGCGCCACCCAGGCGCCCCACTAATGTTTACTTTTAAGAGAGAGAGAGAGAGAGAGAGACAGAGTGCGAGCACAGGAGGGGCAGAGAGAGAGAGGGAGACAGAATCAGAAACAGGCTCCAGGTTCTGAGCTGTCAGCACAGAGCCTGATGCAAGGCTCTAACTCATGGACTGTGAGATCATGACCTGAGCCAAAGTCAGACACTTAACTGACTGAGCCACCCAGTCCCTGCTATTAACATTCTTAATTTTGCATGAGCTGGAATTCGCTCATTTTCACTAATGCATAATGTTCCACTGTGAGTTTACCACAATTTGTATATTCACCTGTTGTGAACGTTTAATGTTTTGTGTTTTATAATATAATGAATAATTCTGCTATGAAAATTTTTGATGTTCTACCTTGTGTATATTTATAATATCTTCATTGCTTATATTAATAGTAGATTTTCTGGATTTATTACATATAAATGTTCATATTTTAAAAATGTGATTGTGTTTGGCCAGCCTGTTATTGTGGGCTGGTTAGGTGTGGGTTCCACTGGGTCCCAAGTATCCTCTTGTTGGGTCACTGGGCTGGTCCCTTGGTGGCAGGACTGTAGCTGGACCATGGTAGAGCAGGGCTGGAGCCAGGTCCCAGAGCCGCTTCAAGGATAGCAGTCAGGTCCAAGGCCAGCAGGCCTGTTACTGGTGGTATGAATGGATGTGGCTCATTGTAGGTACCTTAGCAGAGGGTAAGGTACCTAGGCTGGACTGTGGACAAATGGGACGAGACCTGAGTCCACAGGGGGATGGGACTGTTTCAGGTCTGCATCCAGGGCCACTGGTGGTTCTGCCACTGTTGTGGGGTGGGGGTGTGTGGGGCTGCATTCTTCAGAGTGATTCTCTTCATTCTTGGGCTTTATCAGAGTTACACCACCTCTTACTTGGTCCCAAAGCTACCATAAAGGCACTTTATGGAATAGCTTTCTGTCAGAGGGTGTGCATGTGTTTTTTGGGGAGTGGGGGGGACTTCCTCTTCTGCCATATTGCTGATGTCACTCCTTAAGAAATCTTATTGATTCCCTTTCTCTCTAATACTTGTTTTGTTGGATTTCTTGATTTTTGTTTATTGACTGGATATAAAATGATATCTTACTGTGGCTTAGATTTGAAGTCTGTGATTATTAATGAGATTGGGCAACTCCTAATTCATTGGCCATATATGTTTCCTTTTCTTTGGAATCCCTGTTCTTGTCCTTCGTCTAATTTCTCCCGTTGGGTTATTTACCCTTTTCTAATCATTCTGTTGGAGATCTAATATATATCCTTGACGCTAACCAGTGAGATTATTATTATTATTATTTTTTTTTTGCAAATTTTTTTCCAGTGTTATATCCAATGTTTTCACTTTCTTAAAATACCATTTGATAAAAATTCTTATTTTAAGATAATCCAGGGGCGCCTGGGTGGCGCAGTCGGTTAAGCGACCGACTTCAGCCAGGTCACGACCTCGCGGTCCGTGAGTTCGAGCCCCGCGTCGGGCTCTGGGCTGATGGCTCAGAGCCTGGAGCCTGTTTCCAATTCTGTGTCTCCCTCTCTCTCTGCCCCTCCCCCGTTCATGCTCTGTCTCTCTCTGTCCCAAAAATAAATAAACGTTGAAAAAAAAATTAAAAAAAAAAAAAAGATAATCCATACAGGATATGGAATTTATTTTTATAAAGGAATGATTTGTCTAGGCCACTGGGTGAAAATCACTTCTCACTTGGATATTAGAGGGTTATGAAGGAACAGTATATCTTTCACTCCAACGTTCACTTTCATTCTGATGTCTCCAGAAATGGGTACAAACTAACCATAAATCTCAAATGTTATTGCTAAGGCATTTGAACCACAGGCTGTCATTTCAGGTATCTCAGATCTATTGCTTATTCTTATCCAAGAAGAGGAGAACTTTTACTCTTTGTTAAGGCTCACGTTAAACCAGGCAGAGCTTCAGCCAACATGTTTAATAGGCATTGGTGGGTGGAATAATTGTGCTGCTTTTATTATATTTCTTAGCCAGGTCTATAGATGGTTTGCAGGTAAGTCCATGTGGGCTACAAATAGCTAGCATGAATTTTATACCTGGCATACAAATGCAGGGCTCGGTCAGCTGCCTCCAGTTGCATTCTTGTTTACATGAACTGCATTCAGCACCGAGACAAGGCAGCACAGAGTAGCTGACTGCTGAGGGCCACGTGGAGTGTGCACTGAGTGGTTTTTACTTCCCTCCCAGTTCATGGGCTCCTATGGGCTCTGAAAGTACTAATTATAATAACTCTGACATTGGATTTTTATTTCAGGGAGCTAGATTTTGGTTTTAGCCTAAAAAGGTTGGAGAAATTTACTAATGAACAACAACAGAAAATGGATAATCTTAGTATATAGTGAATAGTGCAAAAAGGTGACAAAATGATTGTGAATCCTGTCAAAAGAAAGAATTAAGATAGGCTGTACCCTTAGACACTTCTCTTGTGGATTGGCTTTGTGATTCAAGAAGAATTTCTCTTTTAAAAATAGGCTTTGGTTTTATTATTAGAATAGGAATTTGGGGAAGAAAGAAAGAAAAGCAAAATAAAGTAGAACAGACAAATTATATTGGAAGCAGAGAGAAGAGACATGTTCTTAGGAGAATGATTGAAATCTTAGAGGTCTGACTAACTAGATATGACAAATTAAAGAAAATAAGTACCCACTTAATTGCTTTTGAACGTGAGACTGTAAAAGGGATTTTTTTTTTTTTTTTCAGTTGTTCTGGGAATGGAGAGGATGGCTGGGGTTCATAAAGAAGTGTAGCTGAAGCATAGTGTCAGGATCACAGAGAGTAAATTGCAGTTGTTACACTGAGGGACCCCAGATCTAACAAACTCTTGGAAAATGTCCTCTTAAAGTTGTAAACAGGGAGTCTTTAATGAGGACTAGCCATATGCGTATAGAATACTTGGACAGATTTGAAAGGGAATGATGGAAAAAATCAGCCATTATTTAAAGAAGTACTTACTTTCAGTGGGATTAGAGGTATTGCCTCTCTCGCTAGGGAATGAAATTTAGGAAATAAGGGCTTGAAGAGAAGGTTCATGGGAGATAATGTCCACTAGCAGGGGAAGATGGTGGTAGGTCCAATCCAGCCTGGGTTGGACACTTGTATGATGGGTCCATAATTGAGATGACTTCGCTCAGGCGGTGAAGGGTGACAAGATTTGTTCAAACAGTGGATGCTTTTGTTAGCACCACAACTCACCGACTGTATGTCTTTCATGATAGGGCACCTTACAAGACGAGACCTGGAGAAAACTGTGTCAGAAAAGCAGATAATTGGGCTTAAAAAGGAAAAGAAACAAACAGTAAAGCAGATACTCAGATGTTGTGAATAGCCATACCTGTGGTAGAGACGGAAAGGAACGTATTCCAGAAGCAAGTTGAACAGTTTTGAGCTCAATATCAGAGCCTTCTTCCTTGTTGCAGAAACCTATGTAGCAGAAAGAAATGTTTCTCAAAGTGTAGAACATTCAAAAGCTGATGAAAGGCAGGACCCGCAGAGGGTGATTCTCCAGCAGAAATGAAGTTGGGGGTAATATGAAAACCTACCCTAACAGGCCAGTCTCCTAGGCCTAGGACATTCCAGAGCAAGTGGCAGGCACCCCTATGGAATGGATCTGCCTCCTAAACAACTCTGATCCCAAATGCAGTGCTGGGGGTGGGTTTAGGAAGTGGAGACTCAAAAGGCAAATGAAATGGAAAAGCTTTTAATAGGCTGAATAGGATTGAAAGAATTTCAGTTAGGCCTGGTGACAGGGTCTGTGACCACTGCAAATTTCAAAACTTTGCCAGGAGTTTCTCTGAGGATAGAGAATGTGAAAGGAGATTCTCCTCCCCTCCATACTGTGGCAGACTTCACAGTTTACTGGTTTGGAACATGGGCAAGTGACTGATAAGCTAGGAGTTTGGTGTAGTGGAAATTAAATTTTTCTGCATTCACTTTCCTTTCCTCACATAGCACTGAGCCTCTCCTACCATCTTTGGGAGCACTGTGCTAGTTTCTGGGAACATTCTTTTTTATTTTTTCCTGGGAGTAATCACTTTGGAGCTGGGATTAAGTTGTTTTTTAACTGTGACTCCAAAACTTCTGTCTGTCCTTTTAACTCTTTGTACTTTCTCTGTGGTGGGTCCCGTAGGCAAAATAATTTAACTCCAAATATCTTGAAGGGACCATACTCATTACCATGGAGCACAGCCAATTTCTATTGAGCTATTATGGACCCAAATTAGAAAGGGAAACAAAATAAGAAGTAAATTTTTAGCCTGACGTACAACAGTACTTCGGAATGTTTACTTACTGTAGTATTCTTAACCAATTCATATATATATGTGTATATATATATATATTTGTGTGTGTATATATGTATATGTATATATATATTTTTATGGGAAAAAGCTACATTGGCCACAATGGAGCATTGGCTGGTATTTGGAGAAGAGCTTCATGAACACGGAGAGGACTCTCCCAAAGCTCATCTCTTTCCCTGAGGGATGTGCCAAATCTTTCATCCATTATTTCCTTGATTGTTAAACCAACTAGGTAAAGAGAACTGAAAATCGAGGAATGTGTATACATGTGTAGGATACTTATTCCCTACCACTAATCTTTCCATAAAGGGGAAATAATATGTATGCCTATTCCCAGAAGGGAAACTATGGGAAAATCTCTTTCCCTACACCCTTACTCCTAACCAGGGCTCAAGTGGTGACTTCTGGAATTGATGAATTTGGGAGAAGGTACTGAGCCTTGTCAGTTTTGCTCTTTTTGAGTTTTCCTGTTTTGGGAGACAGTCTGAAACACACATTGGAGGGAAGTTTGTCAGGGCATGTTCTGTCCCTGCAGCCGGTAGAGATGTCTGCAGTTTTGGATGGGGTCAAGCTCAGATGAAGGGGACTGTATTAGGAGTATATATGGCCACTGATTCAAATCATGTTCTTCAGTTCAGTGTTATCAGTAATAAAGTTAAATTTTTATATTCATTCCCCTATCTCCCTCATCTGTGTTTCAACTCAGGGAGGCTGCAAAGGGTGATTATCATCCTAAAACCCCAGCAGATGCAGAGACGTACCAACCGATACAGGAGGAACAGTAGATGTGATAGCATCTCAGTGAACAGGGACTGCCTTTCACTGGGCTTCAGGCTTTTTCAGCGACAAGAAAATTGGGGTCATCAAAGGCAAAATAAAAATGGTGACTCGTGACATATTGCCTCTTTCTGTTGCAGGGGATGTGATCTCAAATGCCTATAAGGGCCAGGTATGTGAAATGAAAGAGTAAGAGATCACTGTGTTCATTGTACGGATGGTGGTGATAAGTTGGCGAATTGGAGGCTGGTGTGAACTGGAGAACATCTACCCTCTCTTCCAAGTGGAAGTTGTTACATGTACCAGAAGGCTCTAGCTATGGAGGAATTATCAGATCTTATTTTTAAGAGAAAACAGAGATAAGTATTTCTGTAGTAGGTTTCTCAATTTTTAAATGTTGGCTTTAATTGAGGGGAAAAAGCTTTCCGTATTAGACAGTTAAAACAGGTCTATAGACTGGACGTGGTTTGTGTACTATTGGAATGGAACTACTGTTTTTTCTCAGCCTGTTGGGGACCTGCCCCCCATTGTACTTAGATTTGCATTTCTTTGTCAGGAATTTACGCTATCCCAACTGGATAAGGCAGCTCACTCTCCTGTCTGTTTGCTGTATTTAAACTTCTGCTCTACCTCTTTTATTACCACTGATTTAAGAATTTATCATATACTGTCCTACACCAAATGTAGAGTTTATGACTCCAGTGTTCATGGGACTTGATTAGATCCAAAGAAGCACATATGGTGAAATGTGCCATCTCAACGTTTTGTCAATTATGCCAGTGTACTTGTGCCAAGGAAAGTGATTTCTCCCTCCTAAAGACATATGAGCCAGAAAGAAGTTCTTTGATTTCTTGTTTTATGTGACATTCTGTCTGCAATTAGCAGGCTTCCAGATGTTCATGAATTTTATATTCAACTTATATAGTCATTTATGTTTCCCACCAGAAAGCAGAGTGGTTTATGTTCCAGAAACTCCATCGAAAAACATTTCTTCTAACTTGAACTTGAAACGACTAAATATTTCATGGTGTAACTTCTAATTATAAATGTTCTGTGAGATTAGAGGACTTTTATTTTTATCTGGATAGTCTGAATTTTATCCACACTCATTGAACAAACATTTGAAAATATTTCCTTCAGCTTGGAGCTGCTTGGATCTTCCTTTTTTTTTTTTTTTCTTTTTTCATTGATAGGATTCTGTTGCTCTGCTCTGAAAACTGTATTCAAAACTTAATCGCATTTCAAAAATCACATTTGTTCTGTGTTTTAATTGTGTATTCTACTTTTTGTAGGCTGTGAGATTCTTGAGAGGTCTTTGCAACACTTAGCATAGGACTTTCTTATACCAGGTGCTCAAGAAATTTACTTTATTAGTACTAAATCATTCTCTCTTGAAATTCAGAGAACAGTTATCTATAGATCAGTTATTTAACTGAGTTCTCTTTTAAACATCCCTGGGCTATCCCCATTGCCCATGATTAAAACATGGATGTGTTTCTGTCCTTCCCTGTAAAACTGAAACCTGATTTACCAAGCTTGTTCTATGCAGGAATCAATTTAGCATGGAGTCAGGTTGGATTAAGGTAGGAAAGCAGCCAGTTTACCACACTCCTTTGACACAAAGCAAGTTTCTTCTAAAATCAGTTTTTGTTTACATATGCAGCAGTTTTAGGATACCAAAAATCAAAAATTATGTGTGTATAACTTTGCTAAGGTTCAAATGCATAAAATCATAACTTTGGGAGGTATCCTAGTGATAGTTTTGATTTTTTTTCTACTGTGATTTTACGGTATTCTTTGCAAAGAGTACTAACTTCCAAGGGATGAGGAACAGTCTTCTAGAAGAGGCTGTTTCTTTTGAAGAGCATAATGAGCAAACTTTTCCTTCTATCAAATAAAATCTACCTTTTCCCACTTCTGTTCATTAGTTTTAGTTCTTCCCTTTAGAATAGCCTAAAGTAAATTTAATTCTTTCTCCACACATACTTGCAATGTGTTACCTTGGTCTTTCTCCTCTTCCTTCCTCCCTTCTTCCCTCTCCCCTCCTTTTTTTCCTGTTCTCCATTTGTCTTCTTCTAAAATGGCTTGATTAAGGTATAATTTACATACCATGACGTTCTTCCACTGTCATTGTACATCATAGTGATTTTTGGTATGTTCATTGGAGTCGGGTAATCCTTATCACAAGTCAGTTTTAGAATATTTTCATCACCCCTAAAAGTTCCTGTGCTTATTTGTAGTTAGTCCCTAGCCCTAGGGCAATCACTGATATGCTTTCTCTGTATACAGATTTGCCTTTTAAGGGGTTTCATTTAAATGGTACCATACAATATGAAGTGTTCTCTGTCTGGCTTCTTTCCATTAGCTTAATGGTTTTGAGGTTCATTCATGTTGTAGAATGTCTCAGTAGTTTCTTTTTATTTTTTTAATTATTTAAAAAAGTGTTTACTCATTTTGAGAGAGAGAGAGAGAGTAAGAGCTGGGGAGGGGCAGAGACAGAGGGAGAGAGAGAATCCTAAGCAGGCTTTGCACCATTAGTGCAGAGTCTGACCCCGGGTCTTGATCCCATGAACCCTGAGATCATGGCCTGAGCTGAAATCGAGAGTTGGACCCTCAACCGACCAAGCCACCACGCACCCCAGATTTTTTTTTTTTTTTTTTTAATGCTGGCTAGTATTCTCTTATATAGCTATTTCACATTCCTTTGATCTGTTCACTCATTGATGGGCATTTGGATTTTTTCCAGTGTTTGGTTCTTTCGAGTAATATTTCTTTAAAAAAATTTTTTTTTAAAAATGTTTTTTCAATGCTTATTTATTAGAGAGAGAGAGAGAGAGAGAGAATGTATGTGACCAGGGGAGGAGCAGAGAGAGAGGGAGACACAGAATCTGAAGCAGGCTCCAGGCTCTGAGCTGTTAGCACAGAGCCCAATGTGGGACTGGAACTCACGAACGGTGAGATCGTGACCTGAGTCGAAGTCGGCCGCTTAACTGACTGAGCCACCCAGGCACCCCTTGTGTAATAGTTCTATGAATATTCATGTACAAGTCTTCATGTGGACATATGTTTTCATTTCTCTTGAGTAGATACTTATGATACTTAGGGATTACTGCACTGTATGATAAGTATGTGATTAGCATTTCAAGAATCTGACAAATGTTACCATTTTGTGATGTTCCATTTTATACCCGACCAGCCAAGTGTCCCAGTTGTCTCCATATCTTCACCAATGCTTGAAATTGTCAGTTGTTTTTTTTTTTTAATTTAGAATTCTTGTTGTGGTTTTAGTTTGTGTTTGCCTAATGACTAATGATGTTGAACATCTTTTCATGTGTTTATTAGCCATTTATATATTTTCTTAGGAGAAATTAGTCTAGTAACTTATATATCTTCTTTGGTGAAATGTATTACCCACTTTTAAATTGTGTTGTCTTCTTATAATTTAGTTGATAAGACTTCTTTATATATCCTGGATATGAGTTCTTTTTTAGAGATATGATGTGAAAATATTTTCTTCCACTCTGCTTTGTTATTTCAATTTCCTAGTGCTGTCTTTTAAAGAGTGTGTTTAATTTTGATGAAATTCAGTTTTTAATTTAATAGCAACTTTGTAGCAAGTTTTGAAATTGGGTGGTGTAAATCTTCCAGCTTTGTTTTGCTCTTTAAAAATTGTTTTGGGGGCGCCTGGGTGGCTCAGTTGGTTAACGCGTACGATTTCGGCTCAGGTCATGATCTCTCAGCTTGTGGGTTTGAGCCTCGCGTAGGGCTCTGTGCTGACAGCTCAGAGCCTGGAGCCTACTTTGGATTCTGTGTTTCCCTCTCTCTGCTTCTCCCCTGCTTGTACTCTGTCTCTCTCTCTCTCTCAAAAATAAATAAAGACTAAAAAAAAAATCTTAAAAAAAATTATTTTGGCTATTTTAAGTCCTTTGCCTTTTCATGTAAATTTTAGGGTCAGGTTATAAATTTCTACAAAGAAGCCTGCTAGGAATTTGATAGACATAACAATGAATCTGTAGATCATGTTAACAATAGTAAATCTCCAGTCTGTAAACATGGAGTTCTATTTACTTAGATCATCTTTGACTTCTTGCATTTAAAGATGTGGTTTTAGTATACAGGTTCTATATTTCCATCATTGAATATATTACTCAATATTTTATTCTTTTTTTTTTTTTTAATTTTTTTTTTTTCAACGTTTATTTATTTTTGGGACAGAGAGTCAGAGCATGAACGGGAGAGGGGCAGAGAGAGAGGGAGACACAGAATCGGAAACAGGCTCCAGGCTCTGAGCCATCAGCCCAGAGCCTGACGCGGGGCTCGAACTCACGGACCGCGAGATCGTGACCTGGCTGAAGTCGGACGCTTAACTGACTGCGCCACCCAGGCGCCCCATATTCTTTTTGATGCTAATATGAAGGAAATTATTTTCTCAATTTCAATTTCCAGTTGTTTGTTGCTGATATGTAGAAATACAGCTTGGTCTTTGGTTGAAATTGATTTGCGTTTTTCTAGTTTTTTTTTAGGATAAGAGAAAATGCCCAAGCTTGTGTTCTTGGCTTCCTTTCCCCATTAAATGACCTTGTAAGGACTATCATCTTCTCAAGAGCACTGAATATTGATGAGAATTTGAGTTACTTGTGTTCAGAGTATGGAAGTAATACATTTGAAAATTACAATCTTGTTAGCAGGGTCAACAGTCAGTCTGTTAAACTTGATAAGCATCTCCCAGTCTTGAGGAGTGTGATAAACCAGAGAGGTTATTGAACGGGATACACATTAATCAAAAGGCTGTAAACTTGAAGGGTCCTGTATTCAAGGCCATCATTCAACAACCCAGAGAGTGATGAAAATTTGCAACCTTTCAGTGGTTCGTGAGATGTTACTGTGACCCTGTGTGAGCAATCACTTTGTGACACTCCGTGAACTGCCTCCTTCCTGTGGCCCTGCCATTTCCCCAGAAGCAAGAATATTTTGTGCATCCTACCCTTCTTTCTTCCATTTCTTCCAAGGTCAGCTGAAGGAGACCTTGTTCTTAAGTGACCAGATAGTTAACACTGTCCTAAAATTTGTTGTTACTAATTAGATTGTGAATACCTGTTGTTCTACTAGAGTTCCTACATTATTTAACTAAAGGGGAAAACAATAAGAATCTTTTGTTTCTGACCTCCTCTGTTGAATCTAGAAGAACTGTTGCATATTATTAAAGATTGAATGTGACTGAATATAGTCACATTCAAAAAGCCTTGGTATAATGGTTTAATAAGGGGTGGATTGATCGCCACCCCTTCCATCCATCTATCTGTCTGTCTACATTAAATCTGTAAAGTGGGGTGCCTGGGTGGCTCAGTTGGTTGAGCATCCAGCTCTTGGTTTCCGGTCAGGTCATGATCTTGAGTTTTGTGAGAGTTGGGCTCTGTGCTGACAGCTTGGGATTTCTCTCTTCCTCTCCCCCTCCCTCCCCCCCCCATTGGCGTGCGCTTGTATACATGCAAACTTGTTCTCTCTCACTCTCTCTCTCTCAATAAATAAATGAACATTAAAAAAATAGTCTGTAAAGTAGTCTGGAGGTGATTGATTCAGGGGTATTTTGGCTATTCACCAAGTCATCAAGGAGTTAAAGCCCCTTCTAGTTGCTCTTCCACCATCTTTAGTATATGGCTCTATCCTTATGATTGTAATGTCCTCCAGCACAGTGCCCGCTTTCCTGCTTGGGAGAATAGGAGAGTGTGGGAGCCAAAGGGAACATGCTAAGTCTGCCTCCTTTATCAAGCTTTCCTGGTGAAACTTTTTATGTCAGATTCATGTCTCTTGGCCAATTCTAGCTGCCTGGGAGTCTGGAAGGTTGAATATTTAAAGCTGGGCATGTTTTCAGCCAGGAAAAAAAAAAAAATGTGCTCCTGTTGGCGAACGTGTTAAATATTATCAATTATTACCGTATATGATCCTTCTGCCCTTCTGGATTTTGGGAAGGCTTTACTCCTCAGCCTCCTTTGTGTTGGGCGAGGTAATATGATCAGTTCTGGCCAAGGAAATGTGAACAAACATGACATTTTTTCTAAATGAGAATGCCAACAGTTCATTTTAGGGACACTTGGCTGGCTCAGTTGACAGAGCTCGCGACTCTTGATCTTGGGGTTGTGAATTCAAGCGTCACGTTGGGCCTACAGCTTACTTAAAAAAATCATTTAACGTTCTTCAGTCTTGCCTCACCTGCTGGAGTGATCCAGGGGCTGTTTTTCAGATAGTATGGTGACAAGAGTGTGGAGCTTTCATCAGCCTGGTCCCCTTTGCCAACCTATGTGGGACATATGGTATGAACAAGAAAGGCACTTTTGTTAAACTGAGATTCATGGTCTTTTACTGCCCCATAACCTAGTGTTCTAACGTACGAAAGAAAAGGAGTTGTTATATACATTGGCCAGGCAGCTAGCTGGGTCTTCCATATACTGAATCCCCCAGAGCCTTGGTGGCCATCACTTTCCTTTCTAACTATTTTTATTATATTATGGCCAAATTTTATGTATTTGCAAACCCAGAGAGAATGATATAATAACTCAGTGTACCCATCCATATATGACCAATCCTGTTTATTTTTACTCCTACCCTCTCCTCCCCACCAGATTATATTTAATCAGGTCCCAACCCATCACATAATTTCATATATAAATGTTTAAGTAAATATTTCTTTAAGATAAATATTTTTAATTTAACCATAATACTATTTTCTCAGCTGAGAAATTAATAATTCCTTAATAGTATTCACACTTCACTTCTTGTCTTATTGGGGATTTTTTTTTCTTATAATTTATT
Source organism: Puma concolor (assembly GCF_028749965.1). Classification (NCBI taxonomy): domain Eukaryota; kingdom Metazoa; phylum Chordata; class Mammalia; order Carnivora; family Felidae; genus Puma; species Puma concolor. The sequence continues at coordinate 142,791,815 of NC_141667.1, read as the reverse complement.
TGCTCAAATTGGGATCCGCATGAAGTTTCTAATTGTGATTGCATGATACATTTTTGAATTCTCTCTTCATCTAGTGATTAATCTGGCTATTTTCCCCTCTAGCTCTAAAAACCCTGTTGTTTGTTTTGGAAAGTTTCCCACAGTTTGTTTAGATGTTGTCCTGTGCCCCCATGGTGTCTTAAATGGACTCATCTGCCCATTGCATTTTCTGCCCATTGCTAAATAGATCGAGAGACTTGATCAGTTGAAATTAGTTAATTGGCAGGAGCACTTCATAGATATCTTTTTATCAGTAGGCGTATAGTATCTGCTTGTTTCTACCACTGTACCCCCTGCCCCCACTTTTTAAATGACTGAACATCTTAGAAATAGCTTCTTTTCTTGACAATGGGGATGCATGAAGCTTTTGGTAGGATCCCGATTGTATTGGCAGGACTTTTCTCTCAATTTCTGCACAGTTGAACTGTCTCTCTTTCTCTCTTTTATCAGCTTTCTTGGAGTATAATTTACAAAAATAAAAATCATACATTTTAGTTGAATAGTTTGATGAGTTTTGGCAAATGTGTGCATTCATGTAACCATCCCCACAATTGAGTTGTAGAACAATTTCATCATCCCCAAATCTGTTGTCCTCTTCCTGGGCACTTTCTTCTTCCTGGCTGCAACTAACCAGTGATCTACTTTCTGTCACTATAGATTAAAATTTCATATAGACAATTCAGAGTTTCATAAAAATGGCATTATATGGTATGTATTCTTTTGTGACTTACTTTTTCTTTTGCTCCGAATGATATCTGTAAGTTTCATCCCTGCTATTGGGTATATAAGCAGTTTGTTTCTTTTTATAATTGAATAGAACTCTGTTTTGTGGCCATGCCAAAATTGTTTATCCACTCACAAGTCGATGGACATTTGAATTGTTTCAGGGTTTTGGCTATCAAAAAGTTGCTACAAAAATTCCTGTACAAGTCTCTGAATGGATGTATGTTTTCATCCTATAGTGTAAATCTTAGAAGTGAAATAGCTGGGTTGTAGTATTGGCATATATTCAACTCTATGAAAATGCCAGTTTTCTAAAATTATAGTTGAGAGATGTTATATTTCCACCAGAAATGTATGATAGTTCCATTGCTTCACATTTTTGCTAACATTTGGTATGTCAGTCCTTTTAATTTAGCCATCTCATGGGTGTAGAGTGGTATCTTAATTTGATTTTAAAATTTGTTTCCTTGATGATTTATGATACTGACCATTTTTTTCAAGGGCTTACAGGTTTTTTTTTTTTTTTTAAGTTCTGTCTTTATTTTTACCTACCTACCAACATACTACCTACCTACCTATCAATCACCATCTGTTTACTTGTACTGAGGGAGAGAGAGTGATGGCTGGACTCATCTGGGAGGATGTTACTTGGTACCCCAGCTGACTCACCAATGCTCTGCCCACTATATGATTGGAATTTGAATGTTTTTCTTTTGTGTATGAGCTCTTGGAATTATTTATCTTAGGAGTCTTTGGTTGTTTTTTACCTTCCTCATGAAGTGTAATCCTACACTTCTGTTGATGCACAAATTAGCCCTCAGCTCATATTCAAAGGAAGTTATGCAAATTTCTGGATGACTCCTTCTCCTGCCTCTTTTCCTTCTTATCCCTCTTCCCTTCATCTCCCCTCCCCCACCCCTCTCCTCCTCTTCCTTTTCCTTCTTTTTTCTTAGTTTCCTTCCTTCTTTGCTCCACAACTTCCAGCCCTCTTATTCTCCCCACACTCTGATCTTTGTTTCTTCAGATTCATAAACTTTTTTGCTGTGCTTGGGATTCTCTTTCATGATCCAGAAACTTCTACCACATAATTGTCTTATATATTTTGTCCAGTTCTTAGTTGTTTATGGTATGGGGTTATGACCAAATGGCCAATAACAAAAATCCTACAACTCCTTCTTTTAGGTATTCTTCGCTTTTTTTTTTTTTTTTTTTAAAGTTTATTTTTGAGAGAGAGAGAGCACATGAACCATGGAGGGGCAGAAAGAGAAGGAGACAGAGAGTCCCAAGTGGGTTTGTGCTGTCAGTGCAGAGCCCAATGTGGGGCTTGAACTCATAAACCGTGAGATCATAAACCGTGAGAGCTGAAATCAAGAGTCGAGCATTCAAAACGACTGAGCCACGCAGCTGCCCTGGTATTCTTAAGCTTTTGATACTCAGCTGAACCCTCAAAGGTTTGTTAGAATTTACTTGCTCTAAATATTTTCTCTTCTCCTTTATCTGTGGTAGATGTTCCTAATCTTTATTTTTCTCCTTTTGGCATTACCTAATCTTTTCTTCATTTATTTTTGCAGAATTCTGGAATCTTTCCTCTCTGAAGAAATAAACAAAATTCAATATGAATTCCTTCAATTTTATTCCACCATCCTGGTATGTCTGATAAGACATTCTGTTTCCTATTTTAAAGTACGGTGACCTCATATGACCAATATTCATGAGTTTTTTTTTAACTGACCGTAACCGCAGAATTACATTTTCCTTACTCTGTCCTTGCATTTTCTCAATTACCTTGTATTCCAACATTTCTTCCATCTATTGCCAGGTCTTTATCTCGCCATTTACAATTAAGGCATCCTCTCCTCTCAGGTTTTTACCTGGCTATTGGTGGCCAGTTTTCAGCTTTAATTCAGCACATTTATGAACAACCCTCAGGGTAACAGTTATCATGGCTGGATCCCACTACTGAATCTCTTTTCTTGTACCACGTATTCCTTCCAGTATTTCTAGGAATCATTTAGATTAGGACTGCTCATTCTCAGCTTTATTGTCATTTTTCAGATAATTCTTAGTTAAGGGAGCTGTTCTGTGTATTGAAAAATCCAGTGGCTCTACCCACAAGCTGTCAGTAACATGGGACTCCCGCCCCTCAGGTGTGACACACTGTCTGCAGACTTTGTCACATGTATCCTGGGAAGCAAATCACCCTTGGTTAAAAAACACTGACTTACAGCAACTTTCCCTGACTCTTTTCAGAGAAAGTTTTCTTAGACTCTGTTTTCTCAACTGTAAAATGAAGATAAGGAAACATATTTTCCAGGGCTATTTTGGGGAATCAAGGTGATGCATGGAAGTTTTTAGCATAACGTCTGCTCAGAAAATATTTTGATATTATTATAATAATTACTGACCTATCAATACACCGCTCCCCTGTCTTCTTACTTCTCAAATTCTATTTTATCTATTATGTGTATATCTGCAATGTATCTTATTGTCAGTTTAGTTAATTTATCTAATGTATTATATAGCATATGCATTTTACTTTGCATCCCTTATATACTAACTTCTCTTTTTCTTAAGTTTCCTTTTCCTAGGAAATGTTGATCTTTGTGAGTCTATTGTCACTTCTTCTTCCCTTTACATTAAATTAATTTAAAAAAAAGTGTATCTACATTTATTGTTATAAAGCTTTTGTATATCTTTCTGTCTGGCTTCCGTTCCAGTCACTTTACTGAAATTGCTTAGGCAAACATCAGCAATATATTTTTATTTAAAAATTTTTCTTATTGAAGTTAAACATACACATGGTTTAAATAGATCAATTTTTCAAGACCTATGAGGAAGAACAAAAAACAGAAAATAAAAACAGCTATCCCTTCCTCCTCCACACCCCATCCCAATTCTCACTTCTTGAGTCAAACACTTTGTATTGTCTTAGATGATTCTTTAGTTGTTCACTCTGTGATTATATGGCAACTTGACTGGGACAAAGGAGGCCCAGAAACTCAGTTAAACATTATTTCTGGGTGTGTCTGTATGATATTTCTGGAAGCGATTAGCATCTGAATCTGTAAGTAGAAAGGGGATCAAAGATGTAAACTTAGGAGGCTCAGACATTTAATAGGGTGGACTGAGGGCAAAGTACCTGCAAAGACTGAGGATAAGGAAGTGGGAAAGTAGGAGAATGATGAGTATAAGATACCCAGTAAGCCAGGAGAATTACTTGGCAGAGGACTGAAAAATAAGCATTTTGATTTGCCAGGTGGGGGATCATTGGTGGTTTAAGCAATGGTAGTTGTAGAGTGGGTTTTGCCAATGTTCTACCTCTGATGCTGATTGTATCCTTGATCAGTCTTCAGATATCATCTAAAACACTTCTATGACAATGTCTTTAAGTTCTTGCAATATCTTGGGGGATATAATTGATGTGGTTTAGTGACCTGAGCTCCATGTTCTTTTAATGGAGACAGCAAGAGCTCATGTTTTCACAGTTTTAAATTTCACACCGTTGGGTTCCTGGAAGATCTGTGTTGCCATTCTGGGTGGGTTTGATCTATTGCAGTAGCCAAGAGGGGGATAAACACACTGTGGCAAAGTTGCCACAGTGGTAGCAATGCAAACCCACATCCAGCACAGCAGGCCCTAACAGTAGGACAGCGAGGCGTCATGGATTGAAAAACCCAAAGGTTATTTGCATCAGTTGCGAGCTCACCTGCACAGAAGCTACAGGTAGGGACCATCCCCAGGAAGTTCTCAAGGTCAGAGCAACTTCTTGTAATCTACAGCTCATATTCTCACATATCTGTTCTCACTCACCCCTCTGCCTAAACTGTACCCTATTTATCCTTCTTTCTTCTGGTGATAAGAATATAAAAATTATGTGGTTTTCTCATTATCAGGACTTAGTCTTCAGTTATAATAGAGGCATTCTTATTGAACCATTCATGCTATTCTTAGAGGTTTTTATTTTTTATTAACATGAAGTACCAAATATTTCCAAACATGCATTCAAAGTGTCTTTCCCAGTACATGACATATACTTAGGACTTGTCCTAATTACCTCCCCTACTACTTTGCAATAGATTTCCTTCTTGCCACTAATGGCTCATACCCAACACTTCCCATATATTAGTTCAGTGAATCACACATTTCAGCCTTCAGGCTCCAGCCACTTCATTGTCTTGTTCGTTCTTCCATTTTTGGTTTTAAGGATTCTTTGATAGAAAAGACAAATGAAAAATGAGACTTAAGATGTTCTATGTTCTCTGTGCCATCTGTTAACATTATACCATCTGCTTCAAATACTGATCTAACCCTTATTTTCTGTGCTTTTGAAATGCACAGAGTTTCTTTTTCTCCCTTGCATCCTTTGTGATTATGTAGTCCAGAAACCCTCTCCTGCAGGTCCTTCTCCCTCCTTCTCCTTCCCTCCTCTCCTTGTCTCTCCCTTCTTCCCTTCTTGAGAGCTTCATTCTCTTGAACAACATTTTAGTATCTAAGACCAAGTGACCATATACATATTTTTCATAGGAAATGTTTGAAAACCTTATTTAAAAAAGTCCAGGATACCTGATCATCCCGGCTCATGGTTCCTTTCCTAAACTCTGTGTGCATGCAGGTATGTATGCCCGTGTGCTCACTCTCAAGGACGTGAGGTGGGAGGTGGGACGGAAGAAAGGCAGAGACTAGAAGATGTTGGTTTGTGTTCAGAGTCATCAGTCTTGAATGCTGACATCACAGTCATTCCCACATAGAAATTCTCATGTCATCCGAGACTTCCGATTTCTTATTCTTTGCATCCACTTAGTCTCAAACTGCTATTGATTCTACCCCAGGATAACTCTCAACTCTGATCTCTGCCTTGGACTCTCCACTGGTACCCGCTCCCGTGGTGCAGGCCCTCCCAACTCGGGCAGTCCCATGGCTTTGGACCGCATAGGCCCATTTGCTCTAGTCCCTCCTTCCCATGTTACTCGGTCACTTGTCTTTTCCCACATTCCCTTTAGCCCATGACTGCTGCTGTCATTGCTGTTGAGTACTTTAACAGCTGCCTAGATGATCTACCCAGCACCAGGCCTCCTGTTTCCATAACCTCCTACACTTTAAATGTTTCCTCCACCTTTTTAAGCCATCTGCTCCCAGTCATCACCAGCCGCTTTCCCACCTCCCTAATCTTGATTTCAAATATCTCAGTCTCTTATCACTTCTTATGTTTTAACTTCCTTGTTACAGTATTTCTATTCCAACAAGCCCCCCATCTTTATGAGGCTTTTAGTGCGTTGACCTTATCTCTTCTTCACTAGCCTTGGTTTCCTAATTTTTCTGTTTTTTTTTTTTTTTTCTCTCACATAGTCTGTTCACAGATAGTTTTCTGGTTCCATAATTGGAGACAGTGGCTGATTTATTTCTCTAAATGAGTAGACCTTTACCTACCACATCAGATTCACAGACTGTAAGGTTTGAACAAGCTTGATTATTCCTCTTTATACTTTTTGAGGCCTAGGAATGAAAAGAAATGATCTTAAGAGAAGGAAAAAAGTTAGAGATTACAAGTGATTCAATATCCAGGCAGGATTTGGATCATGTGAGCAGAGAGAAGATGAATGATTATTTGAAAAATGTACAGGTATAGTAATAGCAGCATAGAACAAGTTTGTTTCTAGCTTAAATCCAGGAGGGTCATTCCTGTAAACCTCCCTTTCATGAGGCCGGCTTGTTTCTGACTGTCATTGAATAAATCCAGATAAGTAGGGGCTTTTAGACTCCCCTTGGTGACTGTACCAAAGCAGAGGTAGAGACAAATTTAACCCTCTAAACATTTTCAATTCATAGCTAAAAGTCATTCAAATATTTACATTTATTTAAATTTTTTCTAAGTTTATTAATTTTGAGAGAGAGAGAGAGAGGGAGCGTGAGTTGGGAAGTGGCAGAGAGGAAGGGAGAGAGAGAGAATCCCAAGCAGGCCCCACACTGACAGCACGCCTGGGTGGCTCAGTCGGTTAAGTGTCCGACTCTTAATTTCAGCTCTGGTCATGATGTCATGGTTTGTGAGTTTGAACCCACATTGGGCTCTGTGCTGGCATTGCGGAGCTGCTTAGGGTTCTCTCTCTCTCCCTCTCTCTCTGCCCCTCCTGTGCTCGCTCTCTCTCTCAAAATAAATAAAAAAATAATTAAAATGAAGGTTTGAATAGATACTTGACCAAAGAGAAATGGGTGGCAAAAATGCATATGAAAAGATTTTCAACGTGATTATTCAACATCATTTAAACATACTTAAAATCATTTTGCATTAGAAAAATTCAAATTAAAACCACAAGGACTCTTAACTAATAGAGAAAAAACTGATGGTTGGCAGAGGGGAGGTGGGTGGTGGGATGGGTGAAATAGGTGATGGGGATTAAAGACTACATTTATGATGAGCACAGAGTGATGTATAGAAATTTTGAATCACTATATTGGGCACCCGAAACTAAGATAACCCTGTATGTTAACTATACTGGAATCAAATTAAAAACCTAATAAAAAACACAGTGATAATAATACACATTACAAAAAAAAATTAAAAGGTAACTGAATACAGTAAAAAATAAAACAACAAACCAAATCATAGCGAGAAACCACTACCTACCTATTAGGGTAGCAAAAAGAATTCTAATCAGTCTTCGAAGTAACTAGAACTGTCATTCATTAATGTTGTGAATGCAAAATAAGCCCCGCCACTTGGAAGACAGTTTGATGATTTCTTATGCAGTTAAATGTACACATAAAATATGATCCAGCAGTTTCATTTCTAGGTATTTACCCAACATATACATCTCTGTCTACACAAAATCTACTTAAAGGCCGCATAAAAATCTCTGTATTGATGTTTGTAATAGCTTTACTCATAGTTGCACAAACTAGAAACAACCCACGTATCATTCCACTGATGAATATATATATAAAATATAGGTACATCTGTACAATTGAATATAAGCAAAAAAAAAGAGTGAACTATTTATTGATACATGCAACAATATTGGTGAATCTTGAATATGTTTTGCTGAGTGAAAACCGAACTCAAAGGCTACTGTATGATTCCATTTATTTAACATTCTGGAAAAGACAAAAGTATAGATAGTAAACAGATGTATGGTTGCCAGGCCTGGCATTCCTATCCATTGTATTTTTCTTCTCAGATATAGTAGTTTTCATTTCTATTAGTTTGGTGCCTTTTTTATATGCTACATTTTTCTACCTTTATAATGTAGAATATAGCTATTGGAAGTGTTTTAATATCTTTGTCTTCTAAATCTAATATAGGTTTCAGTTCTGGGTCAATTATGATTGATATTTTTGTTCTCTACAGTACAGATCATGTTTTCTTCCTCTTTTTCGTGCTTAGTAATTTTTGAATGGATTTTAGGCATTGTGAGTTCCATTTTTTTTCCAGGTCTTGATTTTAAGTTTTGTTAGGTGAAGCTTTGTTGGATGGCAGAGCAGTGTTTGTTCCAGGGATAATTATGCTCCTCTGTTGAGGTAAGGTCCTTTTGTGTGCTCTATGGGATACCCTGTGAATCCAGAGGCTTTCCATTGTGGCTGGTGTGAATGGGCATTGTTCCCAGATTCTGGGAACCCTAGGCATTGTCACCTCTAACCCTTCCAGATGACTCTTCCTTCAGCCTTGGTAATTTCCTTATACATACACACTGACTAATATTCAGCTGAAGGCACAAGAAGATCACACGCAGATCTCTGGAGTTACTTCACTGTGCAGCTGTCTTCTCTCTAGTACGCTGTTTTAGAAACTCATCTGCTTTAATATCCTTGAACCCCATCTCTGTCTTAGAGAATATACTTGTTTTGTTCTGAGTTTCTTCTCTCTGTGCTATGGATTGGAAGCTCTCTCGGCACAGCAACTGGACAGTCAATCACAGGTTCACCTCATTTGTTTCCTATCTCTCAGAGATTCCTGCCCTTTGTTGCTTGATGTCCTGTACCTTGAAAATCATTGTTTTATATATCTTAACCAATTTTTTTGATTGATTAAAGTGAGAAAATAAGTCTGGTCCATTTTGGCCAGAAAAAGAAGTCTACAGTATTATGTTTTTGATACTTCTGGGGTTTCCTTCTTGTATTTTATCATGGGATGGATTGGGTTTTTCCTACATCAGGTTTTTTTTTTTTTTTTTTTTTTTTTTTTAATGAAAATCCTTGAGAGGGCCAGATGGAGGTCAAGGTAGCATTCCAGTTTTATTGCGGTGCACAATTCAAAAGTTCTCTTCCTCCCTGTTGCCAAAAAACAGGCTGCTTCATTTACCTGTAGCTTTTACTTTCGATTTTTAAAATATTTTTCTCTTTTCTTTCTTTTGTCTTTCTTTTGCCTGCCTGTCTGCTGTACTTCACGGAACCAAACACAGTTGAAGAGAATTTCATTTGCTATCTCATTTTAACCCACTTCTTGCACTCCATGTATATCAAGAGGTATACATGGGAAAATATCAGTCGGAACTTCTCACTTTTACAAATGCATTTTGAAAGCACTTTTAGGTATGTTCTCCATTAGGAAGATTTCACTCTGAAGTTTTATTCAAATGTCCTTTCCATTCCTCTCCCTTAACCTCATCTGCTTTTGATAACCCTCACCTGCAGTTGAGAAACTGGGGATTATTCTGTCTTCACTGTAAATAGTGTTTGCATTAAAGATTCTCCTTATTGCTTTTGGATGTTTCCTACACGGAGAAGGTGAGATGCTAATTTATAAACTTGTTTACTCATTTATGGAACTTGTCAGGGAGTAGGGTGACTAATTCAGTTTTCTAAAAAAATTGAGGGGCACTTGTCTGGCTCAGTCAGTAGAGCATGCGACTCTTGATTTTGGGCTTGTATCTTCGAGCTGCATGTTGGGTATCGAGATTACTTAAAAATAAAATATTTGAAAAATTTCAAAGCAAAATTTCTTGATATGAAGGGGATGCATATGTTAAAATAATTGTGTTGAAATGCCTTTATTGAGATAAAGACATTTATCTAATAGTATATAAAAAATTAGGTTATAAATAGTATTTGTAGCAGATACTATTTTGGAAAATATAATATATATATGCAAAGAAAAATGAGGGACACTTTGCATTAAGCTGTTAAGTATGCACATATTTGAATGTTGGACTTAGGAGTGGTTTTACTTTTCTGCTTTGTGATAACCTCTCTTTAGTAATTTTTAAACAAAAAGTTAGTATTTCTGATGTAAAATTGTCACTGCTTCAAATGAGAGTATATACAGAGTTCATGACAAAACATGGCAACTTAAAGTATAGATTAAGCATTATATATTTACTTAATACATACTTCCAAAAACAGTATTCCAAATATACATATAGATTTACATGAGAATGTTGACATCCTGATCCTGTTAAATAAAAAATAGCAACAATTCTCATTTCTACCTATAACAGTATCATTTCTTTTTAAAAATATTATCACTGGGACAGTCTCATAGAGTTAGATTCACTAGGAATTAAACTTTAACGTAAATCACATTTTATTTTCTGCAAAAGACTTGAAGAGAAAAAAGACATAGTGGGTCTTTAAAAATTAGTGTGGAGGTTGAGTGATGAGCTCTGTTACTCCTTCCAAAAATGTCATAGAGTCGTGTTGTATAATGTGTATATCTGAGTTTCTTCCAACTGTGTAAAAAATATGTATATCCTACAACTCATTTACATTGTTTTTAGCTGTCTATCCATCTACCAATCTATATGTTGAATTATTTTCCATCAGCTGGACTGCCTGCCTGTGTAAGTGACAAGTGAACAAAGAACATGGAGTTCCCAGTTAGAATGTCAGTTTTCTCTTCCCTGTGTACAATTGTAGACCAAAAATGGCATTGTACCAAGATAGCAATAGTCCAGACTTGATTTTCAACAGCACTGTGACAACCTGGGGATACCCTTTTAAACAGCCTTCTTTGTGTAGTGTGCACAAGGTGATGATGGTTCTTTGATTTGTAGCAGCTTCTGTCACTGCAAATCTGTGCTATATCAGAAGTTTGTCATTCCAGTTTTATCTGAGGCTTTTACTCTCTCCATTACCGCTACTGATGGCCTTATGCCCAGCACTATGATTTTTAAATGTGTTTCTCAATTTTTCCTAACATCATTGTTCTTTGCTCAGTAGGTATCTATGTCTCCTCGATTATTGTGCAGACTGCACCTGTGAAAAGCGCCCACATCAGTCGTTAAACACAATCAGGATCTTTGGAATTCACGTGTATCTGGGGTTCATTCATTCATTCATTCAAAAATTCTTATGAAATGCCTACTATATTTTAGGCACTGGGTATACACAGTTGAATAATCTCTACATCAAAGCGTTCTAGCCAAAGATGATTGGAAATATATTAGTAGTAAAATGAAGTGAATTTATTGCCTAATGGCAAAAAGGGAGACCACACACTGAGGAGAGCCATCAGGCTTCCTAATAGAAAGGTGGTAAGAAGGATTTATTACAGGATTTATGCTTGTGTCGTGTGATTTTTTTTAACTTTATTTTTTAAAATTTACATCCAAATTAGTTAGTATATAGTGAAACAATGATTTCAGTAGATTCCTTAATGCCCCTTACCCATTTAGCCCATCCCCCCTCCCACAAACCCTCCAGCAACCCTCATTTTGTTCTCCATATTTATGAGTCTCTTATTTTGTCCCCCTTCCTGTTTTTTATATTATTTTTGTTTCCCTTCCCTTATGTTCATCTGTTTTGTCTCTTAAATTCCTCATATGAGTGAAGTCATATGATGTTTTTCTTTCTGACTGACTAATTTCACTTAGCATAATACCCTCCAGTTCCATCCACGTAGTTGAAAATGGCACGATTTCATTCTTTTTGATTGCTGAGTAATACTCCATTGTATATATATACCACATCTTCTTTATCCATTCATCCATCGGTGGACGTTTGGGCTCTTTCCAGACTTTGGCTATTGTTGATAGTGCTGCTATAAACATGGGGGTGCATGTATCCCTACGAAACAGCAACCTGTACCCTGCGGATAAATGCCTAGTAGTGCAATTGCTGGGTCGTAGGGTAGTTCTATTTTTAGTTTTTTGAGGAACCTCCAAACTGTTTTCCAGAGTGGCTGCACCAGCTTGCATTGCCACCAACAGTGCAAAAGAGATCGTCTTTCTCCACATTCTCTCCAACATCTGTTGTTGCCTGAATTGTTAATGGGAGCCATTCTGACGCGTGTAAGGTGGTATATCATTGTGGTTTTCATTTGTATTTCCCTGATGATGAGTGATGTTGAGCATTTTTTCATGTGTTGGTTGGTCATCTGGATGTCTTCTTTGGAGAAGTGTCTAGTCATGTCTTTTGCCCACTTCTTCACTGGGTTATTTGTTATTTGGGTGTTGAGTTTGATAAGCTCTTTGTAGATTTTGGATACCAACCCTTTATCTGATATGTCATTTGCAAATATCTTCTCCCATTCTGTCAGTTGCCTTTTAGTTTTGCTGATTGTTTCCTTCGCTGTGCAGAAACTTTTTATTTTGATGAGGTCCCAGTAGTTCATTTTTGCTTTTGTTCCCTTGCCTCCGGAGATGTGTTGAATAAGAAGTTGCTGCGGGCAAGATCAAAGAGATTTTTGCCTGCTTTCTCCTCGAGGATTTTGATGGCTTCCTGTCTTACATTGAAGTCTTTCATCCATTTCGAGTTTATTTTTGTGTCTGGTGTAAGAAAGTGGTCCAGGTTCATTCTTCTGCATGTCGCTGTCCAGTTTTCCCAGCACCACTTGCTGAAGAGGCTGTCTTTATTCCATTGGATATTCTTTCCTGCTTTGTCAGAGATTAGTTGGCCATACGTTTGTGGGTCCATTTCTGGGTTCTCTATTCTGTTGCATTGATTTGAGTGTCTGTTCTTGTGCCAGTACCATACTGTCTTGATGATTACAGCTTTGTAGTAGAGCTTGAAGTCTGGGATTTTGATGCTTCCTGCTTTGGTTTTCTTTTTCAAGATTGTTTTGGCTATTTGGGAGCTTTTCTAGTTCCAGACAAATTTTAGGATTATTTGTTCTAGCTCTGTGAAGAATGCTGGTGTTACTTTGATAGGGATCGCATTGAATATGTAGATTGCTCTGGGTAGTATCGACATTTTAACAATATTTGTTCTTCCTGTCCAGGAGCAGGGAATCTCTTTCCATTTCTTTGCATCTTCTTCAGTTTCTTTCATCAGCTTTCTATAGTTTTCAGTGTATAGATTTTTCACCTCTTTGTTTAGATTTATTCCTAGGTATTTTATGGTTTTTTGTGCAACTGCAAATGGGATCGATTCCTTGATTTCTCTTTCTGTCGCTTCATTGTTGGTCTATAGGAATGCAACCGATTTCTGTGCATTGATTTTATATCCTGCAACTTTGCTTACATGAATCAGTTCTAGCAGTTTTTTGTGGAATCTTTTGGGTTTTCCATATAGAGTATCATGTCATCTGCAAAGAGTGAAAGTTTGACCTCTTCCTGGCTGATTTGGATGCCTTTTATTTCTTTGGGTTGTCTGATAGCAGAGGCTAAGACTTCCAATACCATGTTGAATAATAGTGGTGAGACTGGACATCCCTGTTTTGTTCCTGACCTTAGGGGGAAAGCTCTCATTTTTCCCCATTGAGGATGATATTAGTGTTGGGTCGCTCGTATATGGCTTTTATCATCTCGAGGTATGATCCTTCTATCCCTACTTTCTTGAGGGTTTTTATCAAGAAAGGATGCTGTATTTTGTCAAATGCTTTCTCTGTGTCTATTGAGAGGATCATATGGTTCTTGTCCTTTCTTTCATTGATGTGATGAATCACGTTAATTGTTTTGCAGATATTAAACCAGCCCTGCATCCCAGGTATAAATCCCACTTGGTCGTGGTGAATACTTTTTTTAATGTATTGTTGGATCCAGTTGGCTAATATCTTGTTGAGGATTTTTGCATCCATGTTCATCAGGAAAATTGGTCTATAGTTCTCCTTTTTAGTGGGGTCTCTGTCTGGTTTTGGAATCAAGATAATGCTGGCTTCAAAGAAAGAGTTTGGAAGTTTTCCTTCCATTTCTATTTTTTGGAATACCTTCAAGAGAATAGGTGTCAACTCTTGCTTAAATGTTTGGTAGAATTCCCCTGGAAAGCCATCTGGCCCTGGACTCTTGTTTTTTGGCAGATTTTTGATTACTAATTCTATTTCCTTACTGGTGATGGGTCTGTTCAAATTTTCTATTTCTTCCTGTTTCCGTTTTGGTAGTGCATATGTTTCTAGGAATTTGTCCATTTCTTCCAGATTTCCCATTTTGTTGGCATATAATTGCTCATAATATTCTCTCATTATTGTTTTTCTTTCTGCTGTGTTGGTTGTGATTTCTCCTCTTTCATTCTTGATTTTACTTATTTGGGTACTTTCCTTTTTCTTCTTGATCAATCTGGCTAGTGGTTTATCAATTTTGTTAATTCTTTCAAAGAACCAGCTTCTTGTTTCATTGATGTGTTCTACTGTGTTTTTGGTTTTGATAGCATTAATTTTTGCTCTAATCTTTATTATTTCCTGTCTTCTGCTGGTTTTGGGTTATATTTGCTCTTCTTTTTCCAGTTCCTTAAGGCGTAAGGTTAGGTTGTGTATCTAAGATCTTTCTTCCTTCTTTGGGAAGGCCTGGATTGCTATATACTTCCCTCTTATGACCGCCTTTGCTTCATCCCAGAGATTTTGGGTTGTGGTGCTATCATTTTCATTGACTTCCATATACTTTTTAATTTCCTCTTTAACTTCTTGGTTAGCCCATTCATTCTTTAGTAGGATGTTCTTCATTCTCCAAGTATTTGTTACCTTTCAAATTTTTTCTTGTGGTTGATTTTGAATTTCATAGCTTTGTGGTCTGAAAATATGCATAGTATGATGTCGATCTTTTTGTATTTACTTAGGGCTGATTTGTGTCCCAGTATGTGGTCTATTTTGGAGAACGTTCCATGTGCACTGGAGAAGAATGTATATTCTGCTGCTTTAGGATGAAATGTTCTGAATATATTTGTTAAGTCCATCTGGTCCAATGTGTCATTAAAGCCATTGTTTCCTTGTTGATTTTTTGATTAGATGATCTGTCCATTGTTATGAGTGGTGTGTTGAAGTCTCCTACTATTATGGTGTTACTATCGATGAGTTTCTTGATGTTTGTGATTAATTGATTTATATATTTGGGTGCTTTCACATTTGGCACATAAATGTTTATAATTGTTAGATATTCTTGGTCTATAGACCCCTTGATTATGATATAATGCCCTTCTGCATCTCTTGATACAGTCTTTATTTTAAAGTCTAGATTATCTGACATAAGTATGGCTACTCATGCTTTCTTTTGTTGACCATTAGCATGATAGGTGGTTCTCCATCCCCTTATTTTCAATCTGTAGGTGTCTTTAGGTCTAAAGTGGGTCTCTTGTAAACAGCATATAGATGGGTCTTATTTTCTTATCCATTCTGTTACCCTGTGTCTTTTGATTGGAGCATTGAGTCCATTGACGTTTAGAGTGAGTGCTGAAAATATGAATTTATTGCCATTATGATGCTTGTAGAGTTGGAGGTTCTGGTGGTGTTTCTGGTCCTTTCTTATCTTTTGTTGCTTTTGGTATTTATGTGTGTGTATAAATTTTGTATATAAATATGTAAATATGAAATTTTTTCTTTTTCTCTATTCAAGAAAAAGAAAAGAATTGTAAAAGTGAAAAAGGAAAAAGAAAAAAAATTGAATAGATGAACCTGCTAACAGATTGAAGTAGGACTGAAATATATATATGTATATATGTATATTTTCATCTTTTTTTCCCTCAGAGAGTCCCCCTTAAAATTTCTTGCAGGGCTGGTGTAGTGCTCACCACTACACCTTTAATTTTTGTTTGTCTGGGAAACTTTTTATCTCTCCTTCTATTTTGAATGGCAGTCTTGCTGGATAAAGAACTCTTGGCTGCCTATTTTTCTGATTCAGCACACTGAATATATCCTGCCACTCCTTTCTGGCCTGACAGGTTTTTGTGGATAGGTATGCTGCAAACCTGATCTGTTTCCCCTTGTACGTTAGGGACTTTTTTTCCCTTGCTGCTTTCATGATTCTCTCCTTGCCTGAGTATTTTGTGAATTTGACTATGATATGCCTTGTTGATGGTCAGTTTTTGTTGAATCTAATGGGAGTCCTCTGTGCTTCCTGGATTTTGATGTCTGTGTCTTTCCCCAGGTTAGGAAAGTTTTCCGCTGTGATTTGCTCACATAACCCTTTTACCCTATTTCTCTCTCTTCCTTCTCTGGGACCCCTATGATTCTGATGTTGTTCCTTTTTTTTTTTTTTTTTTATAAATTTTTTTTTTCAACGTTTTTTATTTATTTTTGGGACAGAGAGAAACAGAGCGTGAACGGGGGAGGGGCAGAGAGAGAGGGAGACACAGAATCGGAAACAGGCTCCAGGCTCCGAGCCATCAGCCCAGAGCCTGACGCGGGGCTCGAACTCACGGACCGCGAGATCGTGACCTGGCTGAAGTCGGAGGCTTAACCGACTGCGCCACCCAGGCGCCCCTAATGTTGTTCCTTTTTAATGAGTCACTGATTTCTCTAATTCTTAAATCGTGCTCTTTTGCCTTAATCTCCCTCTTTTTCTCTGCTTTGTTATTCTCTATAAGTTTGTCCTCTATGTTGCTGATTCTCTGTTCTGCCCCATCCATCCTTGCCGCCACTGCATCCATCCATGATTGCATCTCAGTTATAGCATTTTTAATTTCATTCTGGCTATTTTTTACTTCTTTATCTCTGCAGAAAGGGATTCTAATCTATTTCCGACTGCAGCTAGTATTCCTATTATCGTGATTCTAAATTCTGGTTCAGACATCTTGCTTGTGTCTGCGTTGGTTAAATCCCTGGCTGTCATTTCTTTGTGCTCTTTCTTTTGGGGTGAATTCCTTTGTTTTGTCATTTTGAAGGGAGAAAATGAATTAGTGAGGTAGAAAATTTGAAATTAAAAATAATTAAAGTTAAAAAAATATTAAAGTTAAAAATTAAAAACACACCTACACAAAAATCAAATAGATGATGCTACATCCTAGGGGTGTTTTGGTCTGGGTGTAGAAAATGGTTTGACAGATTAGAGAAACAAACAAACAAAAAAGGAGGGAGAGAGAAAAAAAATCATTTGAGAATTTGAAAAAATGAATACACTAAAGTAGACAAATCCACAAAAGTAGAGAATATAGTAGAAAAAATTATAGAAAAATATTTTAATAAAAATTAAAGCAATATGAATTTTTTCATTTTCTGTATTTAAGAAAAAAGAAAAATGAAAAAGAGAAAAAAGGTAAAAAAAGAAAAAAGGAAAGACAAAAAAAGAAATCGTTTGAAAATTTGAAAAAGTGAATACACTGTAGTAGACTGAAATAAAATGATGGGAGTAAGATAGAATATGAAAAAATTTACATAAAATCAAAAAATATAGTAATGAAAATTAAATAAAAATGTTTTTAAAAGAAATTGAAAGTAAAAGTGAAGTTTTTTTCTTTCTGCATTCAAGAAAAAGAAAGGAAATGAAAAAGAGAAAAAAAGAAAAAGACAAGAAAGGAAATTGTTTGAAAATTTGAAAAGGTGAGTACACTGAAGCAGACTAAAATAAAATGATGGAAGTAAAGTAGAATTTGAAAAAATTTACACAAAAGTGAAAAACCTAGTAATAAAAATTAAGGATATTTTTAATAAAAATTGAAAATAAAAATGAGTTTTTTCTTTTCCTGTATTCAAGAATAAGAAAAGAATTGTAAAAGTGAAAAAGGAAAAAGAAAAAAAATTGAATAGATGAACCTGCTAACAGATTGAAGTAGGACTGAAATTGCTTTGTTTTCCCCTAGAGGTCAGTCCATGTAGCTCTTTATAGGCCATAAATTAAGCCGGTGGTGAGGTTTGTGTTCTTGAAGAATGAAGTTGGCCCAGTTGGGCAGGGCTCGGTGTAACAGCTCCGCTCTCCCCTAGATGGCGCTGCTAGCCTACTGGGGTGGATTGTTGGGGGTGCTCGTTGGTGCGCATGCACGGGAGGTGAAAAATGGCGCCACCCAGTCTGTTCTCCTGGATCAGCAGTCGTGCACCGGTCCTCTGTCTTCAGCTCTCGTCCATTCCCCGCTTTTCCACTCTCTGTGACCAGGCCCCAGGCACTACCTCTCTCCCAAGTATTGTCTCAGATGCGGCTGTTTTTCCCGGCCCCTTACTTCCGAAGGACTGCGGCTTTGACCTGCTACGCCCCTCTGCATCGGTCTCACCAAGCGATGGCCAAATGAACAATGGCCGAATGTCAGCTGCACCCAGGAATGCCTGCTGGATCCTGCTGTTGCCAGTGCCCTGAGACTGCAGCCAGGTTCCAGCCCGCCCCCCAAAAAAATCGCAAGACAGTGTAGCCTCAGCGTTTCAGGGACCATGGAAAATTGCAACACACATCTGACACCAGGCTTCACCCTCAACAACCTTGCCCCTGCACCAGCGAATGTGGCTGCCTTCCGGGGTCTGCTGGGACCATGTGGCTTCAACAGTCTCTACCAAATGTCCTTCCAGCAGTGGAACCGCTTTTCCCTGTGTGGCCTGAGAACCTCCCAGACCCCACTCTGTTCCTGGGGATTCACCTTTCCCACCAGAGCACCACCAGGTATTGAGCTGAGCTGCGGAGTTGCAGCCTTTGCGCTCCCCTTGTTTACAATCTTAATGGAATTTAAACCCTCTCCTTTCTCCTTTCTCCCTTTTTAGTTTAGTCCCTGTGGCTCTTTCCAATTTTCCACTTTCTCTCCAGCTGCTTTTGGGGAGGATGCTTTTCCCATATGCTTCCCCCCCTCCCCAGTCTCTGCCCTCTCTCCTCCCGCTAGAGGGGTTCCCTACCTTTCGGGGATTTTTGCTCCCCAAGTTTAGCTCTTCGTGTCTCGTACCTGCTGAATTCTGTGGTTCAGGTTGTGCAGATTGTTGTGTTAATCTTCCAATCGGTTTTCTACAGCGATTGGGGCAAATCACTGTAGGATGGTTTAGTGTTGGTCTGGATGTATTTCATGGACGCGAGACACACAAAAAGCTTCCATGCTGTTCCACCGTCTTGGCTCCTCCCTCCTGTCATGCGATTTTTGAGGAATGTTCAAGGAAGTGGGATTTACTCTGGATTGGGTGCTGTCAGGGAGTAGGGTAGTTAATTCGTTATTTCAATGAATCTTACCTAGAAGGCAGGAAAAATAATCTGAGGCTAAGCCTATAATTGGCAAAGAAGTAGTTGTTATCCTTGTTTGCTGGGAAAAGAGGATGTTTGGTAATTTTTGTTATTTGCACTGTAATCTTGTTTTGTGTGTGTTCTAATAAGATCATAGAATGATATTTTTTGTCTTAGTTTATTACAGTTACAGAGCTACCTTCTCTGACATCAGTGCACTGTGAGGTTAATTTCAAGAAAAGAATGCCACAGTTTGGCTGTAAATGTCAGGCCATCAACTAGTAACACCAAGAGCTAGCTGGTAGGGTTAGGTCAGTCAGATTGTTTTCCTTTTTCTAATCAGATTCATTATCCAGTGAGAAAGATAAGCCCTTAATCTGATCATGTAACAATAACAATAGCAGCAGCAATAATAGTGACAACTAGTATGTATTAAGTTTTTATGTGCCAGGCAGTTGTCTGAGCACTTTACGTATATTATTTCATTTACTACTCATGACAGCCCTATGATGTAGATACTGCCATTACATTATTCCTATTAATAGATGTGGGAACTGCAGTTTGGAAATATTAAGTGATTTGCCCCAAATTGCATAGCTATATGTAGGGTTGACACCTATAGGCAATCTGGTTCAAGAGCTCATGTTCTTGCACACTCTTTTAAATATATACTACAGTGTGATAAGTGTTATGTGGTGGATATCGCTGGTGTTCATCTGAGATCCCCTTTACTGATCTGGTACGCTCTCCCCCAGTTGCTGTGAGTATGGCTGCTGATGGCTCACAGTTGTCTCTTTCTTCTAAGAATTGCCATCTCACCAGAGAGATGATGTGCCTCCTCAGGACAGCCCAGGGGTATTGATTTTGACTGTTGGGCTAGTGATGGGGAAGGCAGGTGGTTGGAATGGCTGGGATGGGGAGAGAGGCTGGTCTTTTACAGTAGGGTCTATGCTGTGATGCAGTTAGTGCTCTGAGTTTCCCAGGAGATTGGGCTAAAGCTGGAATCCATCTGAGACCCAAGACCAAATCCTTGCTTGGCTTTCCCTGTGCCCTGTCATACTTCTTGGCTCACTCCGCTCTGAGAGCTTTCTTGCGATAAGCCACTTATGCACTAGTCCCTGTCTCAAGGCTCTTTGTAGGTGACAAACAGATGGTAGCATGCATTATTGATGGTAACATGCATTTTTGATAGCTTTTATCAACACGGAAGCAGAGAGGAGAGATACCTATACTTTCCTGGCATGAAGAAGTTAGGGGATGGTATTGGCGAGAGAAGACTTTCTAGATGAAGTAACTCCTAAATGTAGTCTTAAAGCATGAAGTGGATTAGGGAGGTGAAGTTGTTTTCAAAGTCAACCAGTTTATTTGTTAAATCTTTGCTAAAGAAGAAAGGGTGAAGAGGTGCCTAGGTGGCTCAGTCGATTGAGTATCTGACTCGATTTCTGCTCAGGTCATGATCTCACAGTTCATGAGTCCGAGCCCCACATCTGCCTCCCCACTGATAGTGCAGAGCCTGCTTGGAATTATGTCTTTCCCCCTCTCTGCTCATCCCCTGCTCGCTCGCTCGCTCTCTCTCTCTCTCTCAAAATAAAGAAATAAACTTAAAAAAAAGAATAAAGAATGAAATTTAAAATTTTATTTTGTGATCAAATTAATATCCTTGCAGGAATTTTAGTTTTAAAATTCTTACCCTTTAAGTGATAACATTTATAAAGGGAACAGGAAGGGAAACTTACATTCACTAACTACCTAAATGTGAAATTTATATTATTAGGGTATTTTATCATATACTGCCTCCCTTAATATTTCAACCAAACAGAAGAAATGAAATTCAGAGGTGAAGGAAATTCTTCAAGTCTTTATATTTTAAACTCATGCAATTTATCTTTCAAAATATACTTATTTATGTGTAATGGACGTACAATAAAATATGCACATTGAAAGAATAAGTTTTGATGAGTTTTGACAAGTTTATGCATTCATTTAAATCTGCTACCATTGAGATGTAGAACATGTGCATCACCTGAAAAAGTTTGGCTGTGCCTTTCCCAGTCAGTTCACTCTGATATTCAGCCCCAGTCAAGCATTGCTTTGCTCTGTATCTTTACAGATTAGCTTTCCTTAGTAGATTTCTGCTTTTGTTATGCCCTTTAATACATCCACATTTTAAAAATATTGCCATTAGGTAAAATTAGCCACATTTTATGGAAATGTCATGGATTTATTCTACAGTTTTGTTTAGACATACCACAAAGTATCCCAGAAAAACTCAAAAAATACTTTCTCATATATTTCAAGGGACATAGCAGATTTTTAACGAAATTGCAACTTCTCCTGATGGTCTTTTTTCCCTTAAATCTGCTTTAAGACCCTCATGGAGCTTACAAGAGGTATATGTGTGTGTATGTGTGTGTGTGTGTGTGGTGTGTATGTATGACTGTGACTGCAGGGGCTTCTCTAGATGCATAGAGAATGCATAAGGCGAATGAAACTTTTTTTTGGCCGTGATTAGAAGACATAGATGATTCTGGAACAATGTCTCATAATTGATATTCTTATATGCCAGTAATTGTTTTTACCTTTATATAGACAGAGGGAGAGGGGCAGAGCGGGGGAGAGAGAAAATCTCAAGCAGGCTCTGCACTGAGTGTGGAACCTGACACAATTTTCAATCCCGTGACCCTGGGATCATGTCCTGAGTTGAAATCAAGAGTCAGGTGCTCAACTGACTGAGCCACCCAGTTGCCCCTCACTCTAATCTTTTAAAAATATGTATTATGTATGAATATGTAGAGGATGACATTAATATAGCTAAATATGAAAAGTGTTTTTGGTAGGTCTTGGTTATCTGTGCTGAGGACAAATGGAGCTAATGTGAAGCAATTATGGAAGCTGAGTTGTACTAATCTGAATGGTGTAAGAGGCGGTGAACTGTAGATTCTTTTGACTGTCTTAGTGATACAGAGTTATGAATATACTACTATGTTTTGTTTTTTGACAAATTACAAGCTGTATGGTTCAAGAAAAATTTACCTTTTATCACTTACATTCTAGTTGTACCTTTTAGATATTTTATGTATGATGTTTTCAATTTTTTTCTATAAATTTAAAACATAGAGGGGCGCCTGGGTGGCTCAGTCGGTTAAGCGTCTGACTTCAGCTCAGGTCACGATCTCGCGGTCCGTGAGTTCGAGCCACGCGTCAGGCTCTGGGCTGATGGCTTGGAGCCTGGAGCCTGCTTCCGATTCTGTGTCTCCCTCTCTCTTTGCCCCTCCCCCGTTCATGCTCTGTCTCTCTCTGTCTCAAAAATAAATAAAAAAAAAAGTTAAAAAAAAAAACATAGAATACCTTAAAAATAGTTGGGAGTCATGACTTTGGCGTATACCGGCAAAATAAATTTTGCCTTGTGTTATCACTCAAGGCTTTCTTCTAGCTTATAGTCATAAAATAAGCTATACAGAAAATATGGCATATTAAATTGTAATTATTTATATCCTATATCTTTGCATTCTACTAAGTCTTACGGATTTTAGCTTAATATTAAATTAAAAAAATTTTTTAAGCAACAAGAAAAAAAATAATAACTTCCTATTTGGTAAATCATAAAATACAAAGAATTAGAATAATTTACCTCTAATTCTACTATGCTGATGCAACTGTTGTTGATATTTTGACAAACATAATTTAATATATTTTAAAATTCTCAAATAATAAAATCACAGTATTTTGTACCTTATCTTTTACATACCATCTTTGTACTTTTTATTTTTTTTTCTTAGTGAATTACTTATGGATTTCTGTAAAATATTGAATAGGGATTGTAAGAGAGGCCATGCTTACCTTGTTCTTGATTTTAGGAGGAAAGTATCGAGTTCTTATTTTTTCACATATGAATTTTTTTGTAGATGTTTATTATAAAGTTGAGGAAGTTTCCTTCTTTTCCTAGATGGCTCAGAATATTGATCATAAATGGGTATTGGGTTTTTTGAAATGCCTTTTCTGCATCTATTAAGATGGTCATGTAGTTTTGTCCTTTATTTTATTTATGTGGTTTATAAGAATTGATTTTGGAACTAACCAATATTGCAATTTTAGGATAAATCTTACTCAGTCTTTTTGTACATAGTAGGCATTAATTTACTAATATTTTATTGAGGATTTTTGCATTATATTCATAAGATATATTGGTCTATAGTTTTCTTGTTTTATGCTGTGTTTGTATTTTTTGGATAGTAAGGTAATTGTGGTCTCAAAGAATGATTAGGAAGTACTCTCTCTCCTTGTATATTCTCAAGAGATGGTCAAAAATTGATACCATCACTTTCTTAAATGCTTAATAGAATTCACCAATGAAACTATCTGGGCTTGGTACTTTCATTTAGGAAAGTTGTAAATTATTAGTTTAATTTATTTAATGAATATAAAACTATTCAGATTATTTAGTTTTTCTTGTGTGAGTTTTGATAGTTTGTGTCTTTTAAGGAACTGGTACATTTCATCTAATTGTCAGATTTGTAGGCATAGAGTTGCTTGAACTATTCCTTTACTATTTATTTAATTTCCACGGAATCAGTAGGGATGAACCTTCTTTCATTTGTGGTATCATTCATTGATCAATTTGATCTTTTCAAAGTGTGTCTTTGACTTCATTCATTTTTCTTTTTTGTTGATTGGAAATTAATTGCTTTCTGTTCTTTTAATTATTTTCTTCTGCTTGGTTTAGGCTTAAATTCTTCTTCTCTGTCTAGTTCTTTAAAGTGGAAGCTTAGGTTATCACTTTTACATTTTTCATATTTTCTGGTGTATGCATTTTATTATCATTTAGCCAGAGAACATTTAAAAATTTTTGAAACTTATTTGAGTCATGGGTTGTTTGGAGTTGTGTTATTTAATTTTCAAATATTTGGAGATTTTTCTAGTATCTTTCTGTTCACTCTTTTCTCCCCTTTCTTCCAGTTACAGTTGATCCTTGAACAACACAGGTTTGAACTGTATGAGTCCACTTATATGGATTTTTTTTTCAGTAAATACACTGTAGAACTGTAAATGTATTTGGGATGTAGCAAAAACTGTTCTAAAAGGAGAGTTTATAGTAATAGAGGCCTACTTTAAGAAGCCAGAAAAATCTCAAACAATGAAACCTTACACCTAATGGAGCTAGAAAAAGAAGAACAAACAAAACCCTAAACCAGTAGGAGGAAGGAAGTAATAAATATTAGAGCAGAAATAAAGGAAATGGAAACTAAAAAAACAAACAAACAAAAAACCCCAAAAAACCCCAAAACAGAACAGATCAATGAAACCAAGTGCTGGCTCTTTGAAAAGATCAACAAAATTGATAAACCTTTAGCTAGACTCATGAGAGAGAGAGAGAGAGAGAGAGAGAGAGAGAGAGAGAGAGAGAGATACGTCTAAAGTAAACAAAGTCAGAAATGAAAGAGAAGTAACAACTGACACCATTGAAATACAAAGGAGTAAGAGAGATATTATGCAAAATTATATGACGACAGACTAGACAACCTAAAAGAAATGGATAAATTCCTAGAAACATAACCTCCAGAATACTGAATCAAGAAGAAATAGAAAATTTGAACAGACCAATTATCAGTAATGAAATTAAATCAGTAATGAAAAAAACTCTCAACAAACAAAAGTCCCAGACCAGATGGTTTCACAGGTGAATTCTACCAAACATTTTAAAAAAAGTTAATACCTATTCTTCTCAAAGTATTCCAAAAAAATGGAAGAGGAAGGAAATCTTTCATATTTATCTTATGAGGTCTGTGTTACCCTGATAACAAAACCAGAAGAAGACACTACAAAAAAAGAGAACTACAGGCCAGTGTCCCTTATGAATGAATATATATATATATATATATATATATATATATATATATATATTCTCAAGAAAAGATTAGCAAACTAAATCCAACACTACATTAAAAAAAATCATTCATCACAATCAAGTGGGATTTATTCTTTGGATGCAAGAGTGTTTCATTATTCACAAATCAATCAATGTAATTAAGAGAAAGGATAAGAACCATATGATCATTTCAGTAGATGTAGAAAAAACATTTAGCAAAGTACAACATCCATTCATGATAAAAACCCGCAACAAAGTAGTTTTAGAGGGAACATACCTCAACATAATAAAAGCCATATATGAAAAATCCACAGCTAACATCATACTCAGTGGTGAAAAACACAGCTTTTCCCCTAAAATCAGGAACAAGACAAGGACATCCAATCTCACCACTTTGATTCAACATAGTACTTAAAGTCATAGGCACAACAATCGGACAAGAAAAAGAAACAAAAGATACCCAGATTGGTAAGGAAGAGGTAAAACTTTCACTATTTTCAGATGGCATGATACTATGTATACAAACCCAAAAGACTTCACCAAAAATCTACAAGAGTGATAAATGAATTCAGTAAGGTTACAGGATACAAAAACAATAGAAAGAATTGCATTGCATTTCTATACACTAAATAATGAAGTGGAAGAAAGAGAAATTAAAAAATAGATCCTGTGTACAATTGTACAAAAACCAGTAAAATAGGAATAAACAATCAAAAAAGGGAAAGACCTGTAATCTGAAGACTAAAAAGCAATATGAAAGAAATTTAAGACAACACAAAGAAATGGAAAGACATTTCATGCTTATGGGGTGGAAGAACAGATAATGTTAAAAAGTCCATACTTCCAAAAGCAATCTACAGATTTAATGCAATTCCTATCAAAATACCAACAGCATTTTTCACAGACCTAGAACAGATAACCCTAAAATTTGTGTGGAACCACAAAAGATCTCAAACAGCCAAAACAATCTTGAAAAAGAGAAACAAGACTGGATGTATCACAATTCCATATTTCAAGTTATATTGCAAAGCAGTTGTAATTAAAACAGTGTGGTACTGGTATAAAAGTAGACATACAGATCAATGAATAGAATAGAAAACTCAAAAATAAACCCATAATTATATGGTCAATTTTTCTTTGACAAAGGAGGGATGAATATACAATGGGAAAAAGACAGTCTTTTCAATGGATGATGGTGGGAAAACTGGGAAACATCTTGCAGAAGAATGAAGCTGGATGACTTACACAAAATAAACTCAAAATGGATTAAAGATGTAAAGATGAGAGCTGAAACCATAGAAATCCTTGAAGAGAGCATAGGCAATAATGTCTTTGACTTTGACCGTAGCAACATTTTTCCAGATATGTCTCCTAAGGCAAGGGAAATAAAAGCAAAACAAAACAAAACAAAACAAAAACAAAACACACACACACACACACACACACACACACACACACACACACACACACAAACCCTATTGGGCTACATCAAAATAAAAAGTTTCTGCACAGTGAAGGAAATAATCAACAAAACTAAAGGGCAGCCTACTGAATGGGAGAAGATATTTGCAAATGACATACCCAATAAAGGGTTAGTATCCAAAATATATAAAGAACTTATATAACTCAACACCCAAAACACAAAATCCCTATTAAAAATGGGCAGAAAACATGAACGTACATTTCTCCATAGAAGACATCCAGTAGGCCAACAGATACATGAAAAAATGCTCATCATCACTCATCATCAGGGAAATGCAAGTCAGAACCACAATAAGATACACTGCGCACCTGTCAGAATGGTTAAAATCAAAATCACAAGAACTGCCAAGTGTTGGTGAGGATGTGGAGAAAACGGAAGCCTCGTGTATTTTTAGTGGGAATGCAAACTGGTGCAGCTACTCTGGAAAAAAATATAGAGGTTCCTCAAGAAGTTAATAATAGAATTTACCATATGATACAGTGATTCCACCACGGGATATTTATCCCAAGAATAAGAAAACACTAATTCAAAAAGATATATGCACCCCTGTGTTTATCGCAGCACTCTGTACAATAGCCAAATTATGGAAGCGGTCCAAGTGTCCAGTGATAGATGGATAAAGAAGAGATGTTTTATATATATTTACATATATAAATTTATAAATATAATTATATGAAATCTTGCCCTTTGCAACAAAATGAATGGATCTAGGTAATATACTGCTAGGTTAAATAAGTACATCAGAGAAATACAGCTACCATGGTATCTGTATATAGGTGGAATTTGAGAAGTAAAACAAATGAATAAAGACAAAAGGGACAAACCAAAGACAGATTCTTAACTATAGAGAACAAACTGATGGTTACTAGAGGGGGTGAGTGGGTGAAGTAAGTGAAGGAGATTGGTTACTAGAGGGGGTGAGTGGGTGAAATAAGTGAAGGAGATTGAAGCATACTTACTATGATGAGCACTGGGTGATGTATGGAATTGTTGAATCATTATATTGTAACTATACTGGAATTAAAAAAAAAGGAACTCTAAATGTTTTTCTCAAGATTTTCTTAGTAAAATTTTCTTTACTCCAGTTTACTTTATTGTAAGAATATAGTATATAACAAATATAACGTACAAAATATGTGTTTATTGACTATTTATGTTATCACTAAGGCTTCTGGTCAATAGCAGGCTATTAATAGTTAAGCTTTTGAGAAGCTGCCCATAAATCCCACATTGTTCAAGAGTCAACTGTGTATGTGTAACATTTTTTGATATTGTCCCACAGTTCTTGAATGTTCTGCCTTTTTTTTTTTTTTTTTTCATTCTTTCATTTCAGTTTGGGAAGTTTCTGTGAATCTATATTTAAGGTCACTGATTGTTTCCTCAGCCATATTGAGTCTACTGATTAGCCCCCTAAAGGTCTTTTTTATTCCTGGAACAGTCTTTTTGATTTCTACCATTTCTGTTTGACTTCTCTTAGAATGTTCATCTCACTTCTTACATTATTTATATTTTTGCATGTTGTCTGTCTACTTTTTAACATTAGACACCTAAGATATTAATTATACTTACTTTAAATTCCCTTTGTGGTAATTTCAACAGTTGTGTCACATCTGACACAATTCTGAGTCTGGTGAGTGCTCTGGCTCTGTAGACTGTTCTCTTGTCTTTAGTCATGTCTTACAGTCTTTTATGAAAGACAGACTTGTTGGCTAGGGTAATAGGAACTGGGGTAAATAGGCCATTCGTAAGAGGGGACATATGTTAATATGGCAAGGATGTTTAATGTTTTCTGTAGCCTTATGTGCCAGACAATTCAGATTCTTTTAGTGTCCTTGTTTTTGTCTCTCCTCTTGACTGTAAGCTTTTCCAAGTATTCCTCCTCATGGAGAGTCTGTGCCTTGTTACTCTCTGAGTTGTAATCTACTATTATTGTTGTTATATAATTATTGTATATTATTTTATTGTAATTATTACTATTGCATTATAATCATCACATATTGTGTTATATTGTAAGTATTATATTATATTGGAGCCCTGTATTATAGTAAGCTGTTGGCGAGGGAAGAACATTCTATATCTTCTGATGAAATCTTAGTCGTTTAGGGGGCCAGTGTCTCACAGCTGTAATCTTTACATTTGTTTCTCTAGTGGTATGGCTTTCCCCTCCCTCCCTGCATTCTACATACTTTCTCTCAATACACCATTCCCAATGTATTTTATTGAAGTTCTGACCCTTGTTGACTTCTCTTTTCTCTTAGGGGAGACAGGAAGACCAGAGGAAGATGGTGTGGTAGGAATTCTCTTTTTCCAGCTAAGACAAGGCTCTGGCAATGTCCTTTTCCCTGGAGAGTAGGCTTCGGTGTGGAGTTAAGCTCTGGGCTTATTTCACAGTGATTACTCTTCCCTTCCTTCTGTCAGGGCCACAAAAAGGTCTTTTTCAGATCTTCATTGTGAGAATCTGTTGGTTTTCCCAGAGGAAAGGCCCACAAAATTGTGGGTACCCTCCCCTCAAGAATCCAGCTCCCAAGAATTTCTTACTTTGAAAGTAGTCCACATTCAGCCTCCAGCAATTCAAGAAATTAACATTTAAATGTTCTTATCAGTTACTGGCTCCAGAG
This sequence comes from Puma concolor, assembly GCF_028749965.1. NCBI lineage: Eukaryota > Metazoa > Chordata > Mammalia > Carnivora > Felidae > Puma > Puma concolor. The sequence goes on along the minus strand of NC_141667.1, from coordinate 142,762,886 downwards.
GCTTCTCTACATGGGCAGATCTTGGTTGTGTCTCTTTGAATATACTTGTCTCCCCAGATTTCCTGGTGACAGTTTCCCCCAAGACCTCAGTTTCTCTGATATCTAAGACACAAAATCTTTGATTTTTGGTATGTTCAGCTTCTTTTTGTATGTGTGGGGATGGAAATGACAACTTCCAGGCTTTTTATGTATCAGAGATAAAAGTAGACATCCTCCTCCCAATTTTAAACTAAATCAACCATGCTACCAAAAGCAGAGTAGATATGCTTATTTTAAATATTGGTTGGAATAAACATCTTTTGTTCTTGGAAGTTATATTTGATTTGCTTTTTATAGCCATAAAATAATATGCTTGTCAGTATATATATCTAAAGATAGCTATCCATACATTTATTATTATTTCAACAAATATAAAAGTTGCTTTCTTAGAATAAAAATGCAACTTTTGTGACTTTAACTGAGATAAAATGTGAAGTATAGTTATAAAACTATCCACGGTGGACTCCTCCAATAACTTTCATTTGTGGTTTTTAAATTATTTTTTTTAGACATCCCATCTTTAACCAGCCTGTTATTTTCCTTGTGGAAACAGCATGGTGTTAGGGATCTTTCACCATTTAAAAAATAGAAACATCAAGAGGTCACCTAAGTTTTTATGTGTTAATGCAACATCTCAACATCCATTTCGTGGACTCGATATTCACATGATTGTTGAACAGTTTTGAGTCTGGCCATGTAAGTTAGCCAAGTAATTGAAATCAAGTTACAATTTTCAGGCTTTAAGGTAAGGAGTAAGAGACATCACCATTTTATATAGGGAGACATTCAGAAGAATTCCCTGGAATTAATGATAAAGCTGAGGTTACAATAGAATCTTTTCTTAAGTCAGGTGTATGAGTAGTGGTCAGTATCACCTGCAGTGATAGGTATTTATCAGTCATCTCCAAAGAGAAATTCTCATTAATCTTACTGTGTGTGTGCTGTGGCCCTTCCTCCAGTATCCGGTAGAGATGGACCATGCTATTTGGCATTGTAAATACTGTAAGACTTTTACCTTATTAAAAATGTGGGTGGTTTTATCTTACTCAATTGTTTCTGCACGGCATAGTGTGTACTTGTCTGTGCTTGACATGGATGCTTAATGTTTACTTGTCAGCTTTTCAACTGAGGCCTGCTTTTTGATGGTAGGCTGAGTTTGCTTAAATCTCAGATACAACCTAGGATAGATAAATGGGGCAACACTAGATCCTATAGGTAAAATTTTATTTTAAAAGTCAAAGGGAATGAACACACGTGAGAGACATAAGCATTTTGATGCTAAATAGTTAACTGAAGAAGATACTCCCAGAATGAAGAAACAGGAATCTCATTCCGCATCTCCTGGGAAGCTCCTGCCATCTGTTAATGAGAACAAAATAAAGCATTCCATGGCACAGTGGAAGATAACAGAAGACTAAAGTGCAGCTCATGATCCTGGGAAAATGATTGACGGGAGGGGAAATTATGCCCTTGAGATGTAGCAAGAGGGAAGGAATGGCTCGTTTTACTTACTGTTAATCATGCCTCTTTTCCTGCTTAGAGTCTAGGCTGAACTTTCAGGCAGAAGTTAGGAGCCCACTGCTCCTTATTTTGACCTTAGTCTGGTTGTCTCGGTTTAGAGACAAGGCAACATGGAACCAATACCAGCCAGGGTGTTGACCACAAAGTGCTCACTTGTGGATGAGATAGTAAGGAAATCAGAGTTGTAATACTTAAGTCCTCCTAATGATGAATAATGGCATACTCTCTGATATCTCTCTCTGCTTATCGTCTTTCCCAAAAGCCGATACTGTTGGATTGTCAAGGAAGTAGGATAAGGAGGGTAGTGTGTTCATGGATTAGTGGCAGGGAGGGATCTAGGAGTTACTCCCAGTACCTTCCCAGACTAAACTTTTAATGAACAACTTCTAATGTTTTCTAAGCACATGTGGTGGGTATAAAACTGCATGCTTACTCCAGTGTTTCCCAAATTTTGCTCACATTAGAATCAGCTGGGTGTCTTAAAAAAATATTGATGCCTGGTTCCCACCCCCCAGACATTCCAACTTAATTGGTATTAGCTTTTACCTGGCATTGGGATTTTCAGTTTCCCCAGGTGCTTCTAATGTGCAGCAAAGTTTTAGAACCACTGTTTTAGTCTCAAAAAATTTGGTGCTGTATATAGGTTACTTTGGTTCTGTAGGAATCAAAGATCCTATAGAGAATTTGCCAATATATTTCAGTTTGCAGGGGCACAAGCTAGTTTGGTGTTTGTTATCTTTACATTGGCCCAATGTGACTTCTCAGTAGTTATTCCCAATTAGCTAAGAGTTTCTCACAGATTTTAATGAATAGAAACTTAGCACAAGTGATTGGTGTTCCCATCTGAGATTGCTCAGATAATCTCGGAAGCATGGCAGTTGGTCAGTCTTTACATTCTTCAGAGAGGAAATCACTCAAATGATGCTGCCCATACTTTAAAAGAGTTGACCATTATAAAATTGTTGTAATTGCTAATTTCCAACTTTGGGTTGGAGACAAAAGTTAGCACTTGCTATACTTCTGGGATTGTGCTGGATATAATATTAAAATTAATTTCATTTTCCACAAAATTTTGTATATGTTCATCCCATTTTTTCCCGTGAAATATGAAAGTCATGACAGTCTCATCACATTACTTTCATGAAAATGGGAACTTTGAAAGAAAACATCAGGGGGAAGGAAATTTGTAAGCATAGAATGGGTATCTAATAGTGGAGCTTTAGACGTCAGGCAGGGCAGTATTTTTAGGGGGAGGGACCTCATGTCCAATCTCAGGGCCACTTTTTTTTCACTCTTATTTGACTCTTTCTTTGATCTGTGGCCAACTCTGATCTGTCTTTCCTTAGTCTCATATTTGGATTAGTCTTGTGTCTCAGGGATAGCACCTCAATCTGGAATACGTTGGAGTAAAAAACAAAAGAAAGCAAAATTTCCTGTGAACACCCCTTAGGCATTGCTAATGCATTTGTAAGTTCTCTATGGATAGTGATCATTTTTTTTTTTTTTTTATTCCCAGCTAAGGAAGAATCTTCTGAAGATTTTTTCAACAGAACCTTCTGTTGAAAAGGAGTTTTTACCTTTATGCACATTTCTAGCTTCACAGGTAATATGGCCTAAAAAAGAGAACAGGCATCCCAGATTTTCCCTGGCCAGGTGAAAAGCATCACCAGCCATATGGTACTCAAGTCTGAAATCTTGCAGTCACTTGAAAATTTTACCCTACCCTCTTATTAATTGGTTACTAAGTTCTCAGGGCTATTTTGAAAACTCTCCTGAATTTTTCCTACTTCACTATTCCCACATCTTTGCCTCATTTCTGGCCCTAATTGTGTCTCACCTGAATTGAAACAACAGTTTTCTCTTTCACCTGGAAAATGGACCATGTACCCAAAATATAATATGCACTGTGGCCCAGGTGCGGGTGGGTTATAAGAGCTGAAGTTCATACAGGTACTTAGGAATAAAGCGTCTGACCAAGGAAAAGGTAGAGAAGTTTACATAAGTTGTCTTTATATCTTAAAAACTCTTTTATTATGAGGTATAATCCACCTGTAGAAAAAGTACACAAAAATATTTGCAGCTTGGTGAATTATCACAAGGATAACAGTCATGCAGCCCCCATGCATGGGAAAGAATAGAGTGTCACTACACCTCAGAAGCTTCCATTGCTCCTTGTCAATCACAGTCCCTTCTTCCTTCCCAAAGATAACCCATTATTCTGATGTCTACCTCTGTAGTACATTTATGTCTATTTTTGAACTTAATATAAATGGAGTTGTGTAAAAGTCATATCTTCAACACTGTGTGTGTGCTTTGCAAGTTCTTCCCTAGTCATGCCATCATGCTCTGTTGGAATAAATTGAGTTAACCATTGCTTACCCTCAGGCCTTGAGAAGATATTACTCATTTAATAGTTCTCTATTCTTTTGTTTTCTGTCACACCAAATTCCACCATGACACTGAAATTCATAGATCAAGAGGCTCTTTTTGCCTTTCCCTGGAGTTCCAGGATGGCAGGATGTAGCCTGAGGGAAGGTGCTGAGGACAGTAGGATTCTATCGCTTACTTCCCAATGCATATTTCCTACCTTTAAGAGCTTTCACAGACGGGATGCCCTACTCCTCGTTTCTTGACTTCTAAGTGCCCCTAGGGACCTTCTTAACTACAATTACATCTTGTTAAAGATTTCCCTGGGAAGGCAGGCACTACTTGCCTTTTTTACTTTCATTTTGTTTTCATTTAAAAACAAGGGGAAATGCTTTTGCTTCACTTTGAGAAAGCAACGTAAAAACAACTTTTGTGTCCCTTTGAGTAGAAGGGAATCTTCTAGGCCACTGGGGCATTCATCCAGTGGGTGCCTGGTAAGTTTATCCTCATAATCAAATAATTTTTCTAATAAGATACTTAATGGACATAGAGATAGGGATAACAGAGAGATGTAGAACGCTGTGTAATATTTGCTATTTTTTAATACTATTAAAAGGAATTAAGAAAATGCACATAGATCCTTTATAATTATGATAGCCTACTCCATAGAACTTTTATTTAATTGTAATTTATAATATAAAATTGCATAATTGTAAACTCTGTTGCCTACACCTCAGGCACCTAGCTATTTCTAGGTATCTTTTCTCCTGCTGGAGTTCTCTCCCCAGCTTTCCTTGTTCAAAGCCATGTTCATGTCACATTCCTCCAGGAATACTTCGTGAAGCCTGGTTTGGGAAGATGACCCTTCTTTCTGCTCTCTTATAACACCTTGTGTCTTTGTCTTACTATATTAAAATCCTCTATATATCTGTTTCTCCCGCTAAACGGAAGCTCTTCAATATCAGTATTTTTTTCCTATTATTTGTGTACTCTAGTACAATGCCAGTCAGGGATAACTATTTGTTGAATTGAGTTGGTGATGCATAACACTATAGGTGATCAAAGACTAAAATTGTGATCTAGGGCAGTGGTTCACCAAGGGTGCTCCCCAGACCAGAACCAGCAGCGTCACTGAAGAACTTGTTAGAAATGCACGTTTTCCAGCTCTACTCCAGACGTACTGAACCAGAAACCCTGGGGGTGGGCCTCAGCCATCTGTGGTTTGGCAGACACTCTAGCTGATTCTGAGGCATCTTAAAGTTTGAGAGCCACCAATCTCAGAGGATTTGTTTCACTTTTGGATGAGCATGGAATCTAAAGGTTTTTTAACATGTATTCTAAAGCTGAAATGCCATGATCATATGAAAATTCCTGCAATTTCCATTTCCAAAGTAACTGTATTTATTCTTCTTACATTTAAGTTTGAATGAAGTTTAGGAGGGAAAAGCATCCTAAAGTTGATTGTTTTCTTGTTTTCATAGGTCAGTAGTTTGATAAAATTACTAGGAAGCAGACAGTTCACTGGCGACAACTTTACTATAAATATAGGGGTTAGACATTAAATGAGTGTTTCAAAGCAAGACCTGAGGGTCTCCAGGAGTCCTGCCCATCCTCTAGAGCTCATGCCTGTCCTATATTGCTCTTACTTTTGGACTTAATCCCAAATAGTGGCAGTACAGTTTTAAAGCCATGTGGCTTAGGCTGACACAGCTACTTTGTAATTCCCCCATATAAATGACACTGCTCTGGATTTTCAATATTTCATTTTATGCTGATGCCTTGAAAAAGCAACTCTCTTGTGAATGATAATGTGACTGCTTGTCTGCCTGATGATTGTTTTTCTGTATGGGGAAAAAATGTAATTTAGTGCAAAGCATTAATCATATCTTAGGCTATTTGTACCTGAACATGAAAGGTGTACATCTTAAGAAAATCCATCATGATTAGAGTGAAAAAGAGACAAAAAGCAATGGCATTAATGTGACCAAAGACTTTTTCGCCATAAATTTTGAGATCAAAGATATTATATATGATTCTCCAGAAGGTTATCTGATCTCCAAGCACTCAGGCTAATGAACGGTTCTATAGTGATTTTATGCTGTGTGTCTTTAACAGCATCTAACCTCTTGTTACTTTGCTGTATTATCCAGGGTGCCTAGGACCATGCCAGCCATGAAAATACCACTTCTTCATTTTGTTCTTCTTCATCTTTTCACCATGAAAATGAATGAAGAAATGCATATATAACCTTTATGGTCATGATAACAAACTCATCTTTTATTTCTCTGTGTAATCTGTAATATCAAACTGTGTGTTTCCAACCTCTCTTGTCTATCCTTGCTGCCAAAGAGGGGCTTAGATAATAAGCCTCATAAAGTAAGCACTTCAGCACATATTATTGCAAAGATTATTTCTGGGATTATATATTAAAGTAAAGTACACTGTCTTTTATATTCCCATGAGTATATCTTTCAGCTTCACTGACGTTTTTAAGACACATCTCTGTGTGTAGGCACTATGAAGACACCAGAAATACTAAGACAGTAACCTAGTCCTTGCTCTCAAGGAGCTCGTAGCATTATAACCAAGACAGGTATGTAAACAAACAAAAAATAGCATACAGGCCCAAACTTGTATTAACGTACTTAATTTGTATACATTTAGCCTAGAACACATTTTTACTACATTTAATCAATGATTAGAATATCCAGTTGGTACATCCTTGTACCAAAAGCATCGTTGCTTTTGTGAATGTTTCTCATCTTGATTATGGTCACAGGAGACAGGAAGGGTCTTTTTGGGTGATTTCTTCATCACTGCTGTAGGAGTTTTTGTAATAGCCAGTAGTCTCATTGTCATAGTCTTCAGTTTTTTTTTTTTTTTTTTTTCAACGTTTATTTATTTTTGGGACAGAGAGAGACAGAGCATGAACGGGGGAGGGGCAGAGAGAGAGGGAGACACAGAATCGGAAACAGGCTCCAGGCTCTGAGCCATCAGCCCAGAGCCCGACGCGGGGCTCGAACTCACGGAGCGCGAGATCGTGACCTGGCTGAAGTCGGACGCTTAACCGACTGCGCCACCCAGGCGCCCCATAGTCTTCAGTTTTATAATCCCTCTTCTTGGACCTTGGATTAATGCTTGGCGAATACTAAGAGTTAAGTGAACACTGGTTAAATGAATGAAAGTTCTCCCATATTTTCACTTCTAGTAAGCTTGGCTGAAGCACCCAAGAGCACATGTGTATATAAATAAATACATTAATAAATATATATACATACATGCACACACATATGATATTATACATCATTATTATATCCATTCTATCATCCACCATTACACGTATATATATATTTTTGCTATTCTGCCGTTGAAAAAATATACAGGAAGCATCATGCATCTAAAATAGACTCAATTTGTGATTTTAGATTTCCTTATAATCTAATTCTATGCTATAAATAACTAAATAATAGTACTTTTAAGCAGTTATATCAGTCAACATCATTATAGCTTTCCTATGGGAAACCATAGCAGTAAAATGTGGCAAAACTAGTAGATCAGCAGTCTGGATGAGCAGTAGTTTTTCTGTTCTCTAACACATAACATTATGAAAATGAGCCTGACTGAGCAAGCATAAAGGAAGGACTATGAATATTAGGTTATTTATCATAAAAGTCGATCCTTATGATTGCTTTTCTTAATAAAATGTTCTGTAACATAATGAAATATGCATAAATACAGAATGAATGCTCCATTTCAAAGAATATCTATAGAACTTGTGGGAATAATTTAGCAGATAGACATAATTAATGTGATAGCTGTTGGATAACTTTGACTTGGATATTGCAGATAATTGTAGGGGAAAGGGTTTAGCCCAATCATGGTTTATGTTTCAAAGGGAGCTTGGAGAAATGACTACTTAGCAGTGGAGAGTGAAAGAGAGACTCTGGCCATGATTAAATAGATATAAAAGTGAATAAATTCAGCTATCTTCTTCATAAAAATATTTCTCTTACTAGTACAAAGAAAGACCAAGACCTGTTAAGGTCCGTCATTCTTTATTATGTATTCCTTTTCCCTGTTTCTTGGAAGTACTGTTTTCAATTTATCATGGAACTTACAAATTTTTGTTAGAATTAATTTAGGTCTCATCTAATATAACTGGAAAATACAAACATATTTTAAATAGTGTTAAATTAATTAAACAAGGAGGACTGGTTCGACTGATGTGGCACTAATATCATGGCATCTCGGAAAGGAAAGCGAAATCATCAGCCTATAAAATACCTCAAGGTTATGGTATCAAAACCTAAGGACAGCCAGTGAGTCATGAACAGCCAGCTAGGCTTTAAGCTGTAGCCAACCAATTTTCTTACTTTGCTTCAGTCTTTTCTCTATAAAGGTTTTTCCCTAGCAGCCATTGGCGGAGTGCTCCTGACCGCTGTCGGTTGGGCACTGCCCAAGTGAAATCAATTCTTGCTCGATTTAAATTCTCAACTTTTAATACGCTTCGTTATACCTTTTAATGATAATAATGCAATTTTGTGATTTCTTTTTAAAGAAACTTTAGATATACAGCCTACGATGATCTTAGTAAAATAAGAGACTGGGAAACTGGGGAGGAGAAGAGCCACATGGATCTCATGACGTCAGATCAGAGCAGTGACCTGATGAAGGGCATCGTTTATGAGCTCTCGGTAAACACCAGGCTTCATGATGAGTATGTTCATGGTTTTGCTGTGGTCACACCAGCACATTTTAATCACCCGGGTGAAACTTTGTGGTTTCCTTGGTGGTACAGTAATCCTGTGGCATGGTGGCCAGCCTCTGATGTGTCCTCATATTTACTCTTGTGGGAGTTTGTGACATAACTTCATGGAGAGCCCAGCTAACTCTTTTCTGGGCTGCTTTCTGTTTCTACTTGCGCATAGTAAATGCAATTCTGAGAGCGTGAACTTCTGGATTCCTGAGGAATCCTTCTTCTTCTGAGCAAAGGCCTAAACTCCACATGAAATTAAAGCTTCAGAAAACACCAATAAAATCAGTTGAAATAAATTCATCCCTTGCTGTATTTCTGAGGGGATGTATGTGCCTTATATTCCATCCTGCTCTCACCAGTCTTCCTTTTAATCCTGAGAGACAGTTTTACATTTGGCTTAAGAAGTGACAAGGAGGTTATGGGGTAAGAATTAGTTAGAAAGAAGGCCTGTCTTCAGTAACTTTATACAACACAAATTTTTTAAGATCACTTTTTAGGATAACAACTTTTCCTTTAAAATTTTACAAGAAGGGAACAGTTTAATTTCAAGAAGATGCACTTGACATTATATTACTTGTGTTGTGCCAATAGTGTCTCCAGAATTTGACACCCTACACAGAACTCCTTAGGATGTTGGTATCATTATTGTCCCCACAGTACACTTGGAGCAGCTGAGGCCGAGTGGGATATAAACCTTGTCTAAAGTTTCTTGGCTCATTAGTATCAGAATTTAGACTCAAACCTAAGCTTGTTTGCTTTCAAAATCACATTTGCTTTTAAATTGCTTGCCATACTGCATATCAGCCTTCACTTATGGTGATTTATACTGTAACTCATTGGATCAGCAACCCCGATTCACCACTGGGTTAATAAGCAAAGCAAGTGAGTTTCTGAGTTTCAATTTTCTACTCAAGAAAATGTGTAATATGATATCTAACATGTAAGATTATTTTCAAGCTAAAGTTGTTAACAGACATAAAACGGCTAGCTCCTATTCTGGCACCAAGTTCATGTCCAAGAAATGTTTGTTGTAACTTGAAAAAAAAAAAAAAAAAGATTTGTTCTTGTCTTCCTCTCTCGCTTACCTGTCCAATCCATAACCTACCTTGGTTCAAATTTTGTGCAACTCAAAGCAGATAACTTGGTGATATTGTCATGACCAGTTTTTATCCCCTCCATTTGGAAAGATCAAAAATAGTTTATACAAGGTCTTTATACAGGGAAATGCTTCTTATGCCTGAAGATCATCATGAGCCAGGTGCTGTGGATTTATAGAGAAGGTATTAAACCAGGGCCCAGAGGCAAGAAGGAAATTTGCAGAGGCCTCAGTGGAAGAGATGGCACTTTGAGCTGAGCCTTAAAGAATAAGCCCCACAACAAGTGGAGAAAGAAGTAACTGCTTTTCATATCATGGAACCCCCCAAACCCCCCACCCCGAGGCAAACACCTGATCAGTCATTGGGGAAATCAGCTGGCATCCAGGGCCATTCCAAGGTAAGAGACAGGGAGGATGTGGTAGGAGATAGTGACCTTAAGACAGGAGAAAACTTGAGCCACCTGGGTGGCTCAGTCAGTTAAGCGTCTGATTCTTGATTTTGGCTCAGGTCATGATCTCACAGTATGTGGGATCAAGCCCCGCATTGGGCTCCACACTAATAGTGTGGAGCCTGCTTGGGATCCTCTCTCTCTCCTTCTCTCTGCCTCTCCCCTGCTCACACTCTCCCTCTCTCAAAGTAAATACATAAACTAAAAACAAACAAACAAACAAACAAAAAAGACAGGAAAAAAACTTGATCTTGAGCAAATTTCAGTGCTTTGAAAAATACTGTTCCTTATTTTATTTAAATTATGCCAATGAGCCAGTAAATGTTTTTCTTCTTGGTTACTTTTTAGTAAAAAAAAAAAAACATTTTGGAATATTTGGGCTTTGATCTTGTCAATTACTAGGAAATCACTTATTAAATGCAGCAAAGCCTAAATTTATTATATAATACCAATAGGCTGAAGGACAATGCATGTTGAAAGATAATCAGTTTGCTTTTTTTTTTTTTTTCCCCAACCTGCCTGTATAAGGCCTTGTGAGGGTCACTTGTTCTTTTAGAGCTAAAAGATTTAAAACTATTTGTGATTATTCTGCTAACTGTCAGTGTTTGGGCATGTCAGTCTTGTACGTACAACGTAAAGAGAGGTTTTAGAAAAGATTAGTTATAATTCCCTATTTTATAATGCTTTAAAACTGCTTAGTTCAACCAGTTTATCAAAACCCCCTAAAAAAGGACTTGCTGACATTGAGAAATGCTTTTCCATCATTTGCTTTATCTTTCATAATTCATGAAACTCTATGTGAATCCAGTATTTAAAAATATTTTTTAATTTTAAGAAATGCTGGTATACCTTTTCAGTATTTCTCTTCCTTAGTTACATTAGAACCATGGGGGTTCTGGGGCTTATAACGTTACATATTTGAACTTAACCTTAAAGGGAGAGAATGAAAAGTAGATGGTCAAAGAGATTCATTCCCTTTCTCTAGAACAAATACTATGTTATGTAACTAATTGAAACTAATTGAAACAGATACTGCATTTCTCTAAAAGCAAACTTGTATATAGTTTATACACATTTAGGCTGTGCATTTAAAATGATAACTACTTTGAACTTCAAAAGTAATTTTCCCCCTTTGATAGAATAAAGGGAGACTCTGAGGTTGCTTTCTGTTCTATAAACACTTACAGCTTGAGATTTTTAAAAAGTATTCTCACAATCCAGTCTCCTTTGCTGAAGAAATTTAAAATCAGACAAGCGACTGCAAATTCAAGTAGACAGCGTTCAGCCTGCTTTCTTACAATCAGTGTTCCAGGCCACACAATAATCTATTTCATGCTGCTGTGTGCTGCAGTATTTTATCTTTTAATTGTCAAGTTTATGCTGGTAATTTCATTTCGTGGGAGTGGGTACTCCTTGACGCTCTATTTTCTTCCTGTTCATTGTCCTGGTACTAATGGAACAGTTGAGTGTTTATTAAATGTCTGATGAAGTGCGTTGGAGTGAATGTGAGCTTATGTGGCTTTCCCAAGCACATCATCTATTTATAAGTATTCTGGTTCTTATAGTTTGGCTTTCACTTTATAATATGCATCCATTTGTATATATGTTATAGTTAATGCAGTCTGACCTTTTCTTAGCCTTTCTCCATACCCCTATTCCAGTCAACTTCTTCTCATGATCAGTTAGATTACTTTATCTGTGTTACAGTAAAGAGAATACAAATGACTAAAGATTAGAAAAAGTCAAGTCCTGAAAATATAAACTATGCCCAATGCATATAATCTAACATTCCCTTATTTGCGTCTTATTTGTGCAGCAAACCATGACCTAGGGAGTATTTAAAGATAACAAAGAGCACAGAAAAATATTTGGAGACTGTCATCATAGATGACCTTTGAATAACCTTGGGGTTAGGAGTTCTAGCCCCTATGGAGTCAAAAATGCATGTATAACTTTTGACTTCCCCCAAACCAAACTTGTAATAGCCTGCTGTAGACTAAAGCCTTCCTGATAACATAAATACATATTTTGTATGTCACGTGTATTATATACTGTATTCTTACAGCCAAGTAAGCTAGTGAAAATGTTAAGAAAAATCGTAATGAGGAGAAAATACATTTGCAGTTACTGTATTTATAAAAAAAAAAAAAAAAAAACAACCCACGTGTTAAGTGGACTCCTGCAGTTCAAACCTGTTTTACTCAACTGTCAAGTGTATATTAGTTGTATCTGGGAACAGAAGTGGAGACAGTGTGTAGGAAATCTTTATTTCCAGTGTTCATAAGCTGATTTTGGGATGTATAAAGGCATTATAACATTATGGGTTAATACCTCCAGAAGTGCGAATTCTAAGAATTTTGTATAGATCAGCCATGTACCACATCCACATATCAGATCACAGTAGTCAGAATGCATGCAGAATGAATAGTTTGAAAAGAAGAAAACCTTAGAAATGATAATTATTATAAATGTATAACATTTATTGAAAATTTATTATATGCTATAAACTTGTAGGTGATGTACATTTATCCCACTTAATCCTCAAAGCAATCCTATGAAATAGAGATAATTATATCCTCTTTCACAAATGAAGAGATTGCTGCAGAGGAAAGTTTGTAATCCATGTGTGAATAACTGACAAGTACTGGTTCAGGCTCTGAACCTGGGTGTTAGACTCCAGAACACAGACACCTAATTATTACTCTAATCTCTGGTTGTGCTTGGTTGGCCAGAAATCTCTCCCTTGTCTTCAATCCTGGTGGTTGAAAATTTCTGTTAAGATGATTTAATTTTTATGTTTTGATTTCTTGAGTATAACTCACTTTTGCCTCCACTGAAGAATTTTCAGTGTGTAAAGTTCATGTCCAGGTATCTGTTCTTATTCTAGAAGACCACACACATAGGAGCTTAGGTTGAATTTGTAATTATACCAACACATATCTTGGAAATTGTTTATAAAAAATTAATTAATTAGTTAATATTAACAATATTAAACTCCATATATTCCCCCTAAGAGTAGAATTCATAGAATAACATTAATATCTGAGGATAGTTTTATTTAAATATTTTTTTAGCATTTATTCATTTTTGAGAGACAGAGAGAGACAGAGCATGAGTGGGGAAGGGGCAGAGAGAGAAGGAGACACAGAATCTGAAGCAGGCTCTAGGCTTGGAGCTGTCAGCACAGAGCCCGACGCGGGGCTCGAACTCACGAACTGAGAGATCATGACCTGAGTTGAAGTCGGACACTCAACCGACTGAGCCACCAGGCGCCCAAGGATAGTTTTACTTAGATAGGTTCTAGCCATTGTGTTTTAATTCAATGTTGTTATGCCCTCCATTCCAAAAGAATCTCAAATGACTACCAACAATTTATATTTGGTGGTCTGCTACAGTGTGAAGACAGTGGAATACATTTTTGCTTATGAAGCCCTTGTGAAAAATCAGTCAACTCTATGCAATGCAGTAAACATTAGTTTTTAAATTAATGTGAGAGACTTGCTGCAATTGGAAATGTCTACAAAAAGAACAGAAAGATTGAGAGGGAACTTGAAAAATCAAGGTAATTACAATTTTGAGGCCACATTCAACTCCCACTAAAATATATATTTTTGGCATTAACGGGCTGTATTGTCATGGTTCCTTCATTGATTTTAAGTTTATAGCATAATACTTAGAAATTATGATTGGAGATGAAATACTGATTTGATGAATTTGCCTTTAAAAATGGCTAAATGTATAAATTTAAGTGTTTGTAAATTGAAAGTAAGGTTCTGAAAAATGGGTAGGTAAAACGGGAATCCTGAAATTAGATGAATGTGTGTGTGAACTCTGCAGTGTGGATTATTTTCTTACTCAGGTTAGTGAGCGTGGAAATCTTACACAGCCTATATAGTTACATGCGGTAACATTTGAAATAATAAAGCTATTGAGTCTGTGAGTCCTTGAAAAATCAAAAGGAAAGGAAAACTAATTACTATGTCTTGTATATGGAATGGTTAACAGAAGGCTCCAGACAAAGTCTTTCTCTGATAGTACTTCCTATTTTGGGACAAACTGTTGCTACAGCAATCACTACAAGTGGCCATTATTGTAGTATGTTTTCAGTGGTATGTTTCATCTAGCCGTGTCAAAACAGTGTGGGAATAATCAAAGATTCGTATTAAAGGGAAACATCTTAAGCATCACATTAGGTACTTAATTAACTCATGCAACAGCTTTGAGTGATGATACAATGGATATCTGAATCAAGACTGTGTACTGTTAATAATTAAAGTAGCCATATTCTCCATCCTGACCATTCATGATTTAAAAGTCAGTTTATGGTTCTCCAGAGCTGTTGCTGAGCCCATGAATCTAGTCTGGGTCTTTTTGTTTTCACTGGGCATTTGCTTTTTAAATATCATAGCATTTGCAGCAGGGAGTGTTTCCTGATGTAATATATGGAGAAAGTAATAGATGATTGCAGGTTTAGTGGCTAGAAATAATTAAAATGACACTACTAAGCTCTGTCCTTTCACGGAGAGAACTCCAATTAAGCCACATCTCCTTTCCATTATCACCCTACTGCCAATTAAAATCTGATGTATTTTGTCAGTTTTATACAGACGAAGCTTTTAGTCTTTCATACGCTCAAGAATTTACATTCTGGCAGGATTATAAAGGGCTCTGTCATTTAAATTTTATATGCCTATAAAAGACTCCACTCAGACCTTCCTTTTCTCACTTCCCAAACTTCTCTCATTGTCACCAATATTAAAAAATGTCTTTTATTGTAACAGCAGTGTGGTGCTTGTTAATGTGTAACATTTACATTTTCTCAGAATGCAATTATGTAAGAAAGATAATTTCAGAATAAACACAAAGTACATAGTATACTAATAAGAACTGTAATTTATACAGTATATCTTTTAGGCATCACAGTTTGATGTGGGTCAAGTGTAAGGCAGAGTTGCCTTTAGTCTGCATTCTTTTAGGCAATGGAGACAGAGAAGGGCAGATATTTATTATTAGGGGCTGGTATATTTAGTATTTATCTGCAACTATGGTAGAATAATTTTTAGGGAACTATGGGTAGTAGAGAAAAAATATGAAGGGAGAGTGTCTTTCAGAATTGTACATAGATTTAACCTACGTAATTGCAGAAAAATGGTAGTAGAGAAGCACCATGACATGTTGGATGGAGGTATGTTCTGGAAGTGAGCAGTCCTGATTTTGAATCTCCAGCTTTGTGTGCTACTAAATTGGAGGCATTTTTCAGGTTATATATTCTCTCCCAAGTATCACTTTCCTCAGTTTTGATAAGAGGGTGATAATATGCAGTCCGAGACTTTGTGAAAAGAATAGACACCAAGCACAGCAAGGAACAGATACCAGATACTTGGTAACTGGTAATAATGTTGCTGGATTGTGGTTGGCATTCTGTAGTTCTATTAGCTGAGTGATTTCCAGTCCCAGATGTCCCGTGTTGCTTCTCGCCCTTATCCGAGAAGCAGCATCATATAGGCTCTCAGGAAACATTCTACTGATGTATCAAAATTTTAACTTAATCACCAGGAAATCACTTGAAAGAATAAAACATTATACAACCAAAGATAAACAAATATTCATCTCTCTGTTGTCTTTGTCCATTGATCTCTTTCTCTTCCCTAGTTATTGATGTAGATAATAAAAAAATCACTATGGAGGACAAATACACTGAATCTACATTCAACTTTGGAGAGAATTGTAGCAGAAGTGAAATCTGTGAATATAGTGCCTTTAATATTTGAAAATCAACTGTTTAATCATTCTGTTAATAATACAGATATACATGTTTGAAACAACTCATAGCTTGGTGGTCTCTTTGTTGTTCTTTGATTTACTATTGTTTCTCAAATGAAACCTTTTGTACTTGAAAGCTGATTGCAGAATATTCTTGCTTTTTTGGCATACCAGAAAATGTTCGATATTAGTAAGCTCTTTGGTAAATATTGTAAATGATCATGTTGCTACTGAATAGTCATTTATTTATTCCAGTGAGCACACAAATAAGTCTCTTGTTTAAAGAGAAACTCTCTCAGGGGCTCCTGGGTGGCTCAGTTGGTTAAGCGTCCGACTTCAGCTCAGGTCATGATCTCACCGTCTGTGACTTCGAGCCCCGCGTCACGCTGTGTGCTGACAGCTCAGAGCCTGGAGCCTGCTTTGGATTCTGTGTCTCCCTCTCTCTCTGCCTCTCCCCTGCTCATGCTCTGTATCAAAAATAAATGAAAACATTAAAAAAATTTTTTAAGAAGAAACTCTCTCTTGAGCCCACTTTGTTTTCCCAGTCATGCTCCTTACCTCTATGGCTTTTTATAGGAAAATTATTTGGAAAATTTGTCCAACACTCAGCGACTCCACTTCCTCTCCTGTTATTTCCTAAGTCCTATATAATCATGTTTTGACCCTATGGTTTCCATCAAAATATCCCTTATAAGTATCAGCAAAGTCCCCCATGTTGCCAAATTAAGTGGTTACTTCTTAGTGTTCCCTTACTTGACCTGTCAACTTCATTTGACACAGTGATTGGGCTCTCTTAATTAGAAAAACACTTTTCTTCTTTAGCTTTCAGGATATCACTCTCTTGTTCATATTTATTTCACACTATTGCATTCTCAGTTTCTTTTGCTAGTTTCTGTCCATCTTCCCAAATGAAGGCTTGGTCCCTGGGCTCAATCTCTTTTCTATTTCTACTCTTACCCTAGAAACCTTACCTAAGGAGTCAGCGACTCACCAATGAATACCTACATCCTGAATCTTTCTCCCTTTCCCTTAAACTACAGACTTGTTTATGCACCCGCTTAACTGATGTTGTCTCTCGAATGACTGTAGCGTATGCTAGTTAATCTTCTGCCTTTCCCATGCTACCTCCTTCTTTTGCACCATTCCTCATTTTAGTAACAGGAATTCTGTTCATCTAGTTACTCGGAAAAAAAAATTGGAGGCCTCCTGGATTTTCATCTTTCCTGTCCCATCTTAGTAGATTCTGTTAGTCCTACCTTCAAAATATATGTAAATTGTGGTGCTCCTTGCTACTTGGAGTCTAGTCTAAAGAACCTTCCACTCTCATCCTGTGCATTACACCAAGCTAGCATGTCTCCTTGCTTCTACAGCTGCCCCTGTGCAAGTTAGGGCAGGTGGCCCTCATGTGCTGTCCTCACAGCTTCCTTTGGCTTTCCATCTCATGTAGTGAAGTATCTAAAGGCCTTGCATTGGGGTGCCTGGGTGGCTCAGTCATTTGAGCGTCCCGACTTCGGCTCAGGTCATGATTTCACAGCTTGTGAGTTCGAGCCCTGCATCGGGCTCTGTGCTGACAGCTCAGAGCCTGGAGCCTGCTTGGGATTCTGTGTCTCCCTCCCTCTCTGCCCCTAACCCACTCACATTTTGTCTCTGTCTCTCTTAAAAATAAACATTTAAAAAATTAGAAAAAAAAAAAAAATAAAGGCCTTGCATTGCTTCCACGGCCTGGAACGATCTGCCCTCCCCCTCTTTTCTCAGTGACCTCATCTCTTCTCTTTCCTTTCTCTGCTTCAGCCTCACTAGCTCTCTTGCTGTTCCTTAAGTAGGGCAAGCCACTCAGCACTTCACCCTCTGAGGGCCATGGCGTTTGCTCTTCCCGTTGTGTGCAGCATCCTTTCCTCAAAAGTCACTTGGCTCATGCCCTCATTTCTTCCAAGTCGCTGTTCAGATGTCAGCTTGTCTCTGAACCCCCCCCCCCCCCCGAACGTCCTATCAGAAAACCTCGCATTTCAATTTGCCACACCCTATTCCCCTTATTCCAATTTCTTTTTTCTCCAAGGCACTTATTACTATAATATATTACCATTAATATCTGTTCATTCTTTTAAAATTTTCTGCCTACCCCATTATGATATAAGTTTTTGGGAAGCTTGGGCATTATTTGTACTACTGAATTCCAGTGCCTTGAACAGAGCCTTTAAATAGTAGGTACTCAACAAACATTTCTTGAGAGAATAAATGAAATGTAGATTACTATTTTGATTTGTAAGAAAGGACCTAAGGATCATTTGTAGAAAGGACCTAATCCAAACTCAGGGAATCTGGAGAGGTGTTTTTTTTTTTTTTTTTTTTAAGAAATGACTCTAGCCTAGACCTAAAAGATGTGTAGGAGTTAACCAGATGACAAAGAAGAAAGAGAGCGCTCCAGATGGAGGAAAGGAGTGTGCTCGAAAGAATGGTGTGCTTGAAGAATTAAGGCAGTTTATTCTAACTGGAGAGTCATTTGTATTTGGGGCAGCGAGTGGGAGTGGTGAGTGGCAGTGGATAAGGTTGAAGACATAAGTATAGAGGACCTCACCAGGAAGGCTTTGTGTGCTGAACCAATGTGTTGGGAGTTTTACTAAGAGAAATGGCTACCCCTTAGGGTTTTAAGGAGAGAAGTGACGTGCATTTTAGAAAGATCACACCAGCTGCCATGTATAAAATTGATATGGGAGAGAGAAATAGGGGAGAGAAGACTAGATACGGGGCCGCTATAGAAATGTGGGGGAGAAATCATGGCTCCTGCCCTAGAAAGAAAGTGGCAGTGGGGTTAAAGAGCAGTGGCTAGCATCTGAGATATTTATGAGCTTATAATTTGACGTGAGGATAAAGAAAATGGAGAAATCAAGAATGTTTTATAATATCTAAATGTGTATTTGTGCTTAAACAGATAAAATTATAGCATTCCCAACCTTTTTTTTTTTTTTTTTACATATCTGAATTTCCAGTAAATTCCTGAGACACCTGTAAAAGATACGTTTTGCAGTATCCTATGCATGTTTTCCTTGTAAAAGAATCGTAAAACTGGAATAATATTTGCTTATAGAGAATGGATGAATTATGATTTGTTTGGAATAAAACCCATCCCAATGGACTGAAGCCTTAATTTGTGCAAAGTGTTCAGCTATTGGACTGCAAAAAAGTATAAGAAATAACAATTTTTCTTAGTGAGTGTAAATGATAAAAATAGTTGTTGATTTGATCATTTCTATCTTAAATATTTCAGTATTGCAGAATATCAAGAGGATCTAGAAAGTCTAGTCATCTTCTTTATTTGGCTCAGCAGTGTGTTTCGTATTTTGAAAAAAACTCCATGTGACTTTCATAATGGCGGGTACCATTAATTTAGCCCTGTGTGTCAAGCATTATATGAAGTGTTTCACATGCATGTTGTTTCATTCAGTCTTACTACAGTCCTATGAGGGTAGGTACTATTATTGTCCCTATTTAAAAAAATTTTTAATGTTTATTTTTGAGAGAGGGAGGGAGAGAGAGAGAGACGTAGAGCATGAGCAGGGGAGGGACAGAGAGAGGGAGACACAGAATTTGAAGCAGGCTTCAGGCTCCGAGCTGTCAGCACAGAGCCGGACACAGGGCTCAAGCTCGTGAACCACGGGATCATGACCTGAGCTGAAGTCCGACGCTTAACCCACTGAGCCACTCAGGCACCCCTCTTTACTCATGGTTTTAAAAGTGTACCTTGAGAACTTTATAAAAATAAACAAATAACCAGATCAGTATGAAATGAAATTGTTCTTCACTGTATACAGGGCCTAACTTACTAGGATTAGGATCAAATTCCATGGATACAGTGGAATTTTATAACATAAAAGTTGCTGGGGTATGCAACAGCGTGGATGTACTTTGAGGCCATCGTGCTAAATGAAATAAGCCAGTCACAGAAAGACAAATAGCTTGTGATTCCATTTATAGGAGCTACTTAAAGTAGTTAGAAGCACAGAGACAGAAAAGGGGAGGGTAGTTTCCCTGGGGGCCATGGGGAGGAAGAATGAGGAGTTGGTGTTTAATGGGGAAGGAGTTTCATTTCTACAAGATGAAGTGTAATTTGATATTAAAAAAATTTTTTTTAGTGTTTATTTTTGAGAGAGAGAAAGAGAAAGAAAGAAAGAGCGAGGGAGGGGCAGACAGAAAGGAAGACACAGCATCTGAAGCAGGCTCCAGGCTCTGAGCTGTCAACACAGAGTCCGATGTGGGGCTCAAACCCATGAACCCTGAGGTCGTGACCTGAGCCAAGTGGGATGCTTAACTTACTGAGCCACCCAGGTGCCCCTATTATTCCTGTTTTATATGGGAGAAAAAAGCTGAAGCTCTGAAAGGCTAAGTTAACTTGCCTTATATCACATAATAAGTAAATGAGCCAGGTTAGAGTTTCCAGTGTTGTGTGACTTCCTATCCTGCTGTTCCATTGAACCTGTGCCTGTCTTGATTTCCTGGGTTGTCCAAAGAAGCCTGGAAGCAATGTGGATTGACCAGTAGCTCTTCAGCAAAGTCTAGAACTTTGCACTCATCCATCAGTCCTTGTAATAAGTGCCCCTTAATTTTTCTAATTATAACTCATCTCTCAATTAATAATAATGTATTTTATTGAGCTTTGCGTCCACAGATTTGTGTGTTCCTTTCAAGCTCCTCAATTGCTTCTGCATAGCTAAGCAATAATTATTCCATTTCTTTAATCTGACAAATGTGAAAATCAGCAATAGTGTGGGGACCCTTAACTTGCAGTGTTCCCTGTGTTAATTTCTTTTTAAGTTTCCAGTGCTCACATTTTCCTTGCATTTAATATGCATCATAAAAGTGTCTCTTTGGCAAGTTCATTGCATATGCTCTTTGATTGCAGTTAGAGCCTTTGGAATTGCTGTTAGGCATAGTGGAAATAATTAGCAGTTTAGGCCTATGCTGGTTTTAGAACAAATAACTGCAGTTGGTTAGTTTCTCAAATAACTTAATTATTGTTAATCAGTGTCTTAATACGATCCTCTATAGTCGTGTAGTTGAAGGGTAACAACTGCCCACTCAGCACATATTTCCCTTTCTCTGGGGAAGAATAATTTCATGTCTTTTACAGCTCAAAGCAGATAAAGATAAGCTTTTGATGTGTCTGTAATTTTAAAAGGAAGTATTTAGTAATTTGACAGAAAACAATGAAGGAAATTGCTCACTTTTTTTTTTTTTTGTGAATATTCAGAGTTGCTGGATAATAACAGTGACCTTAAGTGACAAATAGCCTACGTAATAAAGTTAACTTGAGGTCTTTCATTTCATTCATTCGCTGAAAATATTTCTTTTGAAAAGCAAAGCGTTTAATAAACCTAAGCAAAGGGAAACTAGAGGCATCTTTCCCCAACAATCAAATTAACAAGGAAAAAAAAAAAAGGCGAAAACTGGTTAATCTGTTGTGTTTGGAGTAAGAGAAGGTACATGGGCACCTGTGAAGTAATGCTCAGTTATGGGTGAAGTGTAGAGATTCTCAATGACGAAGTCGTTAGTGGGATATGGACATGTGCACTGAGTGGGGCTTTAGGAGTTCACGTCTCCCACCTCCAGTACCTGTAGGTGGATTCGTGTTTTGGGATACAGATGTATAAACAAATCTTCCTCCTTTATGTGACAGAAATGATGTCTGCTAATAGTTATGTAGATAATCTTTACATATATTCTTTGTATGGTATTTTTGATATTTCCTAAATTCTTCATCAGGAGTTAGATATCTATGAGTAGCATTAGTAGCAAATGCTATGTGTGCCTAAAAAATGAGTTAATATCATTAGTCTATTGAGAAACGTATGTAATACGAACTGTCTATATTTTTAAGCTTGCCTGGATATTTGGCTGAAAATTTTTCTCCTTTACGTTTTTGTTTTTTTTTTTACCCTTTTACTGTTTTATTTTTTTTGCAACTTTGTTGAAGTATAGTTGATGTTCAATGAACTGGACATTTTTAAAATTATATACTTTGGTGTTTTGACATATGTCTATCCCTATGACACCATCATGACAATCAAGATAATGAACTACCTGTAACCTCAAAGTTTTCCTCGTGTCCATTTGTAACCTATTCTTTGTTCCATGCCTGTGTTCAGGCACCATATGTTTCCTATATATCACTATAAATTAGCTTTCACTTTCTAGAATTTAAAAAAATTTTTTAATGTTTATTTATTTTTGACAGAGAGAGAGAGAGCGAGCGAGCATGAGCAGGGGAGGGGCAGAGAGAGAGGGAGACACAGAATGTGAAGCAGGCTCCAGGCTCCGAACTGTCAGCACAGAGCCCCATGTGGGGCTCGAACTCATGAACCGTGAGATCATGACCTGAGCCGAAGTCGGAAGCTCACCCAACTGAGCCACCCAGGCGCCGCTCACTTTCTAGAATTTTAGATACATGGAATCATACAGTATGTACTCCTTTTGTTTGGTTCCTTTCACTAAGTGTAATTATTTTGAGATGTATACATTCTGTATCAGTAGTTCATTTTTGTTGTTGTTGTGGAATAGTGTTTCATTGTGTAATGTATATACTGCTATACCTTTATCCATTCTTCTGCTGACGACCATTTGATTCGTTGGCAGTTTTGGGCAATTCCAGTAAAGCTGGTATAAACATTCACGTTTGTGTGGACTTAATGCTTGCATGTGTCTTCACTAAACACTGAAGTGTGGAGTGGCTGAGCAACTATTTAACTTTTAAGAAACCAAAAAGACTTTGTAACTTAGTTGACTTGGTCAGTTGGGGCTGCTATAACTAAGTGGCATAGACTGAGTGACTTAGAAACAGACATTTATGTCTCAGTTCTGGAAGCTAGAAGTCCAAGATCAGGATGCCAGTATGGTTGTGTTCTGGTGACTCCTCTTGTCTGGGTTGGAATGCCTCTGTCTCCTTGTATCCTCACATGGTAGAAAGAGTAGAAGAGAGCTCTTCTGGGTCCCTTTTATAAGAGCACTAATCCCATTCATGAGGGCTCTGCTCTCATGAGCTAATCATTTCCCAAGGACCCCACCTCCTAATGGCATCACATTGGGAGTTAGGATTTCACCATAAGAATTTGGGGGGAAAACAGATGTTCATTCCATGAGAGTAGTTGTCCATGTAATAGTTCCCACTAGTAAGTGTGTGAAAGTTCTAATTGTTGTACATCTTTGTTAACACTTGTTACAGTTGGTCTTCCTAATTTTACTTTTTCTTGTGTATGTAATGTAACTCATCAGATAACCAGCTGATCCAGTACCATTTGTTGAAAAAAATATTTATTTCTCCATTGAATAACACATTGAATTCACATCATTTGAATGTGTATTTATGGAACTGTTTGTGAACCTTCTGTTTTGTGCCATTAAGGATACATTTATCTCTTTGCCAGTACCCAAATGGATTGATTACTGTTGTTTCGTAGTTAGTCATGAAATCAGGGAGGGTAGGTCCTCAAGCTTTGTTTTCGTTATGTTAAAATATCTTTAGCTGTTCTAGATCCCTTCCATTTTAGTCAAAATTTTAAAATTATTTATCATTTTCTGCACATAACACATTACCGCTACTGCTGAAAGTTTGATTTGGATTGTACTGAATCTGTAGATCAGCTTGGCGAAGAGACCTTTTAAGCAACATCAGGTCTTAAAACACATGAGCGTGATATATCACTCCATTTATTTAGGTCATCTTTATTTTTGCTCAGCAATATTTTTTATTTTTTAGTGTATACATCTGGATATCCTTTCTTTGAGTTGATCGTAAATATTCTCATGGTTTTTGTTGCAACTCTGTATGGAATTGAGTTTTAAATTTCATTTTTCAAATTTTTGTTACTAATGTATATTTAATTGGCTTCTAATATGGTAACTTGTATTCCATGACCTTGCTAATTTCACTTGTTACTTTTAGTAGTTATTTTGTAGATTCTCTGTTAATATCTACATAAATAATCATATCATTTCTATGCAGAGAACTTTTTTTTTCTTTTCATTATCTATTTGCTTTTAATTTATTTCTTGCTTCTTTTATTACATTGGTTCTGACCTCCAGTGCAGTGCTGTATATAAGTGGTAATAATGAATGTCATTGCTTCCTTCCCAATCTCAAGCTGAAAGCAGTCAGACTTACTAGTGTAGGATTTGTTTTTTAATGATGCTTTTCTTCAGTTTAAGTAATTTACCTACTCTTCATAATGTGATAAGAGTTTTTATCAATAAGGCATCTTGCATTTTGTCAAATGCTTTTTCTGCTTGTATTGAAATAAGAGTATTTTTTCTTACTATATCAATATGCTAAATTATATAGATTGATATTTGAAGTTTTTAAAAGTTTACTTATTTATTGAGAGAGAGAGAGAGAGAGAGAGAGAGAGAGAGAGAGAGAGAACACAGGAGAGGAGGGGCAGAGAGAGAATCCCAAGCAGGCATTGCTCTGTCAGCATAGAACCCAATGTGGCGCTTGATCCCACAAGCCGTGAGACCATGACCTGAGCTGAAATCCAGAGTTGGATGCTCAAGTGACTGAGCCACTCAGGTGCCCTTGATATTTGAATATTACATCAAGATTGCATTCACAGCACAAACCATACTTGGTTTTAGTATATTATCCTTTATACAAAATAATTTGGATTCTAGTTACTAACATTTTGTAAGGAGTTTTTACATTCATCAGGCAAGTTGGCTTGTAGTTTGTTTTGTTTTGTTTTGTTTTGATTTTGGGATCAGAGTAATGCTATACTCATAAATGAGTTGGGAAATATTTCCTTTCCTATAATTTGTGTGTGTGTGTAATTGGTATTATTTGTTCTTTAAGTGTTTGATAGGATTCACCAGCAGAGTGATATGGGTCTGTAGTTTTTCTTGTGGGTAGATCTTAACTATGAATCAGTATCTTTAATAGATACTGGGCTATTTGGGTTTTCTATTTTTTTTTCCCTGAGTGAGTTTTGGTAATTTGTGCTTTACAAGGAATTTATCCATTTCATTCGGTTGTCAGATTTACTGAGAGAATGTTGTTCATGATATTAATCTTTATTAATCTTTCAATATCTGTAGCAGTTTAATCTGTCTCAATTTTGGTAATTAATTCTTTTATTTATGATCAGTTCAGTCCTAAGCTTGTAAATTTTTTTCATCTTCTCAAAACCAGTTCTTCATTTTATTGATTTTTTTCTATGGCTCTAATTTTTTTTTATTGATTTCCATTCTGATCTTTATTATTTTCTTTCTTTTTCCTAATTTCGGTTTATTTGTTCTGGGTTGTTGTTGTTGTTGTTGTTGTTTTTGTTTTTTTAATTTCTAAGGTAGAAGTTGATGTCACCATTTTATGATCTTTATTCTTCGTAATGTAGGCATTTAGTCCTGTGCATTTCTCTCTAATCAGTGGCATCTCACAAATTATGTACCACATTTCTATTTTCCTACAATTCAAAAAAACTTTTTCATCAAATTATTATGCTGTATACTTAAACTTACACAGTGCTGTATGACCATTTTATTTCAACAAAATTAGGGAAAAAATGCAATCTCTTTTCATTTCTCTTGTCCTCTTTAATTTCTTCTTTGATGTGGGGATTATTTAGGTACATGTTGTTTAATTTCCCCATATTTGGTGTTTTCCAGGTATAGTTCTTCTACTCTTGTCTTACTCAATTGCATTGGGGTCCGAGAACATATTTTGTATGACTCTGATCATTTACAATTTATTCAAAGTTCAAATTTATTTACAATTTATTCAAATTTATTCAAAGACTATGATCTCTCTTGCTTACTGTTTCATGTGAAGCTGAATAGAATGTGTATTCTTCTCAGGGGGACACCTGGGTGGTTCATTCGGTTAAATGTCACTCTTGATCTCTGCTCAGGTCATTATCCCAGGGTCATAGGATTGACCCCCGTGTGGGGCTCTGTGCTGAGCATGGAGCCTGCTTGGGATTCTCTCTCTCGCTCCCCCCCCTACTCAAATGCTCTCTCTCTCTCTTTCTTTCTCTGTCTCTCTCTCCCAAAAAGAAAAAAAAAAAAAAAAAAAAAAAAAAAGGAAATGTGTATTCTTCCCTTACTGGATGAGATGTAAGTTAAACTGATTGGTAGTGTTTTCCAACTCTTCTGTATACTTACTGAATTTGTATGTGTTTTCTGTCAGTTTTTGAGAAAAGAAAGTTGAAATATGAAATATCTCAATATAATTTTGTAGCTTTGCCTGTTTCTCCTTGCTGTTTGGTCTGTTTCTGTTTTAAGAATTTTGAAACTCCGTTATTAGGTCTGCTTGATGAGCTGACACCTTTATTATGATGAAAAGACCTTCATTATCCCTGGTGAAATATTTTGCTCTGAAATTTACTTTGTCTGTTGTTGCTATAGCCATGCCAACTTTCTTGTTACCAGTATTACTGTGGTGTACCTTTTTGCATTGTTTGAATTTTATAAACTACTCTGTCTTGATATTTGAAGTGAGGTTCTCATAGGTGGCTGTGGTTGAATCTTGCTGTTTATCTAATTATAAATCTTTTAATTTGGGTCACATGCCAATTATATTTAATATGATTTTTTGATATAATGAGATTTAAATCTGCCACCTTGCTACTTGTTATTTGTTTTTCATTTTTCCTGTCTTTTCTCCCCCACTGGTCAGCTCTTTCTTCTTTTTTGCCTTTTTGTTTGACTAATTAATAATTTTAATGGCCCTATTTTATCTCCTTTGTTGTCTTGATAATGTAATTCTATACTGTACTATTACAAAAGTTGCATTATTGTTTTTACACACCTCTAAAACATATCATAGTCTGCCTTCAGGCAATAGTTATGTCATTTCACATTTGGTATAAGGTTGTTGCAATAGTATTTTTCCCTTTTGGCATTTGTGATATTGTTGTCATACATTTCATTGATATATAAATGCTGTAAATTCCTTGCTACATTCTTTTTTTTTTTAAATAATTTTCTTTTAAAATATTTAGATAATGGTGGGAAAAATGTTATATAGGCTCACAAAATTACCATTTCTTGGATGTTTACATTCTTTTATGTAATTATACATATTCATCTGATAAAATTTTCCAGTGCTCGGAGGGCTTCATTTAACATTTGTTACAGTGCAAGTCTGTTGCAAATGAATTATTTCAGTTTTTATGTGTCTGAATGAAAAAAATATTTATTTTATCTCATTTTTGAGAGATAGTTTGGGCATAGAATCCTAGGTTGACAGTACTAAAATGCTTTAAAGTATTTATTGAAATAATTTAGAGATATTGCATTGTCACTGATATGAACTCCGTCGTGCTTTGTTCTTCTCTGTGTAACGTGTCTTTTTCTCCTGGTGCTTTAAAAAAAATTTTTTTTTAATGTTTATTTATTTTTGAGAGAGAGAGAGAGACAGGGTGTGAGCGGGGAAGGGATACAGAGAAAGGGAGAGACAGAATCCGAAGCAGGATCCAGACTCTGAGCTGTCAACACAGATCCTGACGGGGGGGCTCAAACCCATGAACCGCAAGATCATGACCTGAGCTGAGGTCAGATGTTTAACCGACTGAATCACCCAGGTGCCCCTCTCCTAGTGTTTTTTTTTTTTAATTTTTTTTTTCAACATTTATTTATTTTTGGGACAGAGAGAGACAGAGCATGAACGGGGGAGGGGCAGAGAGAGAGGGAGACACAGAATCGGAAACAGGCTCCAGGCTCCGAGCCATCAGCCCAGAGCCCGACGCGGGGCTCGAACTCACGGACCGCGAGATCGTGACCTGGCTGAAGTCGGACGCTCAACCGACTGCGCCACCCAGGCGCCCCACTCCTAGTGTTTTTAAGACTTTCTCTACATCACTGTTACTGAGCAGTTAGATCATGATGCATTCTTTTGTAGTTTTCTTCATGTTTCTTGTGCTTAGTTTTTGTTAAGCTTTACATCTTTATTATTGTCAAATTTGGAGATTTTTAAGCCATTATTTCTTCAGATATGTTTTTTGTCCTCTTTTCCCCTTCTTTGAAGACTCTAATTGCACCTATATTATGCCAGTTAATATTGTCCCACAGGTCAGTGATGCTGTGTTCATTTTTGTTTTTAAGTCTTTTAAAACATTTTTTTTCTCAGTTTCATTTGGGATTATTTTTTAATGTTATTTTTCTAACCGAACGTTGACATACAACGTTATATTAGTTTCATGTATACAACACGGTAATTTGACAATTCTGTACATTACACGTTGTTCACCATGGTAAGTGCAGTTGCCATCTGTCACCGTACAATGTTATTACAGTGTTTTGATTATATTCCTTGTGTTTTATGTTTCATCTCCATGACTATTTTATAACTGATAGATTGTACCTCTTGATCCCCCTCACGTATTTCATTCATCCCCCCTCCCCACTTATTTCCCTCTGGCGTCTACCAGTTTGTACTCTGTATTTATGAATCTTTAAAAAAATTTTTGTTTAATGTTTGTTTATTTTGAGAGGGGGGCGCATACAGCACCAGTAGGGGAGGGGCAGAGAGAGAGGAGAGAAAGAATCCCAGGCAGGCTCAATGCTGTCGGCACAGAGCCCGATGTAGGGTTCAAATTCCTGAAACTGGGATTGTGACCTGAGCTGAGATCAAGAATTAGAGGCTTAACTGACTGAGGCACCAAGGCGCCCTTGTACTTATGAATGTTTTTAAAAATATGGAATACTTCACAAATTTGTGTCATCCTTGTGCAGGGGTTATGCTAATCTTCTCTCTGTTGTTCCAATTTTAGTGCATGTGCTGCCAGAGTGAGCAGTGAGATCGTTTATATTGCTGCATTTTCAAGTTCAGTGATATTTTCTTCTGCAATGTGTAACCTGCTATTAATCTTATCAAGTGTATATTTACTCTCAGATGTCGTAGTTTTATCTGATCTCATTAATCTCATTGTAGTTTAAAAAATTTTTTTAAATGTTTATTTTTGAGAGAGAGAGAGAGAGAGAGAGAGAGAGAGAGAGAGAACACGAGCGGGGGAGGGACACAGAGAGGGAGACTCAGAATCTGAAGCAGGCTCCGAGCTCTGAGCTGTCAGTACAGAGCCCAACGTGGGCTCGAACTCATGAACTGCGAGATCAGAACCTGAGCTGAAGTCGGATGTTCAACTGACTGAGCCACCCAGGCACCCTAACTCATTGTAGTTTTAATCATAAATTCAGTATGATCTTTTTTATATCTTCAAGGTTTTACTTAGCATGTTCAATCTTACAGTTTTTTGAACACATGGAATGCAATTATAATACTCATTTTAATGTTCTTGTCTGCTCATTCCATCCTCTGTGTTAGCACTGAGTCTTTTGATTTATCGATTTTTCTTCTCATTGTATATAGTTATTTTTGCCCTCATTTAATGCCCGCTAATTTTTGATTGGATGCCAGACATGCGATGTTTCACCTTGTTGGGAAAAAAATTTTATGTTTCTTATAGTCGAATTTTGTTATGGAATGTGGTTATAAATTATTTGGATACAGTTTGATCCCTTCACATTTTGTTTTTGGTATTTATTAGTCAGTACCAGAGTAGCATTTAGCCTAGGGATAATTATTTTCTACTTCTGAGGCAAGACCATTCTAAATCTTCTACCCAATGCCCCCAGGAATTATGAGGGTTTGTAGTCTGGCTCTTGATAACCAGTATTATTCTCAGTCCTTTCTGAGTGTCTATTCTTTTCTCTCTAATCTCTCTGTTGGCTTCCCTCTCCTCCCCCACCGTCATCTGGTAGTCTCATTCCATGCATACTGTGCTTAATACTGAATGGAATCTTCATGCAATTCTCTGGAGTTTTCTCGTGCTTATCTCTTCTCTTTTGATAATCTGCCCTGCGAAATTTTGTGTCTGTTTTCCTGGTCTATCAGACATGTCTCCTCATCTCAGGGAATGTACTGGGCTCACCCCCAAGTTCCCTTGCCTGTGCTTCAGCCTGAAAAGTCTCTCAAGGAAATCAATTGGGACAATCACAGACAGAATCTTGTTTCTCATGTCGTCTTCATAGCCCAGTGTCCAATGTCTTTAAAACCTTTGTTTCAAATATTTTCTTCAGGTTCCTATCTTTTTAGTTGATACTGTAAATTCAGGGTTTTTTTTAATTCATTTTGGGCAGAATTGGAAGTCACAGATTCACTGAAAAAAGCAGGCATCAAGTTGTTTTATAGATTTTGATTTTATACAGATTGTCTGTTAGTAGAGCAGAAGTTATGTGTTGTAGCTAGTAAAATAATTTATAAGTCTAACCAGAAATTGTTCACTAAGGAAGAGATCTATATGACAAATAGCATAAAAGAGATGGTTTGTTGTGGTTCTTATTATTTCATCTTGTGAGTATCTGCATCTATATTTATATTACATCTCTACTTTAGCCATGATTTTTGAAATGAGAATTTTGATGTGAACAAAATACTTTTGTACATTGAAACCTATATAACTTCCAGAAGCACAGATTTGTTATTTCTTTGTACAGAAAAAGCTGCAAAATTAGCAAGCCTGTTAGATACGGTTTTCCTATAATTAGTGATAACACCTGACTTAATTCAAAACTTCACTCTAACATAGTAACATTGTGAAAGCACAAAGAACTGAGTTGATTTTTGCAATATGTAACAAATATTTTTGGGTTGAAAATTAGAACATATCATAGGCATGGTAATTAACACTATAAATTGTAGCGAGTCCTTATGCTCAAGACATAGACATTTTAGGGACACCTGGGTGGGTCAGTCAGTTAAGCATCCCACTTGTGATTTCAGCACAGGTCTTGATTTCACTATTTCACTGTTTCTAGGATTGAGCCCTGTGTGTTGGGCTCTATGCTGATAGCACTTGGGATTCTCTCTCCCTCTCTCTGCCCCTTCCCCGTTTGCACTCTCTCCCCTTCTTTCTCTCTCAAAAATAAATAAGCATTAAAAAAAAAAAAAAGACAGACATTTTAGCACCTTTGCCTGTGAATTTACTGTTAAACCTCACAGTCATAATTTATCCATGTTGTGGTCAGGAAAGCCACTATTGGAGAAATGGACTTGGTCATTGTCATCTTAGGGCAGGTACATCCTTGCCTTAAGTTTACACTGAAGATTGAAGACTTGGGCTTTTAGTTTTATATTAAATCCCATCTCAGTAGGTTTAATGATTTTCTGAAAGAGTATTCAAAATTTGTTATTCAAAAATATATGAAATGTATCCAAGCAGTTTGTCTTTTTTTTTTTTTTTTTTTTAACATTTATTTATTATTCAGAGACAGAGAGAGACAGATGGTTAGCAGGGGAGGGGCAGAGAGAGAGGGAGACACAGAATCTGGAGCAGGCTCCGGGCTCTGAACTGTCAGCACAGAGCCCGACGCAGGGCTTGAACTCACAAACCTAGAGATTGTGACCTGAGCCAAAGTCGGACGCTTAACTGACTGAGCCACCCAGGTGCCCCAAGCAGTTCATCATTTGTAACACATGTATATTACAGTGAAGGATGCCAGTAGTTGGAGAAATTGTGGGCATGGGGAAAGGAGGTATATGGGAAACTTTGTACTTTCCTCTCAGTGTTGCTGTGAACTTAAAAATTACCTAGTGAATAAAGTTTATTAATTAAAAAAGACATAATTTATGTATTCCTAATAAAACTATCATTGGGAAGATGATTTTACAACAGTTTTGCCCCCTTTCTCATGCTGCCAGTAATCAGAAATGAAAGCAATAACCTACAATACATATGCAAAATTTAGAAGTTGAAGTATGAGTCCCCCAAATGTTCCCTGATGTCCATGCTTATAAAAATGAACCACATTATTCAATTAGACTGGTTCAATTTACAGTATTGGGGAGAAAGGAACATGTGAATTGAAGTTGTTGAACTACAGTGAAATTTGATGCTGAAACTGAATTTAAGCATTTTATAAAATTTTAAGAGATGTTACCTAAATATTAAGACCATTGTGCAAATAATATATTCAAGTTTTCAAGTGTATGTGTAAACAGACATAGTTTTTTGTTATGAAACTGAGTGAAGTTAAATATTGTGCCATTTAAAGCATTTAAGAATAAGTTGTGTGCTGTGTATCACATTGTGAAATACAAAACTAGCTGTCACCATGTTAGCCCACAAAAATTACAGATTTTGTTTTTCAGATACACAGGCAACAATACCCAATAACCAAAAATAATTGATTAACAATTTTTAAACTTTCTAACATTTAGTTTTTGTTTTTAAATGTTATATGTTTATTTTTGATAGAGGAAGAGAGAGAGAGAGAGAGAGAGAGAGAGAGAGAGAGAGAATGAATGAATGAGGGGCAAAGAGAGAGGGAGGGAGAGAATCCCAAGCAGGCTCTGCACTGTCAGCTCAGAGCCTGATGTGGAGCTTGAACTCCCAAACCTTGAGATCATGACAGGAATCAAAGTTGGATGCTCAACTGACTGAGCCACCCAGGGACCTACCCCCTAACATTTAGTTTTTAAAATTTAGATTTGACAATAATAATCTAAGGTTGTATATATATCGTATATTATTTCATGTGCTAAAGCCGTATTTTCAGCGGTGTGATAGAGTCAGTTTATGCTGTCTCTTGAGGATCAGGATTTTTAAAAATTGTAGTAAGAATACTTAAAATGAGATCTACCCTCTTAACATATTTTTCAAGTGTACAATATAGTATTATTGATTATGAGCATAATGCTGTACAGCAGATCTCTGGAACTTACTCATCTTGCATAACTGAAACTTTATACCTGTTGACCAGGATAGCTCTCCATTTCCACCTTCTTTCAGTCCCTGGAAACCAGCATTTTACTCTCTCTTTCTATGAGTTTGACTTTTTAGATACCTCATGTAAGTTGCCTCATGCAGTAATTGTCCTCTACCGACTTATGTCGGTAGCATGATGTCTTGACCTAGTTGTTAACCATTAGTAGCTTGAAGGAGCCAATGGTAGGAATATTTATAGCACATAAAATGGAAAACACCAGAAATCAGGTTTTTGTTTTGTTTTGTTTTGTTTCCAGAGAGCTAGTTTGCCAATACATTTCTAAATACTTGACTGAAAGTACTTCTGATGGTTGTTTTTGATTTTTTTCTCACACCTCGCCAGAGTCTTTCATTTATATTACTCTGTCAGGTTCCTGTAGGCATTTGGGGTTCTGATCTTCGACTAGAGGAAAACACAGATATTTCACCAGGCAGGTCAGAGAGAGCTGGGAGCAGTGCTCCCAGCTGATTGATGACCATGGACATTTGCTTCAGTTTGGTCTTTTCCCACCTGGAAATCCACCAGGGCATTTGTGCCACAGAGTCAGGGCAGGCTCCAAATCTATACCTGCCATTTCAGGAGAGTAAGATAGTTCAGGAGAGTATGAATTTTAAGGCATTGATGAACCGGCAGCCATCGAAGAAAGACCCTGACATATAGAGACTCTGGAAGCAGGCAGATTCAGCTTCCTAAGGGGAAAAGGATAGTGAAGGCTGAGTTTGCTGAGGAGCAGTATGCATTCATTCTCTGCTGGACACAACCTCAGTGCTTATTTTTGGACACACATGCATCTATCTTTGGGCACACATGCACCTTTAGGACCTGATCAATTTTATGCAGAACATCTGTTATTCTTCCCAGATGGAGGTTGAAGATACATGGCTCGCCACACTCAGAAGAAAAAAAAAATCTCTCATAAAAAAAAGAAATGCATCAACTTCCATGGCTGGTGCTGAGATAGATCTGTGAAGAGAAGAAACCTCCCAGACAGTGATTGTAGGGGAAGGTTTAGGACAGGAGGACACCTGGATCATAGGTTTCTGGACTCCACGGGCAGAGGAGGTCACAGTAGCAGCAGTCTGTTCCAGAGGTGTTGTTCTAGGGTAATTAATTATTCTGGTGGAGAGTTTGTATTCCCTTAGAATAGAAAGAAACCATGTGGTGGATCACCAAAGCATGGTTTACTATGAAGCCAGAGAAGTGTAAGCTTACATTGGAGATGCTGTAGGAGTGATTCAGATGTTCATATGCTTTTGTGGAGTTTGAAATAGTTGGCTATTTTAAGTGCATTTGACTGAGATCACTGCCCCTTTCTAGTAAAACTTCTCTTCCACCATGCTTCCTGTTCTCGCAGGT
Organism: Puma concolor; assembly: GCF_028749965.1. Classification (NCBI taxonomy): domain Eukaryota; kingdom Metazoa; phylum Chordata; class Mammalia; order Carnivora; family Felidae; genus Puma; species Puma concolor. The sequence goes on along the minus strand of NC_141667.1, from coordinate 142,728,796 downwards.
GGTGACCATAGACATTTACGGGGCCCTTCTAAGGGGACATTGTGTTGGAGATATTTGAACTGCAATTTGAAAAGGCATTTAGAATATTTCCATATAACAGAAAACAATTTCACTTGGTTATTAATAATCCCCAGGGTTATTTATTAAGCCAAAATGTATTTTGAATTATTTGTCCAACGGTCTTTAATAAAGTTAACACTCAGTAATATTTTTTATCAGGAAAACTCAGAAATAAAATAATATGTTTGAAAATATTATCTAAGTAGCAAAATAACTCCCAGGTAAATACCTGGATGTCTTGAGTGAGTGTTTAGACACAGGGCTTCCTGATCTTGTGAGAGGGCTGAGCGTTGATAGGGGGGCCAAATTTCTCTGTGTAAAATACTTGAGATTATGGAGGTAAGAGATGCATATTTCGAGTCTGGTTTGGTTTTGTTAATTGAGGAAGACAGGAGAAAAGAAAATGTGTTGTAATTGAATATATGAGGAGAACTTTTATAAAGGCTGGCAATTTGGAAGCTGTAAAGGAGAAGATAGGTATATGTGACTGCAAACATTGCATGTGTATTTTTTTGCATGCCAAAGATATCATAAACAACGTGAAAACCTAAGGAATATATTGGGAAATACCCTATCATAATATGAGAGGTGAATGGACAATATCAATAAAGTGCAAAATATAAAAGGGTGGAAACTAAAAGATAAATAATCCCATGAAAAAAATGAACAATGAATATTTTTAAAAAATCCAGTTTATGGTGAAGACCATGGCTGGTAAACTTCCACTCAGTCTCACTGTGTTTGGAAAAATGAAAATGTAAGTAACAGTGAGCATTCATTTCACCTCCATGAGATTGGCAGGTAGTTAAATTAGTGATAATTCCTTTTGCTGGCATGGATGCTGGAGAAAAGTGTATACTCATGTAATTTTAGTAGAAATATGAGTTATTACATCTTTTAGGTGAGCAATTTAGTGAGATCTAGAAAATTTAAATATACACATAAACTTTGACCCAGCATTAAAGCTCTTGTGACTCTATTCTAAATAAATTAGAATATTAGGGACTTGTGCATATGTGTGCAACTGCTACGCAGTTGGCAATGACAACAAATTGAAAATGAAATTAATGTCACCTAAGGAGGAGAATGATTGAATAAACTGTGGTACATTTATTGCACAGAATGTTATGCATTTGTTATAAGGAGTGGGTTAGAGCTTTACCCACTGACCAGCATAAATTTCCATGATGTATTGTTATCTAAGGAACGGAAATTGCAGAAGTGTATATAAAACATGATCACATTAAAAATAAAGTGTCAAAGAGCCCTTTGATTTTATTTTCTATGCATAGAATAATATGGAAATAAACACGTAGGGTTATTTGTGTTGGTTATTTGATATGTGTTGTTCAGGCAAAGGAAAGAAGGGAGAGGCCAAAATAAGACTATAAGAAACAGGAAGTTCCCAGATTAAATAAAGGACATGATATAGGATTCAATTCATACAAAAGTTATACCTATATATGTGTAAAAATGTGTGTACATGTGAGAAAGGGGAGATGTTTTAAAATGTGGTCACTATGGAGTGCCTGGGTGGCTCAGTCATTTGGGTGTCTGACTCTTGATCTCAACTCAGGTCATGATCCCACAATTTGTGGGACTGAGCCCCACATAGTGCTCAACGCCCTGTGTTCTCTCTCTCTCCCTCTTTCTCTGCCTCTCTCCTACTTACTCTCTCCCAAAACAAATAAATAAAAATAAATAAAAAATAAAACATGCTAATTATTATGGCTTAAATTTAACTTCCCCAAATTCACAGGGGAAGCCCTAACTCCCGTGTGACTGTGTTTGGTAATAGAGTCTTTAAGGAGGTGAGTAAGGTTAAATGAGCTCACAAGTGTTGGGCCCTGATCCAAGAAGAGAAGATGATATCAGGGGTTTGTGTGCACAGAGAAAGGGCCATGTGAAGCCCCAACAAGGGGGTAGCCATCTGCAAGGCTCAGAGGCCTCGGAAGAAACCTAACCTACCAATATCTTGATCTCGGAATTCAGCTTCCAGAACCCTGAGAAACGAATTTCTGCTCTTCAAGTCACCTGGTCTGTACTGTGTTGTTATGGCAGGCCCTCGCAAACTCCTAGTACTGCCATCAAATTGTTTAATGTGAATTACCTCATCATTTCAGGTGACTTTGTCCTTTTTTCCTCTGATGTGTCTATCCTATGTGATTTTCTTTTCCACAGTGAGAAAAAATTACTTCTAGAGCTATTATTTTTTTTTAAATTTTTTAATGTTTATTTATTTTTGACAGAGACAGAGTGTGAGTTGGGGAGGGGCAGAGAGAGGGAGACCCAGAATTCCAAGCAGGTTCCAGGCTCTGAGCTGTCGGCACAGAGCTCAAAGCAGGGCTTGAATTCACGACTGTGAGATCATGACCTGAGCTGAAGTCAGACGCTTAACCATTTGAGCCACCCAGGCAATCCTAGAGCTATTATTTTTAAAATGAGATTTTTGAAATAAATAATTTTAAAAAATGAGATAAGAAGGAATAGAAGGTAGTAGGCACTGGAATCAAAAAGGTCCATGCCACCTGACCAAACTCAGCAAAATGGAAAACTAAAGTTATGTCTCATATAGTGTTGGAAAGGGGCAGAAGCACCCCACAGGAGCCTAGGAAGAAAGTTTATAGACAGTGAGGAGATAATAGCTGCTCAGAGGAAAACAGAGATGCAGAATCAGATAGCCCTGGAGGAAATTAAAAGAACTTTTAGCTTTTGTGAACTGGTGGTACCTTATGACTGTTTTCAGACTTCCATGAAATTTCACATATCTTTCTAAGATATTTCTTTTTCTGATAACTTGAGTTGAATATCTGCCTTGGGACCCAATGTCTACTAGAAAAATATACAAGATTTGCTCTGTCTTGTTACAGAGAAATCTGATTGCCATTGCTTACAAAGTTTTATCCCCATTGTTGCCTGACACCCCATCAAAGACCAAGGGCTCCAGGATCTGTGAAATTCTCCCATTTACAGAATGTACTTCCTCTCCACCATTGCTGTGAAGCTATCATTATAACCTATTTGGTCTTGAGCTTGTGGTAAGATGAAAGGGGAGAGACAACCACCCAATTGAAAGATAAACTGAAGGCAATCATTATTTGAAAAAAAAAAAATGTGTTGGGGCGCCTGGGTGGCGCAGTCGGTTAAGCGTCCAACTTCAGCCAGGTCACGATCTCGCGGTCCGTGAGTTCGAGCCCCGCGTCAGGCTCTGGGCTGATGGCTCGGAGCCTGGAGCCTGTTTCTGATTCTGTGTCTCCCTCTCTCTCTGCCCCTCCCCTGTTCATGCTCTGTCTCTCTCTGTCCCAAAAATAAATAAACGTTGAAAAAAAAAATTTTTAAAAGAAAAAAAAAAGAAAGAAAAAAAAATGTGGTTGAAGAAAAGATTTCACAACTGAGGTATTTTGCCACATTTGCAGAATAAAAGCTACAGTCAGCACTGTCACTGTTGCCTTGATGAACTACAGTGAGATCAACATTTGACTTCGGGTTTTGTTGAATTCATCAAGGGCTTGATGTCATTGTTACCTAGTTTGTTTCTTAAGGAAGCTCCTGTTTTCTGCTTCATTACCTCTGATTTATCTTTCAGGGTCTCCTTGGACTAAAGCACCTTTGCTAAGATTCTCTCCCTGCCCAAGAGCCTAAAATGGCTCACAGTCTTTGGTGCCCTTTGATGGGTTTGCCAGTTTGATGGGTTTGTCCTTTTGTGCTTAGTTTATCCATTAGTTCTTCATCAACTGCTGATGAAATTGGGCCACACTTTGCTACTCTCTTCACATAGCTTTAGCATTTTACCGTTACACATTTCATGTGCTGTTTACTCTATAGGAGTCTCTTCCCTTACATGTTTTACTTGTGTGAATTCTTCCCTGCTTTGTGGTCAACTTCATGTCTTTCCCTTACTCTGAAGTATGTTCTGATCCATCTCGTGATTAAGCCAACACCTACTTTTGACTTTCTCACATACTCAGAATTTATTTCACACAGTTTAGTTGGACATTTGGTTGTAAAAATAAGAGAGCCTGTTCAGAATGCTGTTGTGGGGAAACAAACCAAAAAAACTCCATGCAGGGATGAAAACCTATAGATGGGCTACTCATTGCTCTCAAAACCACAGCTTGTGATATACTCAAGTAGTCAAATGAATGCTCCTGAAGTTCCCTGACTTTTTTGCCAGAGGGAAGGGAAGTGATGGTATTCTGACTACAAACAGCTGTAAACACTAGATCCTTAAAATGGTTCTGTTATCGTACACACTCTTGAAGAAGACTGTGTCCTCAGGGTCAAATTGTGTTGACTATACGTTGAGTAGGAGTTCCAAAGTACTTAAAAATTTCTCTGTTCTTTGAAAGCCTTAGGTGTGATTAGCTCCCTTCCTGAAACCAAACTCTTCAATATAAAATCTAAAAAACAGGGAAGGATTTCCATCCTCATAAAACTTAAATAACAACCCAAACTTACCATTTTTGATAAAATTTGGCCGAATATAGAAGCATAGCTCCAGTTGAGAAAGGAGGGTGAAATCTGATTGTAAGGCTTCTTATTTTTTTCATTTACATGTATATTTCTCTAAGTACACCTTACTGTATCCTAAAGGGAAGAGACGGAAATAAACTGAAAATAACAATATGTTAGACAATTTGGAGATGCAAGCAAAGACAAATGAACAAAAAGTAAATAATCCTATGTGTCTGAACTTGTTAACTGCGGGACTTGCCTGTGAGTTATGGGATTACACACTGACCTGACTTTTTGCCAAGGAGAGGGGAGAACAGATTGGGGCATACATCTTTGTAAGCCATATGGGACTGTACACCCCAAAGCAGATGCTTGTTTTCCCATAACCTAGTATCAAAATGGGGCCCAACATGTGGGAGACCCTCAATAAATGCCAATTTATTGAATGCCAGTAAACTGAATTCTTATTGTAGGCCTAACATGAGATATGTGCAAGCATATACATGATTGATACTAAACTGGTGTGATTTGATAAGGCTGCATAGATTGTTTATGGCTTTTGTTCCTTCATTTTCTCATTGGTTCATTCTGATTGGGCAGCCAATAGGTTGTACTCCATTAATTTTTTTTTTTTTTTTACTATCACCCCCATGCACAAACACTACTCACATACCATACCTCCACTTTTCAGATAACTTACCATACTACCTTAAGAACAATACTGCCAGCCCACACCATGTACTACACACAGAGCATCTCTATATGATACCCCCCAGCCAAACATGAGCACCCAGTGAAACCCTAATATAAAACTCCCTTTAACATATTCACCATTTACAAAGATTACAGACTATAGAGTCCATCCAGTAAACAAGATCATTTGGCTTAAGTAGTTATTGAGTATTTACTATAAATCACATATGCATAACATACATATATTATTTAGAAAAAAACCCGAAAAACATTTTTGTCCTCTGTGCTTGCTGGTTTGTGTGCTTGTGCATGCGTGTGTGTGTGTGTGTGTGTGTGTGTGTGTGTGGCGTGGTTGGGGGAGCAACTGGGAGACAGATGCAGATTTGAGGAATTACTGACTGCCTCTTTAGAAAACATGCAACTTGAGTCCATTGCTACTAATGTCCAAGGATCAACACTGCAAATACAGATTCTTGTTGTATTAGGAAATAGTAATGAAGCCATTTCTGAAATATGTCTGAATGAAGGGAGCACTATCTTTCGTGGTTCTGATATAGAATGTGACTTATGGCTATGATCATAAATTCTGTAGAATTAGTCAAAGGAATCCAATGTTCTTCATGAACTTGAAATCATGTTTTTCTGGATTGTCTTTGCTCAAGAGTCTAAAATGGCTCCTTCTCCTTGTTTCTGTTTAATGGCTAATGACCCCTAATGGTACCCTTTAATACATTAATATAGAAGTAGATATATATGCACTTGCCAAAGCCCTCTTTGAAGTACAAAATTTGGCTTTGTTTTGAAGAACAGTTACTGAAATTATTGCAGAGATCTATGAGTTTTTTCAAGGCGACATAGAAACTTTTTTGACTATAGTAAACCACATCCACCCCAGGGTGGATATGGCACTCAATGTATTTTACTCTCATTCTTCTAGAGATACAAACTGTTTTCGAGACAACATCAGAAACTAATACTTAGATAACACTACTGTAAGTACTTTAGATTTATTAACTAGTTTTTTAAATGTTTTTATTTATTTTGAGAAAAAGAGAGACAGAGTGCAAGCAGGGGAGGGCAGAGAGAGGGAGACACTGAATCTGAAGCAGGCTCCAGGCTCGGACAGTCAGCACAGAGACTGATGCAGGGCTCGAACTCGTGAATCTCAAGATCACGATCTGAGCTGAAGTTGGACGCTTAACTGACAGCCCCCCAGGTGCCCCCGATATATTAACTAATTTAATCCCACAAATAATCCAAATCATTTGTCCCCCAGTTGATTCAGGAAGTAAGTACTGTTTTACAGGGGACAAGATTAAAGCTCACAGAAGTTAAACAAATTGATCAGAGAGACACAAGTACTAAGCCCTGAGTCATGACATAAACCACAGGTTGTAGAGTCTGTGATCTTAACCCAAAAATGTATGTCCTGAGTCAGTATAATTATGAGAGTTGTGCTGGAATATTGGTAATCAGATGCTTTCTCATTTTGTGGGCTTCGTGTGTCGCTGGGATGCAGACCTAGAGATGCTAGGAGCCACTTTGCCATTTCTTTGAGAGGCTGTTGAGACTAGTAACAGAGACACAGACATAGGAGATAGATTCCACCACGTTATTTGAAGCTGATATCCCCTTGGAATTTTCAGTTGCATGAGTCATTAAGCTTTTTTTTTTTTTTTAACCTTAAATTATTTAAGCCAGTTTAAATTGGATTCCTGTCTGTCACATATAGTTGGGAGTCCTAATCAATAGATGCGTGCTTAAATTTGATCCTAATAATGGGGTATTGAGATTTGAGGGGGTATTGAGGGGCAGGAATGAAAAATAAAAAAATGTGAAAAAGAAAAATTAAAAGAAAAAATGTGTAGTAAACCTGTTCAAGGCCACATTATGAAAGTAGCTGTACCCACTTCAGACACACGAGAGTCTGGGCTATAATTGTCCAGTGGGGTTCATTTAGTTTGGGTTTCAAACTGTAATGATATGTGAAGTGGTTCTTTATTTTTTAAGTCAGAAAAAGAAGAAATTCTAATAAACAAGTCTATTACCGTGCTAATAAGTAACAGGAGGAACTTTAGTACTGAAAAGAGGGAACAGTTCTATGTCTTGAGTGTTGAATGTCCCAAACATTATTCTAAATGCTTTCATGTATTTTATTATTTAAGTGTCCCAACACGGTGGAGAGGAAGATACTTTCCATGTGTGGAGATAGAGGTTTGGGATGTTAATGGATCCATAGTGAAGGTGAAGGTGTTCTACTTGTAGCTGACACTTGGTCAGAAAACCAAATGACTTATCCATGATTACCTCAGTCCTTTCTGCCTCTACATGAAAGTCCAATACAGCTTGATACCCAGTCCCTGCAGCAGCCAGGAGTGGGCGTATGACACTTGATGCCAATGAAACTTCAGCAGAACTCTCTTTGGGAGTTCTGAAAATTACTGAGAGGAACATGTGCATCTGATGCCTTCCCGTTCCCTCTTATATTTTGTAGTGAACATGGGCTCAATTCCTGGGACTTAGCAGCTACTTTACAACTATGATGGGAGAAGCAAATTCTTGAAAGGATGGTAGGATATAAAGATAGAAGGTCTCTCTCTAGAGACCTCTCTCTAGAGACCTTCTCTCTATCTTTATATCCTACCATCCATAGAAGGTCTCTCTATCTTTATATCTTACCATCAAAGATTGCCTACCTCCATATTTTTTTGTAGGCTAGATGATTAAATCTTTTTATTGATTATCCCATTATCACTTGCAGCCCACCATTAATTTATGGGTATTTTCTTATTTCCCACCAAATGTACTTCTAATATATAGACCCTAGGTAGACCCATGGCTAAAGCCCATGCTGTTTTTCTTATAATACAGTATTTTTTCACCAATGCTTTCTTGCTTCTTCTTCAATGCATATGGATACAGTTCACCAGTATCTTACTTGAAGATGATTATATATAAAATAAATCTGATTTTAGTATATATGTGCTTTATATCTATATATACAATATATAATATTTTTGAGCACATAAAACCTATGCTAGCTAAGTTTGAATTACCTTATCATTTCCTCAAACTGTTGCACTTAATTTCTCCCTTTGAGTCTCTTCTTCCTCTTTCCCAGTCTTGTCTTCCCACTTGTAACATATAGAAGTATGCAGTCAGGCCCAAGGACTACTGGCTTCAGTGTTTTAAGATTGATGCTACTTTTCTCTTGGTTCAGTTGAAAAAGAGTGTGATAATAAGATTGTTTTGTGCCAATATGGAGTTTCTGTATAAAAAAAACCTTTTAACAAGATCCAAAAGTATCTATGAAATGAAAGACTAACGACAGGACCCAAAGCCTGTGACCTCCTAGCTCTTGTTACACTTATTTCACACTTTTATTTTTTTTTTTTAATTTTTTTTTTTCAACGTTTATTTATTTTTGGGACAGAGAGAGACAGAGCATGAACGGGGGAGGGGCAGAGAGAGAGGGAGACACAGAATCGGAAACAGGCTCCAGGCTCTGAGCCATCAGCCCAGAGCCCGACGCGGGGCTCGAACTCACGGACCGCGAGATCATGACCTGGCTGAAGTCGGACGCTTAACCGACTGCGCCACCCAGGCGCCCCTATTTCACACTTTTTAAAAAAAAAAATTTTTTTTTTCAACGTTTATTTATTTTTGGGACAGAGAGAGACAGAGCATGAACGGGGGAGGGGCAGAGAGAGAGGGAGACACAGAATCGGAAACAGGCTCCAGGCTCTGAGCCATCAGCCCAGAGCCTGACGCGGGGCTCGAACTCATGGACCGTGAGATCGTGACCTGGCTGAAGTCGGACGCTTAACCGACTGCGCCCCCCAGGCGCCCCCTATTTCACACTTTTAAAGAAGCAGTTCATTTATTCTTCAAACACCTTAAGGCTTTGAGCAGTAAATAAAGAAAGCACAACAGATTTTTACTCAAAGATTGCAAATCCCTCATGTATTTCTTTACCTGTTCCTTATTTCAATTTTTAAAAGCTCGACAGTAACTTAGAATCATCTCTTTTTGAAAGTATCAATTATGCAATAGTTAGAAGCAGCTTGTCATGCTTTAATAAATGAATTAACTGATTCATGCATTCAGTCATTATTTTGGGGCTCCCAACCTGATGGTTGAACTGCACACATTTGTAAGAACTGATAGTCTGCATGTCTCAGGCAAGCGGAAGACCATGCCAAGTAGTCAGGACACAACATGGGACAAATGAGAAGGCAGTAGAAAGGATCAACAAGCAGTGAGTACTCCAAAACCAACTTACAGGGATCTGGATTTGGTAAGTAAGGGATGTAAATGTAAAATTTTACCTTCTCGCTACTGGGAAATACAGACATCTGGGAGAGCGAACTCTGGTGAGAATTCTCACCCTTACCAGCTTTTTCAAGTTTTTTTCTAGGATCCTGTCTGCAGCCTCTGGAGTGAGTGGGGTTTAAAGTAGACAGTGTAACCCTTGTATCTACCAAAATTTGGCCAGACTTTTCATTAAATGTTTTTAAGGTATTGTGACTTTTTAAAAAATGGTTATTTATTTTGAGAGAGAGAGAGAGATTGATTGACTGGGGCAGAGGCAGAGAGAGAGGGAGAAACAGAATCTGAAGCAGGCTCTAGGCTCTGAGCTGTCAGCCCCGATGTGGGGCTTGAACTCACAAGCTATGAGATCATGACCTGAGCTGAAGTCAGATGCTCAACTGACTAGCCACCCAGGTGCCCCTGTGACTTTTTTTTTTTTTTTTTTTAAAGTAAGCTCTATACCCAATGTGGGTCTTGAACTCGGCCATCCCAAGATCAAGAGTCACATGCTCTATGAACTGAGTCAACCAGGTGCCTTGACATTTTATTAACTTTTGATTTTAGTTTCCCCCCGGCTCTTTAAGGGAATAACTGGTATCAGTTTACTGGAGAATACACTGGAGTCCCATCAACCCTGGGAGGGGCCTGTATGGGGACCCTGCTTTGATGGTAGCTATGGGAACATCCAAGTTGGTGTCAGAAGATATGCACAAAACCTTTGAGGACAATCTTTTTTCTAGTGTCCCAGTTGATTACAAATTAGACACTGATTTCTGGGCCAGTGTTTTGATTATGGACGTGTAGGAGGTTACAACAGGAGATACCCAGGTGTTTGAGTTTACTGGCCTTGGAGCTATTGCAGTGATAAGACCACTAATGTGGTGGACTTTTGTTTATGATCCTGTGGTCTCTTCAGAGTGGAAAGGCCATTCTGGCAGAGGATTAGTAGACTCTGAATTCTCAGGCACAGGAGGATAGAGGGGAGTAGTCGGAGTCACGTCAGTCTACAGTCTTGTTTGAGGTACCTCTTGTGTCTTTACTTTTTCATTAACTTTTTGCAATCTTTCAGTTAAGCTGAAACAATTATGCTGTTTTGGAATTTTGAAGCCTTTTTGTAGCTTCTGCACACCAATTAAAATAGGTACCCCATTTTCTTTGTTTGATTTGGGAACACTTGCTTTCAGGTGCACTTTTTTTTTTTTTTTTAACATTTTTTTAGTGTTAATTATTTTTGAGAGAGCCAGAGAGACAGAACACAGCTAGGAGAGGAGCAGAGAGAGAGGGAGGCACAGAATCTGAAGGAGGCTTTAGGCTCTAAGCTGTCAGCACAGAGCCTGACGTGGGGCTCGAACTTGATAACTGCGAGATCATGACCTGAGCCGAAGTCGGACGCTTTATCAACTGAGCCACCCAGGCGCCCCTCAGGTGCACTTCTTAAATGAACAGTCTTGTCGAATTGGAAAATTCCTCATAATGGCCATTTTAGTACTAGGTTGTCTTATTAAGATTTTGCCATTTTTGTAGACATCTAGAGCTTCTGGGACCACAGTTCTTAGACACAAAGTAAGCGTTTCAGCCGGAAGGTGACGTGCCCATTTCTTTGAAAGTAGAAGATCACGGTTGTTTAGCTAGGCCTTGGATCTCTTGAAGCCAAATAGATACTAAACAGGGTTGTGAATTGGGGGTTTTGTGGTGTGTTACAGTGTACCTTGTTGCACAGAAGTTTTCTTGAGGTTGGTGGGTGACCTAATGTCAATCTAACTAACCCCTTCCATGACTGACTTACCCTCGCCCTGAGGTCTTAGAGTTAGGTGATGAGCTCTCTGAGGACTTCTAAGTGCTTAACCCATGCCCACCAATTTTGTGGCTTTGGTTTCTGAGGTTCCTGTTAGCCACAGCTCAGTTATTTCTTTCACGAGGACATTACAGTGGTAGATGCCCTAATGGCTTTTAATAGTCCAACTTGTGCCTACCTAGGTTTGTAGTGTCATTGATCAAAAGTTTCCGAATTTCTTGTCTTATTTCCCAAGTTCCCCCAGCACTTTGTGCTGTGGACTTACCTGGAGACTTTGTGAGTTTACTAATGGCTGCTCCCTCTTGTGAACTGACACTATAGCTACCCTGGAACCTTTCAGGGTCTCAGAACCTTTCCAGGAACTAGATGTTTATATATTTAATATAAATTTGTATATAATATGTCTTTTCATATGCTTATTTTAATAACATTTAATATATATCTGTGTTTTATATGTTATATGTATTTATTTATATATTATTTAGATATTTACACATTTATTATGCATTTGTACTATATATTTATGTAAATATGTAAATTGGAAAGATACATATTTTTATATATTTAAATACTTATAATTAAACCATATTAATATCAATATATAAATGATACATATGTAAATAAATTGATATATTTAAATATAAAATTTACTTGGATTGGAGAGCTGCATGCAAGAGAGCAGAGCTCACATTCCCGTGTGACTTACCCATGGCCCTTGGTATCAAGTAGAGAAATCGTGAACTCACACCATTCAGCTGGCACCTCACCTGTGTGGCTTTTTGTCCCATAGACTGTTAGTAGTCAAGTTCAGATCCCATCCTTCATTGCCACAAACTGTTAAAAAAAATGATTAAAGAAGATGATTGATGTGATACAAAACATACTTTAGTTAACACTTCAGGAAGGAGATGGCCTCTCAAAGAACTGCAGAACAGGTCAGAAGATGGGAAGATTTCATAGGGCAAAGAGTAAAGAACAAGGAGGACACAAATAGAAGGTGTCTGATTGGCTGGGGCCCTGGTCACCTTGTTTGGGTGCAAAGGCCCAGAGCTTCTTGGCTTGGTGTTTGGAGGCATTGGCTGACTGGATGTTCTGCATTTCTGGTCAAACGGCGAGTTTACGGGGACACTCAAGTTACCTGAGGTTTGGTTTGCTGCAGTGACACCCTGGTTGGCAGGGGCTCCATTTAGAAAATTATTTCAGCACTACTTTTATTTGATTTTCATCAGTTTGATTATGATATGTCTAGGTAAGTGTTTCTCTGTATTTTCCTTTTTACATTTACATCATTGTGTTTTTCATGAAGTTGTGAAAATTATTGCTCTCTTTTTCTTCTAGTACTTTTCTGCCCTACCCCCTCTCTCACCACCTGTGGCCCCCTAAGCTTCATGTATGATAATACCTTTTAATATTGTTCCAGAGTTCCACTGAGGCTCTGTTAATTTGTTTCATTCTGTTTTTTTCTCTGCCCTTCAAGTTGGATAATTTCAAATGACTGAACCTCAAGTTTATTGATCTTTTCTACTGCCCTGCAGAATCTTCTATTAAACTTCTCCAGTGAAATTTTCATTCTCAATTATTGTACTTTTCATTTCTAGAATTTCCATTTGGTTTATTTTCCTTATTTCCTGTTGTCTGTTGAGATTCCTTTATAAGTTTAATCTTTATGACCATTTTTTTTTCTCATTGAGCCTTTGAATACAGAACTGTTTTAGTGTCATAGAATTTCTTTTCCTGCTAATTTTGTCATCTGGGTTATCTCAGATTCCCTTCCTATTGAGCTTTTCCTTGGATCATACGTTGACAATGGATCACACATTGACCTCCTAGGGCGAATCTGTGGGCAGCCTGAAGTGTTTACCAAACTCCTCTGACTTGGTAAACTCCTACTCCAAACCCTGTCCTCTGTGAGGAGAAGTTGGCATCCATGTGACTTCTTTCAGCTTGCCACTTGAGGTTTTCCATTCAGCCCCTAGGAATCTTCCCTGTGCATATGCAGATTTTAGAGTGCCCTGCTGCTCTTACAGCCTTTCTGCCATCTTGCTCACTTGCTAATCCAGGTCTGTGTGCTGACATCTCAAACTTGCATTCTGACCTCTGCAGCATGAGAACTGGTGGGTGTCTTTAGGAGTAGAGCCCATGTTTACATAAAACTTCATCTCACTTAGGGTGCTTCACTTCCTTCAAAGGACAATTCTCTCTAGTCTCTTTGCTTTCGGTTAACTCTCCAGTACTTTCAAATTGTCTTTTCGAACAAAATGTCAACAGTATTTTCAGTTGTTATCTTTGAGAGGGTTAGTCAAATACTGAATGTGGACTCTCACAGTAACTCAGTTTTTTAAAGCCACCTATTGAGGTATGAGTGACATGTAAAACCTGTATAAACCTGCACTCGATGAATTTGGAAATAAGTATACACCTGTGAAACTATCTCTAGTTTATACCATAAACACATCCGTCAACTTGAGGTTTCCTCCTACCCTTAATATTTTTTTATTATTCTTATTACTATTACTATTATTATTATTTGTGTGTGTATATAAGAAAAACACTTGACATAAGATCTGTCCTCTTAGCAAGTTTTTAAGTATACGATACAGTACATATCTAGGACTTACTCATTTCCCGGAACTGGAACTTTGTACCTTTGGGCTAATACTTCCTCATTTCCTCCTCCCAGATGTTTATTTTCAATAACTTTCTTCTAATTGAATGTTAGTTATTGAAAATACCTTGTATATTCATTTTAATTTCAACATTGTTGTTATAATTGCTTATTCTAGTTCGTTGTTAGATTCTTTGGGCTTCTGCACAGACAATACTATCACATGGGATAAATCCTATTTTATTTCCTCCTTTCTATTTTTTGTTATCTTTTAATGATTTTATAATTTTTTAAATTTCGTTTTTTTTTTAATGTTTATTTATTTTTGAGAGATAGAGTAAGCAATTCAGGGGAGGGGCAGAGAGAGAGGGAGACAGAATTGCTGAAACGGGCTCTACGTTGACAGCAGAGAGCCCAATGTGGATCTCACCCACTATAAGATCATGACTTGAGCCAAGTCGGATGTTTAATGGACTGATCCACCCAGGCACCCCTGATTTTATAATTTTTAAATGTTTGATCAATTTTTTTAATTTAATTTTTTATTTTTTAAAATTTACATCCAAATTAGTTAGCATTTAGTGCAACAATGATTTCAGGAGTAGATTCCTTAGTGCCCCTTGCCCATTTAGCCCATCCCCCCTCACACTACCCCTCCAGCAACCCTCAGTTTGTTCTCTATATTTATGAGTCTCTTCTGTTTTGTTCCCCCTCCCTGTTTTTATATTACTTTTGTTTCCCTTCCCTTATGTTCATCTGTTTTGTCTCTTAAAGTCCTCATCTGAGTGAAGCCATATGATTTTTGTCTTTCTCTGACTAATTTCACTTAGCATAATACCCTCCAGTTCCATCCACATAGTTGCAAATGGCAAGATTTCCTTCTTTTTGATTGCTGAGTAATACTCCATTGTATATATTTCTTTTTTATCCATTCATCCCTAAATGGACATTTGGGCTCTTTCCATACTTTGGCTCTTGTTGATAGTGCTGCTATAAACATGGAGGTGCATGTGTCCGTTCAAAATAGCACACCTGTATCCTGTAGATAAATGCCTAGTAGTGAAATTGCTGAGTCATAGAGTAGTCCTATTTTTAGTTTTTTGAGGAACCACCATACTGTTTTCCAGAGTGGCTGCACCAGCTTACATTGCCACCAACGATGCAAAAGAGATCCTCTTTCTCCACATTCTCGCCAACATCTGTTGTTGCCTGAGTTGTTAATGGGAGCCATTCTGACAGGTGTAAGGTGGTATCTCATTGTGGATTTGATTGGTATTTCCCTGATGATGAGTGATGTTGAGCATTTTTTCATGTGTCGGTTGGCCATCTGGATGTCTTCTTTGGAGAATTGTCTAGTCATGTCTTTTGCCCATTTCTTCACTGGATTGTTTGTTTTTTGGGTGGTGAGTTTGATAAGTTCTTTATAGATTTTGGATACTAATCCTTTATCTGATAATCATTTGCCAATATCTTCTCCCATTCTGTCGGTTGCCTTTTAGTTTTGCTGATGGTTTCCTTCGCTGTGCAGAAGCTTTTTATTTTGATGAGATCCCAGTAGTTCATTTTTGCTTTTGTTTCTCTTGCCTCCGGAGATGTGTTGAATAAGAAGTTGCTGCGGGCAAGATCAAAGAGGTTTTTGCTTGCTTTCTCCTCGAGGATTTTGATGGCTTCCTGTCTTACACTGAGGTCTTTCATCCATTTTGAGTTTATTTTTGTGTCTAGTGTAAGAAAGTGGTCCAGGTTCATTCTTCTGCATGTCGCTGTCCAGTTTTCCCAGCACCACTTGCTGAAGAGACTGTCTTTATTCCATTGGATATTCTTTCCTGCTTTGTCAGAGATTAGTTGGCCATACGTTTGTGGGTCCATTTTTGGGTGTTCTATTCTGTTCCATCGATCTGAGTGTCTGTTCTTGTGCCAGTACCATACTGTCTTGATGATTACAGCTTTGTAGTAGAGCTTGAAGTCTGGGATTGTGATGCCTCCTGCTTTGGTTTTCTTTTTCAAGATTTCTTTGGCTATTTGGGGTCTTTTCTGGTTCCAGACAAATTTTAGGATTATTTGTTCTAGCTCTGTGAAGAATGTTGGTGTTACTTTGATAGGGATCGCATTGAATATGTAGATTGCTCTGGGTAGTATCGACATTTTAACAACATTTGTTCTTCCTATCCAGGAGCAGGGAATCTCTTTCCATTTTTTTGTGTCTTATTCAATTTCTTTCATAAGCTTTCTATAGTTTTCAGTGTATAGATTTTTCACCTCTTTGTTTAGATTTATTCCTAGGTATTTTATGTTTTTTTTTGTACAACTGCAAATCGGATTGATTCCTTGATTTCTCTTTCTGTCGCTTCATTGTTGGCGTATAGGAATGCAACTGATTTCTGTGCATTGATTTTATATCCTGCAACTTTGCTGAATTCATGAATCAATTCTAGAAGTTTTTTGTGGAATCTTTTGGGTTTTCCATATAGAGTATAATGTCATCTGCAAAGAGTGAAACTTTGACCTCCTCCTGGCCGATTTGGATGCCTTTTATTTCTTTGTGTTGTCTGAATGCAGAGGCTAAGACTTCCAAATACTATGTTGAATAACAGTGACGAGAGTGGACATCCCTGTTTTGTTCCTGACCTTAGGGGGAAAGCTTCTCAGTTTTTCCCCATTGAGGATGATATTAGCATTGGGTCGTTCATATATGGCTGTTATGATCTCGAGGTATGCTCCTTCTATCCCTACCTTCTTGAGGGTTTTTATCAAGAAAGGATGCTGTATTTTGTCAAATGCTTTCTCTGCACCTATTGAGAGGATCATATGGTTCTTGTCCTTTCTTTTATTGATGTGATGAATCATGTTAATTGTTTTGTGGATATTGAACCAGCCATGCATCCCAGGTGTAAATCCAACTTGGTCGTGGTGAATACTTTTTTTAATGTATTGTTGGATCCGGTTGGCTAATATCCTGTTGAGGATTTTTTGTATCCATGTTCATCAGGAAAATTGGTCTATAGTTCTCCTTTTTAGTGGGGTCTCTGTCTGGTTTTGGAATCAAGGTAATGTTGGCTTCATAGAAAGAGTTTGGAAGTTTTCCTTCCATTTCTATTTTTTGGAACACCTTCAAGAGAATAGGTGTCAACTCTTGCTTAAATGTTTGGTAGAATTCCCCTGGAAAGCCATTTGGCCCTGGACTCTTGTTTTTTGGCAGATTTTTGATTACTAATTTGATTTCCTTACTGGTTATGGGTCTGTTCAAATTTCTGTTTCTTCCTGTTTCAGTTTTGGTAGTGTGTATGTTTCTAGGAATTTGTCAATTTCTTCCAGATTGCCAATTTTTTCGGCATTAATTGTGCATAATATTCTCTTATTATTGTTTTTCTTTTTGCTGTGTTGGTTGTGGTCTCTCCTCTTTCATTCTTGATTTTATTTATTTGGAACCTTTCCTTTTTCTTTTTGATCAATCTGGGTAGTGGTTTATCAATTTAGCTAATTCTTTCAAGGAACCAGCTTCTGGTTTCATTAATCTGTTCTACTGTTTTTTTGGTTTCGATTGCATTAATTTCTGCTCTAATTTTTATTATTTCCTGTCTTCGGCTGACTTGGGGTTTTCTTTGCTGTTTTTTTTTTCCAGCTCCTTAAGGCATAAGGTTAGGTTGTGTATCTAAGATCTTTCTTCCTTCTTTACGAAGGCCTGGATTGCTATATACTTTCCTCTTATGGCCGCCTTTGCTATGTCCCAGAGCTTTTGGGTGGTGGTGCTATCATTTTCATTGACTTCCGTATACTTTTTAATTTCCTCTTTAACTTTTTGGTTAGCCCATTCATTCTTTTTTTTTTTTTTAATTTGTTTTTAAACGTTTATTCATTTTTGAGACAGAGAGAGACAGAACATGAATGGGGGAAGGTCAGAGAGAGAGGGAGACACAGAATCTGAAACAGGCTCCAGGCTCTGAGCTGTCAGCACAGAGCCTGATGCAGGGCTCAAACTCACCAACTGCAAGATCATGACCTGAGCCGAAGTCCGACGCCCAACCGACTGAGCCACCCAGTCGCCCCAGCCCATTCATTAATAGGATGTTCTTCAGTCTCCAAGTATTTGTTACCTTTCAAATTTTTTCTTGTGGTTGATTTTGAGATTCATAGCTTTGTGGTCTGAAAATATGCACGGTATGATCTCTATCTTTTTGTACTTACTTAGGGCTGATTTGTGTCCCAGTGTATGGTCTATTCTGGAGAACATTCCATGTGCACTGGAGAAGAATGTATATTCTGCTCCTTTAGAATGAAATGTTCTGAATATATCTGTTAAGTCCATCTGGTCCAGTGTGTCATTCAAAGCCATTGTTTCTTTGTTGTTTTTTTGATTAGATGATCTGTCCATTGCTGTGAGTGGGGTGTTGAAGTCTCCTACAATTATGGTATTACTATCGAAGAGTTTCTTTATGTTTGTGATTAATTGATGTATATACTTGGGTGCTTTCGCATTTGGCACATAAATGTTTATAATTGTTAGGTCTTCTTGGTCTATAGACCCCTTGATTATGATGTGATGGCTCTCTCCATCTCTTGATATAGTCTTTATTTTAAAGTCTAGATTGTCTGATATAAGTATGGCTACTCCTGCTTTCTTTTGTTGACCATTAGCATGATAGATGGTTCTCCATCCCCTTACTTTCAATCTGAAGGTGTCTTTAGGTGTAAAGTGGGTCTCTTATAAACAGCATATAGACGGATCTTGTTTTCTTATTCATTCTGTTACCCTATGTCTTTTGATTGGAGTATTGAGTCCATTGACATTTAGAATGAGTACTGATGCTTATAGAGCATCATGAGTATTACGAAGCTTATTGAGTTGGAGTTTCTGGTGGTGTTTCCTGGTCCTTTCTAATCCTTGTTGCTTTTGGTATTTTACATATATATATGTGTGTGTGTATATATATATATATATATATATATATATATATACATATATATTTACATATATACATATGTAATATACATATATATACATATATATTTTACATATATATTTACATATATATGTGTGTGTGTGTGTGTATACACACACATACATACATTTTTTTTTCATCTTTTTTCCCCTCAGAGAGTCCTCCTTAAAATTTCCTGCAGGGCTGGTGTAGTACTCACAAACTCCTTTAATTTTTGTTTGTCTGGGAAACTTTTTATCTCTCCTTCTATTTTGAATGACAACTATGCTGCATAAAGAATTCTTGGCTGCCTATTTTTCTGATTCAGCACACTGAATATATCCCACCACTCCTTTCTGGCCTGCCAAGTTTCTGTGGGTAGGTCTGCTGCAAACCTGATCTGTCTTCCCTTGTAGGTTAGGGACTTTTTTCCCTTGCTGTTTTCATGATTCTTTCCTTGCCTGAGTATTTTGTGAATTTGACTGTGATATGCCTTGCTGATGGTCGTTTTTTGTTGAATCTAATGGGGGTCCTCCGTGCTAACTGGATTTTGATATCTGTGTCTTTCCCCAGGTTAGGAAAGTTTTCTGCTATGATTTGCTCACATAACCCTTCTACCCACATTTCTCTCTCTTCCTCTTCTGGGTCCCCTATGATTCTGATGTTGTTCCTTTTTAATGAGTCACTGATTTCTCTAATTCTTAAATCACGCTCTTTTGCCTTAATCTCCCTCTTTTTTTCTGCTTCATTATTCTGTATAAGTGTGTCCTCTATGTTGCTGATTCTCTGTTCTGCCTCTTCCATCCTTGCTGCCGCAGCATCCATCCATGATTGCAGCTCAGTTATAGCATTTTTAATTTCATTCTGACCTATTTTTTAGTTATTTTGTCTCTACAGAAGAGGATTCTAATCTATTTCTGACTCCAGCTAGTATTCTTATTATCATGATTCTAAATTCTGGTTCAGACATCTTGCTTGTATCTGTGCTAGTTAAATCCCTGGCTGTCGTTTCTTCGTGCTCTTTTTTTGGTGTGAATTCCTTCATTTTGTCATTTTGAAGGGAGAAAAGGAATTAGTGAGGTAGAAAAATTGAAATTAAAAAAATTAAAATTAAAAAATATTAAAATTAAAAATTAAACACACACGTACACAAATTGAATAGATGATGCTAGATCCTAGGTGTGTTTTTGTCTGAGTGTAGAAAGTGTTGTGACAGATAGAGAAAAAAAGCGGGGGGGAGAAAAAAAGGAAATCGTTTGAGAATTTGAAAAAATGTATACACTGAGGTAGACTAAAATGAGATGATGGAGGTAAAATAGAATTTGAAAAAATATACACAAGAGTAAAGAATATAGTAGAAAAATTAAAGAAAAATATTTTTAATAAAAATTAAAAGTATATATAATTTTTTCTTTTCCTGTATTCAATAAAAAGAAAAGAAACAAAAAAGACAAAAAAGATTAAAAAACAAAAAAAAGGAAATCGTTTGAAAATTTGAAAAAGTGAATACACTGCAGTAGACTAAAATAAAATGATGGAAGTAAAATAGAATTTGAAAAAATTTACATAAAAGCAAAAAATATATTAAAATTAAATAAAAATACTTTTAATAGAAATTGAAAGTAAAAATGAAGTTTTCTCTTTCTGCATTCAAGAAAAAGAAAATAAAAAGAAAAAAATGAAAAGAACGAAAAAAGAAAAAAGGAAATTGAAAATTTGAAAAGGTGAATACACTGAAGCAGACTAAAATAAAATGATAGAAGTAAAATAGAATTTGAAAACAATACACAAAAGTAAAAAATATAGTAATAAGAGTTAAAGAAAAATATTTTTAATAAAAACTGAAAGTAGACTTCAGCTGTAGCAATCTCTTACTCGACACATCCCCAAAGGCAAGGGAATTAAAAGCAAAAGTGAATTACTGGGACCTTATGAAGATAAAAAGCTTCTGCACAGCAAAGGAAACAACCAACAAAACTAAAAGGCAACCAACGGAATGGGAAAAGATATTTGCAAATGACATATCGGACAAAGGGCTAGTATCCAAAATCTATAAAGAGCTCACCAAACTCCTCACCTGAAAAGCAAATAACCCAGTGAAGAAATGGGCAGAAAACATGAATAGACACTTCTCTAAAGAAGACATCCGGATGGCCAACAGGCACATGAAAAGATGTTCAGCGTCGCTCCTTATCAGGGAAATACAAATCAAAACCACACTCAGGTATCACCTCACGCCAGTCAGAGTGGCCAAAATGAACAAATCAGGAGACTATAGATGCTGGAGAGGATGTGGAGAAACGGGAACCCTCTTGCACTGTTGGTGGGAATGCAAATTGGTGCAGCCGCTCTGGAAAGCAGTGTGGAGGTTCCTCAGAAAATTAAAAATAGACCTACCCTATGACCCAGCAATAGCACTGCTAGGAATTTATCCAAGGGACACAGGAGTACTGATGCATAGGGGCACTTGTACCCCAATGTTCATAGCAGCACCCTCAACAATAGCCAAATTATGGAAAGAGCCTAAATGTCCATCAACTGATGAATGGATAAAGAAATTGTGGTTTATATACACAATGGAATACTACGTGGCAATGAGAAAAAATGAAATATGGCCTTTTGTAGCAACGTGGATGGAACTGGAGAGTGTGATGCTAAGTGAAATAAGCCATACAGAGAAAGACAGATACCATATGGTTTCACTTTTATGTGGATCCTGAGAAACTTAACAGGAACCCATGGGGGAGGGGAAGGAAAAAAAAAAAAAAAAGAGGTTAGAGTGGGAGAGAGCCAAAGCATAAGAGACTGTTGAGAACTGACAACAAACTAAGGGTTGATGGGGGGTGGGAGGGAGGAGAGGGTGGGTGATGGGTATTGAGGAGGGCACCTTTTGGGATGAGCACTGGGTGTTGTATGGAAACCAATTTGACAATAAATTTCATATATAAAAAAAAAAAAAACAAAGTAAAAATGAATTTTTTCTCTTTCTATATTCAAGAAAAAGAAGTGTAAAGGAGAGAAAAAAAGAAAGATAATTGAATAGATGAATCTCCTAATGGACTGAAGTAGGACTGAAATTACTTCATTTTCCCCTAGAAGTCAGTCTATGTAGCACTTTATAGTCCATAAACTAAGACAGCGGTGAGACTTGTGTTCTTGAAGAGTGAAGTTGGCCCAGTTGGGCGGGTCTCAGTGTAAAGCCTCTGCTCTCCACTAGATGGTGCTGCTAGCCTACTGGGGTGGATTGCTGCAGTGCTCCTAGGTGTGTATGTGCATGTGCAGGAGTGGTGAAAATGGCGCCACCCAGCTACCCAGTCTGTTTTCCCCATCCGCAATCACGCACCCATCCTCTGTCTTCAGCTCTCGTCCCCTTCCCTCTTTTTCACTCTCCGTGACCAGGCCCCTGGCAGTACCTCTCTCCCAAGTTTTGTCTCAGATGCGGCTGTTCCCCAGCCCCTTTCTTCTGAAGGACTGTGGCTTTGACCCGTTCCGCTCCTCTGCTGGAGGGTCTCACCAAGCAATGGCCAAAAAATGGCCGAATGTCGGCTGCACCCAGGAACGCTTGCTGGACCCTGCTGCTGCCTGTGCCCCGAGACTGTGGTCAGGTGCCTGCCCGCCCCAGAAAAAGTTCGTGAGATAGTGTAGCAGCAGCATTTTGGGGATTATGGAAAATCACAACACCCATCTGGCACCAGGCTTCACCCTTAACAACCTTGTTCCAGCACCAGCGAGTGTGGCCATTTTCTGGGGTCTGCCGGGACCAGGTGGCTTCAACAGTCTCTACCAAATGCCCTTCCAGCAGTGGAACCGCTTTTCCCCATGTGGCCCGAAAACCTCCTGGTCCCCACTCTGCTCCTGGGGATTCACCTTTCCCACCAGAGCACTGCTAGGTATTGAGCTACAGAGTTGCAGACTTTGCGCTCCCCTTGTTTACAGTCTTAATGTAATTTAAACCCTCTCCTTTCTCCTTTCTCCTTTCTTTCTCCTTTCTCCTTTCTCCCTTTTTAGTTTAGTCCCTGTGGCTGTTTCTAATTTTCCACTTTCTTTCCAGCTGCTTTTGGGGAGGGGTGCTTTTCCCATATTCTGCTCCCCCCCCCCCCCCCCGCCCAGTCTTTGTCCTCTCTCTGCCTGCAAAAGCAGCTCCGTGCCCACCGCCAGCTTCTCTTTCCCCAAGTACACCTCTCCGTGGCATGCACCTACTGAATTCTGTGGTTCAGGTTGTGCAGATTGTTGTGTTAATCCTCTAATCAGTTTTCTAGGTGTGTAGGATGGTTTAATGTTGGTCTGGCTCTATTTCATGGACGCGAGTCACACAAAAAACTTCCATGCTGTTCTGCCATGTTGGCTTCTCTGCTTTAAATGTTTGATGTTAATGTGTTACTAAGAACACTGGAATAAAAACAATAATACTAGTGCATATTATTGTTTTTGATTTCAAAAGACACAGTTTTCACATTTTACCATTGTGTTGCTTGCTGTAGCTTTTTATAGATATCCTTTTTTTTTATAATAATGAATGTTAAGTATTTTTTTGAGTCTGTAGGATCAATCATTTTTCTCTAGTCTTTTAAGATGGTAAATTACGTTCATTTATTGTTTAATGTTAAATATATATATGTACATTTCAAGTCTTTTTCATTTGTTTCTATATTAGGTTCATTGTTTATACCTTTAGGATTTAGCATGAGTGTTCAAGAGTGTTATTTTTTTTTTTTTTCATGTTTTTCTCATTAAGCTTTGCTGTCAGGAGTGTACTAATTCATTACAGTGAGTCAGTTCTGTATTTTGTCATAGTATGTATGAAAATGCAGTTATTTGATTTTTTTTCCACCAACAAAGTTGTCTGTTTATTTTATTTAAAAGTTTATTTTTCTTAATGTTAATAAGATTTTTGGAGTTTTAATTTATTTTTGAGTAAATTTTGTGAAATTAAATTTTTCCTGCAAGGTGTCAATCTTATCCAAATTTTTTGTTTATGGAGATAAAGTAGTCATAATATCCTTTGATGATGTCTTTAATGTCTGCTTCATTCATCATTATGTGGATTTTTCTTTTAGTTCGTTTTTAAGTTATTTATTTTGAGAGAGACAGAGAAAGTGCGAGCTGGGGAGGGGCAGAGAGAGAGGAAAAGAGAGAGCCCCAAGCAACTCCCTGCTGTGAGCTCAGAGCACAACTTGGGACTCCATCCCAGAAACTGTGAGATCACAAACTGAGCCGAAATCAAGACTCAGACGCTTAACTGACTGAGCCACCCAGGTGGTCTGGATTTTTCTTTTTCATTATTAAAGTAGTTTATTGAACATTATTTTCTTTTTGTTAAAGTATGTTTTGACAGATGTTAGTCAAATTTACGCTAGATGTCAAAGAACCAATTATTCACTTCCTTTGTCTTTTCTATTATATATATTGTATTTTGTTAAATTGTTATCTTAGGTTTATCATTTCATTTTTTTATATATATATTCCTTGGGCTATTCTTTGTTAATTGCCTATTAATCTTTTAACATGGATGGCTAAGGTGTAATTTTCACTGTGTCTTCTTAATAGAAACATTTGACACTGTTCATTTTTGTGCATATCCATAATAGCTTCATCCTATAAGGTTTTTGGAGTTCTTTTTATTTTTAATTAGGATTTTTCCATGATTCATAAATTTTTAGATGTTTGATTATTTGATTTTAAAATTAATTTTTTAAACAGATTCTTTTTTATAATGTTTGTCGAGAGAGAGAGAGAGAGAGAGAGAGAGAGAGAGAGAGAGAGAGAGAGACAGAGCAGTGTGGAGCCTGATGCTGGGCTCAAACTTGCAAACAGTGAAATCATGACCTGAGCCAAAATTAAGAGTCTGACGCTTAACCTACTGAGCCACGCAGGCACCCCTTAAAATTAATTTTCTTACGGATGGATTTTAAAAAGGCTTACCTTTAAAATACATACTTTTTAATTTCTTGAGGTTTGCTTCATGAGCCATTGGCCAGTTTTCATGGAACTAATTTCTATCGTAGCATTAGTTTTCTAGGCATCCTTGAAAAGAATATTTTCCATTTGTTCTGTGTCATTAATTCAGATTTGTAAATTATGTTGTTTGTTCTCTAACTTACCAATTTTTATTGTTTTTCTTGATTTATAAACTAAAGAGAGATGTATATGAAAAGCTAACCATGATGGGTGCTTTTTAAATTCTGTTTTGAAATTTCTGTCGGTTTGCTTCATGTATTTTGGAGCTGCCTCAGATGCATCCAAGTTTTGAAATGGTAAATCTTTCTGACCTACATTATGTTTCAAAATTTTTTTGGCCTGAGTTTGTATTTTATGGTATTAATAAAAGCACACAAGGTTATTTGATTAACAGTTTCCATATTTTTATGTTTGTGTATTTCTTTCTTTCCTTTTTTTAAGTTTGTGTATTTATTTGTTTTGATAGCAGGAGCAGTGGAGGGGCAGAGAGAGAGACAGAGAGAGAGAGAGAGAGAGAGAGAGAGAGACAGGGAGAGAGAAAGGACCCCAAGCAGGCTCTGTGCTGTCAGTTTGGAGCCTGATGTGGGGATCGATCCCACAAACTGTGAGATCATAACCTGAGCTGAAATCAAGAGTCAGACATTCAACTGGTTGAGCCACCCAGGCGCCCCTATTTTTCTTTTATATCATGTTTTAAATGGATGACAGTTGTTGGATTTTTGTTTTTTACTTCAGTCTGAATACATTTGTCTTTAAATGAAGCATTTTCTCCATTTACAGTTATTATTACTCTTATTTTGGATTACTTTCTGCCATCTTGTTTAATTCTTTATGTTCATTCTACCTTTTCTATGTTTTCTTTGCTTTTTTTCTTTTGTGTTATAATTTGGTTTGTGTGATTTTTCTTTAAATGTTTACACTTCTGTTTATGTACAAGCTATATATTCTGTGTGGTTTTCAGTTATTGTTATCATAGACATTTTTAACATCCACACTTAGTATTTCAAAATCAAGTCAGTTGGGGTGCCTGCGTAGCTCAGTTGGTTAAACTTCCAACTTCGATGCAGGTCATGGGTTCAAGGCCCATGTGCAGCTCTGTGCTGACAGCTCAGAACCTGGAGCCTACTTCAGATTCTGTCTTCCTGTCTTTCTGCCCCTCCCCTGCTCTCACTCTGTCTCTGTCTCTTTCTCAAAAATAAAAAAAAAACTAACATTAAAAAACAGAAAAGAAAAATTTTCAAAATTGAGTCAGTTAACAATTTTACATTCTTCCCGAACAATTTGAAGATCTTAGAACATATTACTACATACACACTTTTCCCACTCACGTGTGACTTTTATGTCTATCCCATTTGTTTTTAACCCCACAGAACAGCATTACTTATGTTTTATACAGTGTTTGCCCTGAATAACCTGTAGGTTGCCTTTACCTTGTGTTCAGGGCAGTACTCCTTCATGCAAATCAGATGTTCAGTTTGAATGCTTTCCTTATGCTTGAAAAAATGTAAATATCTTGGTTCTTCTGGTGGCAAACTGAAGATTTTGTGTAATTGAAAATGCCTATATTTTACCCTAGTGTTTGGAAGTTATTTTCTCTGGGAATATAATTCTAGGTTGACACTTTACTAAGCACATTTATTTGTTGTTTTGGTTTCATCCCTGCTGTTGAGAAGCCAGCTTTTAGTCTCATTGTTATTCCTGCTTTGGAAGTTTGTCTTTTTTCTTTTCCTGTTCTTAAATTCTTCTCCTTATTTTTGTTGCTCTGAAGTTTTTCACTATATTGTCATAGTGGGTATTTTTATTTATTTATTTATTCAGCTCTAGATTCACTGGATTCACCTGAATCAAAAGAATGGAGCCCTTCACAATTTTTAGAAAAATCTTCAGTAGTTATTTATTTATTTATTTTTCAAAAACTGCCTTTCTCTCTTTTCTCCCATTCTTGGACTCTAATGTTCTAGAATCTTTGTTTGCCATGTCTCTTAAATTCTTTTTTATATTTTCATTTCTTTGTCTCTCTTTACAGTCTACACACACACACACACATACACACACACACAGTAGTGAAATATACAGAGTGCTAATGTAGATCAGTGATTTAGTTCAGCCATCAGTTTTAAAATTTAATTTATTATATTTTTTATTTCAGTAAGTTCCATCTGGTTATTTTTATAATTTCATATTTCTTATTTGTGTTGCCAGTTCTGCCTTTTCTTCTTAATATTTATTTGATGTTCTTATTTTTCATGCTTGAGTATTTTATACTTCATATTTTAAAATGTATTTTGAAACAGACTTACCTGTGTTGATACAAAGTCCTTGATGGCAGGGGTTTTGATTATTTTACTTGCTACTCTGTTTCCAGAGCATAAAAGAGTGCCAAATTGAGGACATTTAGTAATCCTTTGTTGAATAAATTAATGATAAATGATACTCTGATGTTTTCAATCGTGAAGTATTTGTGTGTCTGACTCCCTGCCTGCTTTTTCTCTTGGTTCTTGCTCATAGTACTTTGTTTCCAGGTAAATCTGATTATTTTTGATTTAAGCGCATTTTTCTTGAAACTTTATTTACGAAACGTGTTTTCCTCCTGAGAGGATTGTGTTTATTTTTGGTAGCTTCTTGGACTCACTCCCAATCTGGAACAACTGTAAACTAAGTTACTGGCTTTCTGTTTTTTGGACTACCTGTGTCATATGAATTCAAGTTGCAGTATCTACATGCGGGAAGTTTCTATTCATTCTTTTCTTTTTCCCCTCCTCTTACCATCATAAAGGTTCAAGGCAAACAATGTCCTTGCTAGTGGTTTTGAGAAGGCATGTTTTTGTTTAGTCTATCTGTACATTGGCAGTTAATTTCTTAGGTTGGTCCTGTTCAGTAGAAGTGTAATGTGAGCCATTATACATAAGGTAAAATATTCTAGTAGCAACATTAAAAAGTAGAAAAGTCTTAGTCATATTTTATTTAATGTCATTTTAGTAGGTAATATTGAAAACATTAGTGAGTGGGGCACCTGGGTGACTCAGTTGGTTAAGTGTCTGACTTCAGCTCAGGTCATGATCTCACTGTTCTTGAGTTTGAGTCCCACATCGGGCTCTGTGCTGACAGCTTGGAGCCTGGAGCCTGCTTTGGATACTGTATCTCTCTATCTCTCTCTCCCTCCTCCACTCATGCTCTCTCTCTCCCAAAATAAATAAATTAAAAAAATTTTTTAGAAAATATCAGTGAGCATTTTACATTCTTTCTTCATAAGAAGTCTTTGAAATGTAGTATTTTACACTTAGAACACATAAATTCAGGCAAGATTTTTCTTGAAAACACTTCCTGTGTGTCTATGTTTTTAAAAATTTATAGTTGAAAAGTAAATTTGAGTACACACGTTTCCCAGCCAAGCCATATGTTTTCAAATAACCTAATGGAGTATGGGTTTTTAAGTTAAAATTAATTAAAATAAAGTACCAATAAAAATTCAGTTTCTCAGTTTCACTAGACAGATTGCAAGTACTCCATAGCCACATTGGCCATTGACTGCTGTATGGAGAGTACAACTCTCTGGTTTTACTTTATGGGGGCTTCTTGGACTGTCTAATCCTACATCGTGGGCAGGTGCTACTTTTTTTCTCATGTCCCTGAGCAACATGTTGATAACCAAATTTCAAGCCAAATTTCAAGGCCAACCATATTTTTTTTTTTTTAATTTTTTTTTTTCAACGTTTATTTATTTTTGGGACAGAGAGAGACAGAGCATGAACGGGCGAGGGGCAGAGAGAGAGGGAGACACAGAATCGGAAACAGGCTCCAGGCTCTGAGCCATCAGCCCAGAGCCCGACGCGGGGCTCGAACTCACGGACCGTGAGATCGTGACCTGGCTGAAGTCGGACGCTTAACCGACTGCGCCACCCAGGCGCCCCCAAGGCCAACCATATTATGGTAAATGGGTTTGTAGAGTATTTGCATTCATTGTTCCTCTTTCTAATTCATATTCAGGCTTTTCCTTATTTTTAGGAAGAGAATGGTGTTGAACTATTTAAAACCTTTTTGTTGTTGTTGTTGTTAGGTTATAAATATATTTTATTTATTTTTTTTTAAGTTTATTTATTTTGAGAGAGAGAGAGAGAGCAGGGGAGGGGCAGAGAAAGGAAGAGAGATAGAATCCCAAGCGGGCTCTGTACTGTCAGTGCAGGGACCAGTGCGGGGTCATGAGTTCAGAACTCATGAACTGTGAGATCATAACTGGAGCTGAAATCCAGAGTCGGGCGCTTAGCTGACTGAGCCAGCCAGGTGCCCCATGGTTAGGTAATAAATATATTTTAAATAATTTATTTTTTTAAATGTTTGTTTTTGAGAGAGAGAGAGAGAGAGAGAGCGCATGAGCGTGCGCAAGTAGGGGGGTTGGTGGAGAAAGGGAAACAAAGAATCTGTAGCAGGCTCTAGGCTCTGAGCTGTCAGCACAGAGTCCCACACAGGGCTCGATCGCATGAACCGTGAGATCATGAACTGAGCTGAAGTGGGATTCTTAACCAACTGAGCCACCCAGGGACCCCTTAAATAATATTTTTAATACTTGATCCTGCATTAAAAACATTGTTTCACTGGGAGAGTCCGTGATAGTAGGTGGTCTTCCGTTCTTTCTGCACAAGAAGTTTGAGTCATTTCATCTGGAGGAAAACACAGAAATGTTTATTCCTCAAAAATATTTAACAGTAGGGCACCTGCCTGGGTGACTCATTTGGTTAAGTGTCCAACTCTTGGTTTTGGCTTGGGTCATGATCTCACATTTCGTGGGACCGAGTCCCACAATGGGCTCTGCATTGAAGGTACAAAGCCTGCTTAGGATTCTACCCCCACGCTTTTTGCCTCTCCCCCCCCCCCAACACCTAAAATAAATAAGCATCTAAAAATGTATTTAACTGTAATGTCTCAAGTAATTGTAAGTCTTAAGAGAAATATGATTTAAATAATAAAAATGTGAAAGGACTTGCCATTTAAATAGGCTATTTCATACCAAAATGTGCTGCAAGATATGACAGTTCCCTCATTGTTAAGGTTAGTAATGGATATCCTATTTGCTGTACTTGAAATATTGAACAAGTGGGAGATTCCAAATATTTTTCTTAAATTTTTTTTTTAACGTTTATTTATTTTTGAGACAGAGGGAGACAGAGCATGAATGGGGGAGGGTCAGAGAGAGGGAGACACAGAATCTGAAACAGGCTGCAGGCTCTGAGCTGTCAGCACAGAGCCCAACGCGGGGCTCGAACTCACGGACGGAGAGATCATGACCTGAGCCGAAGTCGGACGCCCAACCAATTGAGCCACCCAGCCTCCCCTCAAATATTTTAAAATAAAAATAGCATTCATCAGGAAAGGTTAATTTATACTCTTTAAGAAATAGCGCCTAGACTTTCTTCAGGGTGACTTTGGTAGTCTTTCTCTTTCATGGAAGGTAATGAATGTGATGGAGGATAAGTTTCTTATAATCTCTCTTACTTCTCCGACTGATTGCTCTTGCTCTTTATGTGTTAATGCTAACATTCTTTCAGTTCTCATACCTGGAACTCTTCTTTATTTGTGGTACATGGTACACACAGAAGCATGGAAGTCTCTGTTCTTGTTTTTTTTTTTTTTTTTTTTTAATTGAAAACATTTTTTTAGAGAATGAGAGCATGCGAGTGAGTGGGGAGGGGGCAGAGGGGAAGTGGCAGAGAGGAGGAGAGAGAAAATCTTAAGCAGGCTGCACGCTCATAGCAGAGCCTGATGTGGGGCTCCGTCCCACTACCCTGGGACCATGACCTGAGCCAAAATGAATAGTTGGACACTCAACCAATCGAGCCACCCAGGCGCCCCTGGAAGACTTTGTTTTAAAATGAGGTTAGTTTACCCAAATGGTAAAAACTTGGGAGCTTTATTATAGAACTCTGTGCAACAGAAAACATACAATGCCTGGGCTCTTGAACACCCAGTTTTCTTAGTAAACACATGGAGTTTTTATAGGTTGAAAAACTAGCAATAGAGTATCATAAGGCGTTTGACAACTAATTCATTTGCCTAACATATAACTTAGTGGTAGAAATAAACTGATGTCTATTATAGAAGTGTCCAGTTTCTTGGTACAGTTTGTATCATTTATTTATGCCATTAAAAATTGTTCCATGAAGTAGGCTTACATTAGATAGTCCATTTGTTTAATAGTGATTTACTGAGCAGTTACTATATAGGTAAGGTGCGTATTTGTAAGAGATACATAAAGAAAAGACATGTTTCTTTTCCTTATGGAGCAAAGTGAAAATGTGCATTTTCAATTATACACACCTAAACACATGAAAGGCCTAGGTTTCCCAAACACATGAAAGGCCATAAATACTTTTTGTTTTCATAAATACTTTTTAATAATTTCTGTCGGGGAGAAAGACCTTCCTCTGCCCTAAGGTTCTTCTAGCTGGACTTAGAATCAAATTGACATGAGACAGATTAACAGAAGAGAATCAAATTTCACAGGTGTACATCTGGGGAATCCACACAGACACGGAGTTCCAATCATGGTGCGGCGACAGGAAGCTTTTCTGAGCTAAGGGGAGGGGTAGAGCCTAGGAGTACAGAGAGGAGAAAAGTCACTAACCAAAAAGGTGAAAAGAGATGTTTGGAAAAAGAAGACTGTTCTGTTATCCAAATGAGGTCCTTCTTAGGTCAAGTGGAGTCCATGTTAATATTTCTCTTCCTGGTATAGGCTCTCCTTTTCAGTGTAAATTGAGGCCGTTAGGGGGGAGGCAGAGTGCCTTTCCTGCCTCTGCTGGGCTTTTATTTTAACTCGACACGATCTTCGTGTCAAAGTGGCACATTTGGGGGCAGCCTGCCGGAGGCCCCTATACTTGGTTATACACCGTGAAGTTTCCTTTTTCTTTTTTCTATGAAGGTGGGTATCTTTAAACTTAACATCCAGCTTCTTCCCATGTGCTGAGGCCACATGTAAACTGGTAACTACTGTAAGTACCTCCCGGTTTTCTCTTCCTTGCCTCTTAGCCAGACACCATCTTCTTTTCTTTCTTCTTTTTCTTTACATTTCTATAGCATTGTTCCCATGTCTCTCATAGGCCATATTTCTTACTGGTTCGTATTTGATTTCTGTGTACTCATCTAATTTTCTTTGCAGCTTTTGAAGATCCTAAAGTCAGAATCCATTCTCAGCCTTTGGTATTCCAACTTTGAGAAAATGAAAAAGCACCAGAAACAAACTTTATATAATTTCCCCTTACATGTAGACAAATAGTATTGCTCTCTCAGTTGAACAGTACAAATTAAACCCATCTAGCATTTTTGTCGGCAGGAAAATTGCAGAAGGTGGCAATTCTCATTTTACCCCAAACCAGCTTTAAATCCAGTGAGAAATAAGTAGGCTTGTGGAAGCTAGAAGTAAATTTGTAAGTTATTGTCGTCAGATAACTGTAGTTTATTTTTCTTGTAGTTAGGTCTTCACTAAAATGACTAGGACAATACCTAATAGAAGTGCTAAAAGCAAACATTTTTACGTATTATAAAACTTACGTACATTTATTTGCAGCACTGTTGTTCACTGAATGATTTCTAAGAGGTAGGAAAGGGAGAATTGCTTACAAGAGGAGAGTCGTTGGAGATAGCGCAGATTAAATCTTGGTAACAAGCCAACACCAATATTTTACTTTGGTAAAATAGCTTTTAAAAACATCTAACTTTCCGATTTATTGGTGCTTAATTAAAAATCCTACTTTTACGGTTTCAAAAGACACTGAAGATCAATACTTACATAGTAATTCAATTTGTAAGATCTGTGAATAGATACAAAATAAAATAAATTTTGGATACTTTGAGCAATTTGAAGCATCATCAAAATATACAGAGTTGTGAGTTAGTTTAATGCAAATAACACATATGTATACTTTCAACATTGGCATTTATAAAAAGCTAGTACTGAAACTTAGACCCTGGCTACATTGTACTTTTCATCAAATTAGTAGTCTCATTCTTACAATGTATTGTAAGTCAGTATTTTATCTGAAACTACTTCTTTTTAGCCATGAAATGTAATTTAAAATCAGAAAATGTGCTTTGTATTCTCATAATCAAATTTCCTAATATTTGTCACATTTAAGAAATAGTGTACAAACACTATAGTTTTTCTTTAAGCAAATTATCATTGCAAAAGTTACTTTTCTCTGATTATTGGAAGGTATTTTCTATTAGTGTAATGACTAAGCTTTTCAAATATTCATTGGGAGGAGGAAAAATTTCCATGTTGTTGTTAATAGACCTATTTTTCAAAATGACAGAGGAAGTTGTGCTATCTGATAAACATTTTATTAAAAAGTGGAGTGGAATAGTAATATAACAGCTTTTCTCTCCATCCTGAATTCAGGTTTTCTGTTTTCCCAGTTAAATCTCAGGGGGAAGTCCTTAACTTGGGTAATCCTATATCCATGAGCCCTTTACATTGTTTAACCATGTGTATTGAGACCATTATGTTTTCCCCAAGAGTGTTTCAACTTTGTATGAGATTGAGGAGTTTAGGCAGAATGTAAACGTTTTGGGAAATATCACACATAGATATGTGAAAGGTTCAAAGTCTGCATGCTAACTGAAATAGGGAGCCACTTTCCAAGTCATTGCAAAAGTCACTATGTCAGTAGGAGTGGCCTTTGGTTTTGGTCAGAGCTCTGCTAAATTTTATTTATCTGAATATTCCTCTAGAGTGCATATTTATCAGAGTACATAGACATTAGTTGAAAGTATTTGGAAAGGAAATTGACCTGATGGAAAAATAAACTAATCTAACACCACAGTGTTGAAACTAAACAACATTATTGGTCACTGTGAATTTGTATGTGCCTGTTTTAGGGGATGATGTGGGAAAGGTAAAAATCAGTCTATATAAGCACTATTCTTCCAAAATTATGTTTCATCGATATGTTATTTTTTAACTTTATTAAAAAAAATTTTAAATGTTTATTTTTGAGAGAGAGAGAGAGAGAGAGAGAGAGAGAGAGAGAGAGAGAGAGAATGTGAGCGGGGGCGGGGCAGAGAGAGAGGGAGACATAGAATCTGAAGCAGGCTCCAGGCTCTGAGCCGTCAGCACAGAGCGCAACGTGGGGCTCAAATTCACAAGCCGGGAGAACATGACCTGTGCTGAAGTCGGACACTTAACCAACTGAGCCACACAGGTGCCCCCATGAATACATGTTATTAACTGTATTTTTTAGTACCATAAAACATAAAAAAGGAGTTTTACAATGTATTCTCTTTGTAGTAACTATTTTCAGTACTAATTTTCAGTACTGTAGTAACTATTTTCAGTACTAATTTTCAGTAACTATTGCATGAAGGCTTAATGTAAAATTTGTTCTTTAGTTAAGCTATTATTAAATATACCTAACACTTGTGGAAATATTCATTGAATTCACACAATTGAAGATGAAAAACAGTTTTTAATAATTTAACAGAAAACTAAGTGAATATAAGATTTAAGAAGATCATAATTTCTCCTTTTTAAATGCATAGTCTATTTGATATTGAACCAAAAACGGTTAATCTTTATCAGTCAAGACAAATTGAATTAATTTTAATCTTGCAAATTGAATTAAATTTGTTCCACAGTGACACAATTCAACTTAAAAACAATTTTGGAAATTTTACTTCCAAACTCCCTGTTTTTGACCTTGCCCCAACGATAGGTTCTACAGATAGTACTAGGAAAAAATTGAGTTTATTGCTTAACCAAATGCACATGTAGGGCTCATTAAAAATGATAGAAGATCTCTATTTGATTTTTCTTTTATATTATTTTTAAATTTTTATTTATTAAAAATAAAGGTGGGGGCGGTAAATGAATTTATTATCTCTAAGACCTTGGTTTCACCATTATTTACCATAATATTCTCCTCTATTCCACAGGTTAGTACATAATTTAGCTTCTTGAAATGTTACCTTGATCTCTAATTTAATTACAAATTTCTACATGCAACCTATTATGAATTGCTTTTTAGTATTACATAATCAGAATTAAATATTCAGCTAATAAGATATAAAGGGTTCTATCAACTTGAAGCAGAGTTATTTTATGTATTACTTTTATATGAATTAGAAGGAGTCTTGTGAAGTTTTGGTACTTAATAAATGATTTCTATAAATCAAGTGTATTTCTGAAAGTTAAATAAATAAATATTACCAAATATTTATTTCATAATTAAAGACACATAATTGATAAGACTAAAATTTGTTGTCTGGAACACTATATACTGCTATAATATCTTCTCAGATTAGCCTAAACACATTGGCTATATTAGTGAATTTCTATAATTAGTTTGTTAACTTATGTAGAACTGGATTATTTTCTGTCATATATATATATATATATATATATATATATATATATATGTTGCTTATAATGTAATGTTAGTTGAAAAGAGTAGAATTTAGTATTGAATTATGCAATTGGGTCTGATAGCTAGATAGATCAATTAGATAGAAAAATGGATAAATGCCCATAAACTGGTTAGCACAATGCCTGGTGTGTAGTTTGTCCTCAAAAAATATTAATTAGTTATTGCTTTATATAAGTTTGTTATTAATAATAATAATTATTGTATGTACCATGGGGAGATATAATAAAACAGTTATTGGGCATTTACATCATTAAACAGACTATTTTAAAAATGTCGTATGGTCTGTGTTCATAAAAGAGGACTCAGTTTCAGAAATTTTTAGCAGCTACAACAGAGTATATTTTAGTTAAAATGTATTTGTTACAGGATACTTTGCAATTTAGGATTTGGAAAGGTGGTGGCAAAATTACAGTTGTCAAAATGGTGATTTTCAATAAGTACTATAATTAACATGCAGTACTTCCAGAATGCACGTGCTTCTCAGCAGTGGGCCATGACTCACTTGTATTTGCATATAACCAATGCATGTTAGATATAAATGTCCATTTATCCTCAGAGTAAAAATAAAGAAAATTTTGCCTAAATAGGTCCATTAATTGAAAGACCTTATCAGACTATATATTCTATATAAAATGTTGGCTTTCTGTTCTGCAGAGAGCACAGTTTTCTGTTAATGTTTATGTTATGTGCTATTTCAAACCTAGCCTGTGTCAGGTTGTGCAAACAAGTGGAGAGTTCCTTCTTTCCCTTGATTCCTGAAAAAACAGACCAAGAATCCTCTTTAGGCATTTGGCAAATGTGTGTAACTCCTCTTGAATCCACCTCCCGTACTCATACCTTTGTCAAGAAAGCACCAGCGGTTCATCACCCACTAGTAGATGTCCAGAGAGAACTGTACCTGAGAGTTCTACTAGTCATTCAGGACCTGCATGCCACATCGTTCTGCCTGAGTGCTTAGCATTTGCTCTCAGTAGCTTGTGCTCAGAAGCTTATAATGGTGCCTGAGCTTTCATAGCTGCCTCTGGGTGCCTCTAATTGGGGTAGCTTCTAGGCTCCTCTCCTGCCTCTTTGATTCATGTCTCTTTTGTATGGTTTTTGATCAGCACCTTCCTTGAATTTTAACACATCATATTTGCTGCACCTAGAGAGTACTTCTGCCTCTAGATCTAGAAAATAAAAATAAACTTGCTCTCTGAGAGACCAACCTCCGGTCTTCCCATGAAAGAATAAGTACTACTTCCAAATGAATATTGGGAATTTCTCAGCTATCAGGAATTTTTTTTTCCAGCTCTTCTAAACAAGTAATTCATCAGTTTATTAGTCCCATAACATACGTGCATTTTTCTAATCTTTGACAAAAGGTCAGCACAGTGTTTCCCCTTTTAATATAACATGTGATTTAAAATTTCAGTTCATCGATTTTTCTTTCCTGTGCTTAAGTGCCCAATTTACTGACTTAATTTTCAGGTCCTCAAAAGCAGGAACTACTTTTCGTCTCTCTTCCTTCCTTCCTTCTCCCTCCCCTCCCCTCCCCTCCCCTCCTCTCCCCTCCCCTCCCCTCCCCCCCTCCACTCCCTCCTTCCTTCTTTCCTTCCTTCCTTCCTTCCTTCCTTCCTTCCTTCCTTCCTTCCTTCCACTTCCCTGTATAACTAGTTAAAACTTGATTGGGTGAGACATTGTAAGCAGAGTTGGAATTTATTTGATAAGATTTTGATCAGAAATTCTAGAATTTGTGAAACACTAATATTTAGGCTTTCAGTAGATGCGCCTCACTTTAAGGAAAATATTTTGCCTTATCAATTTATTCTGTGTGAATTATTTAAGGTGATGACATTTAATGCAACTGGACAAGATAATTCTTATCATTTTCTTTCAAGGTGGGAGAAAATCATTCTGAAGATGATTCTTAGTCATTTTAATTGATATTTTAAATACAGTGCCTCTGAGGGAATCTGGGCCTCAAAAGTGTGTGCTGCAGCATTAATTTTTAGTTTAATTCAGGAAATCACATTGAAAAATAGTATATAGTGTTTCTCATTAGTGTGGTATTTAGAGTAGCCCACAGTATACATGGATTCCCATAGATATTTATCTAAGAACCTTTGCTTTTTCTCAGACAGTAGTTGTTGCTGACTGTTGCAGCCCAAATGGAGTCTTGTTCCAACATTTGCTTTGTCTTCTCTGTTTTCCATGCTATGATTCTAGATTGAATCTAGAATTCTGCATTGTTCTGCATCACTAACTGTTGGTTCCAGTTAGTAATAAAGTTCTGGTTCACAGCTGCCTCTTGCCCAAAAAGCTAGTATGTTTCTCCAAAGTGTTGTAATAGTGAAGCTAATTTTTGCTTTCATAGAACCAGGCTCTACTCTTTTGGAATTTAAATGACAGATGTGCTGGATATAGTTTAGCTTCTTGAATATGACTGAGTAAGAATGTCCCTGGCTCTATGTAAGAGCCCTTTAATATGAGATTATGATGCTTGAAGAAAGAAGGTTATTTTTCAAAAGGTGTTGCTGTTTAATTCCTAAATTCATTCTAGACTCCCAAATTTTTCTTTTTCCTTTTTTAAAATGCTTACTTATTTGTTGAGAGAGAGAGAGAGAGAGAGAGAGAGAGCGAGTGAGCACAAGCTGGGAAGGGGCAGAGAGAGAGAGAGAGAAAGAGAGAGAGAGAGAGAAAGAGAGAAAGAATCTCAAGCAGGCTCTATGCTCCAAGCTGTCAGCACAGAGCCTGACGTGGGTCTTGAACCCATGAACCGTGAGATCATGAGCTGAGCCAAAGTCAGATGCTTAACCAACTGAGCCACCCAGGCGCCCTTGAATTTTTTCTATTTTCAATTTTATTTAATTATATTTGTGATTTATTTCCATTTTGCATGGTAATATAAGTTATTTGTAATACAAGCCAAGCATTGCTGAAACTTGCAAGGTAAAAGAGTCAAATTTTAATTCTCCAGGAGAATTTTCTCTGGCACATTTTTGGTATGCACAAGTTGTATGTATTAAGTGGCATGTGGATATCAAGATTGCTAGTGGAATCCAAGTATCAAACAAGCTATTTTTTTTTTTTTCTCTCATGGCCCTTAAATTTGCTCAGTATGATTAGTTTTTTTCTTACATGGGAGCTTAGGAAAGTCCATGAACTTTGGTGTTATTTTAAGACACAAAGGTCAGTCTGGATTCAAAATACCAATTCCATATAATAGTCAATACTTCAGTTTTCATTCAGAAACAGATGTCATGTTGTCTTCTTCCAGCTAAGGCTGTAGTGGGGGAAGTCTAGAAAGGTCTGGAAAATGGTTAGGATACTGCCAACTTGTTCTCTATTTCTCATGAGTATCCTCCACCATTCTTTCTCAGGGGTTTCTGGTATCGATCCCCTTTTGGGTTTGGTGCTTATGGTAGAGGAAGTAGCGGAGTTGAGGAGACTGGGAACAGCCATATTTGATGAGCACTGTTGTAAGCTAGCTTAATTTATAAAGAAATATTTTTTCATTACAGGGCACTTTGTAAGTTCTTCAGAATCTCTCCATCCTCATAGCTGGGTATTGAGAATTCTCCATGGGTTCATACTTCTGCACATTTAGAAGCAGAGGCCTGGTTGCTTTTATTCCAGACATAGTTTTGTTTCTGAATGTCATATTTGTATTGCAGACAACCTTGGAAGATAGAGATAGTGTCTCCCTAAGAGTAAAGGACATTATAAAAAACTTGGGTTCCTTAAACTCAGGGCTGAGTAGGAATGTATCCCTTCTCCAATAGATTGCATTTTTAACCCCTTGACTTTATGATTCAGTGGACTGTCATGATAGTCGTGGTATCATGGTCAGATACTTAGTCTTTACTAGAACACCCAGAGTTGTTCTTTAGTAAAGGTCGGGGGTGGGGGCACTCCTATGCTCCTCAAACTTAGAGTTGAGTTTGCAGTTGACATAAGGTTATTGAATTGTGCAACACCATGTAAGACTCTCCTTTCTTTGCTGAATTTCCTTTGTAACCCTGTCAAAAATCAATTGATTATGTATGTGTGATGTGTGTGGGGTTATTTCTGAGCTCTATTCTGTTGACCCATTTATGTTTACACCAATACCATACATATTGGTTACTGTCACTATTACTGTATAATATGTTGTGAAATCAGATAGTGTAAGAAATCCACTTTTGTTCTCCCTTTACAAAGCAGTTTGGACTATTTTTGGTCTTGCATTCTTATATGAATTTTAGAATCAGCTTGTCAATTTAAAAAAAAGTCTGAAATTTATCATTGGAGTTGTGTTGAATTTGCTGATGAATGTGGAAAAAAGTGATAGTATGTAGTGTGTTGATACACGAACACAGAATTTATGTCCATTTATTTGGATCTTCTTTAATTTCTCTCAGCAATATTTTATAATTTTCAAGGAACAGATTTTGTACATCTTTTGCAGAGTGAGCCTTAAGTATACATATTTTCAACTCCACTGTAAATGGTATTGTTTTTACAATTTTAGCTTCTCATTGGTCATTGTTAGAATGAACAAATACAATTGATTTTTCTATATTGATCTTGTGTCTGCCAACATTGATAAATTCCCTTTTTAATTCTTTTTGTTGATTTCAGAGAACTTTGTACTTAGATGATCGTCTTACTCAATTACAGTTTTACATTTTCCCTTTCTATCATTCTTCTTTGTTCATCTGTATGTAATATATTTTTTCTTTTTTTAGATTTTCTTTTTTTATTGATTTCAGTAAATTTGATTATTACGTGCTGTGACACAATTTTTTTCTTTTATTTTTTTGCACTTGGAGGTTTGTTGTGTTTCTAGGTTTCACTGGTTAATAGTTTTCATCAAATTTGTAATGTTTTTGGCAATTATCTTTTTAAGTATTTGTCTTCATCTCTCTGCTCCTCTTTGGAAATTACAATCACACTTATCTTGGACTACTTAATATTTTCTCATACTTGATTATTTTTAAAGCATTTTTTTCCCTCTCTGTTTCATTTGGATAATTTCTGCTTCTATCTATAAGTTTACCAATTTTCTTCTGCATTGTTTCATCTGATGTTAATCTCATCCACTATATTTTTCTCTTCATGCATTGTAGTTTTCATCTTTAGAAATTCAATTTAAATATTTTTACATTTTCCATGTCTCTGCTTAGTACATTTAATCTTTTTATTTAGCTTCTTGGACATATGTAATTTAGTAATAATGTCTTTATCTACTAATTCAATCATCTATGTAATTTTAGGGTCAGTTTTGATAGATAAATATTTCTATTCATGTGGCCTTATTTTCCTACTTCTTTGCATGCCTGACATGTTTTAAATTGGATACTAAAAACTGAATTTTACCTTGTTGGGAGATGGATATTTTTGTATTCTTATACATATTCTTGACCTTTGTTATCTGAACTTGGTAAATGTTATTGCAGTTAAGTGAGTTGATTATTTGGTAATTTGGTTGATTTTTAGGAGTCTTGCTTTTAATCTGTTAGATGGGACCAAGTGCAGCATTTATTTTGGGACTGATACTATTTTACTATTCAGACAGTTTCCTTGTGTATTCTCTATCTGATGCCCCATGAATTATTTCTACTTTGGCTGCTAAGAATGGGATATATTGCCTTATATGAGTTCCATAGATTTATCCCTCAAATCTTTTCTGTTGGTTCTTTTCTCAAGTAGATCCATCACATGTATGTACTGATAAGTACTCAGCTGGAGATTTGAGGATAACCTTTTAAAGATCTCCAAAACTTTCTTTCCTTGAACTTCTCTCTTCTCATATACTCCGACTATGATTTTTAGCCAGTTTTGCCTCCCCAGCCTTCTGTATTTATCACCACAACTCAGGGAGATTCAGTGGCCTCTATGAGCCTCTCTCTGGGTTCATGGTCCCTTGAACTGTGGTCTGTAAATCATCTGCAGGCAGTAAAATGGACAGTAGTAGTGTTCTCATAGTTCATTTCATATCTTTTGGGATCAGTGACTTATCTTCCCTTGCTATTTAAGGTTTGAAAGCCATTGTTTCACTTATTCTGTTACTAGACAGAACTGATTGCTGACAACAGGGTAACTCTGGCCCTTGTTACTCCATTTTGGCCAGACGTAGAATTCCTTGAATTTATACTTGGATTCTATTATTGGGTCTTGATAGAGAACCAGTGCAATATCTTTATCCCTTATAGATATTTCCAGCACCATTGAATCTTCAGGATCATTTGGCCCAAGATACTGGGAAGCTTGCATAATAGCCTGGACTTGTTGCAAAACCTTTTCTGAAGCTCCACTCAAAATGGATGTAGTTATGGATCATCCTATAAATGGATCAAAACAACATTCCCATATGCAGCATATTCTCCTCAAAAATTGACTCAAGCTTGCCAAATGCTTTGCCACTTTCATAGTGGTAGGAGGCATGCATTCAACAATTTACCTTTTTTTTTTTTTTTTAATCAGGGTTGTCCTGGCATTCCTCAGTCAGTTGTACCTATAAATACGTTGCTGATATGACAAGCCTGTGAATCTTCATAGTATTTAATCTTAGATTCTCTAGCATGTAAGCACTAGAACATTTAAGTTACTATACATTTGCTACCAGCCATGTGCTATTAGCATGATATCATCAGTGTAATGGGTCAGCCTGAAGTTATGGGGGAACATTAAGTCAGTTAAGGTCCCTGTAGGCTGTATTTTGTGTTATGGTAACATGAAAGATAATATAGTTTTGTAGTGAAAAATGTTGATGTTTACTTACTATTATCCTTGCTTAAAAAAGCAAACTGATTTTGGTCATCTCTGTTCATGAATATAGAAATAAACATTTGCTCAACCAGTAGTTGTATATCAAAAAGTATCAGTTTTCCCTTTCTTAGTGTACACTTACCCTAGTAAATGGCTGCCCATTTTGTCTTGGATGGTCAAGTACTGCTATATCCTTTGGATATTCCAGAATTTCACCATCCCTGCTAATATGAGGGAATCCAGTTTCATGGCAGCAATCTTATTTTTGTATTCACATTGTTTTCATTTTTGACCATAATTTGATTTTTTAAAATAAAATTTTTAGGGGCACCTAGGTGGCTCAGTTGGTTAAGCATCTGCATCTTGATTTCTGCTCAGGTCATGATCTCATGGGTAGTGAGATTCAGCCCTGTGTTGGGCTCTGTGCTGACAGTGCAGAGCCTATTTGGGATTTTCTCTCTCCTACTCTCTCTGCCCCTCCCCAACTCATGGAGGAAATAAATACATAAACATTTAAAAAATAAAGTAAGATAAACTTATTTTTAAATTTTTTTTTTTTAACGTTTATTTATTTTTGGGACAGAGAGAGATAGAGCATGAACGGGGGAGGGGCAGAGAGAGAGGGAGACACAGAATCGGAAACAGGCTCCAGGCTCTGAGCCATCAGCCCAGAGCCTGACGCGGGGCTCGAACTCACGGACCGCGAGATTGTGACCTGGCTGAAGTCAGACGCTTAACCGACTGCGCCACCCAGGCGCCCCAGATAAACTTATTTTTTTTTTTTTTCAACGTTTATTTATTTTTGGGACAGAGAGAGACAGAGCATGAACGGGGGAGGGGCAGAGAGAGAGGGAGACACAGAATCGGAA
The DNA here is from genome assembly GCF_028749965.1 of Puma concolor. Lineage (NCBI taxonomy): Eukaryota > Metazoa > Chordata > Mammalia > Carnivora > Felidae > Puma > Puma concolor. The sequence continues at coordinate 142,685,993 of NC_141667.1, read as the reverse complement.
ACAGGCTCCAGGCTCTGAGCCATCAGCCCAGAGCCTGACGCGGGGCTCGAACTCACGGACCGCGAGATCGTGACCTGGCTGAAGTTGGACGCTTAACCGACTGCGCCACCCAGGCGCCCCGATAAACTTATTTTTGAATAAATTTTGATTTACAGAAATGTTGCAAAGATAGTACGGAGAGTTCCTCTGTAGCCCTCATTCAGTTTCCTCCAGTGTTATTATCTTATATTACCATGGCACATTTGTCAAAACTTAGACATTGGCATGTTAATTTAAATAAACCCCAGAATTATTTGGATTTCATCAATTTTTTTCATTGAAGAGCTTTTTCTGTTCCAGGATGGAAATGAGGTGACCACATTGTATTAAGTTGTCATGTGTCCCTAGTATCTTTTGTTCTGTGACATCTCCTCAGTCTTTTCTTGTATTTCAAGACCTTGACAATTCTGAGGGGTACTGGCTAGGTGTTCAGTAGAGTTGTTCCCCAGTCTAGGATTGTCTGATATTTTTGTCACCATTTGACTGGGATTAGTGGTTTTTGGAAAGAGTGCCACAAAGGCAAAGTACTCTTCTTGTTACATCCTGTCACAGGGGACATGGTGAGGCCAAATGAGGTCAATGGTGATATTGACTTTCATCATTTGGTTAAAGTACTGTTTGCCATGTTTCCTTACTATAAAGTTACTATCTTGCCCTTTTCCTAACCTATTTTTGGGAAGGAAATCACTATCGAACCGACTATTGGGGAGGACAGTTAAATTTTCCTGGGTAGGGAGGTTATCTACATATATTATTTAGAATTCTTCTGTAAAGAATATTTATTCTCTCTCATTTATATATGTATTCAACTACTTATTTATATCTGTATAAACCTGTATATTTACTTTGTACTTTGAGTTTTAATCTAATACCACAAGTAACTTTATTTTAAAATCCTGTTGCATGTATATATATAAATACTGAGCCCATACTGGCTGTCCCTGACATGTCTGTTGTCTGGACCTTTTAACTTAGGGAGCTCTGCGGTTTCGATGTTTCCCCTGGACATCAGATTCTTTGACAAGGCTGGAGTGTAGTTCTGCGCTTGAGATTCTGTCCCTGTAGCCTCACCATACAGACATTGCCTAGAAAATTTCAAGACTGTAAGCCTGAGTTTACAAGTTTTTTGTAAAACCTACAGAATGTCATTCCTTTTCTAGTGTTACTACCTTTCTCTCCTGGTGCCTCTACCTTTTAGAAGCAAATATATTTAAATTAGAATTGCTGAATTAATATTAATTAGCTTGTCTGGCAAAAGCTCTTTAAGATTATGTGTTACCTTACCATGTCATTCTTTGACAATATAGGCTTTGAGTTTTCCTATTTGGGCTGTACCTTGAAGCTATTGTTGGATTACCAGGAATAATTTATTTTATTTAATCATTTCTGAGTGTCCCACACTTTTGAATGAAAAAGTAAAGATGATGTGGTACATCTTTAAGCAACTAGAATAGAGGTAGGTACCTGGATGAGGGCATTATTTTCATCTGAGGGGCTAGTTGCTAATATACATCTCATTAAAAAATAAATCACACATAATTTACAAAAGTGGAGAAAAATTACCATTGTTTGAAGGTAATATTAATTAAACTATTTATTATTTACTTATAGTTTATTATTATGAAATTATTAATTAAAGGTCAAACTCACATCATAAACAGAAAAGTTCAAAACTTCTAACTTTTAAGATTCTTGTAAACTTTGATCTCTTTGGATTATGGCATTTCTGTATAAACAAAAATTTTTCTGACACTTGCTGAATTTGGCTAAACTTAAGCTGAAAGTAGCAGTTGTTCTATTCAAGTGTCATTCTTTGCAGTTCATATCTTAGCAAGGTCACTCTTCCAGTAGGTGAAACTTGGAATGAATAGCACTTTAGATTCCCTAGTTGGAGCCCACTCATTTTCCTATTGTTTTACTTGCTATTCTAGCAACCTGTTTGCTTTGGTAGTATCATTGAAAGATGTGGAAACTAGTAAAAGCTACAATCCTGCAGAGAACCTTTCGCTTTATCTCCTGACTTCTACTTCCGGTATGAGTTATGTTTTGGCATATATTTAGGAAATATCTATGAAAGTAAGCCAACTTTTTGGGTGTTCACCTACAGCGTTGGCTTTGAGGATTTTATCTCTTTGATTTCATTGTACATAAATTTCATGTGTTTATATAATATGTTAAGTCAAGAGACTCTGACTATGTAAGAGTCCCAAAAGAAGAATTATGTAAAATGCCAAGTTTGATCCTGACTGTGACATACTCCATCTATTGGAAAGTCACTCTGTCTCCTAGACCTCAGACTCAGATTTCATTAACATTTACATATTCTAAAGACTTTTATATAAAATTTCATCATCATTATTATTGCTATTATTGTTTGTAATTATTATTACCCTCCATGTGAATTTCAACAACCTTTTTCTTTAGAATGGTTGTAATACCTACCTTTCAAGTGTATGGGGAAATTTAAATATAAAATTGCTGAGCACATTCATTGGCATGTGATGAGATTTTAGGGTGGTTTATTCTTTTATTTCTCTCCCTGCTCCCCCTCAACATTGCAGGTCAGGTCTTCACTTCTGAGATCTCTTGTCTTAACTCCTCAGCCTATGTTACTCTTAGGAAGAATAACATCAGTTTGTTGTGTAAAGTCTTTGATGATGTAATAAAAGACATGAATCCGTTAAAATAGATTCCAAAATGGACAAAATAGACAACAGACAGCACACTCTCTCATCAATGGATTGCATTGTGTGTGTGATTGAGTCTATTCCTTTTAAATATCATAGCTCACTAAGTCTTTCCTTTTCTGCTACTATTTCTCACCTTAAGCTCATAAAGTCTACCAGAACTTTTATTTTATTTTATTTTATTTTATTTTATTTTATTTTATTTATTAGAAAACGTTTAATTATTTACTTTGAGGGAGAGAGAGGGAGAGAAAGAGGCAGAGAGAGAGTGAGCAAGAGTCCCAAGCAGGAAAGCTGAACTCTATCTATCCCATGAATTGTGAGATCATGACCTGAGCCTAAATCAATAGGCGGATGCTCAACTGACTAAATGCCCAGATGCCCCTCCTACCAGAACTTTCTACAAAGTTTTTTCTAAAGTCTTCTTGCTGCCAACCCTTTAATTTCATCTGCATTAATGAAAATTTAGTTTTCCTAAAGCAGTTCTTTCATGTGCAATTCCCTCATTCCCAAGCATTTGTTCATCCTTCATTCCCAACAGAATCAAGTCTACATAACTTAGCCTAACACTCAAGAACCTCCGGGATATCTTGGTGCTTCCTTTTGCTTCTCCAAATTCATTCTCTACCCTTCTTCAACTACTCTGTGGCCCTGGTGGCTGATCTATGTGAACTACATCAGTGAGAACCCCGGTGAGAGTTAGGAGGAAGGAGGAGAAATCAGGGAATTTATTCCCTCAGATTCCTCCTTTCTACTAAAACTCTTGTGTCTTGTCTGGCATCCCTCTCCACAAGACTGTCCTTCTGGGGTTTGGTAACTCCCACTCTCCACTCCACTCTTCAGGATAAAAGGTAGAAACGGTTTTACTAGTACTGGGATACTGCCTTATTCTGGTGGTTTTTCTATACCTTGCACACACCTTTGTAAATATTCTCTGTTTCAGACTCAACTTGAATAACCCAGCTGAATGTGCCATCTGTTGCCCGGCTGTTATACTTCCTAAATTTATCTCCTGACATACACTGCATCCTTTAAAGACAGATGGTTTATTATTGTTGGCATGGTGGTTTAGAGCACCTACTTTGGAATGATAAAGTATTGGATTTGAATCCTGATTTTACTACTTCTCACTTCGGTGACTTTGATCAAATTAGTCACCCTCCCTTAGCCTCAATATCCTCGTCTATTAAGTAGAAATAATAATAGCCACCTTGCAGAGTTTATGTGGGAAACGAAGAAGTATGGGGAAGTTCTATTACATAGCAGATGCTAAGGAAATATAGTTTTGGCGATGGGAATTTTTTGAGCTCATATACCTCTTGCATTCCTACTGCCAAACCTCTTTTCCCATTTCTCCTAATATTCTTGGCTTCTATCTGTCCATTTAAGGCTTAATTAAAATCCTTGTTCTTCTGTAATTTCTTAATGTTTCTTAATTCTTATAGCACCTGCTCCCTGGAATTCTCCTTTATGTTTTAATCTGTTTACGTCTCCTCTTCCCAATTATATTGTCAACAGTTTGATGATAGCAACAGGAATTTTCATTTCATTGTATTTACCCCTAATATTGTACTGTCCCCTAGCTCAATGGTGGGGATATAGTAGAAGCTCAACAAATATTTGCTTAATAATTTAATTTTAATCATTTAATTTTAATTAAGGTAGATAAATTTTATAATGCAAGTAATTTGAACTAAGGTAGACATAATGCATAATGCATGTCTCCAGAATAGATATTTTAGTATCACAGTGCCCATTTCAGAGTAGATACTTACTGAATATTTGATGATTTGGGGTAATTATTGTGCAGGCAAATTATCTGTAATACTGTCTAAGCACCTTGTTGACTACTGTGTAGCTATAGTCTGTACATGTATTGAAATACTTTACATTAACCGCCAAAGGTTAATGATCTAAGCAGGTTAAAAAGCACAGGAAGGAAATAGCATTAACAGTATTAATGGCCATAGACAGTATTCCAAGATTTTTGTAATATTTTTTGAAAAAGTTTATTTATTTATTTTGAGAGAGAGAGTGCGGAGGAGGGACAGAAAGAGAGGGAGAGAAGGAGAATCTTAAGCAGGCTCCATGCTGTCAGCACAGAGCCTGATGTGGGACTTCATCTCATGAACCCTGAGATCATGACCTGACCCGAAACCAAGAGTAGTTGGATGCTTAACCGACTGTGCCACCAGATGCCCCGATTTTTGTCATCTTTTAACCAAACCAGCTTGGACAGTCTCACCACCTACCTAGAGAATAGATAATCCATTTCCTCTGATAATAATATAAAAACTTCTGTTTCTGGTATATATTTTAAATTCGGCCCATTCATGGGTAATTCTTGGTCTCTAAAATGAAGAATAAGAATCCGCTTTAGTTTCTGGTGAGCAGTGTAATTCATACCTCTCCGGTACCTTGCCTTTTTGTCCAGAGAAAAGAATTAAATAAAGGTATAGCCTGTAGGTGGCACTGGAGTCCACTGATCTCTCTCCCACAGTCTCAAGTACAGCAGCCTGGTTATAATTAGTGTTGGCTTCTCAGCATGATGATGGGGTCCAGTGATATCTTGGACTTTGGGCAACTGTGGAAAATCCTCATTGAACCATGCCAGGTTCCTGTTGGAATGTGGCAGTTCCCCAAACTTCTGTCCTGTTAGTAGAAATGAGGAATAGTACAGAGGGAGCAATGAGGATTGCCTGAATGTGATGTGTGCCTCTCTGAAAATGATCTTGGTGGTAAGTGTTTTGTGGGAATTAAAAGTTAATTGATTGTAAACAGTGGGCTGGTTAATGATTAGAAAGAATTGGGGATCATTTCTTCTGAGACTTAGAACACAGTAAGATGAGTCTTGTTAATTTTTTGGTTTAACACATTAAGAGAGTTGGGATTTTTCAAATTAGGTTATTAACTGGCCTAATCACCCAGGTTTTTTTTTTTTTTTTTTTTTTTTTTTTACCCAGAGTAATATTTTTAAGCAAAAATAAGTGTAAAAGTGGAAATTAAAATATGTATTTCAGTAACCATGTGCAAAATAATTCAGTGAAGATAGTTTTATTTTGTTCTTTTTACGGGCTCATTTTTTTTCATACGTAGCATATGAATAAGTGAAAGAGGTAGCTTGGACTTTGAATGTACAAATCCTCCTTTTTAGGTTCACATGGGCTGGGACAAAGGAGGCTTTGGGCAAAAGTACTTTTTATTTACTTTTCTCCTATCACCTTTACTCACATGGGTACCACCGAAATTCTCTACATGGTCAGAACATTTGCAGTTGGAGGATAGTGGGTACGCGTGAAGTGACCTCCTCCCTTTCCTTTCCATGCTCCCTAATGGAGAAATATTGCCACAGGGCTTTGGCTCCAAAGACCTAGAAGGCTTCCTGGCCTTGGTGACTTGGGTACATGTGAACCAAGAGTATTTCTTCTTGCCTGACATTAAAGACAATCTCTTTGACACACTTCCCTTAGGCTCACATCCAAATCTTGGGCTTAATGGTCTGAGTATTCACAAGTTCAGCAGAATGACAACAACAAAGATGGTAGACCAAAGCAATAGGGTTTCTATTGAGGGCTCCTTATGAAATCTGAAGCAGAACTTACTAGCTGCTCATTTGTAGGCCTTTCTTGGATGGGAGATTATGCCAGGTGGGAGAGGGACCTGCCCACTGCCCAATACTAACCTCATTAAAACATCAAGAGGCAGAACATCCAAAGAGAAATATACTCCAAAAAGATAGTCTACAAGACAGACTTTCGAGGCTCACCAGGTATGAAGTGCATCAATGAGAAAGGAAATATACAAAGTAGAGGGAGGAGAGTATAAAGTATTAAGTAAAAAGTATAAGTAAAATGTATTTGCTCAGAGGTTTTGCTAAAGGAAAGGGAGAATTTTGTGTCCAGGCATTTCTGTTTAATGTTCATTTAGTTGAAATAGAGTGGTCACCGAGGATCAAGATTTGAAAAGAAAAAAAAAAAAGAAGTTAAAGAGAAGTCTTCAAGCAGTGTTGATATTATTGGTACCACAGGAACGCTGGTAAGAACTTAGTAACACTATACAAAAAATTTGAAGTAGGCTTATTTGAAATGCTTAAACCCATTTGATTGTCAGTGGCTTGTTTCACTGAGATATCCAGAAGCATTAGGTCTACAGAACTTCTTCCTTTGAGACACCCTGCCACCAATCAATCTATAATCCTAAACTGACCAAGTGTTTGCTTAGTTCTAGAGAACATTTGTTTCCATTTCTTTTCTAGTAATGGGCCTTAAGTCCACAAATGTAGTGACTTTCTACTAAATCTTTGGATTCAGATAGGTAACAGGCCATGACCTTAAAATATTGAGGAGTGATCTCTTCATTTCTATGATAAGTTAAGCATCAAATGTAGTGTTAATATTTTAATATACAGAAGTATCTGGTCACTCTTGGTCCCCATTGATACTTCATGTACTTAGGCTGCCATGTGAACAAGTATATATTGTTAAGAATATTGTCTGTGTGTGTGTGTGTGTGTGTGTGTGTGTGTGTGTGTGTGTTTTAATTTGATTCTCTCCTGCTTAATCAGCTGGCACATGTGCCATTTTTGAATGTCATTTTTGGATATACTGAAGGAAGAAAATGATCCTTTATTTTTTAAATACTTTTCATGATAATTGGAACCTAAGATATTAGATCAAAATTAGTGAGCTATTAATCTACTCAGTATACATCTAGTTTTGTCTTTTGTTGTTTCCAGTTGTATTAATTGCATCATTATTAGCTAATAAGGCTGTAAACATTTTGAATGAAAATATAAGTTTTCAATTTCTGACAATATAGTAGACTAGATATTCTTAAAACACCTTTCACTTCAAAATAAATTAAGACATTAATTTAAATGCATTACTGAATAAAGAAGAAGGTAAGGAAGATATTTAGAGGCCAGTTTATACAAGAATCCAGAAAGTTAAGCACAAAATAGCTTGTTATTCTGGGGCGACTATCAATTAGTAAGAACCCTCAAGATCCATTTAAAAAATCTTACAAAAACTATAGAAAAGCATAGAAAGCCTAGCCTGCGCACATTGGGAAATCTAAAAGGAGACTCTCACTCAAACCCAGGACCCCACTAAACTATATCCTCAGTGAAAAGGAAAGTTAATCCATCAAGAGAGACAGGAATGAAACTTGTGTATCTCAATCATGATAGTATAGGAAGGAGAAAATTTGCAATCCAAATCCTGCCCTCGTGTGGCTTAAGGTCAGAATTCACCACCACCCATGTGGAAACAAAAACCCTCATCTAAAGTTTTATTTGAGGTGATCATTAGGAGGACTTCTGAGCACCTGACAGAAAAAGAATAGATTCTTTCTTAAGGAACACACTTTTAGTCCATGCTCTAAGAATTCCTCAAAATGAGTGTATAGTGCAAATTTGAAAAGAAATTAGAAAATAAAAAAGGGGCACCTGGGTGGCTCAGTTGAGCGTCCAACTCTTGATTTTGGCTCAGGCCATGATTTCACAGTTTGTGGGATGGAGTCCAGCATCAGGCTGACCACGCACAGCCTGCTTGGGATTCTCTCTCTCCTCTCTCTCTCTGCCCCTCCCCTCGCTTGTGCTCATGCTCACTCTTTCTCTCTCAAAATAAGTAAATATTTACAAAAGCACAAGTCCCTCTAAAGCCAAAGAGTAAGGGCCAGCAAAAACAAATGACAAAAATGAGACTCTCAACTAAGTTATTGAAATTAACAGCTATAGAATAGAAAATAGCTTTGTTTAATATATTAAAAACAAGTTTATCAAAATATTAATATACTATGAAACTCATCAAGAAGATTAAAAATAACCCAACTAACTTTTTTTTCCTTTTGTAAAAAGTTTTATTTATTTTGAGAGAGTGGGGGCACAGGGAGAAAGAGAAAGAATCCCAAGCAGGCTCCACACCGTCAGTGCAGAGCCCGATGCAGGGCTCAACCCATGAACCACAAGATCATGACCTGAGCAGAGATCAAGAGTTGGGCACTTAGCTGACTAGCCACCCAGTTGCCCCCAACTAACATTTTTAGTAATAAATTATAATTAAATAAAAATTTTAATGGATAGGTTAAAATGTTCACCTGTGTCCTATGCCATTCACAAATTAATTTAAGATGAACCATTATATATTCATCAACTTGGGGATAGTTAAAGATATTTTGACGAAAGTCATAACTCAAAGAGAAAAAAAATTATTGGGCTTTCTCAAAATTAAATACTTTGCTAATGAAAAAATATCACTTAGAAAATAAAATCCAATCTAGAGATTGTGAGAAAATATTTTCAAAACATATATCTGACAAACAACTTGTGTCCAGAAAATATAAAAATTCCTTACAATCAAAATCAAGACAACAAACCCAGTTAAAAGCTTTTTTAAAAAGTTTTGTTTATTTTTGAGAGAGAGCGTGAGTGGGGAGGGGCAGAGGGAGAGAGGGAGACACAGAATCTGAAGTAGGCTCTAGGTTCTGAGCTGTCAGCACAGAGCCTGACCTGAGGCTTGAACCCATGAACCATGAGATCATGATTTGAGCCACACTTGGATGCTCAACCGACTGAGCCACCTAGGCGCCCCAACGCAATATTTAAAATGGGCCAAAGAGACATTAAACAAAAAATATATACATTTATAAAAGTCCTAAAATGGAAACAACCTCAATATCTGTAGAATAATGGAGAGACAGGTTGTGATATATTCAGATGATGAAATATTACTCAACAATAAAAAGGAACAACCTACTTTTGATAAATATGACCATATGGACATAAGAAAATACATACTATAATATCCCATTTACATTAAGTCCAAAAAGAGGCAGAACTAATCTATAGTGAAAGATACCACACATAGGTTGCTTCTGGGAGGGAAACTGATGAAAGGGGGCCTGAATATTCTAGTGTGATGCACATGTTCTGGATCTCAGTGAGTCACATTAAGTGGACATATACAGTTGTCAAACACATCAGAACGAAGACCGAAGATTTATGCATTTTATTCTATGGAATTATACATCAATAAAATGTAAATGTTAAAGCTATATTTCCAGGTTAGTTTATTACCTTAGATGCTTGTATTAGAGAAGAGGTAATACTAGAAATTAAACACTAAACTTGAGAATTAGAAAATCTATAAATTAAGCAGTAAAAATAATAGAACAAGCTCAAGCAGAGCAAATCATAAATATAGAAGCAGAAATGAATGAAAAGAAAACAAGAATGCAATAGAAAAGATCGAAGAAGTCCACAGTTGGGAGTCTGAAAAGTCTAAGAGATATGAAACACTTTTAGCAAAATTCATTAAGCAAAATGAAGAAGACACAAATATCAGTGCCTGGAATGAAAAAGAGGACCTAAGTGTGGGTGCAGTAAAGATTAAAAAGATGAAAAGACAATGTTTTATAAAGAAATGTATATTGATATGAAATGGGAATTTTTTAAAAAAATACAACTTTTTTTCAAAAAGTCACCAAAATTGACTCAAGTAGATAAAACTCTGACTCCAATAACTATCAACAAGTTATAATCAGTAATGTTAAACTTCTTCCCACAAAGAATACCTCAAATCCAGGGGCACCTGGTTGGCTCAGTATGCAGAGCATGCACATCTTGATCTCAGGGTTATGAATTCAAGTTCCACATTGGGCATGGAGCCTACTTAAAAAAAGAAAGAAAAAAAAAAGGAAAAAGAAAAAAGACCACCTCTGATACAAATGATTTTGGAGGGAAATTTCATCAAACATTAGTGTGTAACAGTTTATTCCAATTTTATACACAAAATTCCAGTTTTATACAATTTTATCCAAAGAACAATTAAAGAGGCAATAGTCCCCAACTCTTTTTATATGGCTAATATAGCCTTGATACACACCAGACAAGGGACACAGCAGGAAGGAAAATTGCAGGCTAATTTCATGCATGAACTAAGATGTAAAAATTTTAGATAACTTATTAACAAATTGTGTCCAGCAGTGTGTAAACAAGATAATTCATGATGATCAAGTTGGGTTTAGCCCAGAAATACAAGGTTGGTTTAACATTAGAAAATCTATTTCTATTACATAAATAGATTTAAGGAGGAAACGCCTTCTCTATTAATGAAGAAAAAACATGCAAAAAGATTTATAATACACTCTACTAAAATCTCTTAGGGAATTTGGAATAGAGGAAACTTCCAAGAGAATTTGATAAAAGGTAAAGAAAAGATTGTACATAATAATGAAATATTAAAAAAAACATTTGCTTTAAAATTAAAATCAAGTCAAGTACTCTATCATCTTTACTCAGCATTGTTCTGAAAATCCTAAATAACAAAGGAAATCAAGAGAAAAATACAAGCTCTAAGTATGAGAAGAAGCAAAAATAGTATTATTATGATTGTTTATGTGAAAAAAGAAAATAATTTTCTAAATTACAAAATTAGAAGAATAAGTTACATTTTAGCAAACTTCTCAAGTGCATAATCTATGTAAAAAGTTAGTTGTATACAGCAGGCAGAATTAGAAATTTAATTTAAAATTATCGTTTAAAGTAGGATTAAAAAAATAAAAGAAGTAAGATACCTAAGAATAAATCTAACAAAAGACGTACAAAGCTTGGCTATAGAAAGAAATGAAAAGTCCTTTATTTCATTTTATTAAAAAATATTTTTTAATGTTTATTTATTTTGAGAGAGCGAGTACATGAGAGCAGGGGGAGGGGCGGGGGGGGGGGTAGAGAGAATCCCAAGCAGGCTCCATGCTGTCAGCCCAGAGCCCCATGTGGGACTTGGACCTACGAATTGTGAGATATAACCTGAGCCAAAATAAAGACTTGGATGCCTAGCTGACTGAGCCATCCAGGCACCCAAAAGTCCTTTAAAATGTAGTAATAAGTACCAAATAGATGGAGAGATGTACCATGTTTATGGAGGGAAGATTTATGTTCATTTCCAAATTGATCTGTAGAGTCAATACAACCTGAATCAAAATTGCAAAGGGTTTCACAGATGAAAGTCCTAAATTCTAAAATAATTATGGAATAGTAAAAGATAAAGATTGGCTAAAGTAGTGAAGATGAACAATAATTCAGGGACCTTTGTTTACCCAACCAAGACTTATTAAAACCTGTAGTCAATTAGGTAGTGTTACATTCACTCACACAAAGATGGATTGAACAGTAAATCAGAATAGAGTCCAGAGCCAGCTCCTGTGTATATGAAAACTTGATTCATGCTGGAGTTGGCTTGCTGATCAGTGGGTAAAGAATGGATTTTTAAATAAATGGTGCTGGGATTGATTATTAGTATGAAGAAAGTTGCATCTCTAACTCATATAGGAGAGTACATTACTATCTCAGGACTTAGAAGGCATTGTTTTAAAGAAGATAAAAAGAGCACCAACCATAAAGAAGCTCATTGATAAATTCTTTAAAATTAAGAACTTTATAAAAGAGAATCCAAATGGGAAAAAAAGCCATAAACTGAGAGAGGATACATGAAACTAACAAAAGACTATTTTTCTAGAATATAAAATGGATAGGATACATTAACAGTCATTATAAAATAAATACAAATATAATGAGGCAAGTGACACGAGAAAATGGCAAAAAAATTAAAAAATATTTCAAAGAATATGAACTACTTATGACCAAACAAACAAATAAATAAATAAAAATTTGATCAATCTCAAGAGAAAATGATAACTACACTGAAATAATAGTTTGGGGAGCTTGGGTGGCTCATTTGGTTAAGCATCCAACTCTTGATTTCGGCGCAGGTCATATGTCACTGTTTGTGGGTTCTCTGTGCTGATGGTGTGGAGCCTGCTTGGAATTCTTTCTCTCCCTCTCTCTATGCTCTTCCCCTCTTCTCTCTCTGTCTCCTCCACCCCTCAAAAATAAATAAATAAACTTTTGAAATAATAGTTGAAGTCTACCAGATTGGGCAGAAGTTAAAATACCTATTAATATCAGTGTTGATGCAGATGTAGAAAAGCAGAGACTTTTATATACCCTGCTGGTGGAAATAGAACCTATTTCAACCACTTTGGAACAGTATTTGGTATTATTCAGTAAAGTTGAAGAGACACATATTACGTAGCAGAAATTTATTTCTTCATCTGTATCCTTGAAAATTTATTGCGAATGTCAGCCAAAAGCAAGTCCACAGTGGCATTAATTAGGGCAGCAAAAAACTGAAAATAATGTAAATGTTGTCAATACCAGATGGATAAATATATTGGTGTAATTATATGATAGGATTACATGTAATTAAATGATTATATTATATAATTATATGATAGGATTATATGTAATTAAATGATTATATTATATAATTATAATTATATGATAGGATTACATGTAATTAAAATGAGTTTAATTACCCTTATGTATCAACATGGATGATGTTGATGTTAATTTTGTTGAGCAAAAAAAGATGACAAGAATACCTACAGAATTATTGCGTTATGTAAAATGTAAAACTACTGTGTTATTTAGAGATTCATAGTTACGTATTTTTTTTAATATTTATTTTGAGAGAGAGCGGGGGAGGGGCAGAGAGAGGGAGAGAGAGAGAATCCCAGGCAGGCTCTGCACTGTCACCTCAGACCTCCACATGGGGCTCAAACTTACAAACTCATGAGATCATGACCTGAGCCGAAATCAGGAGTCGGACGCTTAACCAACCGAGCCACCCTGGCACCCCCATAGTTATGTATTAAAACTATGAAGAATTAGTAAGGCAATGATAAGTACATAATTGAAGTTGGTGGTTACCTTAAGTGTCAAGGAACAAAGGGCTTCACTCTGGGAATGGGAACAAGGGATTTCAGAGATATTGTAGTGCTTTATTGCTAAGCTGGGTGGAGGGCATGCGTTGTTTATTTTATTGTTATTTAAAAAATGTATATACTTAGAAGTTTTTCTAGTATATATTTAACAAAATATTTTTTGATAAACAAAAACAGGAGTAAAGATGTGTTTTTCTTTCCAAGGCTGATGGAGTTGGACAATCATTTAATATAGGTTTCCAGAGTTAAATGAGACATTGTGGGAAATTCTTATTATTAGAGATAAAAAGATATTTCAAGATCCATTAGAGGCTATGTAAGGGTCAAGAAAATATTTTTAATTTTTCAGAAGTGGTAACTTGGAATCCTTTATATCAGACTGCTGTATTTTTTTGCTCTGGTTCCAAAGGGACCACGAGAATGTCTGCAGTCATATCAAAACACAGGATGAATTGTTTGTTGGTTTATGCTGTCTGCTATTTGAAATGCCACACCAGAACTATAACCTTCTGTGCTTCAACTGTGCCAGGATGGTGGCTCAGGATTCTCTAATCAGCCATCAGCACCCTGTTTTCCAATCTCCCTGCCCAGATGCCTCCCTACTTTAGTGATTGCTCTAGGGCAATCAGTCCTCACTGAGAGAGCTGTTTCTTTACTGAGCCCTGAAAGTGTGAGTCTGGCCAGACTCAGAGTTTTCATAATCTCCCCACCAGGAAGCTGCCTAAGGAAAGTAGGTAACTTGCAAGAATTGTTTCAGCATGAAGCTCTACAAGGCTGTCTGTGCTGTCCCAGGGCTGGTGAATGAAAGGACATTTCCAGAAAGACATTTTCTAAGCCTTTGAATAGCTTTACCATAACAACTCAACAATCAGCCTCATATTGTCTGGCTAAAGAGAAACCACTGTCATTAGCAGAAAAAAAATAAATAGGGCTTATACTCGCTCTGTGTTAGAGTCCGTTTCTGTGAAAATTATCTACTTATTTGGCCATTTGCAAACAGTTTCCCTGATTCAATTGCTTCTTTGGCTCTCTGGAGTGGTGATTGTTGTAATAGATAACTCCCCTCCAAAGAGCCTGAACTAACCTCACTTGGGATCAATACTGAGCAAAATTAAAATTGAATTTATTTGATGAGGTTTAAATTGAATTGATGTCTGCAAGGAAACTCATGTATTTCTGCACAGTATGCCGTACGTACTGAATGTATATTTTTTATTTTAATTTTCCTACATTCTGATGTTATTTATAAAATATGCATTTATAATATGTGGCATCTCGTGTAAAAATCTGTTTTCTAGAAGTTAAAAATAAATAGAAAACTAAATAAAGTCAGAAAAAAGGAAAAGAGAAAAAAGGAGTTAAGAAACAAGACAGGAATCTTTCCTATTAGCTTTGAGGGCATATTTCTCCCTCCCACTCCATACTGCCCAGGGTTAAAAAGCTTTTCACATAATCACCAAACATCCCAAATCCTCATGAGGAAATGTTGTATAATCACAGATTATCACCTTCTTTCTGATTTGTTTTGTGATTGTGGATAAGCCATTTAAGGTGTCCTCTGCTCTCCCCTTCTGTCCCTTTGAACAGGTCTAGAATTTATTGACATGGATGCTTGACAGTTGAAAAAGACAATGAATAATTTTGTAGTACTCTGTGGCACTCCTGATATAAAGGAAAATCTTAAACCTCTGTGAAGCTATAAGAGTATTTGTCGTCTCTCTTGTGGCTTCTGTCATTATCTGTCTTGGCAGGTTTAACCATCACAACACCAAGTTGCTAGTAATAAGAAATAAACGGGCGTTTCATCCTTCAGAGATGCAAATACTACGCATGTTTTGCATGTTGCAGAAAGTAAAACAGATGAGATTTTAGACATGGATTTGAGGATTCTACAAAAGCCCACACATGAACATCCTTTAAAAATAATTTTGTACTTAGATAGCTTTATTATCTTTACTACTAATAAAAAGTATGCAGTAATTCATTGTCAAATTTCCAGAAAAAAGGATTTTACTTTGAATTTGTTCACTCGCAGTCACTGAAAAATGTATTTATTTGTATCTTTAAAGAGTTGTTAGAGGTGCCTGGGTGGCTCAGTTGCTTGAGCATCCCACCATGGCTCAGGTCATGATCTCACAGTTTGTGGGTTTGGGCTCTGTGCTTGACAGCTTAGAGCCTGGAGCCTACTTTGGATCCCGTGTCTCCCTCTTTCTCTGCTCCTCCCCTGCTCCTGCTCTGTATCTCTCTCTTTCAAAAAAATAGACATTAAAAAAAATTAAAAAAAAAAAAAAAAAGAGTTCCTAGACTCATGAGGGGTCCAGCAGTTACAGGAGAGTAATAATACAATAAATGTGATAAATTGCAGTACTTATTTAAAGCTCCCCAGCAGCACCATGAGGAATAATCGAGTCTTCTCAGATGAGAAGGAATCAGGGAGAGCTCTAGAAATGTGATATTTGAAGTGGATCTTAATACATACCAGGAGATGGTGGAGGAGTGAAGGGGCAATCCTTAGATCTTTTGCTTTCTTTCATTTGCAAATGAACAAGCCAAAATTAAAAGGGGCACAATCCCAGCCAGGGTGGAAGCTCCCTGAGAGTCTACCTCTCTCTTCCTTATATATAGAGTGACTGGGGTTCCACATTTGTGACTCTGCTGGAGGCAGAAATTCCACTCTCATTAGAGTTGTCTGTTGAACCTCGTGATTTGAACCTAGTAAGAGCTTATAGTCTACTGTGATTTATCACTGGGTATTAACATCCACAAGGTAAACAAGACTACTTTGCACTTCATATGACCTAAGAAGAAATAATTTGTAACAAGTAAACCAAGTATATTACAATACAGAGTCAGCTGGAAAACAGCTATTATCATAACTCAAAAAGCAGGACATTATGTTTCATATTTAGTATATCAACTACGTAAAAATATGCATAGAAAAGAGAAGGGAGAAATGACAATATAATAGTGGTTGCCTCTGGGAGGTAGAATTATGGTTTTTTTTTTCTTCATACTTTTCTGAACTTTATAATTTTTCTACTAACAACA
Organism: Puma concolor; assembly: GCF_028749965.1. Classification (NCBI taxonomy): domain Eukaryota; kingdom Metazoa; phylum Chordata; class Mammalia; order Carnivora; family Felidae; genus Puma; species Puma concolor. Next base: position 142,669,437 of record NC_141667.1, on the reverse strand, counting down.
CTAATTTCTTTTAGAGTAACAGAAACTATATTTTTAAAATACAGCCTTCTCAATTCAACGATATCATCTAATTGTTTCCCTCTTGAAAATGGGAGTTATTTTTTATCTGGATTAGATGGTGGCAGAATTTCAGATACTCCGAAAGCAGTATTGTTTTAAATCTTTCTGGTTTCTCTCATTTGCAAAGACAGCACTGTCTTTCCTTGGTTAGGTTTGGTTTTTTTCCACCCTCTGTGCTTTTGAAGCTCATTGTGAGGTTCAAGTGTTCCCCCTCCTAAAGGGTCGGTTGTTATTTGTGACTGTATCACGTAGGCCCTGAGCTGATCTGAAGCTTGGCTCAAAAGAGGCCACAGCATTCTAGAGGCTGCTCTCAAGTCTGTTGGTTACGGTTATCTGGCAAAACTTATGGTCATGCTTCAGGGTATCCCTTCTGCTGCCTTCCTTTCTGTCATTATACCTGTTGATTTCATTTTATCTTGCCTGCCAAGGTGGCTTCTTTCTCTTGCCCTTTTGCCCACAGGCAGCTCAGAGGAGCGATGCCTCTTAATCACCAGTGAGTTCAGCAAAGCCCACCTGGTGTGGGGGAAGGTCTTCTTCTCTGCTTGAAGACTTCTCTGTGAGAGCCCCTGGTTGATGTCTCATGAATGTGGAGGTATTAGGAAGTGATGATATTGGGGCCCTTCACTTTGGAGTGCATCTTGATGCCCCTTGTCACATTACAGCCACATTATGCCCATCGGTCTCCCCACAGAGATGCCAGCCCCCTGGTTTTAAATCTTTCCTTCCTTGATTATACACATACCATCTGGCCAGGGTGCTGACTCTGTAGCCACCTTCCTCAGCATCTTTCCTTGTGTGTTGTGGATACAGTGCTGCCTGGAGATGCTCTGCAGAGTGCGCTAGCACAGGTGACTGTCTCGGTCCCTGGTAATGGAGTTGGGCTTAAGGGTGGGGCGTGGGGCAGGGGAGGAACAGTCCCCATCAGTGGTCAGTCAAGTGGTCGCTGGGCATGTCTTGCTTCATAATGCAGTTACAAGGAAAATGGGGCAGAGGCTTGGTGTACCGCCGAGGAAGGCATTTAGAGAAACTCCCTCAGTTACTCAGGCATCCCTAGCCCCACGTGACCTCACAGCATGTGAAACGGGAGCCTGAGCGAGGGCAGCCAACCCAGCAGGACTCCTGGAGAGACAACTTCATAACTTGGGTCATTTGTGGTCATTTCTCTCTCTCTCTCTCTCTCTCTGCATATATATTCAGTATGTATATATTTATTGGTGTATTTATTTAATATGAAAGATCTTTTTTTAAGACCAAACACCATGCCCATAGATGATGTTTTCATTTGTTTTGTGAGTTAGCTGTCTAGGTAGGCTCTCCTCCTATGCACACATAAAGTCATGGGAGCTTTCCCTAAGTTGGCACATATGCAGTATTAAAAAGTAAAAACTTACTTTTGCATTTTTTTTTTTTTTTCAGTTTTGGAAAACTGGTAAGTGTAGGGACTTGCCTGTGTGAACCATATGTTCGAATAAGTGCTGGGAGGATGGGAACAGAATCTGTTTTCCAGGAGATAGATGCAGTGTGAGTGTTGAACAATCTATTTGCCGTTTAACACTTTTCACTGGGGTGCCTGGGTGGCTCCGTCTGTTAAGTGTCCTGACTCTTGATTTCGACTCAGGTCGTGATCTCACAGTTCGTGAGTTTCAGCCCCGAGTGGGGCTCTGTGCTGACAGTGTGGAGTCTGCTTGGGATTCTCTCTGCCCCTCTCCCACTCAAAATAAATAAATATACCTAAAAAATTAAAAAGAAAAACAACACTTTTTATTCTAGCGGAGCTGGGAATTTTCAGACCTGCAGCCTCTTCATTCCCTTCAGCCATAATGGTTTCCAACTGTATCTCTTCCCATTAACTTCAGAGGGATTTCCTTGTTTCTCCGGGGAGGTTTGCAGTTGTGAACATATTTCTTTACCGTTTCTCAATCTTAGAAAAAAATTTTTTTTAATGTTTATTTTTGACAGAGAGACAGAGCATGAGTGGGGGGGGGGGGGCAGGCATAGAGAGAGAGAGAGGAAGACACAGAATCTGAAGCAGGCTCCAGGCTCCGAGCTGTCAGCACAGAGTGCAACACGGGGCTTTGAACTCACAAACTGTGAGATCATGACCTGAGCTGAAGTCAGATGCTTAACCGACTGAGCCACCCAGTTGCCTCCCCGTTTTTCAACCTGTTAATTTGCCGATGATATTGTTATTAGGAGGTAAATCCTTCCAACCCGCTAAATTTATTAATTTTGTTGTTGTCTTGGCCTGCATTTGGAAAGCACACAGGAGGAAGAATTCTGCGTTCAAAAATCTTTGTATTTTTTTTTTTTTTAATCTCATGTATTCTTGGTACCATCATATTACAGGTATAATGTGAAAGCGGGCCTGCCATGAAAGGAAGTTACATAAAAAGTGAGCCTTGGGTCATGAGCACAGTGACATTGACTGACTGTCCTCCCTCCCAGCCATCTAGAGGGTCATCCCATTTTTCAGGAGCTGCCTGTGGGATGGGCCGTCACACTACATGGCATAGCCTCTAGCTGTGACCTGCAGCCCCCAAATGTTGTGGGGAGTATGGCCAGAGTCGCAAAAGATGAGTCCGCAAAGTGCAGTTAAGTGAAGGTTCTCATACTCGAGTCCGAATGAGGCCCTGACTCCAGAATGCAGCTTCTTTTTATTAAGATAATTGCTAAAGACTACGTGCATAAAGTCAGCTAAGCAAGCGTGTTACTCAGTCTAATGGTGTAGCTTGTTAAGGTTGAATTTCGAGTTAATTGGTTTCTGTATCACTAGGAAGGGTCAGGTGTGAAGGAGGATCCGGCCCTGGACCATGTTCATGGCTCTAGGCATTCCTTACGAGCTGCAGCTGCGTTCAGCTGTGTAACCATGTCCTAAGGCCTTGCACCTTCTCCAGCCCTTCCCTTTTGAAGTCTTTTCCTTTGATACTTCTCTCCTGCATCTCCCACACCCAGACCTTGTTACGCTGACACAGTGCACAATCTCAAGGGCAGCTATCCATGGGGTCTCCTTATGGAGCGAAGCAATTGGTTGTCCTCTGTTGTCACGTGGGCAAATCCCTCATGCCTCTTACCCCTGCTTATTTCAGTTACCACCACAAGTACACGCCTCTCCCTCTGTCCTTATCATCTGGATTCTTTTCCCTGTACTGCTCTGCACAGCCCTCATCTGACTCCTCCCTGCACCAAAGCCCTTCCACAAACTTCCCGCTCAGGTCAGCAAATTCTCTCCATCCTCATGTTGTTACAGAACGTTCCCTTGACTTCCTGACCCAAACCATAAACCTGACTGTCATCAGAGGGCATGGTTTTCCCTCAGAACTCTGCCACACAGGCAGTTTCCCCTCCCACATCCCCATGTCTTAGGGCGTGAACGTAATTTCCTCATCCACCTAGTTCCTCACTGTCACTTCTGTTGACCTGAAAACAAAAAAGCCATGCAAGAGTTTATCCCAAGCGTTTATTTGGAATCAAAGAATTACAGTTTAGGTAGACAGATTTAGGTAGAAACCCAAAAGAGTGTCCCACTTACAGGAGGTAGACTCAGAGTTTTTACAGAAAAATGGGAGGATTAGGTAAGTTGTTTTTCCAACGTTTATTTATTTTTGGGACAGAGAGAGACAGAGCATGAACGGGGGAGGGGCAGAGAGAGAGGGAGACACAGAATTGGAAACAGGCTCCAGGCTCCGAGCCATCAGCCCAGAGCCTGACGCGGGGCTCGAACTCACAGACCGCGAGATCGTGACCTGGCTGAAGTCGGACGCTTAACCGACTACGCCACCCAGGTGCCCCATAGGTAAGTTGTTTTTAAGAGGGGTTCATCCGTGCTGACAAGTAAGGCTAGCTTTGTACTTCATTGACTGGTCAGGAGACGTGTTCACTCTGCACAAGTTCACTTTTATCAGTAAACGGGATCTGCTCCTTCTCGCTGACACCTTGGAATGTTGGCAGTTTGGCGCAGTTTAAAGATTTAGAAAACAGAAGATGCAAGGTAGTTCCTTTGAAATGGCTGCTCCAGCTCTATTTTGAAAATGGCTCCAGTTCTGTCATTTTCCACACTTTTAAACTGTTATCTGTCATTCTGCTTTCTCTCCTCATCCCCTGGCCACACTGAACCTTTTTTTCTTTTTCTTAAACCATCTCAAGCTCTTTCCTATCTTGTACAGCCTCATACAGTTGATCCTTGAACAACACGGGTTTGAGCTGCACAGGTCCACTTATACGTGGATTTTTTTTTTTTTTTTTTTTTTTTTATAAATACAGCATGGCCCTGTGAATGTATTTTCCTTATGATTGTCTTAATAACGTTTTATTTAACTTACTTGATTGTAAGGCTGCAGTGTATAATACATGTAATAGAGAAAGTATGTGTTCATTGACTGTTGTTGTTATTGGTAAGACTTGTGGTCAACAACAGACTGTTAGTGGTTAAGTATTGGAGAGTCAGAAGTTACATGTGGATTTTCAGCTGTGTAGCAGTTCTGCACCTCGCATCCCCTGTGTTATTCCAGGGTCAACTGTACCTGCAGTTCCTTCTTGCTGGTAAAGTTCTCTCTGCTGGGGTGCCTGGGTGGCCCAGTCAGTTAAGTGTCTTACTTTGGCTTAGGTCAAGATCTTGTGATTCATGGGTTTGAGCCCCACATCAGGCTCTTTGCTGACAGGTGAGAGCCTAGAGCCTACTTGGGATTCTGTGTCTCCCTCTCTCTCTCCCCCTCCCTTGCTCACACTCTGCCTCTTTCTCAAAAATAAATAAATATTAAAAAAAAAATAATGACAGTAGTGGATAACATAGAGGACCAAAATCTACCACCCCAAAATGTGTCCTTTTAGCATGTGTCTCATTATTTTAAGCTGATTATTTGTAAGAAACAGGATTCATGAAATTTTTCTTGCCTCTCCCGCAACCACCTAAATGAATTTAGGTAGATAACCTGTTTCATGAAGTGAGCTGTCACCACAGATAACCACAGTGTAATAGCAACGGGGAGTGACAGACAGGGAGGAACCCGGCAAGGCCTGTCTGATCAAAGCCCTCACTCTGTTCCATTGTTTCTTAGTGGCCCAGCAAACTTGTGTTCACCAAACATTTCTCTTTCCATTCTTCCTGTGAACTGGTTTCCTTTCCTTTAAGCCTCAGACCCCTACCTCTTCTCCTTAGTCCAGAATGGCATTTATACCTCACCTTGCCTGTCTTTGGAATCCGTCCTGTTTATGTGGATTCCCCTACGTGCATAATTAAATTTAATTTTCTTTTAATCTGTCTCCTGTCAATTTAATTCTTAGAACAGCCAGAACGTTGAATGGTAAAGTTTTTCCTCCCTAACAGTAACATAGGGAGTTTGCTAAAATTCTTCAAGTCCATAACGGAACTGCGATACTGCAAGAAAAGAAGGAGGTAGGTAGGGAGGCAGAGGCAGGGGTGAGACCAGCTATGGGTGTGTAAGCTTGCATACACATGCATGTGTAAAGTAAACGTTTTCCCTGTCATTTTGGAAGCTGAGGAGAAGGTGTTCAAATGTTTAGAATTTTTGAGATTAAAAATAATTCGGGGGGGGGGGGTCCCCTCTGGATGGATTAGTCGGCTAAGTGTCAGACTCCTGATTTTGGCTCAGGTCATGATCTCCCGGTTTGTGAGTTCAAGCCCCAAGTCAGGCTCCGTGCTGAGTGTGGAGGCTGCTTGGGATTCTCTGTCTCCCTCTCTGTCTGCCTTTGCCAGCTCACATGCTGTCTCTCTCTCTCTCTCTCAGAAATAAAGAAACATTTTTTAAAAAAAACAATTCAGACAAATGAAGGGGAGTCTGAAAAGCAAGGAGCAGGTACAATGTGAGAGATGGAGTCACATTTCCTGCTCCCTCTCACCTTGCAAAACCACTATATTCCAAGAAAATAAGTAACAGTAAATTACCTGCTTCGAAAAAAACAAATCTAACAGTCTATACAGTTTGTTATAACTAACGCATTCTAAAGAAGTATGTTATTTTAAAATACAAAATGTTGCACTTTGGCATTTCTTGAGTACCACAGCCGACACTTGATACTCATTCAGATATGCATGTAAATGCTATAAACACAGAGTATTTTACTTACCTATATGATGGGCAAACTAAAACGCTTTCCTAATTAAAAGCATTCCCTATAGAAATGCATCCTGCACACAAACTAGTAATAAATTTAATAAGACATTAGTGTTTACTCCAAAATCTAAAGGTGACATAGGTAATGTTATATAACCTACAATCCAGGTACGTGTCAAGTTAAACCAAGCAGGACTGACCTCAGGCAAAACTGACCTCAGGCAAAACAAGTTTATCCTTCATGCCCAGGCTTCTCCCCCCAGTTCTAGAAGATTTCTATAGCCAGTGCATTGCTGGGAGTTATTTGCTGACTTTATTTCTCCTCATCACAGAAAGCTTATCTCTGCCTCATGCCTGGTCTCTTCAACTCTCTACTCCCCGATTCCCATGGTATTGCACAGAATTTCACCCTCTGTACCCCTTTCCTTCATGGTATACAGTATTTAATGCTAGGTAGCATTAAAAGTCATTCCTGTTTGTGGGGCCCCTGGGTGACTCAGTCAGTTAAGTGTCCAACTTTGGCTCAGGTCATGATCTCGTGGTTCGTGAGTTTGAGCCCCACGTTGGGCTCTGTGCTGACAGCTCAGGGTGTGGAGCCTGCTTTGGATTCTTTGTGTGTCTCTCTCTGCCCCTCCTGCACTTGTGCTCTGTCTCTCCCTCTCAAAAATAAGTTAACATTAAAAAACACCATTCCTGTTTAGCCTGCTAATTAGAACTAGGTTCACATGGCCCCGTGTGAACAGAAGCCATCTGAAGACTATACCATGGCTTTTTCTCGAATGCCTTGGTTATGTAGTTATTTAACTTCCTCTGTGAACCTACAGCCCTGTGTATATCTCTGAACACGCAATACTTAATAGAGGAGTTATTACTGTCTGGGTCTTTATCGTATCCCAATTACACCACATTCCTTTCAGGCAGATAGCGTATCTTGAAGGTTGTTGTATCCTGACATGTAGCCCAATACTTAGTGCATTATAAATGGCTCACAAAAAAGCTACTGAACTTAATTGTCAAATTGAAGCTCATTTACTTGCACAGTCCAGAAGCAGAAATTGCATTTAAGAGGGAATTCTTTTGGGAAAGACTAAACTATTAAGAGCAATAATAGAGAGGCAAAGGTAAAGGTAAAGTTTTCCCCAGTTCATGGAAAAACTCCCTCATGTTGGCAGTAAGTAGATTCAAAACACCCTTGTAGTTGAAACACAGGTAACCCTGTGGGAGAACCTGTGTTCAACCTTGATAAAGTCCAGGAAAGAATCGATTTCAGAAACAAAATGAATTTGGGCCATTTGCTGTTGAGTTGCCATTTTTACCTAGGCGATTCTTATTGTTTGTTAAACTCAGCAAAAAGGAAACTGTACCCAAAAAAGTTTTCAACAATGAAAGTACAATGTATTATATAAGTCACCATCAATTGCCTTCTGGAGCTTAAAACCATAATGTATGTAATATCCTGGTCCTAAAAAAAGAAGCAGTGCCTCCAGAAAATAAAGGAAAAAAGAATAAATTGATTTTGGAGTCAGACAGCAATGATGGGTTGACATCTATGGCCTGTTGCAGTAGGGACCAGATTCTAAATCTGTGAGCTATGGGAAATGACTCGTATTACTGTTCTCTAGATGTGAGTTCTAGAATCTCCAGATTCCAAGAGGGAATGAACCCTGCCTGGGGTGAAGGCAGCAAACCTGAACTCTAGACTCAGCATCAGTGTCTTCAGATCCCCTGACAAATCACTTGACCTTGCACCTCCAATTCCTTGCCTGAACACCACAAATGTTGAACTTGGTGTGATCTTAAGGTTCTTTCAAGGCATATCCTTAAATAATATCTTCTTTTGGGGGAGTAAACATAAAATGGGATAAAACTGTTCATAAACTGTATAAGTATACACAGGCTTGGAGAAACTACCCTCCTGTACCATCGACAACTCCCAATCAGAGGCAAGCCTCAGATCTTGGAGCTTTTTTCTCGAAGATGGTGGGCGTGCTGGCCACAGATGGCTCACTGCTGAGTCCTGTTCTAGGCGTTACCCTCAGGTGCAGGGAATTGACCAGTAACAAACACTTCTTCCCAGGAAACAGCTCGCCTCCAGCTCCTGATCAATGCAGAGGTCCAAGAGCTCATCCCTCTTGCTTCAATTTTGGGACAACACTGAAAGACCATCCTAGCTCCAGAGCAACCTAAGGATTTGGAGCCTGTGGTAACTGCACTGTCTCAACAGATGCTCCCATAGAGTGCTGGCTTCCTCCCCCCAGCCCAAACCTGCTTCCCTCACTCCCTTATAGGGATTGGATTCAAAAGGATTCCACAGTATCCCCCCTGCCAGCACATCTCCAACTCAAGTCTGTGTTCCGGGGACTCCAACCTCAGATGGTTGGTACTAAAAATGGTCCTAGGAAGCAAATTATAAAATGGAATTTCAGAAAGCTTATAAGAAGGATCCCTTCACTGGTAATAGCTGGAATACTTCTCATTCCTGGCATGCACTGCTGGTGCACTTATAAAAATGTATACCTGTGGGGCGCCCGGGTGACTCTGTAGGTAGGTTAAGCATCTGACTCTTGATCAGCTCAGGTCATGATTCCAGTTAATGAATTAGAGCCCTGCAGCAGGCTCTGTCCTAGTGGTGTAGAGCCCGCTTGGGATTCTGTCTCTCCTTCTCTCTGCCCCTCCCCCACATGTGAACATGCTCGCTCTCTTTCTCCCTCAAAATAAATAAATAAAGTCAAAAAAATGAAAGAAAAATCTTAACACCTGTGGTAAACTGGAACGACTTGTCCCTGCGTCAGAAAGCACTAACAGGTATAGAGTCTGGGATATTTGAGAGGCTGAGGGAAAATGAAATTATAAAAATCAAAGAAACCAACAACTTCTGCCGGCAGCTACTGGTGCCCTGTAGAAATTCAGTGAAGCTGTGGGGGACCGCTCTCAAATTTAAAGCTAAGTATAAAAGTCAGAGGACCTCCTTGGGAATATGAAGAGATTCACATCTGCTGGAACCAGAGCGCAGGGAAAACTTAAGATCAGGCCTAACACTGTATTATAAGGTAAAGTCTAGAGGAGGAAAGCTGAATTCTCACCCCCTGCACACATGCCACTCATGGTGGGGACATCGGGGTTGAGACCCTTGAGAATCTTAACACCTCACATCCCCCTGAACTCTCTAACCCTGCAGAAGTGCTTACTCTCTCAAACCCTAGAATGCTGCCCTTGCTTGCCGATGATGCAGAGCCTTGAAATAGAACACACACCCTCCTAAGGTTCTCCGCCACCTCTACTCCTGGCTACAAGACAATTTGTTTTTAATTTTTTTAATGTTCATTTATTTATGAGAGAGAGAGAGGGAGACACTTCATCAGAACCAGGCTCCATGGTGAGAGCAGAGAGCCGGATGCAGGACTTGAGCTCACAAATGGTGAATCATGACCCGAGCTAAAATCAGAAGCCTAACCTGCTGAGCCACCCAGACGGCCCCAATTACAAGACTATAAGTGAGGGTCAAATCACAGCACAACCCGGCCAAACAAGGCCTGGGCCTGCTAGGGAAGGAGAGGGAGGTAGACGGAGCCACAGGCTCTGGCGAATGAGATTCATCGGGAACCTGGACAGTGTGTACGGGGGCTGGACGCTGAAGGCACTGGAGCAAAGAGTGTGGAGCGCGAAGTTGGAAAAGGGAGAGCTGATCAATATGGGGGATACTCTCCTCTGACACAGGAGTCCATAATCTGGCAAGAATCCTGAAAGCTGATGCTGACACTCTGCTGGGATGGCTCTTAGAAGCCTAGAAAGAGCAATGAATGGCCTGCACCAAGAAAACAAGAAATGTCAGAATAGTTGTGATGATGGAGAACGGCTCAAAATGAACAAGAAAGGTACTATGCCAGGGAAAACATTATAATATAAGGCAAAAAAAAAAAAAAAAAGTGAAAGACCCTTTACTGCTCACTGGCCAGCTGTGCTCTAGTGACAGGCTTAGAGATCAATATTCTGTGTCCTGAAGCAGTGGGGGAGAAACACCGGAGATGGTGAGAAACTTATTGCTGGCTATTCCTTCTACAATGAGCGTAAGTGAAGAAGACGCTGCATAGTACTGGCCTACTGGATACCAGTAGGAATTTTGTCATTTTATATAATTTTATAATTTTTATAATTTATAATCCTGAAATAATAAAAGACTGGAATTCAATACTTCAGAAGCAAGGAGTATGCAGTTATCAAAATGAGACACAAGATGGAGTGGTGAATGTTTCCTTATCAGGTGTCACATGCTCTTACGTTTTCAAACAGTCTTCCTAGCCTCTGTTCAGGGGCACAATGACATCACTTTGAAATGGTGTGAACTTTGTAAGCATTTATTTTAAACTTTGTTAGGACAAAAGCAAACACTTTAGAGTTAATTTGGCCTCACTCATGGGGCAATAAGTACCCTTTTGAGGACTGTGCCCTACGTTCCATCTAGTATGACAGGGGCGCCTGGGGGGCTCAGTCTGTTGAGCATCTGACTCTTGGTTTCAGCTCAGGTCCTGATCCCAGGGTCATGGGATCAGGCCCCAGGTTGGACTCTATGCTGAGTGTGGAGCCTGCTTAAGCTTCTCTCTTTCCCTCTCTCTCTGCACCTCCCTGCCTCTCTCTCTCTCTCTCTCTCTCACACACACACACACACACTCTCTCTCTCTCTCTCAAAAACAAACGAAAAAACTAGTATGACAGAAAAAGTAAGCTAGCATGACTCATGGAACACAATCAAAATGCAACCTTCTCCCATTGTCCCTTTAAAATTTACACCATGAAGGAATAATGTTCTCTTGCCCTTAGAAGAAACTCTCCACTAATCCCTATAAGTTTTTGTTCTCATTTAAAGTTAAAAATGTCCTCTAGTCACTTTCATATGCAAAAAGCTATCTCGCTCTCAAATTAAAATTAACCAGGCATAGGGGTGCCTGGTGTCCCAATTCTTGGTTTCGGCTCAGGTCATGATCTCATGGTCCATGAGTTTGAGCCCCACTTTGGGCTTCATGCTGTTAGTGCAGAACCTGCTTGGGATTGTCTCTCTCCTTCTCTTTCTGCCCTTCCCTCACTTGTTCTGTCTCTCAAAATACATTTAAAAACAAAGAAAGAAAGAAAAAAAAAAAACCTTAAAAAAATTACCCAGGCCTAGATGGTCACCCAAACTCAACTCTGGTCTCAGGTTGTGGCTGAAGGTGAGTCATTGGCAAATGGCAAAGGGGAGAAACAAAGACGATCTGTCTCTTTCCTTCACTACTTAACCAAGTCTCTTGCTCTGCTGACTGAGTTTCTGACACTCCTATGGAAGAATCTAGGAGGGAAAGGGAGTTTGGAGTCAAGAGAAGTCATATATGCTGGGTGGAGGTATCCTCTGTCACTGGGTCCCTCTGAGTGACAGATGTGCAAATGCCAATGTGGAATGCCAATTCCATCTCATCAGAACCTTTGTGAACTTTCCAGAGATGTTCCCCTCAAGCCATGCTAAATCTCTCTGGCTATAGTTCCTGCAGTGTGAAGAATACACATATTTTTCTGAGGGCCCCTTCCTGGTCGGCCCCAGGAATCCAGGTAAAACCCGCCACACAAAACTCCCTCTTGGTAAACCTCTCTGGGAGGTTCTCTTGGGTAGAATTCTCAACACTTCCCCTGGTTCTGTCTTCCCGGTGGGGTCCACCCTTGATCCACAGGAAGCACACATCCTTTGCACAGGTATTGCTGGGAGTGGGATATACAGTAAAACCCTGGTTTTGAAGCATAATTCATTCTGGAAACTGCTTGTTATCCAAGGAACTTGTACATCAAAGTGAATTTCAAGAACCATTGACTCAGCTGCGATCATGTGACATTTGGCAGCACCTACCACTCATCGCAAGCCATCGCTCGTTTATCAAGTTAAAACTTATTAGAAATGTTTGCTCGTCTTGCGGAACCCTTGCAGAACAAGTTACTTACAATCCAACGTTTTACTGTATTTCATATGCCCCTCTGTTCTCTTTCTTTGCCCTGCAGCCACTGGCTGAGAGCAACAACCTCTCATCTGGACCAGCAGGTACAGGTTATGTTTTCCCAAGTTGTCCTATTGAAGTGGTACCACCCTCACCTCCTCTTTCCCAAGGAGAAGTGGGAATCAAGGCAAGAATTCACAAACCCCTTTTCTCTTCTCTGGTTCTTGATACACCTGACCTGGGTCTTGGTCCCTGGGAGGAGTCCTCATGTCAGAAACAAATTTCTCCATTGCTTTTTGTTTGTTTGTTTGTGTATTTTTGAAAGATGGGGGGGGGAGGGGGGCGGGGAGAGAAAACTCACGCGGGGGAGGAGCAGAGAGAGGAAGGACAGAGGATCCGAAGGAGGCTCTGTGCTGACAGCAGAGAGCCCAACGCAGGGCTCAAACTCAGCAACCATGAGATCATGACCTGAGACAAAGTTGGACACTCAGCCAACTTTGACTGAGCCACCCAGGCACCCCCCATGTTTTTCGTTTCAATATAGCACCTTTCCTTTTCATATAGCATCCACTGCCCCTTGGTGCCATGGTCACAAGTTAAATTGTATCATGTAACATTAATGTTAATATGTTCCTGTTACTATCCCTCCCACTTGTGCCAAAGAACAAGTAATGAAACACCCCTTCAGTTTCATAGTAAATACCTACATCATAGACTTTCTGAGTCTGAAGGTAAATCTGTGAAGGTTCATGGAATATAGCAATTTGCTGAGTCAAGAATTTGAATCACATTAGCTAACAAATGAGCTAGTGAACCATTCGACATCCTTATCCATATGTGATCTTGATTTTCTTTGCCTGGAGTGGGATAGAAAATAACTCCTGTGAAATAGTTTAAGAAAGATTATTTTCACTTAGAAAATAGAACTTCAAAAAAATGTAAAAGTATTAAAAGCTGGAGTATAAAATATGACTGTGGCTTACATCTATGATTTTTAGAACCACCAGATACTTCATTCATTAAATACATACTAATTGAACACCTCGCATGTGGAAGCCATCAGGATAAGTGCTAAGTATAGATGCTGAATAAAATGGGCATGATCCCTGCTCCTTTGAAGCTTGCTATCTATATTTGCTCCAGCTCAAAATAAGAAAAGAAGAAGATTCATCAAATTATTTCCGCCAACGCCCTACTTACTCATCAAGGGAGAAAGAAAATTGTGATGAAAGGTAAAATCTGCTTAATTTATGGTGTGAAAATATGCACAGGAAACATGTGCCTTTAGTCAGAAGTGTGGCTCTTTAGAAAACCAGGTGCCTGTACAAGTTCTTTTCGTGAGGCAAACCTAAAAGAGCTAGCGTTTAGCAGAGGAATGATAAGGAAAGGTAAAGAAATATTTTTGCTGTGTATAAAATGAAGTTAACAGGAAAAAAACATAAAAAAAAAAATAAGGTAACCACATTTCTGCAGAATTGCCATCTCCTGATCTGAAGAAACTAGTGTGCAATTGGGGTTGTGCCCCAGAACGAGTGCTCAGTGTCTATTGGAGGAAAATGCCTTCTCAGACACACATACATATGTCATGGTTACTACACAGCCACAGCCCTACTCATTCATCAGCAGGTTCACTGTACATTCAAGGAGGTTGAAGGTTAATATTATAACAATGGTGAAACGGAAGACACTAGGAGATTTATGTTGCTAGCAGCAATCTGATTTTAAACTTCATAAACTGCCTTATTCCTTTATTTATGTGGTTACTTAGACATTTCGTTTGCATTTTGTCTTATTAGAGATATATATAGGGCATGGAGATTCTGAAGAATTATCACTAAGATTGTCAAGAGACCTAATACTTGGGGGCGCCTGGGTGGCGCAGTCGGTTAGGCGTCCGACTTCAGCCAGGTCACGATCTCGCGGTCCGTGAGTTCGAGCCCCGCGTCAGGCTCTGGGCTGATGGCTCGGAGCCTGGAGCCTGTTTCTGATTCTGTGTCTCCCTCTCTCTCTGCCCTTCCCCCGTTCATGCTCTGTCTCTCTCTGTCCCAAAAATAAATAAACGTTGAAAAAAAAAATTTAAAAAAAAGAGACCTAATACTTGTACGTATATATTGCCGGTGAGTCCTGTCTTCCACCGATGCTGATACCTTGCAGCACTTAGGCAAATGTGTACATCATGAATATTTAGAAACGTGCTTTAAAAAGCTTTACCAAAAATGAGTGCTAGTAACCTGCTTTGATGTTTTTAGGATTTTCGCATGTACCTTGCCAGGGCCTACTATGATTCAGTACGAATTAGTGATTTTTTTCTAGATTTTGGAAACCAGAGCAGTCTCTTGAGGAATGACTCCTTATTAGGGCTTATTTGTAATCCAGCCCAGGACAGTCTTGAGACCAAAAGGAGGAGCTATTAATAAACATGCCAAAGCAAGAGTTAGAAATGAGCAAGCATTGACTTATGGTCACCCTAGCTGAGTTTTCAAACTATCTGAAATACAGAGTCCAGGATATTTGCTTCTTGTGAGGCACAGAACAAAAATGAACACGAAAGGAGGAGGGGAAGACGCTGTCACAATGTGTGCAGATACATACAATGTGTGCAGGCTCATGGCTCAGCCACAGTGTATGTTCAACAGCTCGAACTACTAGAGAGGGTGGCAGCCACTGGGGAGGGGAGAGGCTCGAGGCGACACATCTCTGACACACACTGTTCCATAGCCCAAATACAGGCAGATCCCTCGTAGGCTCTCCCAGTTAATAACTCGGGAGTTCAGACTGAGTATGACATCAACTCATGAATCATGCAATCCCATAAAAGGAACAACCAGACCATGTGGGAGGAAGACCAGATTCTGCAAGGGCAAGGTGTGCCAGCTCACTCTAGAAATTGTGCCTTTAGAGGACTGCTCGGGGGAAATTCAGACTCGTATCATTTGCCAATTATTTGTCCTTAAATACAGTTTATCTTCTACCTGGGTATCCACACTACTGAACCTTTCTGTCACCAGGATTATCAATGTAACCCAAGGTCCTCTCTGTGATATACCCAGCAAGAGCTCATCTCTCATACCCAGGACCCTATCAATAAGTGCACTTTCCCCACTAATGACCTATCAGAAATTCTTGGTTTATGTCAAAAGGATGGGTGTTTATTCCTGGAACAGAGAGACATGACTGTATTTGAACAAATGGTTTGTGAGGATTATCTGTGCTACTGATCCACTACCAATATGGAAAATCACATATTTATAACACATATTCTTTCCCCCCTTTTGTTCATTCATTCATTTATTCAACCAATATTTGTGCCTATGGTGTATTAGGCATCGGGATCTGCTATAAAAACAAATGATACATAAAGCCCAGCATGGCTTCTGCCCTTGTAATACTTTCCACTTAGTGAAGGAGACAGACCACAAACAAGTAAACCTACAGGTGCAAGGCTATGGTCTAGGTCACTGGCAAATAAAACCTGCACATATTTAGATGGAGTCTTCAAAGGAGGCCCTAGGAGAAGGTGAAATTTCACTCAAGACCCAAAGGGAAAGAAAGTTTCCATTTGTTCTATTTTTTGTTACCATCCTTAGAGTCTCTATCCCTCTCTCTCTCCCTGTCTTTCATTTATTAAATTTCTAATCTCCAGTGTTGTGCTCTTTTGCTTTTGTTTTCTTTCTCATCCATATTTATTTGGTCACCTTATTATTTTATTCTGTACTTTCACTCTCTCTTATCTTGGTCACTGTGTATGTGGCCCCTCAGAGAAAAAAAATCTTCAAGAAATACATCAGTTTTGTCTGGTATATGGAAATTCACGTCACATCTTTTTATTTATTTTTTTTAATGTTTATTTTGAAGAGAGACTGTGCAATTGGGGGAGGGAGAGAGAAAGGGAGACACAGAATCTGAAGCAGGCTCCAGGCTCTGAGCTGTGAACACAGAGCCCAACACAGGGCTCGAACCCATGAGACGTGAGATCATGACCTGAGCCGAAGTCGGACGCTTAACCGACTGAGCCACCCAGGTGCTCTCCCCAAGTCACATCTTTATTCATCATTAACCTCTTGTATGACCAGAAGTGTTTTTGAAAGAAAAAATTGAAACAGTTAGTGAGGTTACTTGCTCTACTTGTTCTTCTTCTTCTCTGGTTTAAAATCATGGTGGGAGACATCTGAACACTAACAAAGCAACTTGCAACATCAGGTCAAGGCCTAAGAAGGTATTTCTAATCATTTTATGTAACCAATTCAACACATTCATTAAACTGTACCCAGTGGGAAACACAAGCATAGCCTTGTCCCTACAAGCTCAGAGACTGGCAGAGCAATTTGCTTTCCTTACTATGTAACACAAATTTATCCAGGCTTCATTAGTCTACTGGTAATAAACGGCATTCATAGTAACAGCACTACCTCTAATTTCACGAATTCTTATGTCTATATCTATATATCTATATCTATATATCTATATCTATATCTATATCTATATCTATATCTATATCTATATATCTATCTATATCTGTATCTATATCTATCTATATCTAACTATATCTGTATCTGTATCTATCTCTATATCTAACTATATCTAATATCACGATTGCTGAAGCATGGCCTTGCGCTCCATCCTGGGCCCCCATTAACAGTTCTGCACTGGCATCTGCCAGGTACACTATTGTGTTGCTCCCAGGTGACCCTAGTTTTGTGCAGTTTCTGGCAGGCCCTGGAGTCTCACAGGGAACATGAATCCTTCTAGTTTTGTACATAACCTCTCTTCCTAGTACCCAACATTGTTGCTGACCTCGCTTACTGTGCCTGATTCCTTCTTTCCTCAGCATGAGCCCTCGCCATAGAGGTACCTCAGGCCTCAGGCAGGCAGATGTGGGCTATCAGGTCACCTAATCGGTTGGCTACACTTGACTGAACCCAGCGTGGTTGGTCTCTGCGTGTTCTGACCACAGTACCCTTAGGCCTTTTAGAGCTGTCATCAAGAGTTAAGGGAGGTGCCGTACACAGCGATGCTCAGCGTCCCCAGAGTTATCGGTCTCATGAACAGGGTTAAGGTAGAGCCTCTACATTTGGTACTAGCTCATTCCTCAACTTATGACTGGGGTTAAGTTCAGGCCTCCTCGGGCACCTGTGTGGCAAGCTGAGCTTGCAGCCTGCTTGAGATTCTCTCTTTCTCTCTCTCTCTGTCTCCCTCTGCCCCTCCTCTGCTCACGTGCATGTGCACTCTCTCTCAAAAATTAATAAACTTAAAAAAAATCGGGCCTCCTTTACATCTTCCATGCCCTTTATCAAAGGTCAAGAGGAAGACTATATAATAAGAGTAAGATCACATCTCAAGATGGCTTTAAATATCATATTGACCCCTCTACCCAGTAGCCCTACAAGGAAACCAGAAAATCCAGACAGTCCCTACCCCCAAAACTCACCCCCTTACCACAGTCTATGTTGATTCTGGCAGGACTGATCTCATTGTCCCTTTATCCTTTGTAATGTTTACATGGAAGGAGGATTCCCGGAATATCATCCATCACTTGCACCCTGATCTCCACTAGCAGTTGGAAATAGCATCCCCCAACCCTTTCCCCCACCTCCACCTCAACATCTAAAACTCTTCCATTCTGCCCTCTGAACTTCACCCTTCATCATCATCATATCCCCTGCCTTAATTTTTCTGACTGTTTGCTTCATTTTCTGGCTCTAGTGAAAAGCTGATTGTCCCCTCAGGATACTCTTTCTTGTGCAAGTATAAAGTGCTTGGAATTTTTTTTTCTTCTTTCTACAGTCTTTATAGCATTGGACTTGGAGGTCCAAGAGGACCTCACTGCCAATTCTACACCATTCTCATGTGACCTCATGTTAGTAAATCCAGTGCTCATTCTCATGTGACCATTCTCATGTGACCTCATGTTAGTAAATCCAGTGCTCATTCTTAGTCTTCATTTTATGTCACCTTTCAGCCACACTTGGAATCAGTAATTTACTCTTTGTCAATGTAATTTATTTCACTTGGAATCTAACATGTCATTTCTTCTCCATTTCCAATTGAGATATATATATATATGTATATATATATATATATACTATATTTCCCATTTCATCAGTCTCTTATGCCCCATGGTCTCTTCTCGATAAACACTCATGTTCTTGATGATTTCATGGAGTTTCATGGCTGTAAATTATGTAAGATATAGATAGAAAGATCTGTCTCCACCCAGATGTCATTTCTGAATTCCAATCTTGTATATTCAATAATCCTCTTAATAGCTTTACTTGGTTGTCTAAAAAATAACTTATTTCAAAGTTACTATATCCAGAATTGAACTGTGGATCTTACCTTACAAACTTGCTCTACCTACAACTTTTTCTTTTCTCAGTCGAAGGCAATTGCATAGCAGCAGTTATTCAGATCAAAATTCCTGGAGTCATGGTTGCTTCCTTACTTTCCTTCACAGCCCATATCCAAAATTCCAGCATGTTCTGTTGGCTCTGCCCTCAAAATATAACTGGACCCTGACCACTTGTAACTTCATTTATTGCTACCACCCTAGTTCCATCCTGTATCATTCCTAGCGTCAATTTCTGTTTTTCCCTTTGCTCCTCTGTCTCTTCTCAATTCTGGAGCCAGAATGATCCTTGTAAAATGTAAGTCATATAATACCTGTAGTTCCTTTGTTCAAAATCCTCCAGTGGGTTCCCATTTTTCTCAGAGCAAAATCCAATGTCCCTGATGGTCTGTACAGACTTACCTGGCATAGCCCCCATATCTCTCTGACTTCATCTAATTTTCTCTCCCCTGCCATAAGACAGACACACTCCAAAGTAGAGTCTTGCACTCTTTCCTTTCCTTAGAAGTTCATGCTCTTGATTGCCACATGGCTAATCCCCTCACTTCCTTTATACTTTTTGCTCAAATTATCTCCTCAGTGAGGCCTGTTTTACCATTGTATTTCAAATTTAACCTGTACCTCAATACCAGGCCACACTCCTGATTCCCTTTGCTCTGGTCTCAGGACAGAGTTTTTGTTTTGTTTTGTTTTGTTTTGTTTTGTTCACTGAGATAGTCCCAAGTCCTCCACACAGTGTATGGAATATTGTATATGCTCAACAAATATCTGTTCAACTGAGTTAAATCTGGGAACCCAAAAAAATTACAGTAAAATGTGGTATATGTACATATTTCAGAAGGCTAAATAGGATATTCCAGAGATAAGGACAAAGGAGATTTTATTTTTCCTAGAAGCATTGTGTGAAGCTTTATAAAGAGGTAGAAAATGAGGCAGAGTCTTACAGGTGGGTAAGATTTTTTTTTTGTTGTTAGTGATGATGATGAGAAAAAACATTCCAGAATAAGATAAAGGATTCAACAAAAATTGGAGAACAAAAAACCCACAGAATATATATATATATATATATATATATATATATATATATATATATGGAAAGTATTTTGGGTTAGCTAAAATGTAGAATTTGGGAGTAGGAAAATTTGAGACATACTACTGGAAAAACAGAATAGGATTTTATAGTCAGTGGATTTTAACATGACAAGCAAAGTTTAGACAAGATTCTATATGCGGTATGGAGCTGATAAAGGATTTTAAAAACAGAAAAGATAAAACTAAACTGGGGTTGTGTACTGGAGTATGGAGAAAAGGGAAACAGAGACTATTCTGGATAGTTGTTGCAATTTTCTGTTTGAGAGATTATGAGGTACTTAACTGTAGGAGATTTTTTTTTTTTTAAAGAGGCTATAAGCTTGGTATACTCAGAGGAAGAGGAATTTAAAAATCTTGGATGCTACATAACTGGAAAATATGAGAGAAATGGAGATGACAGGGTTTCTATTGAGTGACTTTAAGCATAATAGAGAAAATAAGATGGATAAGATGTATAAGAGATAACTTTGATTTGGAAGTATATTTGAGAAATCCAAGAAAAAATTAGATATATGTGTTTGTGGTTCAGGAAAGGACTTTAAGCTGGAACTGTATATTTGTGATTTTATGCTTAATGAACACAACGACAAAGCTGTTGAATTTACATGGGTTCAGAATTTACAAAGGGAAGCAAATAACGTAGTAGGAAGTATGTTGGAAATACTTAAAGAGGTAGGGAGAATGGTGTCATAATGCACTTGAAGGAGAGGGAGAAGAAATGGAAGTAGGAGAAAAGAAAGTGTAGTCAGGGAGGAAATGTCACTGTTCCAGATCTCTGATGGGTGAGATCTGATTGAACAAACTCATTATGCTGAATGAAGAATAGATAGAGATCATCAGAGTGGAAGACCCAAAAGACTGGTAGGATTAGAGGGATCAGGAGTCATTAAAATGAATGCTGACCTCAGAAAGAACAATAGTGAGAGTTTGGGTGAAGAGTAAGACCTATGTAACCATGATGTATTAGGGCTATGAATGCAGAACGTACCACACAAAGTGATAGAAAAATGTGGTTTATATCTCTGTAATTACTTAAGCAGATGATACAGAAGTATCAAACAGCTTTTATATTTTTATTTTTTGTAAGATTTTATTTTTAAGCCAGCCATACACGAAACGCAGGACTCAACCTCACAACCCCAAGATCAACAGATGCATGCTGTACTGAATGAGCCAGCCAGGCACCCAGCTTTTTAGATTAATGGTCTGACAAATATATTCAATGATGGTGCTCTGAATGGGTTGCAGGGTCCTACAATAAGTCAAGTATATGAGAAAATAAATTAGCTACCTGTAGAATCGTAAGGAAAAATTATCATCCACTGGCCTTGAGTGATCATATATTCAAAAGTTGAAGTTTTGTGTCATATGATTTAATTTCTTATGTTGTGTTTCATTTATATGAAATAATGAGACTTTCTTAGTGGGATAGGAATAAATACTATAAAAAATGATGATAGATGGACATAGAAGGTATTATGATAAGTTAAATAAGTCAGACAGAGAAGGGTAAATAATGTATCATTTCACTTATATGTAGAATCTAAAAAAAACCCAAAAAAACCCAAAAACAAAACAGAAGAAATAAACTGTTGGTTACCAGAGGGAGGAAGGATGGGGGAAGAACTGGCAAAAGAGGTAATGGGGTTAAGAGATACAGACTTCCAGCTATAAAATAAATAACTCATGAGGATTTAATATACTCAACAATGTTGTGGCAACTTTGTATGGTGACAGATGGTAACTAGATTTATCACGGGGAACATTTTGTAATATATAAAAATATTGAATCATGATGATGTACACCTGAATCTAGTAGGATATTGTATGTTAATTAAACTTCAATAAAGAAGAAAAGAAAAGGAGGAATTTGATAGTGATTAATGCTTTCCATTACATTCAGAACCTAGGTTCAATTATAGCTTTAGAGATAGAAGCAGAGAATGTCTACAAAAGATGCACCAATATTTTCACATATTTTAGAAGTCCCAGATTTGCATTATATGAGCATTTCACTTATACTTCTCTTCTCTGTATCTATTTTAAATTACTATATCTATTGTAAATTATTAGGTTATTTTTAAGTAAAGAATTTTATGCTTTTATTTTATTTTATTTTTTAAATATAATTTATTGTCAAATTGGCTTACATACAACACCCAGTGCTCATCCCAACAAGGCCCCTCTTCAATGCCCATCACCCATTTCCCCCTCCCTCCCCATCCCTCATCCACCCTCAGTTTGTTCTCTGTATTTAAGAGTCACTTGTGGTTTGCCTCCCTCCCTCTCTGTTTGTAACTATTTTTTCCCCTTCCCTTCCCCCCATGGTCTTCTGTTAAGTTTTCACTTGTATGTGGATCTTGAGAAACTTAAGTAAAGAATTTTAAAAGAAACGTTTCATCTTTGTTCTCTATAAAAGTCATTGGCCAAACTTTTATATGTGTGTATATATGTATTATATACATACATATATATAAATAATATTATATATATATTTATATATCATAAATTCATTTTCTATTTGATGTCTTAGCATTAAACCACATGATTCTGTATATAATGAATGATGATTTTATAACTGGCACTGGCATCTATCTCTCCAAAAGAATATCTTAACTTAAATATTAAGACATCATGTTCAAATGTAAGAGACACAGGCAGCATCATAGCTAATTAATATTATAAGGCGAGAACTGGAGAGGATAATCAATGATCTAAGGATAATTCTGAGTTGTCAAAGAATTTTTAAAATTTTATTTATTTATTTTTTATATTAATTTTTTTTATTTATATATGAAATTTATTGTCAAATTGGTTTCCATACAACACCCAGTGCTCATCCCAAAAGGTGCCCTCCTCAATACCCATCACCCACCCTCTCCTCCCTCCCACCCCCCATCAACCCTTAGTTTGTTCTCAGTTCTCAACAGTCTCTTATGCTTTGGCTCTCTCCCACTCTAACCTCTTTTTTTTTTTTTTTTTCCTTCCCCTCCCCCATGGGTTCCTGTTAAGTTTCTCAGGATCCACAGAAGAGTGAAATTTGGCCTTTTGTAGCAACGTGGATGGAACTGGAGAGTGTGATGCTAAGTGAAATAAGAATTTTTAAAATTTTAAACAGCAGAACAATCCTTCTGCACTTTTTCTCTTCCCTCACTCTACTGATGCAATGTGCTATCAGTCTCTAGCACCCAAGGCAATCCTTAAACCTTGGATGAACGTACAGGGATTGTCTTTAAAACTTTTCGTTTGTGATTATTTTGCCCTCAAACACAGGAAATGGGTGTAGCCAGTTATCAAGCATGTTTGCGTAGCACGTGTTCTGTTGTGACTATCTTGCCTTAAGAGAAGACGTGGGAGTTTTGAGTTGTCAGGTTCATTTTAGTCCTGAATACATGGCTTTAAGTAAACAGGCATGTGCTTGCATTTGTCAGCAATTCCTAAAAATAAATGTGTGCTTCATTTTTGGTATGGCTCTATTTCACCTCACTAAGAAGTCAGAAGTTAATGAGCTGATAAAAAATATACCTTCCACTTCTGGTGATTGAAGTAGAAAAGACACTCAGAGAAGATCAAAACTTGTAAAAAGAGCAGAGCTGAACCAAAGGGCCCAATCTCTTGTTCTGGAACTTGTTGCAGATCAAAATGAACTCTCCCACATTTGGATGAATGTTAGGACATGACCCACTAAAACAGGTTCAGTCCAATGAAATTACTGACCATCACAGTCATGGCCATGGCACCTAGAGGCAGACTACTGGCCCCTGCCTGAAAATAGATTTTTCCCTGCAGGGGAAAGAACAAACTAGAGGATCCCATTTTGAATTCTGTATATTATCATCGATATTCTAGTAGGCAAGGGTCTTATCCAAATACTGAGAAAAGTGAGTGGTTGCATTTGCCTGAATGCCTTGGCTTACACAGACTGAAAGAAAGGAGGTTTCTGTGATTGGAACACCCATTAGAATGCCCTCCAAAGTCATCAGGATTGTGACTTAATTTTTGATACCACATGGCAATGAGGTCAGTGGTGTAGTTAGTACACAAAAGAGCTCTGTGCTTCCTAAGGGCTTCTATAATTGCATGTGGCTCTATAAGCGACAGGGACCAACTTGAGCAATTGCAAAAACTATACCTATGTTTAGTGAAGCTGGTTTGGAGACTCTTGGATCAGCCCTGATTCCTATTTATGAGCTGGCTTCATATTCTGAGAGTACAGTCCTTCCATTTTTCACAATTTACTTGTAGAACCCAGCCACGTGAAGGGGTAACTCTAACAACAAGCTTTTCTCAGCAACAAGAATTTTTATTAAACTCTTTCCTCTGCTTTTACAAAAGTTAGAAATCCTACTCAAAGGAAAATTTAGCATTTTTCTGATCACAAAAATGAAAATGAAGTATCTATAAATCCCCAGGACTAAAGAGCTCTTTCAAGAGTAGAGCACAATGTTTCATACCTGAAAATTATTTCATTACACAGCAGTGATATTAATCTTGCCTGCTTCTTCACCAAATGTGAATGATAAGGCATCCTGTTTGTTGCTTCATTATAATGTATTCTTCCACAGTGAGCCAAAGATACATGTCAAGCTTGAAGTAGAGGTTCATTTACCTTCATGTACTTTGTAGGGAAAGCCTCTCTGATGAGTATGTAAGATGCCATCAGAATTAATTATTAAATGGAGGAATGAATTTTAAAATGAGGTTATAATTCATTGACTAGATTCCTGTTCACCATTCTTCAGTTAGGGTGGGCCTGTTCCATCTTGGATTAACATTCTTCTTTCTTCTTAATTGATCTCTTGTCATCCTTGAACAAAAAGTCATTTGTTAGCGCAGGAAGCAAAATTAAACAAGGAGTCGACAGATGTTGAAGGATTCTGTCTCATAGGACCCATGGCACTGCAGGGACATGAAATGGAAATTGCAGTGGACAGAAATGGAACACATACACACACACCACACCATGTTGGGATTATGTTAATCAGAGTTGATATTCAAAATATGTAACAACTCATAGAGCATGGAACTAACTACCAGAATGAATGAAATGCCTAATCTGAATGACATAGCCTGCTGATCTAGTCCTATTGATAAATTTGGATTGAATATTAGCTTTGAAGAATATGATTTGTTCTCCTCATCTTTAATTTACTTTGAAATTAAAATATTATAACTGGGAAGCAGGAAATTCTTTTTTTAAATTTTACTTTATTTTTTATTTTTTAATTTTTTACAAAAAATTTTTATTGTTTAATTTACATCCAAGTTAGTTAGCATATGGTGCAACAGTGATTTCAGGAGCAGATTCCTTAATGTCCCTTACCCATTTAGAGTATCCCCCCTCCCAGAACCCTTCCAGCAACTCTATTTGTTTTCTGTTTTTAAGAGGCTTTTCTGTTTTGTCCCCCTCCCTGTTTTTATATTATTTTTGCCTCCCTTCCCTTATGTTCCTCTGTTTTGTATCTTAAATTCCTCATATGAGTGAAGTCATATGATCTTTGTCTTTCTCTGACTAATTTAGCTTAGCATATTACCCTCCAGTTCCATCCACGTAGTTGCAAATGGCAAGGTTTCATTCTTTTTGATTGCTGAGTAACACTCCATTGTATATATATATATACACCACATCTTTATCCATTCATCCATTGATGGACATTTGGGCTCTTTCCATACTTTGGCTTTTGTCAATAGCCCTGCTATAAACATTGTATCCCTTTGGAAAATACCTAGTAGTGCAATTGCTGGGCCTTAGGGTAGTTCTATTTTTAATTTTTTGAGGAACCTCCATACTATTTTCCAGAGTGGCTGCACCAGTTTGCATTCCCACCAGCAGTGCAAAAGAGATCCTTTTTCTCTGTATCCTCGTCAATATCTGTTGTTGTCTGAGTTGTTAATGTGAGCCATTCTGACAGGTGTGAAGTGGTATCTCATTATGGTTTTGATTTGTATTTCCCTGTTGATGAGTGATGGTGAGCATTTTTTCATGTGTCGGTTGGCCATCTGGATGTCTTCTCTGGAGAAGTGTCTATTCATGTCTTTTGCCCATTTCTTCACTGGATTATTTGTTTTTTGGGTGTTGAGTTTGATAAGTTCTTTATAGATTTTGGATACTAACCCTTTATCTGATATGTCATTTGCAAATATCTTCTCCCATTCTGTCAGCTGCCTTTTAGTTTTGCTGATGGTTTCCTTTGCTGTGCAGAAGATTTTTATTTTGATGAGGTCCCAGTAGTTCATTTTTGCTTTTGTTTCCCTTGCCTCCGGAGACGTGTTGGGTAAGAAGTTGCTACGACCAAGATCAAAGAGGTTTTTGCCTGCTTTCTCCTCGAGGAATTTGATGATGAAGCAGGATATTCTATAATTCCGTAATCTTTGTTGATATTTTCAGTATAAACTGGGAGAAGCAACCCCAAAGACTACAGGTGCAAAGCAGGAATAAAAAGGCTAGAAGTACAGAAGACAGCTGGGAGTAGTGAAGTATAAAACAGGAAAGTATTTTCCCAAACCAAAAATACTGAAATTCAAATATCTGTATTCTCAGATTTTGTCTTTGATTTAAACTCATGAGTGTGTCCAATAAATATCTTCACATGTTGTGATGTTTTCGAATCTAACCAGCTACTTCTGAAATACACTGCATTTCTCATAATGGACTATGTCATTATGTCAAGAAATGATATCATTTATAAATTTAAAATCATGAAGATCAAACACAACAATTTCCCTAATGTATCTCTTACAGTATAATCTGAAAGGCCAGAGACCATGTCTTTTACCATCTTTATACCTAGTATGTTGTTCCTCAATCTATATGTTATCCAATGCAGAGTGAATAGTTATTTTTTTTCTCTTTGTTTATTCTTTTACTATTTTAACATAAGAAGGTTTTAATTTTTCTGAGTGAATGATAATAAAATAGAAATAGAAGGCTACTTCATTAAAGCCATTATAAATCATGAAGGGTAACAGAAAAGTGGGACATTGTTAATAAATTATAGGTCAAATTACTCAAAACTTATACCACAAACAGTTGCTTTACCTTCTCAGAAGTTTGCCAGTTTCATATGACAAAAAGCATCCTTGAACATCCTGAAACCCACAAAGGTACCCAGAATGAACAAATCATCATATCATTCATTTGTTCAATGGGATTGTCTGAGAACTGTAACAAATTGGTTTAGAACGGGTGAAATCGATGCAAATTCCCTTGAATATGCCTCAATACTAAAGGGACTTCAAGAAAATTCTTTCATTTATAGAGTTAGGTGAAGAAACACAATTCAGGATGAACCACAGGAACAGAATATAGCACTCATTTCCCCTTAAGCTTGATACTTCTCCAGCAAACTGTGCACAAGGGATGATTCCTTGAGACTGTGTATATATTAGAGAAAAGCATAATATGTATTATACAGAACAAGTTCTCTAAACCAAAAAGTCTGAACATTTCTTTATTCAATCCCAATGTCATGCTTTGTGTATCTCAAACCTCAAATGTATAATTTTGCGGCTAAAAATTAATTCAAGGATTTGAGAACAAAGCTGGAGGTATTGCAGTCCCAGTTTCAAGATATACTACGGAGGTATAATAGTCAAATCATTCTGGTACTGGCACAAAAATAGACACATAGATCAATGGAACAGGATTGAGAGCCTAGAACTAAACCCATGCCTTTATGGCCAGTTAATCTATGACAAAGGAGACAAGAATATACAATGGGGAGAGGACAGTCTTTTCAAAAAATGATGTGGGGAAAAGTGGACAGCTACATGCAACAGAATTAAAATGTACCATTTTCTTATACCATATGCAAAAATAAGCTAAAAAAGAATTAAAACCCTAAATGTGAGACCTGAATTCATAAAATACCTAAAGAAAAATAGTAATCTCTTGGACATCAACCTTAGCAACATATTTCTGGATATGTCTTCTCAGGCAAAGGAAACCATCAACAAAATGAAAAGCCAACTTAGTGAATGTGAGAATATATTTGCAAATAATATCTCCAGTAAGGGGTTAATATCAAAATATATAAAGAACTTACATAACTCACACACACAAAACAAGCAGTCTAATTAAAAAATGGACAGAGGACCTGAATACACATTTTTCCAAAGAAGACATCCAGGTGGCCAACAGACACATGAAAAGATGCTCAGTATCACTCATCATCAGGGAAATGCAAATCAAAACCACAATGACATATCACTTCATACCAGTCAGAGTAGCTAGTATCAAAAAGTGAAGAAATAACAAAGTTGGTGAGGATGTAGAAAAAAGGGAACCGTTATGCACCAATTTTCATCATAGGGATATAAACTGGTGCAGCTACTATGAAAAACAGTATGAAGTTTCCTCAAAAACTTAAAAATGGAAATACCATATGATCCAGTAATTGCACTACTGGGTATTTACCCAAAGAAAATGAAAACACCGATTTGAAAGATATGCACCCGTATGTTTATTGCAGCGTCATTTACAATAGCCGAGATATGGAAGCAACTCATGTGTCCATTGATAGATGAATGAATGAAAAAGATGTGGTGTGTGTGTGTGTGTGTGTGTGTATACATACATACATACATACACACACACAATGGAATACTACTCAGACAAAAAATGATATCCTGCCATTTGCAACAACATGGATGGTGCTAGAGAGTATTACATTGAGTGAAACAACGCAGGAAGAAAAAGACATGATTTCACTTATATGTGGAATTTAGAAAACAAAACAAACTTTTTAAAAAAAAATTTTTAGTGTTTATTTATTATTGACAGACAGAGACAGATAGAGCGTGAGTGGGGGAGGGGCAGAGAGAGAGGGAGACACAGAATCTGAAACAGGCTCCAGGCTCTGAGCTGTCAGCACAGAGCCCGACGTGGGGCTTGAACTCATGGACAGTGAGATCATGACCTGAGCTGAAGTCGGACGCTCAACTGACTGAGCCACCCAGGTGCCCCCCAAAACAAACTTTTAAATACAGAAAACAAATTGGTGGTTTCCAGAGAAGAGGTGGGTGTGGAGATGAGTAAAACAAATTAAGGGGATTAAGTGGTATAAACTTTAAGTTACAAAATAAGTAAGTCACCAAGATGAAAAATATAGCATAGAGAATATAGTCAATAAGAGCAAAAAATTTTTTTGAAGAAAGTATGATGGGAGAAATAGGTGTAAAGAAGGCAAGAGGCTTAAGTTAGCATAACACTGTGACATTTGTGCTTGATCACTTGATAAACGTCCAGTGATAATCACATCCCAAGGTTTTTGGACAAATGATAGAAATAAAATGCAGACACTGATGGGAGTTTCTCTAATGCAATAGTAATTACAACAATGACCTCATACCAAGAAACTGCACCAAAATATGTTGTGAAGGTTGGAAATACAAAGTTAGAAACTACGTCACATACTACTTATAACTCATATTTTAAAATGTATTTTGAGATAACACTGGTCTATCACACTAACTGATGACAGTTCATTTCTTGCTGCTCTCGCAGCCTGTATGTGTGGTGGGTGATTAAAGACCAGAGTCTCCCTGTTTTGACACTTGATGAAGTCTGAAAATATTTCTGATATAGAATGTGTAATAGCAACATTAATCAGCTTCATAAGATGATACCACAAATTTTTGTCTTTCCTTTGACTACCAATTTCTTAAGGAGAAAAACACCATATAATGAATAACATGTATGTTTAAATTTCTACTCTTAAATAGCCACCAACTTAAAAAAATTTTTTTTTAATGTTTATTTCTGAGACACAGAGACAGAGCATGAGTGGGGGAGGGGCAGAGAGAGGGAGACACAGAATCTGACATGGGGCTCGAACCCACAAACCGTGAGATCATGACCTGAGCAGAGGTTGGTCACTCAACCGACTGAGCCACCCAGGCGAAATAGCCACCAACTTTTAAATGCCTTCATAGAAGAGAAAGAAGTACTTCAAGAAACTGTGTGTCAAAGAGAAAATTTTAGCTGGAGGATAAATATGTTTATTTCAAAAATGTTAACAAAAATCCATTTAGAAGTCCTGATACATCCTGTAATAGGTGTATAATACTTATCTTTACAAAAATATTCCGATTCATTTTTCTTCATATCAATGAACTCTTGATTGAAAAATAAAATCTTCACATACATTCTTCATTCTATTATAAGATATCAAGAATATAGTTCCATTTATGTCATTTAAATAATGACATGATGATTTTGGTATAATCAAGGATTTTACAGTCAATCCTAATTAAACTCTCAAACTTCTGTGGATTGAATAAAGCAAAGATTTTTACAATCAAGGCAAATGCAGACATTGAAAATAATCTTTACATGTAATCTACTGACTTTAAAAGAATAAACATTTCATGTTACTTTTTAGGATAGAATTCACTATTCTTACCAAATAACCAAACCCTAATGCATAGAAATGGGGGTTTTCAAAAAAATTTAACTTGTTTTATTTTTTATTTTTTTAAATTTACCTCCAAGTTAGCATATAGTGCAACAATGATTTCAGGAATAGATTCCTTAGTGCCCCTTACCCATTTAGCCCATCCCCCCTCCCACAACCCCTCCCATAACCCTCAGTTTGTTCTCCATATTTATGAGTCTCTTGTGTTTTGTCCCTCTCCCTGTTTTTATATTATTTTTGTTTCCCTTCCCTTGTGTTCATCTCTTTTGTCTCTCAAAGTCCTCATATGAGTGAGGTCATATGATTTTTGTCTTTCTCTAATTTCACTTAGCATCATACTCTCCAGTTCCATCCACATAGTTGCAAATTGCAAGATTTCCTTCTTTTTGATTGCCGAGTAATACTCCATTGTGTGTGTATATATATGTATATATACCACATCTTCTTTATCCAGTCATCCATCGATGGACGTTTGGGCTCATTCCATACTTTGGCTATTGTTGATAGTGCTGTGGTAAACATGGGGGTGCGTGTGTCCCTTCGAAACAGCACACCTGTATCCCATGGATAAATGCCTAGTAGTGCAATTGCTGGGTCGTAGGGTAGTTCTATTTTTAGTTTTCTGAGGAACCTCCATACTGTTTTCCAGAGTGGCTGCACCAGCTTGCATTGCCACCAACGATGCAAAAGAGATCCTCTTTCTCCACATCCTCGCCAACATCTGTTGTTGCCTGAGTTGTTAATGTGAGCCATTCTGACAGATGTAAAGTGGTATCTCATTGTGGATTTGATTTGTATTTCCCTGATGATGAGTGATGTTGAGCATTTTTTCATGTGTCGGTTGGCCATCTGGATGTCTTCTTTCGAGAATTGTCTAGTCATGTCTTTTGCCCATTTCTTCACTGGATTGTTTGTTTTTTGGGTGGTGAGTTTGATAAGTTCTTTATAGATTTTGGATACTAACCCTTTATCTGATACGTCATTTGCAAAAATCTTCTCCCATTCTGTTGGTTGCATTTTAGTTTTGCTGATGGTTTCCTTTGCTGTGCAGAAGCTTTTTATTTTGATGAGATCCCAGTAGTTCATTTTTGCTTTTGTTTCCCTTGCCTCCAGAGATGTATCGGGTAAGAAGTTGGTGCAAACAAGATCAAAGAGGTTTTTGCCTGCTTTCTCATCGAGAATTTTGGTGGCTTCCTGTCTTACACTGGGGTCTTTCATCCATTTTGAGTTTATTTTTGTGTCTGGTGTAAGAAAGTGGTCCAGGTTCATTCTTCTGCATGTCACTGTCCAGTTTTCCCAGCACCACTTGCTGAAGAGACTGTCTTTATTCCATTGGATATTCTTTCTTGCTTTGTCAGAGATTAGTTGGCCATACGTTTGTGGGTCCATTTCTGGGTTCTCTATTCTGTTCCATTGATCTGAGTGTCTGTTCTTGTGCCAGTACCATAAAGTCTTGATGATTACAGCTTTGTAGTATAGCTTGAAGTCTGAGATTGTGATGCCTCCTGCTTTGGTTTTCTTTCTCAAGATTGCTTTGGCTATTTGGGGTCTTTTGGTTCCACACAAATTTTAGGATTATTGTTCTAGCTCTGTGAAGAATGCTGGTGTTACTTTGATAGGGATTGCATTGAAAATATAGATTGCTTTGGGTAGTATCGACATTTTAACAATATTTGTTCTTCCTATCCAGGAGCATGGAATCTTTTTCCATTTTTTTGTGTCTTATTCAATTTCTCTCCTAAGCTTTCTATAGTTTTCAGTGTATAGATTTTTCACTTCTTTGTTTAGATTTATTCCTAGGTATTTTATGGTTTTTTGTGCAACTGCAAATGGGACCGATTCTTGATTTCTCTTTCTGTCGGTTCATTGTTGGCGTATAGGAATGCAACCGATTTCTGTGCATTGATTTTATATCCTGCAACTTTGCTGAATTCATGAATCAGTTCTAGCATTTTTTTGGCGGAATCTTTTGGGTTTTCCATATAGAGTATCATGTCATCTGCAAAGAGTGAAAATTTGACCTCCTCCTGGCTGATTGGATGCCTTTTATTTCTTTGGGTTGTCTGATAGCAGAGGTTAAGACTTCCAATACTATGTTGAATAACACTGGTGAGAGTGGACATCCCTGTTTTGTTCCTGACCTTAGGGGTAAAGCTCTCAGTTTTTCCCCATTGAGGATGATATTAGTGATGGGTCGTTCATTTATGGCTGTTTGATCTCGAGGTATGCTCCTTCTATCCCTACCTTCTTAAGAGTTTTTATCAAGAAAGTATGCTGTATTTTGTCAAATGCTTTCTCTGCATCTATTGAGAGGATCAGATGGTTCTTGCCCTTACTTTTTTTTAAATTTACAATTATTTATTTTTGATAGAGAGAGAGAGAGAGAGAGCACAAGTGGGGCAGGGGCAGAGAGAGAAGGAGACACAGACTCCGAAGCAGGCTCCAGGCTCCGAGCTGTCAGTACAGAGCCCGGCGTGGGGTTCGAACTCACAAACTGCGAGATCATGACCTGAGACGAAGTCAGAAGCTTAACTGTCTGAGCCACCCAGGCGCCCCTTGTCCTTTCTTTTGTTGATGTGATGAATCACATCAATTGTTTTGCGGATATTGAACCAGCCCTGCACCCCGGTATAAATCCCACTTGATCGTGGTGAATACTTTTTTTAATGTATTGTTGGATCTGGTTGGCTAATATCTTGTTGAAGATTTTTGCATCCATGTTCATCAGGGAAACTAATCTATAGTTCTTTTTAGTGGGGTCTCTGTTTGGTTTTGGAATCAAGGTAATGCTGTCTTCATAGAAAGAGTTTGGAAGTTTTCCTTCTATTTCTATTTTTTGGAACACCTTCAAGAGAATAGGTGTCAACTCTTGCTTAAATGTTTGGTAGAATTCCCCTGGAAAGCCATCTGGCCCTGGACTCTTGTTTTTTGGCAGATTTTTGATTACTAATTTGATTTCCTTACTGGTTATGTGTCTGTTCAAATTTTCTGTTTCTTTATGTTTCAGTTTAGGTAGTGTATATCTTTCTAGGAATTTGTCCATTTCTTCCAGATTGCCAATTTTATCGGCATATAGTTGTTCATAATATTCTCTTATTATTGTTTTTCTTTCTGCTGTGTTGGTTGTGATGTCTCCTCTTTCATTCTTGATTTTATTTATTTGGGTCCTTTCCTTTTTGTTTTTGATCAAACTGGCTAGTGGTTTATCAATTTTGTTAATTCTTTCAAAGAACCAGCTTCTTGTTTCATTGATGTGTTCTACTGTGTTTTTGGTTTTGATAGCATTAATTTTTGCTCTAATCTTTATTATTTCCTGTCTTCTGCTGGTTTTGGGTTATATTTGCTCTTCTTTTTCCAGTTCCTTAAGGCGTAAGGTTAGGTTGTGTATCTGAGATCTTTCTTCCTTCTTTGGGAAGGCCTGGATTGCTACATACTTCCCTCCTATGACCGCCTTCGCTGCATCCCAGAGTTTTGGGTTGTGGTGCTATCATTTTCATTGACTTCCATATACTTTTTAATTTCCTCTTTAACTTCTTGGTTAGCCCATTCATTCTTTAGTAGGATGTTCTTCAGTCTCCAAGTATTTGTTACCTTTCAAATTTTTTCTTGTGGTTGATTCTGAGTTTCATAGCTTTGTGGCCTGAAAATATGCATGGTATGATGTCGATCTTTTTGTATTTACTTAGGGCTGATTTGTTTCCCAGTATGTGTTCTATTCTGGAGAACATTCCATGTGCACTGGAGAAGAATGTATATTCTGCTGCTTTAGGATGAAATGTTCTGAATATATCTGTTAAGTCCATCTGGTCCAGTGTGTCATTCAAAGCCATTGCTTCCTTTTTTATTTTTTGATTAGATGATCTGTCTATTGTTGTGAGTGGAGTGTTGAAGTCTCCTACTATTATGGTATTACTATTGATGAGCTTCTTTATGTTTGTGATCAATTGATTTATATATTTGGGTGCTTTCACATTTGGCACATAAATGTTTACAGTTATTAAGTCTTCTTGGTCTGTAGACCCCTTGATTATGATATAATGCCCTTCTGCATCTCTTGATACAGTCTTTAAAGTCTAGATTGTCTGATATATGTATGGCTACTCCTGCTTTCTTTTGTTGACCGTTAGCATGATAGATGGTTCTCCATCCACTTATTTTCAATCTGAAGGTGTCTTTGGGTGTAAAGTCGGTCTCTTGTAAACAGCATATAGATGGATCTTGTTTTCTTATCCATTCTGTTACCCTCTGTCTTTTGATTGGAGCATGGAGTCCATTGACATTTAGAGTGAGTACTGAAAGATAGGAATTTATTGCCATTATGATGCTTGTAGAGGTGGAGTTCTGGTGGTGTTCTCTGGTCCTTTCTAAGCTTTGTTGCTGTTGATATATATGTGTGTGTGTGTGTGTGTGTGTGTGTGTGTGTGTGTATTTTTTTCCCATCTTTTCTTCCCTCAGAGAGACCTCCTTAAAATTTCTTGCAGGGTTGGTTTAGTGGTCACAAACTCTTTAATTTTTGTTTGTCTGGGAAACTTTTTATCTCTCCTATTTTGAATGACAACCGTGCTGGATAAAGAATTTCTGGCTGCCTATTTTCCTGATTCAGCACACTGAATATATCCTGCCACTCCTTTCTGGCCTGCCATGTTTCTGTGGATAGGTCTGCTGCAAACCTGCTCTGTCTTCCCTTGTAGGTTGGGGACTTTTTTTTCCCTTGCTGCTTTCATGATTCTTTCCTTGCCTGAGTATTTTGTGAATTTGACTATGATATGCCTTGTTGATGGTTGGTTTTTGTTGAATCTAATGGGAGTTCTCTGTGCTTCCTGGATTTTGATGTCTGTGTTTTTCCCGAAGTTAGGAAAGTTTTCCTCTATGATTTGCTCACATAGCCCTTCTATTTCTTCCATTTCTATTTCTCTCTCTTCCTCTTCTGGGTCCCCTATGATTCTGATGTTGTTCCTTTTTAATGAGTCACTGATTTCTCTAATTCTTAAATCGTGCTCTTTTGCTTTAATCTCCCTTTTTTTTTCTGCTTTGTTATTCTCTATAAGTGTGTCCTCTATATCGCTGATTCTCTGTTCTGCCTCATCCATCCTGCTGCCGCAGCATCCATCCATGATATATCTCAGTTATAGCATTTTTAATTTCATTCTGACTATTTTTTAATTCTTTTATCTTTGCAGAAAGGGATTTTAATCTATTTTCGACTCCAGCTAGTATTCTTATTATTGTGATTCTAAATTCTGGTTCAGACATCTTGCTCATATCTGTGTTTGTTAAATCCCTGGCTCTTGTTTCGTCATGCTCTTTCTTTGAGCATGAATTCCTTCGTTTTATCATTTTGAAGGGAGAAAAGGAGTTAATGAAGTAGAAAAATTAAAATAAAATATTTTAAAATAAAATAAAATTAAAAAATATTAAAATTAAAAAATTAAAAACACACACACACAAAAATTGAATAAATGATGCTAGATCCTAGGTGTGTTTTGGTCTGGGTGTTGAAAGTAGTTTGACAGATTAGAGAAAAAAAGAGGGGGGGTGAAGAAAAAAAGGAGAATCGTTTGAGAATTTGGAAAAATGAATACACTGTAGACTAAAGTGAGATGATGGGAGTAAAATAGAATTTAAAATATTTACACAAAAGTAAATAATATAGTAGAAAATTTTAAAGAAAAATATTTTTAATAAAAATTAAAAATAAAAATGAATTTTTTTCTCTTTCTGTATTCATGAAAAAGAAAAGAAATTGAAAAAGAGAAAAAAGAGAAAAAAAAGAAATCGTTTGAAAATTTGGCAAAGTGAATACATTGTAGTAGACTAAAATAAAATGATGGAAGTAAAATAGAATTTGAAAAAGTTTACATAAAAATTAAAAATATACTAAAAATATTGAAGAAAATATTTTCAATAAAAATTTAAAATAAAAATGAGGTGTTTCTCTTTCTGCATTCAAGAAAAAGAAAAGAAACGAAAAAGAGAAAAAAGAAGAAAAAAAAAAAGGAAATCGTTTGAAAATTTGAAAAGGTGAATACACCAAAGTAGACTAAAATAAAATGATGGAAGTAAAATATAATTTGAAAAAACTTACACAAAAGTGGAAAATACAGTAAAAAAATTAAAGAAAAATATTTTTAATAAAAATTGAAAATAAAAATGAATTTTTTCTCTTTCTGTATTTCAAGAAAAAGAAAAGTAGTGAAAAAGAAAAAAAAAAGAAAATTGAATATATGGACCTGCTAACAGATTGAAATAGGACTGAAATTACTTAGTTTTCCCCTAGAAGTCATAGTATGTAGGGCTGTATAGTCCATAAACTAAGCAGGCGGTGAGACTGGTGTTCTTGAAGGGTGAGGATGGCCCAGGTGGGCTGGGCTCAGTGTAATGACTCTGTTTTGCACTAGATGGCACTGCTAGCCTGTTTGGGTGGAGTGTTGTGGCGCTCGTAGGTGTGTATGCGCCTGTGTGGAAGTGGTGAAACTGTGTCATCCAGCTACCAAGTCTCTAGTATCGCAACTCTGTTCTCCCCAATCCGCAATCACACGCCTGTCTTCTGTCTTCAGCTTTCTTCCATTCCCTGCTTCTTCACTGTCCTTCACCAAGCCCCAGGCAGTACCTCTCTCCCGAGGTTTGTCTCAGACGTGGCTGTTTTCCCCGGCCCCTTACTTCTGAAGGACTGTGGCTTTGACCTGTTCTGCCCCCATGGGGAAGGGTCTCTCCAAGCAATGGCCGAACAATGGCCGAATGTCAGCTGCATCCAGGCACGGTTGCTGGACCCTGCTGCTGCTGGTGTCCCAAGACTGCGGTCAGGTGCCAGCCTGCCCCATAAAAATTTCGCGAGATAGTGTAGCAGCAGCTTTACAGGGATTATGGAAAATCACAACACATATCTGGCACCAGGCTTCACCCTTATCGACCTTGTTCCAGCACCAGTGAATGTGGCCATTTTCTGGGGTCTGCTGGGACCAGGTGGCTTCACCAGTCTCTACCAAATGTCCTTCCGGCAGTGGAACCGCTTTTCCCCTGTGGCCCAAGAACCTCCCAGACCCCACTTTGCTCCTGGGGATTCACTCTTCCTACCAGAGCACCGCCAGGTATTGACCTACAGAGTTGCAGACTTTGCGCTCCCTTTGTTTACAGTCTTAACGGAATTTAAACCCTCTCCTTTCTCCTTTCTCCCTTTTTAGTTTAGTCCCTGTGGCTGTTTCAAATTTTCCACTTTCTCTCCAGCTGCTTTTGGGGAGGGGTGCTTTTCCCATATTCTCCCCTCCGCCCAGTCTCCGTCCTCTCTCTGCCTACAAAAGTGGCTCTGTGCCCACTGCCAGCTTCTCTCTCCCCAAGTACACCTCTCTGTGGCATGCACCTACTGAATTCTGTGGTTCAGGTTGTGCAGATTGTTGTGTTAATCCTCTAATCAGTTTTCTAGGTGTGTAAGATGGTTTAATGTTGGTCTGGCTGTATTTCATGGATGTGAGACACACAAAAAACTTTCATGGTGTTCCACCATCTTGGCTCCCTAGCAAATGGGGATACTTTGAAAAGTACTCTCTAATACATGAAGATGATTAGAGTAAATGGGAAGATATCCCATGTACTTCGGAAATTTCAATTAACTCCAACTTAGTGTGCAAATTCAATGAAATC
Source organism: Puma concolor (assembly GCF_028749965.1). NCBI lineage: Eukaryota > Metazoa > Chordata > Mammalia > Carnivora > Felidae > Puma > Puma concolor. Next base: position 142,631,861 of record NC_141667.1, on the reverse strand, counting down.
CCAGTGAAAATTCACTTGAAATTTTTGAGGAACTTTAAATAGCCTCAAGAATACATGCTGAGGAATAAAGTCCAGAAACAGCAAAGTCAAGCATAAAAATGAATGTAGGGGTCTGTTAACTTACCATATATTAAGAAATATGACAAAGTCATGGTGGGGGAAGTCACAATTTTGGCCCAAGAACACACCAATAAATGAGATACAAAAGAAAACTGAGGAGAGGTAATAGTTGGATAAATGATGACACCAATATAGGCAGAGAGGGATTCTGAACTCTAAAATCATCACAGCCCAATCTCAAAAGAGTCTATAGCACCAGAATAAGTTGAGTTGAAGCCAGATCAGTCAGGAAATCCCACTCAAGGGGTGACTTAAGCATCCCCCACCAAAAAAAAAAAAAAAAAAATCAAGAGTTCATAAGTTACAGATATTTCTGGAAGCTAGCAGAGATCCCAAGCAGCCAGTATCCAAGTACAGGAGCGCAATAAAATTTGAAAGGCCCAGTGCAATATAATAATGTGTGTCTGAAAATGATGGAAAAAGTGTCATTAAAAGTACTAAAATATGAAATATTTTGAACTATAAAATACAAAGCTTAATCCTTCCTTCTCCAACTCCTCTCTCAATCTGTCATGATGTTTTTATTTGCTACGTAAAGCAAAAAGTATTCTACAAGAGAAAAACTAAAAATTTGGATTATTAGTATAAATTTTACCAATTATCTTTATATAGTGCAATGCCAGTCTTAAATGCAAATATAAAAGCACTTAACTTATATGTGGAATTATCAAAATTACAGAATTATATTTTTCATGGCTTATATATGAGTACACATTATATTCTCACCAGAATGGTAGAAAATCAACATGAAACTAACACAAATGTTCATATTTCATTTCCTCATAAAGGCACATTCCACCAATATTCTTTACCTTGGCTTATTGATGAATAAGAAAGGACTGAAAAGAAAAGGAATTTGGGGCTATACTTTCCCTTTCTTGCTTATCATTTTCAACATAAGTGGTTGGTGAATGCACGGAGGTCACACAAGCAAGAAAGGACATGATAGTGTTCCTTGGTTGGTTGTGTTTCTTAGAGTCCATTCATTGATTTATTTCTACAATCAAAGCAATTCCTGTTCAGAAAAGAAAGCATGCCTCTTGGGGCTGCTCATGCTTCCTCATTTATAGGTGTAACAAGTTTACTGTGTAATAACTTTGAGTGTTGCTCAACTTCTACCTATTACAGATTGTGGTAGGCAGCATCTTAAGATGCCTTGCCCTTTGGCATACATATCCCACGTCATTCCCTCACTTGAATACTGTAGGACCTGTAAGTGTGATGGAATAGTATTCTCATGATTATGTTACGTTATATGGCAAAGGTAAAGGGACTTTGCAGGTGTAATTAATATCCCAAATCAGTTGGCTTTAAGCTAATCAAAAAAGTGATTATCCCAGGAGGGTCTGACCTGATCGATGAGCCCTTTAAAAGAGGGTTGAGAAGTCAGAAACTTCAAGTAACAACAAAATATTTCTCTTCTCTCCCTTCCTCCTCCTTCCCCTCCCTTCATTGCTTTGACGCTTTAAAGAAGCAAGTGGAGGTGAACTCTCCTGCTCCAAGGAAGTGAATTCGGCCAACAATCTGGTGGAACTGGGAAGCAGATCTTTCCTTCAAAAAATCCCTCAAATGGGAATGCAGCCCACCACCCTTGAACACAGCCTTGTGAGTCCCTACCAGAGGACCCAGTTTGGCAATGGCCAGACTTCCAACCCACAGGAAACATTGGATAAAAATGTGTGTTGTTTTATCCCACCAAGTTTGTGGTAATTTATTATGCAGTCTACATAACTAATACATGAGTCCACAGATGTTGTGTGACTAGAGCAACAAGGAGCAGTGGCAGATGTGCATATTGTGTGCGTGTCTCTTTCCTCATACATATGCTCCATTGTCCCAGATGAATTTGCTTACACAATAAAATTTCAAGACAAAATTATTAAGAAGGCCAAATGAAGAGCAGCAGAGACTTAAGCCAACAATGGCCGCTTTTGATCATGAGACTCTTTGCAATGGCACACTCATGAAGCTGGCCCTATCCTAATGGACAAGGACCCGGGACCAGGAAAGATTACATCCAAGGACAGGATAAGACATTTTGTACTACATGCTCTTCCCCTCCCTCCTTCATAAAAGCAACACTGTCTGAGAGAGGGTAGTGAACATTTAAGAGAGCAATCTAGGTACCAGGCATTATCCTACTGATCTGTATATTGGCCACATCGTTTGTGGTTTGCACTGAATTTTATATTTAATTACTTCACTGCTTTCCCTTCCATAATCCCACAAATGAATCCCAAAGATTGCCAGATTTATTATAAACAGAATTGCAAAACTGCATTTTTTCCCGAAATCCAGGTTAGAGAGCAAATACTACATCCCAGTGCCGTTCCACTCATATCACAGCTCTTAAACTATCTTTTAATAAATTCTTCACAGTTAGACAACACCTTGAACAATTAATCCCCTTAACTCACTCTGTGGAACTGCTTTCAATCATTTTTCTAAGATGGCTTTGCCCCTAGAGACTCAATGAAGACAGAGATTGTTAGAAAAGATTCATGTAAGAATTTTAAGTAAGATTATCAACCTAACTTCATAAAACCAACAATGTCTAAATGCCTGAGAGATCTTAAGATGCTATCTTCCAGCTGTTCTGAGGATAGAATTTGTATAGAAGTTGTGTTCTCAAACTGCCTTGGCATTTGGAGAAAACATAAGTGCTAAGCTCTGAGCTATGTTATTCTCCCAAGGGAGAGAAAACAGCTGAAGGAAAGACATTCTGATGAAAAGTATGCCAACAACATTTCCATCTCCAAACCTCTCTTAAGAGTTGCAACCTATGAGCAGCAGATCTTAGGTGGCTTGAAAAGTTACTCAAGTCTTTCTTTGACACTTTACTAAAAGTTGGTTCCATCTGCAACCAAAGTGAGGAGGCTTGGATCATCCCAAAGAGAACTCTAATTTCTTCTGCCTAATTTCTCCTGCCTTAGAGTCAACTTTTACTTTTCCTATTTGTGACATGTTTTCTTCCCTTGATTCAACTTCCCTTTATCAATACATCTATGTTTCCTCTTCCATTACTGAACTCCAGATTCTAATAACTTCACACCAGAATTGCTTCAATACCTCTTTGCCTTCCTAGAGTCCTTTTCTCTTCTCAGATATGTGATAGAACACTGCCAGAATAATCTCATGTCTAAATATGAGCAAAGCTAAGTTATGCGTCAAAGTCTCCCCTCAACCTGGGCTCCTCCCATCTTTCATGCTTAGTAGTTTCCTATCCACTGAACATCAGGAAATCAGCCTAGCCAGGTTCTCTGGCAGATAATAATAATAATAATAATAATAATTATTATTATTATTATTATTATTATTTTTGTAGAGAAATTTAATCCAATTACATACTTTTGGATTCAACTAAACAAACATTTTTGAGTTCTCTATTGTATGCCAGGCACCATGCTTGACACTGGAGAGGCAACGATGAGTAAGACATGGACTTGACTTTGAAGAGCTCTTTGTGGTTGGGAGGAGAGTTTAAAGTTCACTGCCACCATAATATATGTGCCAGTTCCTAGAGAGGATTATGCATAAAGTGATTTGAGAACACAAACAAGGCAAATAGTGGGAGTAATTTTAAAGAGAATGAACCTAAGAAGATCATGAAAGAGATACAACAAACTAAGCCATTCGTTTATCATCCTTATCAGGAAATTAGGGTTTCTATTCCTAAATAATATTCAACATAAGAATTTTTTTAAGTTCCTTTCTTACAATATTTACAAGATTGTGGTTTCAGTTTGAAGGTGATGGATATGTAAGTTAGAGCGGAAGCAGCAAAGAGGGAAAGTGAGATGAACTGGTGTAATGAACAAGTTATAAGACTGCTAATAACAGGGGTGCCTGGGTGACTCAGTCAGTTAAGCATCTGACTCTTGGTTTTGGCTCAGGTCATGGTCTCACAGTTCTTGAGATCAAGCCCCACATTGGGACTGTGCTGACAGCATAGAACCTGCTTGGATTCTCTCTCTCTGCCCCCTGCCCCCACTTGCACACACTCACTGTCTTGCATACACTCACTGTCTCTCTCTGTCTGTGTCTCAAAATAAATAAGTAAACATTAAAAAAAAAAGAGAGACTGTGATAACAATATGGGAGAGAGTGAGAGAAAGGGATTAAGTTGGTGTCCAAGTTCTCATGTGTGAAGCCCAAGTCTACATGAGATCCTGATGGCAAAACACTCAGAACAGAACCAGGGCTGGAGAAGGAGAAAGAAAGTGTAGCTGTTTTGGTATTCTGATTGAAGAGATGTCTCTACTGGCAGCAGGCATTTATAGATGAGACCTAGAACATAGCGTTGGTGTATATTTGGGGACATGACAAAAAAACAGTAAGGAAGAGGTGCAAAAAGAACAGCAGGGAGCCAAGAATGGAATTTTAGGATTAATCCACCTTTGAAGTCAGCAGAATCTGGTGAAACCAAGGAAAGAAAAATAAGTAGAAGCAGCAAGAAAATTAGAAAAGAAACACAACATAATCTAGGACCCACCAGTTGTATCAGGTCACTTTAAAATAAAGATTATGAATTATTCTCTGCTCCAGCCAACTCTATCCCTAAGAGCACTTTTTGGCCATTCATTTTTTAGTGGTCATGGAAATTGGGGTTTAGCTTTTGATAATTTGTTTCAAAATATGAGGCCGGGAATCTTGAGAGTACTCACAAGGGTATGTTTTCAATTATGAACTAATGTTATGAGAGGAAATCTGATGAAATTCGCTATAATTCACTTACATTTTACTGAGAAAAATGGAGACACATGGCTTCTCTCCAGCTGATTTGACTGCCTCCAGTAGCCATAGTGCTGTAAACTGCCACCAGCAAAACTTATACCTCAAAATGATCAAAATAAAACGTATAAAGGGGCACCTGGGTGTCTCAGTTATTTAAGCGTCCTACTTTGGCTCAGGTCATGATCTCATGGTTCACGAGTTTGAGCCCTGCATCATGTGGGCTCTGTGCTGACAGCTCAGAGCCTGGAGCCTGCTTCGGATTCTGTGTCTCTCTCTAAAGTTCCACATAATAAATATAGGTCTGTATTTAAAGCCAGTGTGGTTTACATTTTAGTCAAGCACAGGTCTCTTTCCTATATTAACATTGAAAGGACCCACCAAAAGTTGATGAATCCAAGCCTTAAAACTTCTTGCCTCCCACTGATACTCAATATCGCAGGTTTTTTTTTTTTTTTATTTTTTTTTTTCAACGTTTATTTATTTTTGGGACAGAGAGAGACAGAGCATGAACGGGGGAGGGGCAGAGAGAGAGGGAGACACAGAATCGGAAACAGGCTCCAGGCTCTGAGCCATCAGCCCAGAGCCTGACGCGGGGCTCGAACTCACGGACCATGAGATAGTGACCTGGCTGAAGTCGGACGCTTAACCGACTGCGCCACCCAGGTGCCCCAATATCGCAGGTTTTTATAAGCCCTCTCTGGGGCAGAGCCCTCAGCTCCACAGGCCACCAAAAGATGTTGACTCGGACTGGTCTATGCCTGAGGGGAAAACAGTTCAGATAAATTAAACTCAAAACATGAGCACAAGACAACTATAACGTAATCTAACCAATCTACACAGAAGACTATTATGATATTTTTCTTAAATAGGAAGTCATGGTATTTGGAGTCAAGACAGACTGCTATCCAAATTCTATTTCTGCTAGCTGAAAGTTATGTGACCTTGAAAATTTCAGATCTTGGTTTCCATGTATGAGAAATGGATGGTTGAATATAACTTACAGAGTCATTGGGAAGGTTAAATTAGGTGGCATCTGTAAATTATCAAGAAGAGGGCCTGCCTGGTACACATTTGCACTTTGTAATTGGGTGAGATTGGTTTTAAATAATAACATTAATTTTGTTTGATCTTCTTTCTTGACCACAATTTTATTGACTTGTGTTAGCAAGAAAGAGCACCACTTTTGTAATCTGACATTTTCAAGATTTCACATGATTAACACAATTTCCAGCAAACTGTTATGTTAATTTCTCTAGCCTTTATGACCATCTATGATTAATGCTCTCATAGCTAGTACTAAATGTGATAATGTTATGAGTTCTGTAGTTTGAAGCATTATAAGTAGGGGAAAAATGAGATGATTTATGCAATCGAAGACAGGTAGGACATCACATACTTGACCCTCATTCAAGAAATATAAAACAATTTATGATAGGAGTATAGGATTATTTAGGAGAGAAAAACACAGCATGCAAAGAAAAAGAGCCTATACTTTTAAAAGGTTGTATGAAATTTAATTATGAAACAAAGCATGCTCATGAACTACATGCCTTTTTTTTTTTAAGTCCGATGTGCCTCCAGGCAAGTCATGGACAGTCTCTGTGCCTCAGTTTCCTTGTCTGTCAAATGCCCATAGCAGTACTGGCCATATAGGGTTTTAAGGTTCAAATAAGTTAATATATATAAGGTATGCAACTGCCAAGAATGTCATAATTTCTGAATAATTGTTTATTGTTATTCTTCCTTGAATTCATTAGGGTGCCGAAGGTAAACAGAAAACACTCAGCTGGGCTTACAAAGAGAATTTGATGTTGGAATAACGTGTGCCCCAGGGGTGTGGGCAGGGAAAGGAATGGTAAGAAATAGTGAAGCATCTGTGCACTGGCAAAAGTCAGAAGCCACTGTTACAAGGAGGCACACAGAGGCACGCCAGGGGCGGATGGTGTCACCATACATGGTTGTCATAAAGAGATACAGAACCACAGCATAGAAAGAGGAGGAGAGAGAAATCTCTATTTTCAACCCACCACACCCAACAGGAAACCAGAGGGCAAGGAAGTCAGGGTACTCGAGTCCATAGGAACCAGCCTCTCAGGGCTCCAACTAGAGCAGAGGAGGTCAGAGAATAGATCTGAGGGGATGAAGGACTAACCAGAAACTACCAAGCCCAAATAATAGTTGAATAATTCGATCAAACCCCTATTCCTCAGGAAGAGTCTTAGCCAAAAGCCTGTATTTTGCTCACTGCATTCCTTCCTCAGCTCCTCATCCATGCCAAGTCTGTTTTTATTTTTAGGCAGAGACCTAGTGTGACAGCTGTGTCACATCTGATATCTTCTGGGCTTTTGATCAGTGGAGTGTAAGCCTTTATTTTGAGACATATATTTCTTTTTTGTTATTCAAATCATAGTCAAGAAGAAGAAAATTCTTGATTATTAAATAAAATACCATAAGCCTAATAAATCTGTGTTGTCAATTTGTTCATGCAAAACACAGAGGTGTCAAAATCCAATGAGCCTTTGAACATTTTTGGTGACTGCTTAGCAAACAGAGCAGTGGCTTGCTTTATTTTGGGTCATTTTCTATTCTCTCCTCTTTAGGGTGATTCATGATTCCAAGACTCACTTCAAGCCAAAGAGTTTTATGTCCAATCAGCCAACAACCTAAGTGGATCATTTTAAATCTTGTTATTTGGTAAAGACTCTCTCCTTAACAAAACTTTAGTCAGGCTCTTCTGATTTCTCTGTTTGGCACGGCTTGTTTTGGGGCTCTATCCTTGGACTATTTAGTCCAGTTTTAGTAAGAATCCTGCTAGGTTAGTTTAGCAAAAATCCCATACCCTTTATATCTAATAAAGTCCCTCACCACCAAGCTTGGTATCTGGCCACAATTGATATCTGATCAAATTCTTTATCCTCCACCCTGGATATCGTATCACCCTAACCTGCCTTTGGCTATAATCCTGTCAAGTCACTTTAGCCAGAATCCCTCCTTTATCCCTTGCTGTTTCCTCTTAGTAAATTTCCATTCACTGACCCCTACCCTGCTTCTTAATGATAAATCTCCACTTGTCATTCTTGTATTCAGAGTTGAGCCCAATCTCTTTCGCTTCTACGAAACCCCATTATAGTAGTCTCCCTGAATCAGGTCCTCCTTAGCATTCTTTGACAAGTGTCATGAGTAATTTTTTTCTGTGACACATTAGCCGTCTCAACGAACTGATATATGTTTTTGTTTTATGTGTTAATAACTTATAATTACATATATATGTGGTATTAAATGATGGTGGTGATATATAAACTTATCAGGAACCTCTCAAATGAGACACTTAGGGAAAAACTGTAGAAGATTTTGAAATGGACCAGAAAAGACTATTGAGAGTCTTCAGTGGAAAACTATTCATTTCCTAGAGCACACCCTTCCTAATTATCTAATTCTAGTAGATATATGTGCCTTTCATTGACTTTGAGCATTTTACAACTCTGTAAATTGTAGATAACTGACTGAAATAGAAATAATTCTCAAGGGGTGCCTGGGTGGCTCAGTCAATTAAGCGTCTGTTTCTTGGTTGCGGCCCAGGTCATGATCTCATAGTTTCATGAGATTGAGCCTCATGTGGGGATCTGTAATGGTAGCACAGAGACTGCTTGGGATTCTCTCTCTCTCTGCCCCTCCTCTGCTCACGTGTGATGTCTCTCTCTATTTCTCAAAATAAATAAATAAAGCATTAAAAAAAGAAAGAATGATTCTTGACCACAGGCTTGCAAATGAATTCTTAGTGTAGAGAAACACTCGACCTCCCCATTAGACTCTCTTGCAGGAAAAGCCAACATTTGCACCTTTGTAACTTCATTAGAACATTCCTGATTACCTATATCTATGTGATATTTTGAATTCTCCTTTAAGCCTGTTATAATATCTTTCCAGGTTTCCTCAATAATTAATGAGTCATTTGTGTGACTCGTATTTTATCTTTTTAGAAAAAAATTTCTTTAAGAGGTATTATTAGTATTCCCCAGTTTTACAGATGGAGAAACTGAGGCTCAGAAAAGTTAGATAGCTACCCACAGTGACACTGCTAATGATATTGAAGTTGTTAAAAAAGAAACAACAGCACCCAAATGGAGTCACTTGTACTAAGCCCATCTCACCAGTCTGAGACTTAGTAGCTCACGTAATGGCATTTTCAACCTCTCCCAAGAATATAATCTTAACTAGTCAACCTAGAATTACCTGGTCAGCATTAATGAGGTAATCTGCCTGAAAGATACCTTACCTTGCCCCAATAGAAGGTGACCTTGACTGAAACGGTCAGCTTTTTGCCTGGAAAACTTTGTCCTGCCTGTAGGAGTGCAGCCTATGAAAGTCCTTTGTCCAGTTCCCTGAAGCCCCTTTCTGTATGCTAGACAGGATGTTGTCCAATGCATGGATCATTGTATAAAGCTAATAAGATCTTTAAAATGCATTCACTTGGGGCACATGGGTGGCTCAGTTGGTTAAGCATCCGAACTTAAGAGTTCCGAGCCCTGCCTTGGGCTCTGTGCTGACAGCTTAGAGCCTGGAGCCTGCTTCCTGTTCTATGTCTCTCTCTGCCCCTCCCCTGCTCATGCGGTCTCTCTCTGTCTCCCAAAAATAAATAAATATTTAAAAAAATGTAAAATGCATTCAGTTGAATTTTGTTTTTAAACAAAGTCAAACTACATACTTTCCCCATACAATATAATTTTATTAATGTAAGCAAAACCACACAGAGTTTATGTGCTAGAGCATTTAACAGAACACTGGATCATATGCAACAAGAAAACCCAACCAACTAATAATTACTACTGATTAGTTAATTAGTGACTAGAATTGCTAATTGCATTTCAACATAGTTGCTGTATGGTAATAAGAGCAAAAATAATAGCTTGGTGAAGCATAAACAAAGTAGCATAATGCAAATCTAGCCACCAGACATGCCAGTAAATATCAGTTGGAACCTGAAGAAGTCCCAGGTGTAGTTTTCTTATCTCCACTGATTCCTAGGATTAGCAGAGATGGTTAACTGATTTTGATTGGTTTCATACATAGAAAGGAAAAGAAAAGAAAAAAAAAGAATCAGAGAAGGAGGAAAAGAAAGAGGAGGAACAGCAGGCTTCAACATGTGATAAAGTAAAAAATTGCATATGCATGAGTCTTGAATTCTATTTTGCAATTCTGTGACACTGGAAAGTTACTTAATCTGACTCACAGGTCCTTTATATATAACATGGGCATAAGATCACCTAGCATTAAGGCATTAAGATAAATGAAATAGTGACTATAAACCATCTGGCAATGAAGTTTGTTTTCAACCCATTTTAATCCCCTTTGCCCAACCCCACCTCTGCCCCACATCATTCCATAACCCTCCAAATACAGTGAAACAGCACACAAGAATTCACATTACTCTTTACTATTAAGTAGTACCAGAGAGCAGACGGTGAGCCTGAATGTTCAAGTAGATTTTGTCTCCAATGTGCACCTGCATGTTATGAATTATCAATGACACATGTACAAAACAAGTAATTTCAGGACTTACGTTATGAATGTAATAAAAAATGTGTTTGCCTTTAAAGAAATCTAAGACAAGCAAATGCTATATGACTCAGAAGTTCCGAAGTTCCGATCTCCATCAAAGAGTGTCTGAAAGAAAGATTCATTGTGGTAACAGTGTGACATCCTGGAGGGACAACTTTTATGTTATGGTTATCTTTGTGAACAGCTGAGCTGACAAGCTAATATATAGTCTTTAAACCATTTAAGATGATACAATGCTCTGCATTTCCTCACATTGCTACAGTGTTATTTTTTTGTTTGTTTTTGTGGAGACTGGGCTGGTAGAAGGTTTTAAATCACATTCCCAATTTAGTCCATGGAGGGTAAGTGGTACAATAAGAACATCAATTTTGATTTTCCTAGCTTCTCCTGTCTTCCTCAGTGACTTCTCTAATTTTCCCTTCCCAACTCTTGCAGGATGTTTTACTCTCATGAATCCCTCTCTAACTTAAATAAACATAGAAACGAAATAACTCTGAACCTGATGCAAACAGCCCCAAACTATCTTCATGCTATATACTGAACATTAAGTGTAAATGTAAAATACTAACTAAAGAAATTATTATTATATTTGAGTGGCCAATTCATAAATTTCCAGCAGCTGCTGTAAGGTAAATGGAGTTTTTTTTTTTTTTAATCTTATAAAGGGAAAACGAATTGCCTTAAAGAGAACACAAAAGGAGAGCACAGATAATGAGGCATTTCCTGGACCTCTGGCAATTGAGTGAAGATTAAAAAGCCATCTTAGACACAAAAATATTGACATGAAACAGTATCTTCTGTGCGGATGTCTATTTCAGTTTTGTTGTGATTAAGTGAGTTTGCACACATAACCAGGAGACCACCATAGGACAGTCTATGGGTATGTGCAGACTGCATGGCCTATATCCATGTTCTCAGGCATCCTTGCTCATCTGGATAGTAAGGAGCATCCATCATACAGTCCCATCACCATCAGATGCCAAGGGTCAGACTTCTGCCCTGGCACCTCTTTACCCAGTTCCTAAATACTGCACGAAGATCTATGGACACTTCCCCTGATGCTGGTCATACTCATAATGCTGATCAAGGAATCAGTTAGTTCATACGCAGATATCCCAGCTATATCCAGGCAGAGTTAGTTCTGTAGACAAAATTTATCCCAGTAAATAACTGAGATCAGAGAAATACAAAGTTCTAAGATTTAGAAAATAGCTGTACCTGCTAAGAGTGTTGTTTTTCTTAATTCACAAAAGATATGTCAATGTGTATTTTAATAGTACATCATTGTTTATAGGGGCCTCTGTTTCAATTCCAGCCAGTCTGACATCAACTAGCATATTGAAACTCAGTTCTAGCACTATCTGGAATTAGTGTAACCCCTATAAGTTGAGGGCTAGGTCCTCTGAAGTCTGCCCCTACTTCAGATGCCAGTGACAAATTCAAACAATCCTGAGGCCATCAGCATTATTGACAACTGGCTACAAGTTCGGTGGTTCCCATGACTCTCCTCACATTCAGTAATTTTCTAGAATAACTCACAGAACTCAGCAATGCTTTATACTTAGTATTACAGTATCATGGGGTTACCTTATATCCTTGACCGTGAGTGCAATCAATCTCCAGTCCTCCACTTCTCCCTAAAGTTTAGGCTGGCTCAAAGTCCCAACCCTCTAATCGTGTGATTACCTTGTGTCCAGCATCCTTTCTGAAGCTATCTAGGGACCACCTTGAGTCGCCACATTAGCATAAACTCAGGAGTGAACCAAAGGGCTCGTGAATAACAAAGCCACGCTTATTAATCAGGAAATCCCAAGGATTTAGTCTCCCTGCCAGGAGCCCAGGGCAGAGGCCAGCCATATTCTTTATTACACAACACTGGGACAATCATAAGGGTTGTAATACCAAATGAACCAAAGACGAGTCCTGAATATGGAACTGGTGATTCAGTAATGTATTGGGAAACATGTGACTTGTTTCTTCTGTACCAGAACAACAGATCAGCTTCAGTACTTAATTAAAACTGTTGGCTCTCTCACAGCCTATACTGTGTTTAGAAAATAGTGGAACTTACATCCTGAAAACTGAACTATTCACTCCAAGGGCACTGATACCATGTGAATGGGCTACCTAAGCTACATACATTTACCATTGTCATTTTCTTTGTAAGAGTCTATTTTGCAGTCTAAAAAATTCCTGATCCTTAGCCAAAAGGGCTCCTTCCCTAGGCACTGACAGGCTTAAACAACGCCATTTTCTTAGTGTATCCATTTTACGATAGTTGATGGTCTGTAGCAAACAATGTGTCTGTGAAATCAAGGCAACAGAAAGGTGTCAATCATCTGATCACTTACTGCACCTTAGGATGGACAGGATGCCAATGCTTCCTAGCTATACTTTGTCTCAGATGCTTTCAGTGTCTGTTCCAATTCACATAGAACGTAAGGGGTGCCTGGGTGGCTCCGTGGGTTAAGTGTCTGACTTTAGATTTTGACTCAGATCATGATTTCACAGTTCATGAATTCAGGCTCTGCATTGGGTTCCATGGTGATGGTGTGGAACATGCTTGGTATTCTTTCTCCCTCTCTCTCTGCCCCCACGCATGCATGCAACATCTCTCTCTAAAAAAGAAAAAAAAGGGGGGGAGGGAGCAAAAAACGCTGGAGATAGAATTGCCAAAACTAAAGGCTAAGTGCCAGCCTACACCACTCACTTTGAAAATTTTACTTAACCTCCCTGAACCTCAGATTTGTCATCTGTAAAATGAGGATAATGACAACATCATAATCATCTTCTAATGATAAAATATGCTAATACGTGTGTGACTTTAAGACACTGTGGAAGATGAGGTTGTTAAAACAGTCAGAATCCTGATTTATGCTCGAAAGTCATCTTGTTTGATAAAACCATCATTGGCATTTTCTCTGATATGCTGTGTTGGGAAACAATTTAAAATTTATACACATACACATACTGCATTGGTCTTCTCTCTTGGCTGTAACTAAAGGCCATTTAGTGCCCTCAGTAGTTACATCCAAGGTAGGTAAAGATAGATATAAACCTAAAATGGTTCAAAAGCCGGCCAAAAGAAACCCAAACACTGTTCAATGCTCATATCTCAGGCTTATCTTCTTATCTGTACACACAGATGAATGGTTCTCCATGCTAAGTCAGGTACTTCAATTTGCATCCTAAAAAATGCCAAACCTGTCCCCCATACCCCCGATAGCTTATGTAAAACATTCAGAAACACCGAATATTTACATTTAGAACATTCTCCAGATTTCAATCTAGGATTAAAGAGCCATGTGTTTCCAAAGAAAGGGCTGGATGAGATGATTCATATTTGAGAATGGTAGTCACCCAGTGGGTTTTAATCTTTAACTCATGCCTCCTTCCGTGCTTCCTCCAATAACTTGTGTGTTCCTACTAGCCAAATCTATTTATAAAAATCTTTGCTTTCTGTTGTTGGCAGATTATAATCAATATATGTTGAATATGTTTGTTCACACTGTATACACTATCTCCAGCTACTCCCTCTCAGAAGACAGGCTGTTTGCCTATCGCACTTCATCTGCCTCCGTCTTAAATTTACCAGATTCTCTAATCCTAACTCCTAAAACATATTATTTTAGCTTCTAATGAAAATGCTTCCACAGATTTGTGTTAATATCATATTCACAATTTCTGACTCTTGAATGTGTATCCTAAAAGAAAAAAAATAGTTGTGGTGCATTTTCTTTCTCTCCTCAAATATTGTGTGCCTGTGAGTGACTGGTATTGTGCTAGGAATCAGGGCACAATGGCGAACAAAAATGTATGAACCTGGTCCCCATGAAGCTCGCTTTCTGTTGGTGAAGGTACACACGCAACTCTATAAAGTAACTTGATTTTAAAAATGAGCCAGGGCACCTGGGTGGCTCAGTCAGTTGAGCATCCGACTTCAGCTCAGGTCATGATCTCACTGTTCCTGAGTTCGAGCTCCACATCAGGCTCTCTGCTGATGGCTCAGAGCCTGGAGCCTGCTTTGGATTCTCTGTCTCCCTCTCTCTCTGCCCCTCCCCCACTCGTTCTCTCTCTCTCTCTCTCTCTCTCTCTGTCTCTCTCTCAAAAATAAATAAAAAACATAAAAAGAATTAAGAAAAAAAATATGAGCCAAAAAGGTACAGACAGGGTCTGGCTTTGAGAATAGAAGGTGGGACCGGTTTTTTAAATGGAAGGGCAAGACCCGAGGAGGGACTGGGTGAGCAGGTGAAGTTTAGACTCAAAGTTAATGGATTAGGACGAATTTGCTGCTGAAGGACAGCAGAGAGAACTTTTTTTAAAAAATGTGGAGTTATGTCATGTAGTGATAGGCAGTATTAAACACAGTAAAGCCAGTTAAGTATGAGAGAGAGTGAAATAGGGATGGTAGTTACTCTTCTCCATGGGAGGCAAGGAAAAAGTGACATTGGAGCAGAGGCTTGAAGGTGGGTTGGAACAGATTGGAGGAAATGAGCATAGGGATGATCTCTCTGGTTTGATTATTTTGAGTTTTGAGTCATGTAAATATTTTCCTTAATTAAAATAAATTTCAAGAATTCAAAAACTCTAAAATTGAACATAAACCTGCATAAATGAACCTAGCATGTTAGCAAAGTTGAAAACAGAACCATACACAATAAAAATTTAATTCAAGCAACTTAAACAACACTTTGTGGGATGTATCCTAAGGATAGAATGGCAGTAAAATCTTTATTTATTTTTATTAAAAATTATTTTTAATGTTTTATTTATTTTTTGGAGAGCGGGGAGATAGAGAGGGAGGGAGAGAGAGAGAGAGAGTGAGTACATGTGGGGGCGGGGGGGGACAGAGATAGAGAGGGAGACACAGAATCCAAAGCAGGCTCCAGGCCCTGAGCTATCAGCCCAGAGCCCTCCACGGGGCTTGAACCCATGAGCCGTGATATCGTGACCTGAGCTGAAGTCGGTTGCTTAACCAACTGAGCCACCCAGGTGCTCCAAGATTGGCAGCAAAAGCTTAAAGTTTACTTAGCAGTTTTGTTGTAGTATTGTTAGTGGTATTGTAATTGTGAAAGTACCATCTGTATATCAGGAGATAGAACACGTGAGTTAAGATACTGATCTTTTGGGAATCAGGTTTCACTGTAGAACAAGGCAGATCACAAAATGGGTATTGTTGGATATGAGGAGACCCTGTGTTAGGGCATGGGGGAAACGGGGTAAATAGAGTTTTGGTGAGATTTGAAGCTTTCCAGTTGTGGAGGATTTCTTTAAGGAGAATTAGAAATAAAGAATTACGTATAGAAACTTAAAAATAGCTCATTAGCTTCACAGTAAATGTTTCTCAGGCCCGGTGGTGTTGAATGTGGCTTGAAAGCATAGGTGTGTTTTCTTACTGTATGTAGTGGGAAGGCCTAGAAACAATAACACCGTGATAGCAGTGAGCACACTAGTGCTCATAATGGGTTTTCTAAATACGTGACCTAACAGAAATGAATGAAATGACCCTACAGACATGACTATCTCCTGGTCTGGGCTGGAAAAGAACAAGGAGGTCTCATTACATGTTGTGCCAGACTCATATGCTCAAAGACTAATGGGGTCCCATCTTGTACACCTTGGCTGTATATATTCAGTACTTGAATGCTAATGGAAAACCATTGTCCCTAAGCAGTGTTGGCTTCATAACATCGTGTCAGATCCTTCTGATGGCCAACTTGGCTTCGGAGTGGAGTTTAATCCAGTTCAGGGGTGTTGAGAAGTTGTCCTAGGAGAAATGCTGTAGAGTTAGCCTAAAATGGAAGTGCCTAGAAAAGGGCATAGACAGCCATGCAGGGACAGCTGGTTGTATGCTTTTCACTGCCAGACTCATTCTGCTTTTCCAAGAATCAATACATTGATGAAATTGTTTCTTTGGGAATGTCCTGATTGGCTGCTGGCTAGCTGCTGCTTAACCAAGGAAAAGAAACGAAGTTTACCGTCCTCACACTGTGTTTTTTCCTTCTCTTCTGTTTTTATCTTCAATTAATAAAGTTAACCTATTAATTAGTTTCTCTTGTATATAAGTAAAACAGCATACTCGTAAATAATGTCTCTAAAATTCTTCTTTGACATTTCCTAAGTTTGTTTTAAATTCATGAGATCCTATTATGTCTGAAAAAGAGTTTTACTAGGGAAAATGGGTCCTTTTTTTTTTTAACTAAAGAGTCTACATGAACAATATTACTTTGTTGTAAGCATCTTTTTCGAGTTGATAACTAGCAGGGCTGATGACCTTAAAATTGGAGGACCATCCTTTTTCTTACGTATTCACTAATCCTTCCAAAATGCCCAAGACTGCGTTAACTAGCCTTCAAATAAAAGCAGAAATAGTGGGGTCCAGCAGAATGTTGGTGAGATGTCAGAGGCTGCATTTAGAGAGAAAATGATGAGAAAATATCAAATATATATGATGAATTGGTTAGCATATAAAAAGAACTGAAAGCGAGTAATTACTGCAGTAAAAGGAAAGGGGAACAGAAAATAGCAGAGGTTTGTCCAAAGAAATAATAAATGGGTAGTTCAGTGTCATTCAGAGTGGGTTAAAAAAAAAAAAATTGCTTGACGAAAATGATAGTGGGGAAATGGTAGCATAAATACAATCCTGGTCGAAATTTCAACCAGTTTTGAATACTGCAAAGCTTTTGAATAATGTATGTAAATCAAGATGAGCCTTCAAAGTACAATGTTACTCTTGATGAAATGGGCCTATAAATTAGGAAGTATTAAAAGGATACTTCTAAAGAATGCTGCTGCCATGAAGTTTTGATTTGCCTGGTGTTAAATTAACGTAAACTTTTCTTATGTGTGTGGGACAGGACTGAAGGGAAAATACACAGGCTCTTGAAAATGTAGATAAATGCAGAGTAAACGATTGTCTCATTCCCCAAACGGAACCCATTGGAACACAATGGAATGAAAACATAAGTAGGCTCCTTCTCAGGAAAGCATAGCTCATAATGTAGAATAACATTACATTAGAATGGAGTCAACATTTTTGCAAAACTTGGGGGAAAAAAGTTCTTTAGCTGGTTTAACTTAGGCTGAGCCTGTCATTAAGAATATGGAAATAATCTAGTAGTGTCCGCACAAATTGTGGTATTTTTAAGAAGACCATTGGAAAGCTGATTAGACATGGATTTGATTTGGCGTTTAAGAAAATTGGTAAAGGGAGCCAGGAGGGCAATTACGTGTATAGACTGAATGTTGTTACACAAATGTACTGAGTCACTCTTAGCACTTAAACAAATGATTACCAGCAGAACGATGCATTTGAAATTCACTCCATGTTACTCTGGAACAAAGTTCTGAGGCCGACCATAAATCTTGTGTGTATGCTAAACACAAGCATGGGCTCTTTGAGTTTTATTTTTTTGGCATTACCTTAGTCATTTTTAAGTTAGAAAATCACTCAATCCGAGTTGGAAGGACATCTAGAGACATCAGCTAAATTACTTCTCTGCATTAGCTTACTACCTTGTGTGTAAACATTTCCAGGAACAAAACATTTTACAACTTCCCCAAGGCGATGGTTAAATCACTGCAGTTTATAAGCCCCAATAGCTAGGAGTTCAGCTCCATCTGGGTATTGTATTTGCCCTCATTCCTCTGTTGCCAACATGTCTTCTCCCATTTCATGTGGCTTCCTCTTGTTTTAGATTCTATTTTCCTTTATTCAAATATATCTGTTTTCCTGCATCCCTCTTGGAGGTTTTTCTCATGTTCCAGTGCCACATTTGTCGTCTTTGGAGTTCTTCTCCGCATCCCCACATCTTCTTGTTTTCTCCCGAATCCTCAGTAAGTTTATTTTGGATGGAGGGTGAATGAACCCAAATGTTATAAATCAAGCTGGAAGGAAAATGAGGGATTAGAAAGTGTGAGTATCTAAAGGACTGTGTTCACCAAATGCAGGCTGTAAAGGCATTCTTGCAGGCTTAGGAGAACCTCCGTGTGGATGCCTGCCAACCTCTCTTAGGTTTACTTACCCAGGCGAGAGCGTTGGGAATGCTTGCTGGCCAACACTCTATTAGCATACATACAGCTCTCTGTTGGAAAGTTTACAGAACCCATTAGAGTTCAGAGTATTTTTTTAGAAGCATGGTTGAGGGACTCCTTTAATGAATTGCATTTCAGGATGTTTCTATTCTTATGGGGACTGCCTGTAAAATATTAGCAAGGGGCCCCGAAGACCATGGGAGGTTGTGCTCTTCAAGAGGCACTCCTGTAGCTAAATATTTTCCATCTAGTAAGGTATGACATCCGCTTGGAAGCTGTACCATTGCTCAAGTCCTGATTTTGTAATCCCACAGAATATTCTATAGAATAACCTTTGCTTTATGTGGAATCACTGTCTAAATCAACTTATGAATAAATCTAGCGATTCTCCTTTTTGTGAGCTAAATCCTTGCTTCATTTATGTTGATAATGCTGAGTCCTGTTGTATTCACCATCAAGGCAGTCCCATGATTTGCTTAGCATAAGTGGATATTTTCGTGCTAAATGAGGAGCACAGTTTATTCCAAAAGTCTGAGCTCCTGATAACTACAGGATTTTATTCTAAAAAAGGATCATGCATATTCATCAAGTTTTTGGATAAAAATAAAAGCAGTATTTTAATTTACAATATTTTTTATTAATAGAACTGCTGCCTACTTATGTTTATGGAGAGTTACCATTTGCAGGAGGTATAGAGGAAAGTATCAATGTCTATCAGGAAAGAATTTGATTGTAGAATCATTGCTGAGGGGCAGATTACTCTTTTGGATAACCCAGAAGTGGGAGTACTAAAGGTTTGAGGAAGCATAATTCAAGAATAATGAGTAAGGGTTTTGAGAAACATGTGAATGCATAAAGAGGTTAATTGATTACTGAAAATTCTTTATACCTGCAGAAATAAATGTATCATTTAATTACAGTGTGCTGAGTTTAGCTCTTACAGATAATGAATAAAAGCCACCTTTTTTGTGAGTGTATGTGTGCACACTTGTGTGCATGTTCTCTCCTATGGGATGATGAATTATGAATAACAGTGTTGTGATTACACATGTTTAAAGGGAATAGTGTTTTTCATGCCATCAAGTCATAAAATCTGTTGTGGACCTTGACGCTACAGTCTTTTGCTATTCCTGCCTCTGGCCCCTTGTAAGCCTTTCCTTTGGTAAGAAGATACACTTTTTGTCCAAAAGGCCAGATAGTAATGATTTTAGGCTTTGTGGGCCACATGGTCTTCTTTGTAACTACTCAGCTTTGCTCTTGTAGCTTGAAAACAACCACAGGAAATACAGAAACGAATGGGTGGACCTGGGTTCCAACGAAACTTTATTTTCAAAAACAGGTGGCTGGTAGGATTTTGCCCGTAAACTATAGATTACTGACCTTTGTTCTAGGTGTCTGTGTCTTGCTCATTGTTAGACATTTCTGTCTTTTGTAGAGGTCCTGAGGATATTTCACATTCTGCCAGAAGAATGTTTTTAAAGGTATTTTTCAGGCCCTTCCAAGGTAGCACAGAAGAGCTATGCTGCAGTGTTTTGTTTTTTTTTGTTGTTGTTATTTTAAGTTTATTTATTTATTTATTTATTTATTTATTTATTTATTTATTTATTTATTTTTGAGAGAGAGAGAACACAAGTGGAGGAGGGGCAGAGAGAGAAGGAGACACAGAACCTGAAGCAGGCTCCAGGCTCTGAGCTGTGAGCACAGAGTCCCCACATGGGCACACTGTGGCCCAGTGTGGGGCCTGAACTCCAGGACTGTAAGATCATGACCTGAGCCAAAGTTGACGCTTAACTGAATGAGCCACCCAGGTATCCCTGCAGTAAGTGTTTTTAAATGCCCAATTGTATCACACAGGGAGAGTGGAGTACCAGTTCTCCTGGGTAAGTGCTGATATTACCTCCAGAGAAGTTCTGCAGTGTGTTACAGACAGAGGTATGGCAGGGTTTGGGAAGCTTTAGGTGTACATCTGGGGCCATGGGCCTTGGTTTCCTCAGTGGCAAAGGAGGATATTGGGACTAGACAATGTATAAGTTTTTGCCAGCTCTAGGATTTTGTGATTTTAAATTAAGGTTCTTGGCAAACCTGATTGTGTAGGCAGTCTCGGATCTCCATGTTTCACTTGTAAGCCATTTTCCTCAGAACAAACAGCAGACTCTGGTAACTTTGGAAGGAGAACACATTTCTTGTTTCAACATTAGGAATTGATGAGAATTACCACATTTACGGGGAGTTTTAAATACAGTTTTGGAATTCTCCATATATTCACTGCTTATCTGCATGAGACTGATCATGGCCTTAAGGATATTTATGGGTATTTTTCTTTGAAAATTGGTAGCTATGGGGGCGCCTGGGTGGCTCAGTCAGTTTAAGCATCTGACTCTTGATTGTAGCTCAGGTCTTGATCTTAGGGTCATGATTTCAAGCCCCGTGTTGGGCTGGGCATGGAGCCTACTTAAAAAAAAAAAAATTGGCAGCTATAATGAATATGTATTTTTTAAAATTGGCTTACATTTTTGGTGTGATTTATGTCATCGTTTCTAAGAGTAACATTTCTTTTTACACTTTAACACGTATGAAATCAAAGTGTGTCATACAACTACTTTCATCTATGTAACAATTGTGATGTAGTTATTGCCTATATTTGGGCATCAAAATTTGTATCACTCTATGGATATATAGCTAAGTAATGATATTGATAACTTCATAATCCCCAGCTTGCAAGGGAATCCTGAAAACAATCAGTGAAGCACTATTTAAAAATGTGACCTCATTGTCAAATCACTGTTGTATACTGGAAAGTAATGTTAACGTTCTTTGTCAACTATACTTAAAGTGCTGTTTCACCAAGGATTTTATGGCACAGAGGACAATTTTTTTGTAGAAAATTATGGACCTAATGACTCTGAATTGATGAGGATTTTTGAATCTGAATGTGAAGAAATGTTGGTAATTTGTTTGTATTTCTTTTTACATACACACCAATAATATGAGGAGGAAAAAAACCCCCCTAGGTCTAATAAAGTTATAATGAGCTCTTTTAGTAACATAAAATTGCAAGTAGTAAACAGTGTTGTGACATAATTTAGTTGGAAGTGGTATATTTTTGTTCTTAGTGGTACATAAAGTAACAGTGTGTTCTTATAATGACATATTACATTCATAAATACGCTACTATTAAGATGGGAAATGTTTGAGCATTTAGAAGAAAAAAAATTATGAAATATGAAAAGAATTAGGGGCAAATTAGGACAAAAGGAGACTTTATTTTGCTTTTCAGCGCTGAGAGGAGTAAAGAATGAGAAAAATACACTGAGACCTTGATGCACGCTTCTGTCAGAGAGGAATGAACTTAAGATCACCAGTAGAATGTATAAGAGCCCTTGAAGACCTTTGATCCTGCCTGTCTTTTGCCTCCATGTTCCTGGCACCCAGCGCAATGACTGGTTCAGATCTGGCTGCCCATAATTTTTTGATGAGTGTGAGGATAAGTGGTCGCTAGAGCAAGAGGTGTACCTGGGGAAAGCTGAGGCCATATGGTCCCTCATGTTGATGTGAGGAACCTCAGAAACCACCCTGGTGACAAATGTTAAGTCCTCCTTTGGCTCTGAGGGTTCAGAATATTTATAAAAGTTACTCTCACACTTGATCTCTCTGAGTTCACGTTAGACAAAGAACCAGGAGTCAACAGCACTGATATTTAGGATCACAGGTGTTTGTATTGAAACAGTGGCCTTGACAACCCAGTATAACCTGCTTGAGTTCAACGAGAAGCAAGCATAAGCTGTCACTGAACTTTTCCTTTTTTAATAACTCGGCAATTAAGAACTTGGCCCAACACTTTCTAAAAGTAGTCCATGATGAGACCATCCTTTGAAGCATTAGCCTGAGAGAAGAAATAGAAAGCCAAGGTTATCAGTTTCTGTACCAATTTTGATAGAAGCAGATGCTAACTACACAGAATTCTTGCTGAACTTGTTTCCATATGGTCTCCAGTATGTCTTGTTCTTGCAATTTTTAGAGGCTGGAATACTTTGGGAAGCTTAGGTGTCATCACCACCCAAGCAAAACCAAATTCTTAAAAAACCTTACAAAAAATCTTTTTGGTGAGAGAAATGAATTTATTTCAAAAAATAGATGTTAAGGTGTTCAGACGAAAGCTTTCCTGGGTACTTAGAATTTTAGCATATACATGGGAGTCTGCTTCCTTTAAGATCCTTCCAATATAAAGTTACCTAATTGTAGATCTTTATTGATGTTCTGCTTTTGACATTGTATACTATAGGAATAAATAAATATAAAAACAGAGTTTAGTTGAAATGACAGCAATGTATATTACAGAATTAGAATATTGTTGTGCATACATAAAGATTTGGATTGGGTGGAGAAATTTTTAATGATAAAAGAGGATAGAGCAGAAGATCAGTGAGGACCAAAAGACGCACAGAAGCCTTTTTAAACTTCATCTTCAGAATTTGGCAGACCAAAATGCAAGGGTGGAGTGATTCCATCAAGGGGGCTGTGTGAAATCTGGGAGGCTAAGAGGAGGTAAGTGGCGGAACACAGGGGGGAGCAGAAATCTGGGAATAGAGACAAATAACTGAATAAAATCATTGCTAGAATGTTCCACAATTAACAACGGCATGCACACCATGAAGCAGGCTCTGTCCAGTGCTGGTGATTCACTGGTTGACAAGCCAGATGGAGTATCTGCCATCAGGTGACTGACATTATAGTTGGGTGCGGCAAACAAAAAAAACAAGTAAGCAAATAAGTACAAGAAGCAAGTTTGTGGTTAAGTAATATAATCAGTAATACTACTAATACTATGGTGGGAAGGATATGAACTAAATACTATGACAGTGAATATTGGACACGGGGGCTATTTTAGGTAGGGTAGTCAGGGAAAGCATGTCTAAGGTGTTGACTTTCAAACCAAGATCTAAAGGTTGAGAAGGAGCCAGCTGAGTAAGGAAGAGAGGAGGAGAGAAAGGGTAAACAGAAAGAGATGGATAGGTTTAAAAAAACAAACAAATTTAGAGCCTGGAACAAAGGAAGGAAGCCAGGCAGGGGCTCACGATGAACTAGGCAGGTAAACAGGCCTCAGGTAATGGTGGACATTGAAGGGCAGAGTAGAGAATTTGGATTTTGTTCTAAGTGCAATGAATAGAAATTCTTGGGAGAGTTTTAAGGAAGAATATGATAAAATAGAACTTAAATAATTTAAAGATTATTCTGGTTCTTGTGTATATAGCAAATTGAGGGGGAAATCCTCACCATCCTCATCAAGCTCATACCTACATAGCACTTAACTGTGTATCCCACAGTATTTTAAGCACTTTATAATTATTATCCCATTATATCTTCATAACAACTCCGAGGTAGATATGGTTATTAATCCACCATTTTATTATTTATTTATTTATTTATTTATTTATTTTAAAAAAGTTAAAGGCTTATTTTTGGGGGAGAGAGAGAGAGAGAGAGCACATGCATGAGCGAGTGGGGGAGGGGCAGAGAGAGAGGGAGACACAGAATCCAGAGCAGGCTCTAGGCTCCAAGCTGTCAGCCCAGAGCCTGATGCGGGACTTGAGCTTACAAACCTTGAGATCACAACCTGAGCTGAAGTTGGGACACTTAACCAACTGAGCCACCCAGGCACCCCATTAATCCACAATTTTCAAGATAAAGGTACTAAGACAGTACTAGGAGGTCAATTACTTTGGCCAGGCTTCCATTGTCAGTAGATGCTCAGACCGGGCTTTGACCTGAAGCAGTCTGTGCTCTTAATCACTGTACTGTCCATTCAGTAGGAACCAGGACATGATAGAAGCTTACTGTAGTTGATGAGAGAGAAGCTACTATCTTGGACTTGAGTGTAGGACAGATAGGACTTGGTGATGGGTTAGAGGCTAAGTAGGGGGTCGAGGGATGGCAACAGAAAGGAATAAGTCAAGATTGGTGGCTAGATGTCATATCGTGGCTTATAGAAAGCATTTAAAGTCAGAGAAAGTTTGTGTTAATGAACTGGAACATCATGGAACAGTATTTTGGTAAGTGTAGTGATACAGGATGCTTGTTTGAGAAAGATAGGTTGGGTGGTACTGGGAATAATGAATCAGAATTGGAAAATCTGAGAGGCAGGAAGTCCTCAAGGAGTCTGTAGGGACTCCTGTGTGAGAAGTTAGGAGGCTTACATCAAGCAGATGGCTTTGGGATTAGAAGGGAAAACATGGTCACAAGGGATGTATTTAAGGAAACTTTTTGTCTTTGAAGCATCCTGGAAATGAAAAATGCATCAAAAGGTGTACCTAAGAAAGCTGTGGAATCTTTGGTGGTGACCTGGATATAGTTTGTAATCATTGGTCACTTCTGTTGTGTTTCTACGAGGCGTGTACACGCTTAGGTTTGATTGAACCCAGTGTCTTGGACCAGCCATTTTCAAATCAGCACCCGTGCCTTTAAGAATGTATCCTGCACAGGACTGAAATGACAAAATGAAAACTCATGTCCCGCTCATGACTTGGAAATGAACAGTGTGTTTTCTGTTAAAGTTGATTTTAATAAACACTTATTAAGAGCTTATTCTAAGTCATTGAGATGCCAGAGATACAATAGTGGCAAAAACAGTGCTAAATTACTGCCCACCTATAGCCGTATTTATACTCTAGAAGATTCTTTGTGCTTTGTGTTTTGTGATGCACAGACCCACAATGCAAACAGAAAGAACATACATGGGTGTTAAAAATAATATCGCTTTCATACCGTTCTTCATAAATCCCAAAGAGTAAAAGTAAATATAGCTAATGTATCCCAACATAAAATTTCCACAAATTTCCCTTAAATGTCAAGTCATTGAACTAAAATACCCAGAGCTTCATTTTCAGAGGGATGTTGGGAGACAGTTTTTAAGGTAACTTTGATAAACCCTGTTGAGATTTGTTCCAGTTGGTATTTTGAGCAGAATAAACTCAAAACCTGACACATATAAATATCAAATACCAACAAAAATGAAAATACTTTCCTTTATTTAACACGTTAAGTGTTAATTTTCTGTGTTCCACAGATTATAGATAAAAGTATAGATGCTGTGGGGCTCCTGGGTGGCTCACTCAGTTGAGCATCTGACTTAGCTCAGGTCATGATCTCGTGGTTCCTGGGTTCGAGCCCTAGATTGGGCTGTCTGCTGTCAGTATGGAGCCCGCTTCAGATCCTCTTTCCTCTTCTCTCTCTCTCTCTCTCAAAAATAAACATTAAAAAACAAAAAGTGGGGATGCTTTGTGTTGCCCTACAGGAATTTGCCATTTGCAGAAGATAGCAATGACCTGTAATTTTTTTCTATCCTCTTAACAAACTTTAAAATTCTATTGAAACAGAATTAACATACAGTATTATATTAGTTTCAGGTGTACAATACGATTCAGCAATTCTGTACATTCCTCAGTGCTCATCACTGTAAGTATATTCTTAATCCCCTTTATCTGTGTCACCCAACCCCAGCCACCTCCCTTCCGGCAACCATCAGCTTATTCTCTATAAGAATCTGTTTTTGTCCAATTATCTTTGCTTTTCTTTGTTTCTTAAATTCTACATGAGTGAAATCCTACGGTATTTGTCTTCCTCTGACTTATTTCACGTGGCATTATACTCTCTAGGTCCATCCACATTGTTGCACATGGCAAGATCTCATTCTTTCTTATGACATATTACTCAGCCATAAAAAAGAATGAAAACTTTTTTTGGGGGGGTGGATTAAGTGTTGTTCAAATGAGGACAGAGACAGAGCAGCTGTTGGCTGCTGCTGGAGTGAAATCAAGTGCTCATGTTTGCATGTCAGACAGTGTTGTGAAACCCTGGGGGTGATGGTAGTGTAAGACTTGCGCCTGCAGCAGGGTGGGGGGGGGATATGTAAATAAGCCAATGATAAATCAAGTAGGAACAGCCCAGGCCTGAGCCTAGTGGTGCCAGTCTCAAATTCATTCCTTAATAGGAGACTTGGGGAAAATAGGCTAACCATCTTGGCTGTGATCACAAGAGCAAAGAGAGCTGTTTTTGTGCTTTAGAGGAGAAAGAGTGTGACATGGTGAGAGAAAAGATTTGCTCCCTCAGATTATTGCTGTCAGGCAAATTGTAGCTGCCTAGGTGAGAAATGGTCCAGTCTTAGGCTAAAACAGTGACAGACAATTGAAGCTAAGGAGGGTGTGTAATGATCAGACCTTAGCATTTTAGAGCTGTATGGTGCCTTACAGATAATCCCCCTAAATGTGAAATTGCAATGATACCATCTACTATTTGAGTGACATTGGACCAGTTTTTTTTTTTTTTAATATTGCTGATGGCCGGTTTTGATAATTTATCAAGTGTCCCAGTGCTTTTTTAAGACTCTAGTGAGATGATGTATGTGTTCTGTAAACCACTTAGACAGTAGATAGTAAAGGTATAATTACAGTAGAGGTTTTGAGGAAAGAAGTGACAGGTTTTGGCAATAGACTCCATGCGCACAGTTCAAGAGATGAGTCAGACATCTTTAGTCATTAACAATTCTGTTCCTTTTTGGTCATATGCATTTATGAGACTCTGTACATGAGGATAATTAACATTCATTTGAACATTAAGTGGCATATTGGTAAAATAGTTTTCTCTGTTGACCTTTTGTACTGTGACTCCCAAACATCCCAGTAGCTGGAAAAGCAATTGTTTGCATTGACTTTGATTATTGTTTGCTGTCATTTGCTTCACCCAAATATCAGGTCATTTGTTCCTTGTTTACCTTCTCCACTGTGCAGCGTCTGAAAGATTTCACTCAATGTGCAGGTCTTAGTCTTGCTGTATGTTGTTGTCCATGGATCCCCTTGTCACCTTCTTCAGCTAGGTTTGCTGGTGATGGCCTTGGGGAGGGAGTTTGTTTTCAGCAGTGTTTCATAGAATCATTAGGTAGCTCTTTCACACACACTGTTGCAGAAAGAGTCCTGGTACCTTGGTTTGCCGAGAGAAACCTGGAACAATCCTCTCCGATAAATAGCTCGGGACCCCAGC
The DNA here is from genome assembly GCF_028749965.1 of Puma concolor. Classification (NCBI taxonomy): domain Eukaryota; kingdom Metazoa; phylum Chordata; class Mammalia; order Carnivora; family Felidae; genus Puma; species Puma concolor. The sequence continues at coordinate 142,604,381 of NC_141667.1, read as the reverse complement.
CCCAAGTCGCCTTCTTGTGAACACATTGGTGCCTGTGTAGCAAAAGGATGTTTTATTTCCATATAAACAGCAGAAAAAGGAATTTGAGTTTACTGGCTAAAAAGTCTGGTTTTGGGGCACCTGGGTGGCTCAGGTGGTTGAGTGTTGGACTCTGGATTTTGACTCACAGTTTGTGAGATCGAGCCCTGTGTAGGATTCTGTGCTGAGAGTGCTGAGCCTGTTTGGGCTTCTCTCTCCCCGCCCCGCCTCCCCCCGCCCCCCCCCCCACCCCCGGTCTCTCTCTCTCTGCCTTTCCCTGCTTGTGCTCTCTTTCTCTCAAAATAAATAAACTTAAATAAATAAATAAATAAAAAGCCTGGCTTTGACACCCTGTTCTCACTTCTGCAAAACAAGTGTTTAAATTAAAAAATCTTGAGTATTTGCCCTCAAAAAAAATCAGCTTCTTACATATTTTATTGATATACCTTTACAACATATGTCCTGAATTGGCCAAAGGGAAATAGAAGAATTCTGTAACAGATAACTACTGGTGCCCAGATCAATGTCCTGCCAAGATAGTCCAACATAGGTGAGTCATGGGATCAAGCCAGAGAGAAGTTTGGTGAGTTCAGTGCCGCAATGTGAGGGTCTGTTATGCAGTGGGAAGCAAACTCATGAATGCCCACTGATGTCCTCTCAGCCTTCCTGGATTCGCCTGTAGCTAAAGGATGACACAGTTTCTGGAACACTGACACCTTTCCACCATAAAACTATCTGCTTCTCTCTTGGGTGACTGAGATTTTTCTTCAGTACTAGGAAAGATTGGATTTGGTGTTACTGTGCCTTGAGGTACTGTTCACAAATGGGAGTGGTTGTCAGTGAGTAAATTCCCCAGCCCCAACACAGTCTTCAGGTGTGTTTCACACGCAGAGGCCTGTAGTGGACTGAGACCCAGTACCCACAGAGGTTATGTACTTCTTGACACATGCCTTAAAGACTTTTCTCCTTTCCCTTTCTCACCTTTTTTCTATTCCATCATTTGTACTTCCTGGGACACCTGTGAAGAACCAGCCTGTGCTAAGATATGTGTTTCAAAGTAAGACTCAGTCATGAAGTGTAGACTTGATTTTCAAGGCTGCAGGGAGCCAATTACGAATTTTAAAGCAGGGGAAAAGATGTGATCTGATTTACATTTCAGAAAGTTCACGGTCTGAAGTGCAGAGAATATATTACAGTAGGACAGGACTGGAGGCAAGAACAGTAGGAGGTTGTTGAGTTAATTTGGGCAGGAAATGAATATTTTGGAGGAAAAAGGCATATAGAAATGACAGTTCCTTAACCTTTAACACAGTAACACCTTTCTCCAATGTGAGGGTCAGTCTTTGTGAACAACCCAGCAGAGTTCCATGGGTGAGTCAAGTGTCAACTTTGTTACTCTTGTTGATGATTATTTACCGTTACCTATTGTCTCATCATCCACTCTCAGGATCATTGTTAAGGTCTGTGCTGGTGCTCAGGCTTTACTCCATGTTAAACAGACTGACTCATGCTTCAGCAGTCTTAACATGCTTGAAATCTCACTCTGGAGCACCAAGGAGGGTTTGGCGCCCCTTCCTAAGAGGCTGTAGCTGGCCATTGGAGGATCCAGGTCCTCTTCTTGGAGTTGAGTCCCATGAGGCACTCACTAAGTGGACAAATTATGTAAAACAGCCCACGATGACTAGTGTCATTTGCTGTCATTTCTTACATGTATATTTAGCCCTGTTAATGTAAATGATGCCCTGTTGGTTTACCCGGAAGACCATGACCTAACAATTTGGGTAAACTGCTACCCTGAAATGTGGGTAAGTTGGTGGCGTTCAGGCTGTGACTTACTGGTTTAAGCAGCTGTACTTCTCATTGGGTTGGAAGGGGACCACAGCTGTGGTGGGGCCTTGGTTCGGTGACCACCACATTTTACCTGTTCATCCTTAGTGACTGCTTATGCCGTTTCCATGTCTTGGCTATTGTGAATTACACTGCAATACATGTGGGGGTGCATATAATGCTTGGAGCTGGTGATCTTATTTCTTTCAGATACATACCCACAAGTGGAATTGTTGGATCACTTGGTAGTTCTATTTTTAATTTTTGAGGAACCTCCATACTGTCTTCCATAGTGGGTGTGCCAATTTACATCCCCAGTGAGTTAATGACTGGTATTCAGGGAGGTTATGTGACAGAATGTAAGATGGATTCTTCACCTGGCTATATGCCTCACCAGCTCGGACTACATAGTGTCTTATTTTGTCTAGGCTTATAAGCTGGGTTCTTGGTGTCATGGACCCTTCTTCAGTCTTCAGAGTTAGCCATATAGGCTCTTCACATGTTTTTGCTTTTATCAGATTGCCTTCTTCTCTGTGATCAAATAGCCCTGCTTCTCTCTTACAAGAACACTTGGGGTTGCATGTATGGCTCATCCAGATAACACAGAATAGTTTCCCTACATCAAGATGCTGAACCTAGTATCTGCAAATTTTCTCTTGCCATATAAGATAATAATCACAAGTTCCAGGGATTAGAACCTGCATATCTTTGGGAGTCCTTATGCAGCCTGTGGCAGTTCCTTTTTCCAGGGTGTTCCTCTGAGCCAGTTTCCTTAATCTCACATTTTGATGAACCAACAAAATTTTCTAGTCTGTGAGTTTTTTGGAAATTACTGAAATATGAACAATATAAATAATGATTAGGAGTTAAAATGATTTTTTTGGGGTGAAGGGGGGTCTCCTGGATGACTCAGTCGGTTGAGCATCCGACTTCGGCCAGGTCATGATCTCACAGTTGGTGAGTCTGAGCCCCACATGGGGCTTGCTGCTATCAGCAGAGGGCTCATTTCAGATCCTCTGTTCCTCTCTCTATGCCCCTCCCCCACTTGTGTTCGCTCTCAAAAATAAACATTTAAAAAATGATTTTTTTTTGCCAATAATATTTGCACAAAACCCATCCTAAGTTCATGTTCACGTAATGGAGAGAACTCAGAAATTTGACTGTAAAGTACACATTAAGTTTAAATCCTATTTCACTACTTACCAGCCTTATAAACTTGGACAAATTATTGGGCTAATCTGACCTCATTTATCTTATCTAAAAAAGGTTAATAATACCTCACAGGATTATTGCAAAAATTAATTAAGCTGATAACTTACGTAAAAGACTTTTTAAAAGTCTTAGTCAAATGTGATCTGTATTATTTATTGCAAAATTGCAATTAAAGACATTTTGCCAGTATGTTATTTTAGTTTCTTTGTACATAGGCTTTCTGAGAAGTGTGATTCAAAGGAGAAATGGCCTTCAAAATCTGAACCCCTAATAGACTTGCCTATCTATGAATGCTGCTTTTCAGGCATTCAGGCATTGCTAACACACACACACACACACACACACACACACACACACACACATATATATATATATTTTTTTATATGAAATTTATTGTCAAATTGGTTTCCATACAACACCCAGTGCTCATCCCAAAACGTGCCCTCCTCAATACCCATCCCCCACCCTCTCCTCCCTCCCACCCCCCATCAACCCTTAGTTTGTTCTCAGTTCTCAACAGTCTCTTATGCTTTGGCTCTCTCCCACTCTAACCTCTTTTTTTTTTTTTTTTTTTTCCTTCCCCTCCCCCATGGGTTCCTGTTAAGTTTCTCAGGATCCACATAAGAGTGAAACCATATGGTATCTGTCTTTCTCTGTATGGCTTATTTCACTTAGCATCACACTCTCCAGTTCCATCCACGTTGCTACAAAAGGCCACATTTTATTTTTTCTCATTGCCACGTAGTATTCCATTGTAACACATATATATTTGAGAGAACTTTTTCTACTTGGTTGTTTCCGTTTATAATATTTGTAGATCCTGGGAGAGCAAATCTTTTGTTTTGTTTTTATCTGGTCTGTAAACTCAGAGTCTTAAAAACTATTTGAAAGGGTGTGCAGTGTAGGTGGGTCTAAGTTGCTTTATTTGAATTTGTTCTATAACATCACGGTCTTCACACCTGTCCTGTGGTTCTCCTCTTCTACTGATCTGTGTACCTCCTACATCCTTGTCAGCAAAAGTGTAGCCACCAACCATATACCAAGGCAGGCATAAAAAAGAAAGACATGGGCCCCGTACGTCCATCTTGCCAACTGGCGCACTGCAGTGTAGAGATGGCTGTATCTGTGATGATCAGAGACAAGGATCTGATGAGTGAAGACTGCATTCTTTTAGAAGGGAGATGCTGGGAGTTAGAACAGCAGTATTTGAGTGAGTGCTCTGGATTACAATAGCCGAGGAATAGTCCTTAAAATGTACACGTTTAGGTATTTGCTTCATAATTTCATGAAATTTCCCTACTAGGTGTAAAAATCACTGAGAGTCGTCTAGTCCCCTTTCTTCTGCAGTTCTGCTTACAAAGGATCACCTTACTTAATACCAAACTCAGAAGTATATTGATGATCACATCTATAAATATATTTGTTGAGAATGTTGGGGTTAGTGGTCCTTGTGTTTGGAAATGGAGGTTCAGAGATTTATCACCATCCTTTTCAGAGGAGTTAATGTGTAATTCTATCTCCGGCACTTGCTGTGGGAGTGTGGGCAGTTGAGATTTGTGGCCTCGTGATGATGATCTCACAATCGGAGCTGGTATTGGATACTGCTAAGTTATATTTTTTGTTGGTGGTGGTCGACCTAGGAATATTTACACTAGTAATGCTGTGGAATTTCAATGGTTCAAAAATACTTCAAACTGCTTTAGAATGCAACTTAGGCTATTTGTTGAAAATGAAAAGTACAAATATGTACAAGTATACATCAATCCCAACCTAATGCGCTTTCTTGGTCCATAATTGTACTCTCTATTTACACATTGGTGGGAAGTCAATGAGAATGTTAAAATGTCATTGTGTATAGGCTGTTTTTTTTTTTGTTTTTTGTTTTTTTTAGCCTGCTCAAAACAGGAAAGAAACAGCAATTTATTCACGGTGGATGTCATAGTGTTGAAGGTATTCCTGATCAGATGAAAGAAAATCCCCCAAAGAATAAGTATGTGATAGTGATGAATGTGAAGTAAAGTAGAATGAACTGAAATAAATCTCCCAAGTGCAAAATACACAGCCTCCTCTATTATAGGCCCCACTTGCAATTTGGTCAAAGAATGATAGCCTTCTCACAGGGGAAACTTTGATGCTTTCTGCTTCTCTGAGCAACTTGAATCTACTCATGAATTTCCATTGCTTCAAAAGTCCACTGTTTGGAATTCATCCTTTTTTATAAATACACACACACACACACACACACACACACACACCTATGTAGACATTACATGTTCAAACTCTTGAAAGTCAAACATAAAGAAAACCTTGAAGGCAGTCAGAGAAAAAAAGGCACATGATATGCAGAGGAAAAATAGAAGAATGATAGCTGACTTCTAAATAAGAAAGGAGACAAATCAGGAGAAAATACAGCGATAACATTAAAAATAAAAAAAATGTCAATTATTTCCAGAAAAAATAGCTTTCAAAAATAGAAATCTCCAAGCCTACACAACTGACAGAATTCTATAGAACTTAATATACACATAGAGTCATACACATAGATAGACACACAAATGAGTGCAAGCACAAATGAGGAAATCCTGAGTAAGATCAGTGCATTCTATTCCAGTCAGTATCCTGGTTGGAATGCTATAGTATAGTTTCCAGAATATTACATTCATGGGAAACTGGGCAAGGTGTATATGAGATCTCTCTGTATCTACTATAAGTGTGTGTGTACCTACACTTATGTCAATCAAAAATTGAGTTAACAATAGCAGAATAACATTCCTCCCCCCCAAAAAAAACAACAAAAGCAAATGCATTGAAAAAATAAAGGAGAATAAAAGACAAATATATAAAAGTAGAATTATAACCAGCTGACCTATGCTATAGGAAATACTAAAGTTCTCCAGGCAGAAGGAATATGATTCAAGACATAAAACGGAATCCAAATAGAGTATATATGGCAAATAAGCATTTAGAAGAAGAAAATATTTTATAAGCAAGCATGACAAGGGGCAATTTCCTGGTATATATTAAAATAAATTATAAAGCTACAATAACAGTAACATTTTTTCCAAGGATAATTAGATAGATAAATAGAATTGATATTCCAGAAACATTCTATCTTTCTCATACTGTATGATCAAGATAACATGTCAAATGTTAAAAGTATATTATTCATAAATGTTGTTGGACAATTGGTTACCTTTTTGCAATAAAGTTTAATCCATACTCCATATCAAAATAAATTGCAGGGCAGGGATATTGATACTTCAATATGAATAATGAAATTATGTAATAGCTAGATAAAATATTATTAAGTTGATTTTTGATTTTAGAGTCTGGAGTGTCTTTCAGTGGAGCATATGAATAATTTTCTTACCATCTGAGTTGAGAATTTGTTTCCGAAGGAAATTCTCATTATTTACGAAAATGTCTTGTTTCCTCAGCACACAAAGACCACATGCCCCTTTGTATCTAGATGCAGTGATGTGAATATTTCTGGCCAACTGAATACATGGATCAGTGAGGTGTGTTATTTTAAGACCAAGGCAGGTAAGGGCCTTTGTGCCTTTCCTAAACTCTCTTCCTTTGGTTTGACCTCTGGTGTTTGAAAGCAAAGAAGATAGTGGAAGCACCCAATGATGGAATCCTGGGTTCCTGAACAACTGAACACACCCCCGTCTCTACCTCTACCTCTAGCATAGTGCAGAAACTGTTGCACTAAGTCAATGAGATGTGGGTAGGGTCTGTTATAGTTGATATTTTATTCTGCCCAAAACAAAGTTAAAGGACTTGGTTGGGTCTAAGACAACAAAGGAAATACTTAGGCTGTTCTGTGTTAATAATAATTTGATGTTTGTAGAAAAAGATGCATGGATTAGAGGAAAGTGCTAGCTCTGTGTGGATGTGGTCCCATCAAATAGAGCGAAGAGAGTTTTAAGAAGATGGACATCTTATCATTGATTTCTGTCACATGGTTTTCTCCCAGACTCTCAAAGTTCCTTCACAAAATTCCCATGTGGGAATAATTAGTAATAAATGAAAGAAAGAGGCTGGTTATTAGTCTGGGTAAATGTAGTGCAGAACAACCATGGCCAGGCACCTGGGTGGCTCAATCAATTGAGCATCTGACTCTTGATTTTGTCTCAGGTCATGGTCCCAGGGTTGTGGGATTGAATCCTGCGTTGGGCTCTGTGCTGGACGGGGAACCTGTTTAAGATTTTCTCTCGGTTTCTCTATTTCTGCCCCTCTGCCTGGCTCCCACATGCTCGCTCTCTCTCTCTCTCTCTCTCTCTCTCTCTCTCTCTCAAAACAACAACAACAACAACAACAACAACAAAACCCCCCAAAACACAACAATTGCCCGACCAAGATGGTAAGATAATCATTAAACTGAACTAAAACAATGGAAACTCAAGTCTTGAAGTGACTAAGAAAATGAATTTAGTGATGTATGCTTTTCTTTTGATTTTTAGTGACATCAGCTGACATGCGATTTAAACAAGGATAAAAATAATGAAAAACAATCTAAAAATAGATTTAATTATTTCACATTTTCATATAACCTCCATCAACAAAATTAAAAGATAAATGGTAAATTTGCTCTCCTTGGCAGAATAATTAATTCTCATGAATGATTGTTTACAATAATAAAAACTTGAACATTGCAACTGAACAAATGGACAGGGAATATAAAGAGGTGATTCATAAAAGGGAAATGACAAATGGGTAGTAAATACTTGAAAAATGTTTAGTCTCACTAGGAATCAAAAATGAGAAGATAATAAGAAACCATTGTCACCTATTTGACAAAGATTCAAATGAGGCCAGTTTGCGATGTTGGGCAGAGTAGGCAATTTCGCAAAATGCTGGAGGTGTGTGAATTAGTATTGCGATTAAGGATGTCCACCTGCTAATAACACATATCTGCCTCTGCCTTGACTGCTCCCTTGAATCACCTAGGGAACTTTGAAAAGCCAGAGAAACTTGGGTTTCATCCTGGATCAATCAAATCTGAATCTTCGATGGTGAACCCCAGGTGTCAATATTTTTTAAAAGCTCTCCAAAAATATTAGTGTATCAATAACATTAACATATATATTGGTGTCTGCTGTTATAAGAGTATAATGAGGTGGTACACATGATTGTAATAATTTCAGTCATGTTTATAATAGTGAAAATGGGGAATGATGTAAGGATCCAATAAAGAAATACTGTAAAATTCATCATACAAATTAAAATTGGGGGAATATCACATGGAAAAATGCTCATGACCCACAGAGTACAAAAGTTGTATTTGGAACATAATTCCAAATCTGTCAACCGTTAAATGCACATTCTCTATATAAATAGGAACAATATTGAATGACATATCAAATATGTAATAGGACTTATCTCTGGGTTAACTGGGGGTAATTTTATTAGTACCATATTATAAATATTACTTAGTGAACATGAATGAGACTAAAATGCTGCATTAGGATCTACTGTATGAATGTGTTTACCTCAAGATAAAGGGAGAGAGAAGGAATGGAGAAGGTCATCTCCATTTAGTTCTCATTAATGCAGCAGTCTGAACTCCTTAACTCTTTCCAACTCTTACCAGGTCCTTCCTCTCTCCATCTATCCAGCCAAAGGATTTATTTTACTTCTCACTTCTGGACTCTGTCCAGGTAAATGGTATGTTTACCCTAAGAAACAAGAGCGATGGTGCTTAGCAAACCATTCTGATTTGCCTCAAATGTTGACTGGTTAGGGATGTGGAGAAAGAATGCCATCTGGTTGTCCAAGGTGAAATGTTTAATAAGCTTCCCAAAGAGAGACATGCTTCCATAAGCTGGATAGGTTGTAGAATGTTATTCCTAATAGATTTCTGTATGTGGTAGTTCAAACAATCTCGAATTGAAGGAGGGTACTGGAGTCAGTCATCATTTATAATGCCTATTTAATGGATACCTATCTTTGAAAATAACAGAGTTGTGGCTTAAAGTGTTTGGAAAATGATACTTGTTCTTAATGTACTTGCAGAATTTTTGACCGAGTTTTGAGTTTTAGAAGACATTGAATTACTGTAGTTAATAGTCCCTGGTATTTTATCTTTATGACTTTGGTTACTTATGATTATTAAAAAGCCACCTCCCTTTACTGTGAGTGTATCTCTGTCTCCCCACACTCTCTTACTGAGACAAGTGACAGTCCGTTTGGACCTAATTACTTTCCGCTGGCATATGGATATAGGGCAAGGTTTGTTCTGAACTTCTGTGAGTCACCTGCTATCATGTTCTTAGACATGTGAAGATTAGTAAGAACCTGGAAAGAAAGATCATTATTTCACCTTAGTATCATCACCCACATGGTCTCAGGATTTCTGTTATGTGTAGTCAGGGTCAATGACATTATAGTTCCAAAACTGTTTGATGAGGGATATAAGCACTTTCAACTCCATTCAGAATCCTTGGCAACAGAAAAGTGAGGAAGGGCTGCACTGTTAGATGTCATAATAGTAGCCCTCTAGTTCCAGAAATTACCTTCGTGAGAAACTTTCTTCCCAGGGTTGTCATTTTTCATTTTAAGGTCTTGGTGATAAATGAGTTTTACTAGATGTTTTCTTCCCTAGAAATTTGTCACTACAAGATGAACGAGGCAGGAGTAGTTTTTCCAAATCAGAGTCTATATAAATGATGCCAAAGAATGTTTACTAATTTTGCCGTTTCCTTCTCTCAAAAATGACTGATGGATTGATGGGGGCAAAAGGTATTTTAAAATCTATTACATTAGTTTCATACATCTCAGGGAAATTTGCCAATATAACAGGTGGTATATATACATTAGGTGATTGAAGATTGGTTTGATCCGGATATAGTATTAAATATATCATTTGTTTCCATGGTACTCCCAGATATATCCTTCAGTGAATACCGGAACAACAGTAGCTAGGCCAATCTTGAACTTACCCAGTTATGTGGCCACATAGCTATATTTAAAATGGAACACAAGCCCTGAAAATGGGAGCATTCATTTTTAACCAATTTGGCTTTCCTACCCAAATGAAAACAACAACAACAACAACAACAACAACAACAACAAAAACCAAAAAACAGGCAAGGCTGGTAAAGATTAAGAGTATTTGTATTTGCTTCCCAGTCTGACAGCTTACAGTTTAGCTATAAAGTGTTGTAGTGAATGCCTTTAAATAAAATGGATACAGCTGTTACCATTTGAGATCTGGGGTTACAGGATTCCCTAATCTTAGATTACTGACACTGTATGGAGACAGAATGAACCATCCAATTGTTTGTGTATGGGGGGTGGTGTAGAAATGCTTGTCTCTTCAGAGTAATTTATCTGAGGAAAAACAATTAAAGACAAATAAAACTAGATCCAACTAATGCGTTAATTATATTGGAGGAAAAGGAGGTTAGAGAAAGACTGATTTGATGGGGAAAAAACCCCTGTGAAATCCTGAGCTGTGAGAGCTAAATTACATAGGATCAGCCTAAGAGCAAGTAGCATCAACTAGAAAGAAAGGTGAGGGGAGGATGGCTCAGAAGGCTTTGATGACATCATATGTAAAGCAAGTGTTGACTTCAGTTTCCTCAGGTGGTTAATCTTAGTAGGAGTGAATTATTGGGAGTGAGTTGGACAAAGATGATTTCAGGTGGAAATCTTCGGGTGGTAAGGGTATCATCATTGTGTGAGGAGACATAGTATTACACAATGGGACCTACCTGCAGATTCGTTAATTTTTTAATAGAATGTGTTTATTTCATGAAACTTGAAAAAAGATATTATATAAGATAAAAATCACTAGCTAAAAATAGCTACAATTGATACTTTGGTATACATCCTTCCAGATGTAATATATATATAAAATAGAGAATATATAATGTAAAAATATATATGTATGTGTATATGTGTGTACATATGTGTGTGAAAAATGCATAAATAATGTAACATTAGATTTTAAAATTTTAATTTGACATAAGCCATCATAAAGCTAGAGAGAAAGGCAAGCACCAGAGAAAGAAAGAAAATGAACAACCTATTAAACCAATAAAATGAGACATGATATAAAAAGAATCCCTAAAATTTAAGGAAAAAACATGAACTAATAGAAAGTTGGGCGCACATTATAAGCGATTTATAGGACAGGAAATACAAATGGCAAATGTATGTGGAGATACTGAACACCTCTAGTGCTGGGGGAGGTGGGATTAAAAATAAGATCGCTATTTAAGATATGTCAGGTGACCATATTTTCCAATTTGCTTAGGGCGATCCAGATTTGTGTCTATTGTTCTAGAGTCCACCCCCGCCCCCCTATTTGGATTTTCTCTCAAATATGGCCTGTTTTGGATGATAAGTTAGGGCATCATTCTGGGCATAGATAACATCCTCAAATGCCTACACATAACAGGAAGGTATAAGACAATAGGGAGAATTGGTTGTTGTGGAAAAATTAAGCATATCCTGCCAACAGGAATTCTAATTAAAAAAAATCCATGTGGGTTAAAGTGAATAATGTAGAAGATATTTAGACATTGAGCTGCTATCTTCGTAGTTGAGAAACACCAAGTCTTTGCTGTCAGTGGAAGTGAACATTACAGCCAACATGGAGAGTGTTTTGTCATCCTGTATTAGAATTGATAAAAATTTTCACAAATTAGAATCCAGTAATCCCACTGTTCCATTAGAATAAAACATTTGTGTAAGTACACAAAACATGAATGTTTCTTGTTGTACTCACGAAAATAACAGTAATTTGAAAGCTACAGAGATATTCATCATAATAGAATGGTTAAAATATAGTTCCTCTGTATTCTGGAAGAGAGCAAATGAGGTTAAAAGATGAGGTAGGTCTGTTTGCATGAACATGGAATAATCTTCAAGAGCAAATTGAGTGGAAAAACCAATATGAAAAATAATATGTAAAGCCTATAAATATATTTTAGAAATAGAAAAATAATACTCTGTATTCCTACAAGTATAGAAGTAGTTGGATAAAGCCATTAAAATGAGTGTTATACAAACAGTATGCCAGTAGTTGGGCTTTCATCTGGATAGGGAACTTGGTTAGTAAAGAATGTTGCCTTTTTAAATAGAATACAATGGTGAGGTCACTCTATACACTAAAATAATTAGGAAGGAAAGAGAACATTGTCTAAAATGAAAAAGCCATTGCACATCTCTCTATTGACATAAACAATTTGTTGATTTATAGTTGGAAAGATTTCCCCATAGTTCCCCAGAAATAGTTAAGATAAATTGCTGGATAGGACGGAAGTTGTAGTTTTCTGAAGCCTTCCATGGCTGTAGATAGAGCTCAGATAGAGAAAGTGAGGTGTGATCTTTATTTCAAATTCTGTCTGTGATCTGTGATGTCCTTAGATTGACCATGGTTTGTGTTTCAGGAGTCAGAACTGTGTGTGTGTGTGTGTGTGTGTGTGTGTGTGTGTGTGTGTGTACGCGCATGAGTACATACACACATATCCGTCTCCACTGGAAAAAAAAAAAAAAAAAAGATCTAAGCAGAGATGGAAAAGACCAAAACACAAATACATAAAGTACACAGAGAAAAAAAATATCGTGAGAGAAATAGAGTTGTAACACAAATCCTTTTCCTAAACAGTGTGCAGGGTGCAGTAAACTGACCCAATGAAAAGCTAAATTTATCGCCTTTATTCAGTAAAAGCCACAGAGACACCACAGACATAATGCTGCTATTCTTCCCTGGGAAAGGAGAACAGATTTTTGTTGTTCATTGTAGCTGCTGCAATAATACAGCTACTATTACTTCAGTGAGTGCAGAAACTGAGAATGGATTGTTGGTATTTTAATTTCATGTTAGATTACAATGCAAAGTTAAATATTAAAAGCGGCTTTTATATACCTGGTACTTTTAATTACAATGCACTGTCGAATTTTCTGATTTCAAACTCATAGTCGAAATTTGTGCAACAATATTAATAGAACACATTCAGTTTTCTTCAGAGGTTGTCATGTAAAACTCTTGGTTTCCTCATTGGGAGAGCTTGAACTAACAATAGTTGTTGTTTTTAAATAATTGATGAAGATGTTCATGATCTCCAATAAAAGTATATCATTAGCCCTTCTTTCTTAGGACAATCCCTCAAGGCAATAAATCTGTTAGTAGAACACATTTTAAAAACATTATTTATTTGTAGCCTTACATTTTAATCTGACCCAAAGGATGTGTTGACATAGCCTAGTGTGTGCTATTTCTGTTCTTTGTGCCAATTCATTCTTGCTGAATTTTCTCTTTAGGTAGAAACTTCCAATGAGAAATTGTCATTTTGCTGTGGTAGGATTTAGAAATTGTCTAGCACTCAATTGGTCAGTTTGTCAGAACTTTCTATCTCTTCTCTGTCATATGCTTTTGAATCCATTTGACATAAAGCTTTTTCTTGCTGTTAGAACTTGATGCTTTTTCAGAATCAGCATTTCACGTCTATTGTGGATACCCACGTGACTGGATATAGGAACGGGAACTTTTTCATGAGCTTGAAAGGGTCAATTCTGAGTAACTGTACCTTATTTTTCATAATGACAGCTCTGAGATTGTAAGATTTACCCCCAAGTACACATAACAGAAAGAAAAACACTTTCAGGGAGATCATTGTTGCTGCTGCTTCCACTAAATTTGTAGTCTAATAAAGGGAAGTTTGCAATGAGGTCAATGGCACTCAACCACTGTGGTGCCTTTTTATAGAGCACAGATGACATTTTTAAGTCTTTTTACATGGAAATTAATAGAAATAGGAGTTATAATCCCTTTAACCAGTAATGAATATTTTCTACTCCTCTGCTATAAGAAAATGTTTTAAATTTGAAATCATGTATTATTTATAATCCTTATTAGAAAAACTGGTCAGAACAGAAGATGAGGCTCCCTTTTCCACCACCCTGAGGTTATCTGAGCTCCTCTTAGCCTTCTTTTAGGGAGAATAAGGGGAGGAAAAGATAGTAACCTGTGAAGGCTTTATCCATAAAAGCCTGGCAGAAAAGGTTTTAACTGGAAAGAGCTGAAATTATTAAGCCAACTTGAATTCTGCTTACGTTTCTCAGGAGGAATATTGGGTTACTTACAGAAAATAAAAAGGCTACCTTGTTCCTTTTTTGTGCCCTTCTTAGTAAGTATGTCTTTTATCCTATTAACATATCACAGAACATGATAACCTTACAGTTATAGAGAAGCATGGTTTCCCCACAAGACGTGGGAATACAGTTCTCAATGGGTTTCCTGTGTGAGTGCACGGCGTCAGATTCAGACACACTGTTTTGGTCTCCAAAGTTATGGGGTATGAAGCCAATTTAAGATTACGGGGTACTCAGTGTTAAACTGTATATGCTATGGGCCCGCCTTCTGTTTGCCACATTCTGTGGATGTTCACCCATCTGCCAGTCCACTGAGACCCTTGTCACCCATTGATATACCTTCTAGTTGCCTTGAGGGAACTCACTTATGTTGTTATTGATATTCTTTCCTCACCTTCCTCCCTTCCTTCTTTTCTCTCGACCAGCAAGTATTGTCATGGCACCTCTTTCCACTAAAGAAGACTATAAATATGCCTGAAGTTTTCAAAGGGGAAATGCGGATTTGCATGTTCAATGCAGTGGAAACTTCCCTGAGCAAATTTTATCAAGAGAGAAGCACAAAAATATGAGAATGTTCAGTTCGCTAAGAACATTCAAAGTTAGGAAAAACAGTAAGTTATATAAACGAAAATTTTTTGAAAGTGGTCAGACACAGTATGTTTGAAAAAAAGTGAGATCTGCTGAAATTTCACATTCTATACAACTGAATTAGATCTTTAAGTTATTTTGAAGCAATATTACTCAAATTAAGACTATTGTACACTACCTATTAGTGCTATTTTATTTGTAGATTTCAATGAGTGGGTCTTTGTATTGCAAAAATTAACCTCACAGTAATATGTGAGAAATGAACATGTCTTATACCAGGCCCAAGAATAATAAAGGTATTTTAAGCAACCCAGAAGGCCCTTTGGAACAAATGGAATGTGAGCTTCTGTTCCTGGGTTTTGTCAAAAGCATTAGACTGAATACGGCAATAACCAGTTTCTCTCAGCTTGGCTTAAGATTGATCCAAACAACCTTTTAGTGAAGAATAACAACACTAGTTTTTATTTTTCCAAGATTCCTTTGTCTGCTTAGAAATAATATTCCAGTAACGTTGGTTTACGTTCTTAGGGACCACTGATCCTTGGGGAATCAAGTTAAAAGAACTTACGAAACTTCCCCCAATACTAAAGTCAATGGTGAATTATGTTTTAGAGGTATTAGAGTGCATTTCAGGGCAGATTACTAACTTGATGTGTATTTGGGTATATGCCAGAAATGGGTGTGACTGGTGTTGAGCATTTGTTCATTTCAGACACATCTATAAGGAGGTAGCTCTAGTTTTAGCAGTTACAGCGTGAGCTGGATTTTTATGTAAACTAGAACAGCATCTCCTTTTCTTTTATTCATCATAGCACTGAAAGCAGTGTCTTAGCCATACTTAGAGGTTTTAAAATACTCTGATCTGATTCTCAGCCTGCGTTATTGACCCCTTAAGTCAGAATTTGATGAGTAGGATCCAGACAGCGATACTTTCCCCAAGCTTCCAAAGCCTTTTATTGCCTTAATCTAAACTTCAGAATTGTTGCATTGAATCTTACTATAATTAGGATAGTCTGGTTAGAAGACACAAAACCTTACCAGAAAATTTTCTTACCACCATTTCCTCCACTTGTATCGTCACACAGTCCAAAATAGTAGTACCATAGACACGGCTGGAAACTGCTGTGTAAAATAGTCTGGATGTTCATTTTCTTAAGTTTTTAAAGTCGTGACATTACTTTTGGCCTGTCATACTTCATTTATGAATTTCACAAGATGATGTGAAATGTCTGAGGCCAGTGTTGCTGATGAAGGTAATTTTATTCACGGAACTAATTTGAACCGGGAATAGTTTGTTAAAAGATGAAAATATTTAATTTCCCCACAAACCTGTAAAGTTTATCACATGAGATAAAAAAACTATTATGTGATAGGGGCACTTGGGTGGCTCAGTGGGTTAAGCGTCCGACTTCGGCTCAGATCATGATCTCACGGTTGGTGAGTTCGGGACCTGTATCAGGCTCTACACTGACAGTGCAGAACCTGGTTGGGATCCTTTCTCTCTCTCTCTCTCTCTGCCCGTTTCCCACTTGCATCCTCTCTCTCTCTCTCAAAATAAATAAACCTAAACCCCCCCCCCCACTATTATGTGATGCAACTACATGCATATTCACTATGATAAACTAGAACATAAACTTTATCTTAAACTGGAGTAGGAATCTCTTTACAGATTAATACACTTCTCTTGTCATAGGAAAACCTAAACCATTTATAAGGGAGAGGAGAATATTCTTATCTTCCATGATTTTTTAAGGATACCTGTTAATGGTGTATTAGGTCTCCCTGCCATATTAGCTCATGTGGATAATAATTGAAATCGTCAATTTTTATCAGTATCTTTATGCATACCAATACAATTATATACATGCCAATACTTATATTGTGCTCAGGCCTAGCTACATAATTAGCAGGGCCAATGCAAAATGAAAATGAAGAGTAATTAGTTGAAAAATTATTAAGCATTTCATGATGGCTGTAGCAGAGCGTTAAATGACGCACAGGGACCATCTCTACAGGGTTTTGTGAGACTGTACAGGTCACAGGCCCGTGAAGCAGCTCTAATTGTGCCCCCTACTATACACATACCTGTGAGGGTCTACAAGAAAGCAGAAGGGTATCCGCCCTATAGCTTATATGCCAGTGAAGGAAACATGGCAGCTTGTGGTAACACATATCCTAGTGATCAGCTGAATAGCCCTGTGTCAAACGACAGTACAAATGTGGACACTGGGAGTTCTTACTACTCTGGAAAATGTCATTGGTTATTTGCAGGACAGGGATATGTGTGATCTTGGGCAAGAAACTTAGCATCACTGACTTTACTCATCTGTGAGGTGAGAGTAAGGACCTGCTGCAGGAATGTCATGACAATTAGGTGGAGCAGTTTATTTAAGTTACTCACAAACGGTGCAGCTGGTCCTTTATTTAAGAACTAGGAAGATAGTTTTAACCCAAATAAATTTTGGAACGCCAACCTCATGCTTTCTCTTGTGCTTTATCACTTCTCATCTACTTTTTCCTTTGAAACTAGTATGTACTTTCCACAAACAACCTAATCAAGCTGAGAAATTAATGTATCAGAAATTACTATGGTTGATTATTATCTCATTGGAGTTAATGTGTAAGCATTCATCTTCCTGATGAATGCTAGAATAATATTTGTATGTTTAATTGTTTTGGTTGTGTTAGCTCAGATAGTTTAGTAGAAACTTGAAAATTTTTAAAAATTAATGGTGTATATTTCCTTCATTGTGGTTCTAGATTTTTTTGTGGGATTGAGTGATGACTGAGAATCTAGTGACAGTTAAGGAATCCCTGTACCAACCCAATTTTGCATAAAATTTGAAAAGGTCTATGAGCGCCCTCAAACACATTAAACTAAAACTTTTGTAAAGAATTACAGTGTTGGGGTGCCTGGGTGGCTCAGTTGGTTAAGTGTCTGACTTCAAGTCAGGTCATGATTTCATAGTCTGTGAGTTCAAGCCCCGCGTTGGGCTCTGTGCTAACAGCTCAGAGCCCGGGTCCTGCTTTGGATTCTAAGTCTCTATCTCTCTCAGCCCCTCCTCTGCTCATGCTTGCTCTCTCTCTCTCTCTCTCTCTCTCTCTCTCTCAAAAATAAATAAACATTAAAAATTATAAAAAAAAAAGAATTGCAGTGATAAGTTAATTAATATTTCATCACTAAGACAGCAGAAATATGACTTTATCCAGATTAATTGCCCAAGTCAGGTGATACAGTTTCCTGTTTTGTGGGTTTTTGGCCACTCAGCCAGGCTGGTACCTTGCTTTAAGAAAAGAAAGAAAGAAGAAAAAAAGAAAGGAAGAAAGAAATAAGGAAAGAAAGAAAGAAAGAGAGAGAGAAAGGAAGGAAGAGATTAAAAAAAAAAGAAAAAGATGGAAAGAAAGGAAGAAAGAAAGAAAGAAAAGAATAAAGTACTTTAAGAATCCAAGAGGGTAGGGGCGCCTGGGTGGCGCAGTCGGTTAAGCGTACGACTTCAGCCAGGTCACGATCTCACGGTCCGGGAGTTCGAGCCCCGCGTCAGGCTCTGGGCTGATGGCTCAGAGCCTGGAGCCTGTTTCCGATTCTGTGTCTCCCTCTCTCTCTGCCCCTCCCCCGTTCATGCTCTGTCTCTCTCTGTCCCAAAAATAAATAAACGTTGAAAAAAAAAATTAAAAAAAAAAAAAAAGAATCCAAGAGGGTAATACAGAAATCTGTGCCATTTGATTTTTGAATTCCTGAAAATGATAGAGGTGTAAGAAATTGAAGAAATGACAATATTTCATTTGATAGAGTAAAGTAGGCAGGGAATCGGATCCTGAACAAATTTTTCTGAATGAGAGAAGAGGTATGCTTGTAAAACACTCGAACCACCTAGAAAAAGTCATAGTCACACCATCCTTAAGATTTTCAAAATATTCCCCACTTGCTGTGCAGTTTCATGGATGATACAGACTTATGAGAAAGGTCTAAAAATTTGCTCTTGTAATTTTTAGAGAAGATGCACAAATCTTATGATAAAGCAAGCATTCAGGAGTTGACCATATGCAGGTAGGAGTGCTAAATTTTCAGGGTTCGTTTAGAGAAATTACATATCTAAATGTATTTCTAACTTGAAACCATCAAAAATTTAAAAGTATTTATCTTTCACTAATTCTCAGAATAAAAAAGGATGATCAGGTTACTTTAAAACTTCAGGGTTTGCCTTGTAGCCTTTCATAGTCTCCTCTTATCCTGTTGCATTTGTGGGGTTAGATCTTTATTAAATATGGTTGCCCGCACATTTTGTTCTCCTTGACCTTCCTAGCCCCTTCCAGGCTAACTAATGTCTCTTCCACGTGTAGTGCATTTTAAATCATCTTAATTATATTCTGCCTTTTTGACCAAAGTCTGAGCTAGGGAACTACAGTGGTTAGATCTTGGTTGATTGCATTTCCAGTAACTGAACGTCACCAAAGTTAGATTCCTAGCAGAGAACATTAGGTGTTGATTCCACCTTAGACATTGTCTTGTCCTAGTCAGTGACTTTGATTTCTCATTTAGAGAAAATTCATACCCAGTGTGACTAAATGACTTCCTCAATCCTATTGCAACTTTCAGAATTCCATCATTAATAAATTCAAGTATTTAATACACACTTCTTAAATGACATGGCTGAAGTTGTCCTATAATGAATATGATAGGCAAAGGTAGTTAAACTCTGAATACAAAGTACTCTGTTTAATAAATAATTCAACATTGGGGAAATCTGCTTTTATTTATTTTTCACCAGGGGAGAGTCTTTGCATATTTGAGCAGCAAAAATTACTGAAATAATACTAGTACTTGGGCAAAAAGTAAAGGAGGCAAGGTGAAAGTTAATTGGCAAAAGAAGGGTTCATATAATAAAAGTTGAATAGTATCAGACTAAATCTAATTTAGTTTGTTGAATGGGGGAGGGGAAAAAAGTTTGAAGCATACCTAAATTAAGTAAGTACATACTGTTGTAAAGACTAATTTTTTAAAGAGAAATTTTAGCTTTATAACAGTGTTTAGAGGAAGGTACATATTTCCTATCTGTATACCTTCTGACGCCACACATGCATAGCCTCTTGCATTATCAATAACACCTACTAGAATGGTAATTTTATTTATTTATTTATTTTAAACCAAGGTTGAACGTACAATGACACATCATAATCATGCAAAGTCTGTAAGTTTACTTTAGGGTTAACTCTTGGTGTTGTATATCCTGTAGATTTGGGACAAATGTATGATGAGTTATATCCATTATTACAGTATTCTGTAGAGCAATTTTACTTCCCTACAGGTCCTCTCTGCCCTGCCAACTAGTTTCTTTGCCACCTGCTCCCTGGCAACCACTGATCTTTTTATTGTGTCTGTAGTTTTGCCTTTTCCAGGATGTCATACAGTTGGAATTGCATGGTATGTACCCTTTTGCATTGGCTTCTTTGACTGATTAGTATGCATTTTTGGATCCTCCAGGTACTAATGGCTTGACAGCTCTTTTTTTTTTTTTTTTTTTTGAGAGAGAATGAGCACAAGCAGTGTAAGTGAAAGGGGGGGGGGAGGGGGAAGAGGGAAAGAGAAAATCTTAAACAGGCTCCATGCTCAGCGTGGAGCCTGATGCAGGCTTGATCCCATGATACTCGCATCCGCCTGAGCTGGAATCAAGAGTCAGATGCTCAGCCAACTGAGCCATCCAGGAACCCTGAGAGCTCATTTCTTTTTACCACTCAATAATATTCCATTGTCTAGGTGGACCATAGTTTATGTATAATTCATATACTGAAGGACACCTTGGTTGTTTCCAGCTTTTGGCATTTAGGAATAAAACTGTTCTAAACATTCATGTGTAGTGTTTCTGCAGATATAAGATTTCAGCTCCTTTGGGTAAATGCCAAGGAGTGTAATTGCTGGATCATATAGTAAATGTGTCGAGTTGTGTAAGAAACCACCAAATAGTCATCCAAAGTGTCTGGACCACTTGACATTCCCACCAGCAGTGGATGTGAATTCCTGTTTGTTGTTCCACATCCTCATCAGCATTTAGTAGTGTTGGTGTCCCAGATTTTGGGCATTCTGATAGGTTTATAGAAATGTCTCATTGTTTCAACTTGCATTTCCCTTATGACATATGATGTGGAACACCTTTTTATATGCCTATTTACAATCTATATATTTTCTTTGATGAGGTGTCTGTTAAGGTCTTTTACCCATTTTTAAATTAGGTTATTGGCTTCTTCAATTTTTTTTTTAATGTTTATTTGTTTGTTTTTGCATGCGCTAGAGAGAGAGAGAGCATGACCTGTGGAGGAGCACAGAGAGAGGGGCAGAAGATCTGAAGCGGGCTCTGCACAGACAGCAGAGAGCCCGATGCCGGGCTTGAACCTATGAGCCATGACATCATAACCTGAGCTGGAGTTGGACACTCAGCCAACTGAGTGTTGGCAGGCACCCCTTGGCTTCTTCATTTTTAAGAATAGTTGGGGGGATAAAGAAATTGTGGTTTATATACACAATGGAGTACTACGTGGCAATGAGAAAAAATGAAATATGGCCTTTTGTAGCAACGTGGATGGAACTGGAGAGTGTGATGCTAAGTGAAATAAGCCATACAGAGAAAGACAGATACCATATGGTTTCACTCTTATGTGGATCCTGAGAAACTTAAGAGAAACCCATGGGGGAGGGGAACAAAAAAAAAAAAAAAAGAGGTTAGAGTGGGAGAGAGCCAAAGCATAAGAGACTGTTGAGAACTGAGAACAAACTAAGGGTTGATGGGGGTGGGAGGGAGGAGAGGGTGGGTGATGGGTACTGAGGAGGGCACCTTTTGGGATGAGCACTGGGTGTTGTATGGAAACCAATTTGACAATAAATTTCATATATTAAAAAAAAAATAAATAAAACTTGTCTATTGCCCAGAGTATATAGTATAAACTTTAAAAAAAAAAAAAAAATAAAATAAATAAATAAATAAATAAATAAATAAATAAACGTTAAAAAATTTTGAGAAAAAAGATTGCTAATTGCTAGCATGTAGATTTTCAATTCATTTTTGTGTACTGATCTTTTATCTTCTAAACTTTCTATACTCATTTATTGGCTGTAATTATATACCTGTGTGTTTTGATTCCTTAGGATTTTTGATATACAGAATTATGTCAACTGCAAATAAAGATAATTTTATCCTTTCAAAAAAAAAAAAAAAAAAAGAATAGTTGGGGGGTTCCTGGGTGGTTCAGTCGGTTAAGCATCCAACATCAGCTCAGGTCATGATCTCGTGGCTCATGGTTTCGAGCCCCACATTGGGCTTTGTGCTGATAGCACAGAGCCTGGAGCCTCCTTCAGATTCTGTCTCTTTCTCTCTCTCTCTCTCTGCCCCTCCTCCACTCATAACTCTCTTTCTCAAAAATAAAACATTAAAAAAATTAAAAAAAAAGAATAGTTGAATTTTCCCTTGCTTTGACATAGAATTTGTAACACCATGTAAATTTAAGGTACAAAATGTATTGATTTGATACACCTATATATTGCAAAATGAGCACCACCATAGTGTTAATTGATATTTTCATCACATAGTTAACACCTTTTTTTTTTGTGGTGAGAACAATTTAGAATATTTTCTTACCAACTTGTTTATAATACAGTATTACTAACAGTAATCACCATGCTGTACTTGAAATTGGCAGAACTTGTCGTATAACTGGAAGTTTATACTCTTTGACCAGCATTTCTCCATCCCTTTCCACCCCCTTTGCCCCTGGTAAACACCGCTCTACTCACTGTTTCTGTGAGAAACTTTTTTAGATTGCACATGTAAGTGATACCATACACTACTTGTCTTTCTCTGTTTGGTCTATTTCACTTAGTACCCTTAAGATCCATCTGTCTTGTTGGAAATGGCAAGATGTTGCTCTTTGTCATGACTAAATAATACTCCATTGTGTATGTTTGTATGTATGTGTGTGTGTGTTTATACATCTCACCTCTTCTTTATTCATTTGTCTGTTAATGGACAATTAACATTATTTCCATGTCTTGGCTATCGTGAATAATGCTGCTATGAATGTGAACATGCAGATTCTTTTTCAAGATCCTATTTTCATTTCCTTTGGATATATACCTAGAAGTGGGATTGCTAGATCATATGGTAGTTCTACTTTTAGTTTTTTGAGGAACCACCATACTGTTTTCTTTGGTGATTATACCAATTGACATTCCCAGCAATAGTGAACAAAGTCATCCCCTTTTCTCCATATCCTTCCCAATACTTGTATCTTGACTTTTTTCAATAATAGCCATCCTAACAGGTATGAGGTAATATTGCATTGTGATTTTGATTTACATTTCCCTGGTGATTAGTAATGTTGGGCCCTTTTTTATGTACCTGTCAGCCATTTGCATGTCTACTTTGTGAAAATATCTAGTTATGTCCTCTGCCAATTTTTTAAATTAGATTGTATTTTTGGTATTGAGTTGTATGAGTTCTTTATATATTTTGAATATTAATCCCTTCACAAATAGGATTTGCAAATATTTTCTTCCATACTGTAGGTTGTATTTTCATTTTGTTGATTTTTTCCCCCCTTTTGCTGTGCAGATGCTTTTTTAAACGTAGTTTCTCTAACATTTTCTTTATTCCTGTGTGTTGGGTGTCGTATCCACAAGATCATTGCCAACGCCAGTGCCATAGAGCTTTTTCTTTTTGTTTATGTGAAGGAGTTTTACAGTTTCAGGACTTAAATTTTAGTCTTTTATTTATTTGAATAATTTTTGTAAGTGTTATAAGATAGGGTTCTAGTTTTATTCTTGTGCATGTGACTATCTCTATTATTTGTGGAAGAGGCTTTCCTTTCCTTATTGACTATTCTGAGCTCCTTTGTCACCCATTAATTTACTGTGTACGTGAGGTTTTATTTCTGGGCTCTCAGTTCAGTTTCATTCATCTATGTGTTTGTTTTTATGACAGTACCATATTATTCTGATTACTATAGCTTTGCTACATAGTATGAAATCAGGAAGTGTCAATCCTCCAGGCTTGCCCTTCTCTTAAGAATGTGTTGGCTATTCAGTTTCTTTTGTGGTTTCATACAAATTTTACGAATGCTTTTTCTTTCTTCCTTTCTTGTTTCTTTCTTTCACTTTTCTTCTTCCCATCCTTCCTTCCTTGAAAATGCCATTAGAATTTTGATAGGAATTGCATTGCATCTGTAGGTTGCATTGGCCAGTTTGGAAATTCTTAAAATATTATTTTTTCCAGTCTGTGAACAGGGAATACCTTTATATTTGTGTTTTCTTTATTATCTTTCATCAAAGTCTTATAGTTTTCAGTGTACTAATCTCTAACCTACTTGGTTCAATTTATTCATAACTATTTTATTGTTCTTTGATAGTATCATAAGGGGGTTATTTTCTTTATTTCTGTTTCAGATATTTCATTATTAGTATATTCAATGTAACTGATATCTGCATGTGGATTTCCTATCCTTCAATTTACTGAATAGTTTTTTTGGTGGACAGTTTAGGGTTTTCTATATATAAGGTCATAGCACTTGCAAAGAAAGACAATTGTACTTCTTTCTGATTTGGATTTCTTTTATTTCTTTTTCTTGCCTCATTGCTCTGGCTAGAACTTCTAGTACTGTGCTGGATAGGAAGGTGAAAGTGGACACCCTTCTCTTGTTCATGTTCCTAGAGGAAAAGCTTTCATTTATTTGCTGTTGAATATGATGGTAGATGTGGGTTAGTTCTATGTAGACTTCATAATATTGAGCTATGTTCCTTCTATTCCCAATTTGTGAGTGTTTTTTTTTTTAATCATGAGAGGATTTACCATTTGTCATTTTGTAGGTGCTTTCCCTGCAGCTATTCAGATGATCAGACCACTTCTTTTTTTTTTTTTTTTTTTCAACGTTTATTTATTTTTGGGACAGAGAGAGACAGAGCATGAACAGGGGAGGGGCAGAGAGAGAGGGAGACACAGAATCGGAAACAGGCTCCAGGCTCCGAGCCATCAGCCCAGAGCCCGACGCGGGGCTCGAACTCACAGACCGTGAGATCGTGACCTGGCTGAAGTCGGACGCTTTAACCGACTGCGCCACCCAGGCGCCCCCAGACCACTTCTAATCTTTCATTATACTAATGCAATGTATTATATTTATTGATTTGTATATATTGAACCAGCCTGTATTCCAGGGATAAATGACTTGATCATGGTGTATCATTGCTTTAATGTGATGTTGAATTCAGTTTGCTGACATTTTGTTGAGAAGGTTTGCATTTATATTTATCAGAGATATTGGTCTTTAGGTCTACTTTCTTGTCATGTCCTTATATTGCTTTGACATCAGGGTATTGCTGGTCTTGTAAAATGAATATGGGGGATTCTCTCCTCTTCAATATTTTGGAAGAATTTGAAAGACTTTGAGAAGGATTGGTGTTAATTCTTTAAATATTTGATAGAATTTACAGTGAAACCATATGATCCTGGGCTTTTCTTTGCTGGGGAACATTTGGTTACTGTTTCAAACTTCTTATTTAGGTTTGGTCTGATCAGATTTTCTTTTTCTTCATACTTACCTTTTGGTAAGTTGTATGTTAATAGGATTTGTTAATTTCCTTCAGGTTAATACAATTTGTTGGTTTAGATTGGTTCATAGTAGTTTCTGATAATCCATTGTATTTCTCTTATAACAGTCATAGTGTCTCCTACCTTTTCAAAAAAAATATTAGTTTTATTCATTCATCTTTTCTATTGTTTTCCTGGTCTATTTTATTCCTTCTCTGATCATTGTCATTTCCTTCCTCCTACTAAATATTGACCTGGTTTGTTCTTCTTTTTCTATATCTTTGAAGTGTAAAGTTAGATTGTTTACTTGAAATATTTCTGTTAATGTAGGTATTTACGTCTATAAACATCTCTCCTAGAATTGCTTTTTCAGCATCTCCTACATTTTGGTATGTGTGTTTACACTTTAATTTGTTTTGGTGTTTTCTTTTTTTGTTGTTGTTTCCTTTGTGATTCTTTGGCCCTTCAGTTGGACAGGATTGTGTTATTTAAATTGCACATATTTGTTAATTTTTCATCATTCATTTGTTAACTGATTTCTAGTTTCATACCACTGTGGTCAGAAAAAAAAAATTGGTATGATTTCTGTCTTCTGAAATTTGCTAGGAGTTGTTTTGTAACCTACCATGATGAAGGAGATTTCACGTACAGTTGAGAACAATGTTTATTCTGTTCCTGTTGGATGGAACATTCTGTATATATTTGTTATGTCCATTTGGTCTAAAGTATGGTTCTAGTCCAATGTTTCTTTGCTCATTTTGTGACTGAATGATCTTTCCATTGTTGAATGTGGGGTATTAAGGTTGCCTAGTGTTATTGTGTTGTCTATCCCTTCTGATCTGTTAGTATTTGATTAATATGTTTAGGTGCTCTGATATTGGGTGCTTATATAATTTTGATATATTTTTTGATAATTTGACCCCTTTAATCATTATGCAATCATCTTGGTCTCTAGTTATCGTTTTCATCTTAACATTCATTTTCTCCATTCTTTTTCCTTTGTTCCCCTCTAAATGAATAGTTTGGAAGTTTTTGTCTTCAATATCATTGATTCTTTCTTCTTGATGAAGTCTGATGTTGATTCGCTTATTCCATTCTTTGTGTTTTTCAGCTCCAGACTTTTGTTTGATTCTTTTTTATGATTTCTTTCTCTTTGTTAAACTTCACATTTTGTTAGTGTATTGTTTTTCTGAGTTTTCAAATTGTCTTTCTGTGTCTTCTTGTAGCAGACTGCATTCCTTCACTTTTTTTTTTGTTGTTATTCTTTATCTGGTGAATAATAGATCTCTATGTCTTTGGATTCAGTTAATGCAAGATATTACGATCCTTCATTCATGTCCTGTTACCTTAATTTTTCATGTTGCTTAAAGTTTTGTTTTTCTGTCTTTGCATTTGAAGTAGTAGTCACCTTCTCCAGTCTTTACTGTCTGACTTTGGGAAAGAGATACCTTCTGTTAACCTTAATAGATGTTCAGAGGCTTTCTCAGAACTTATATGGGTACATGTGCTCCATGCTTCTTTCTATCTCTTGAGGATAATTCTTAAGCTTGTATGCCTTCTGTGGATCCTGAAATGTCCAGGGCCAAATGTTGACAGCCTCCCTTTTGTTTTCTCAAACATGGTGCTAGAGCTTAAGTTTGTTGTCTGTGTCTGTCCCACAGATTCAGCTGGCTTTCTGCATACTCTGTAGCCATCTGCTAAAGCCTACTTTCACTTCCTCCACTGGGAGGATGCACAGGGTGATGGTATGAGTAGTGAGGCATATAGAGTACTGAAGGTGCACATAGATAATTTGGGGATTCTTTGGTTGAGGTATTCCCAGTGGCTCATTTGCAAGCTTCTTGATGGAGTCTGTCATGCAGTTTGTAGGATCTCTGTTCCTCCAGTGTCTCCCAAGGGCCCTATCTGTTGCTCTATCCACTCCCTAGTCATGATTAATTACTTTGGAAGGAATAAGAGGGAAATGAAGAAGCTAGCTGTTCACTCGAATGGTTTCCTTTTCCCCCACAGGAGAAGTTACAGGCTGAGGAAGATCTCCCTTGGCTCAAAGCTGTGCCATCTTGGACAAGGGGTGATGCAGGTAAAGTCAAACTCTTTCTTTTGCTTCCTCCAGTGTGTCTGAACTCATACGTATGTTTTTTTGTTGTTGTTCCAGTGGTGTGTGGGAGCCTCTCTGAAAACCTGGTCCTTCACAAAGTCTCTTTCATGTGTGGGTTATTGTCTAAGTCAGGGTTTTCCAGGGGCTCCTGGGAGCACAGCAAGGAGGGCTGACCCTGATTTATGGTCCACAGCCAGGAATGAGGTCCGTTTGCCAGCTACCTGGCAGATGGATGGGTGATACTCCTTCCAGGTTTCTTTGCATGCTGTGCTGGATTTCACATTTCCTTTGAAGGCAGTTTTGTCCATCAGTTATGCTGAATGTTGTTGGGTGGGGGATGGAATGAGGGATATATAATAGTACCATGATGCTGACATCATTTTCACTTTGAGATATTCTTAAATTTCTGTTGAAGTTTATTCTTTGACTCCTGTGTTACTTAAAAGTGTATACTTGAATCATGCTGTATTTTGGGATTATCCAGTTAACTTTCTGTTACTGATTTCTAATTTAACTCCATTGTGGTCTGACAGCAGATACTGCTTATGATTTCTGTTTTTAAAATCTGTTCATTGTTATATTTGTTACTTGTGTGTTTTATGGCCCAAATGTGATTTATCTTGGTGAATGTCCTGATGGAGGCTAGTGAAAAATGTGTATTCTGATGTTTTTTGGATGAAGTAATTTGTAGATTTCACTTATATACAATTGATTCATAATGTTGTTCAGTTCAACTACATCCTTACTGATGTTCTGCCTGATGGATCTGTCCATTTTTGAGAGAGAGTTGTTGAAGTCTCCAACTCTAGTAGTAGATTTATTTTTTTCTCCTTGTATTTCTTTTGGTTTTGCCTCATGGAGTTTGAGGCTCTTTTATTAGGTGCATGCACATTAAGTATTGTTATGTCTTCTTCAAGAATTGACCCATTTAACATAATGTAATACCTTTCTTTACCCATGATAACTTTCTTTACTTTGATGTATCTTGTATAGTACATACTGTTTTTAAGCAGTCACCAAGTTTGTTGGAGAGAACAGTTTGGGAAAGGTTTGCATTGCATTTCTTCTTGACTTCTATTTGTTAATTTCAGTCATTATCAAAGAAGACACAAGGTCTCAGGGCTAAACGCCCTGAGAAGTATAATTGAACTAGTCTGTTTAAGTATGGCAGGATTTTTAAGTGTTAATCAAATGGAGAACAGATGTCATGTGACTTTGTAATTAAAATTTCTTCTTGGAGCACCTGGGTTGCTCACTTGTTAAACATCCGACTTCAGCTCAGGTCATGTTCTCACGGTTCATGAGTTCGAGCCCCACATTGGGCTGTCTGATGATAGCTCAGAGCCTGAAGCCTTCTTTGGATTCTATGTCTCCTTCTCTCTCTGCCCCTCCCCCACTCATACTCTGTCTCTCAGAAATAAATAAAACATTAAAAAAGATTAAAAAAAAGACTTCTTAGTCATCCCTTCCTCCTTGGATTTCTTTTCCTTCCCTCTCTTTTTCCCAATAATTATTATCTAATAACTACAGCACACTATGGGAATAAAAATTATTATCTATCAAAAATATAAATGATGAACCTGAATTACCCCAGGTTGGGAAGAAAATAGTAAGTGTCTTAAATGTAAAACATAGGATTCTATAAAGCTTCTATTGGAAAGGGGCAGGGAGAAAGGAAAGAATATTCTCTGAATGCTGTATCATGTTGGAAAATATGATGCATGTTGGAAAACCTTTTTGGCAAAGTAATCAGTTTAGAACTTTATATATAATGCACCAATATCAAGTTCAGATAGATTAAATTCTTTTGATAGGTAATTCTTTTGATACGCATTGTTTTCCCGATGGTCTATTTGTAATTAGTTTTCTGTTTTCTTTTCGACAAATATTTACCTGGGACACTAATGTAACATAGTTTATCCTAAACCTTATGTAATTTGGCAATCCTACATTAATTCTGGTGTATAGTTTTGTTTTTTGAAATGTAATCAGGTTTTCATTGTTTTTGTGTGTATTTTGTTGGATACAGAAGTTGATTTCCAAGCATCATTTTATTCCTTGCTGTAGTAACCATGCAGTTTTGGGAGCTGAGTCCACCCCTAGTGGTGGATCTTAATGAGTCTAAGCCAGTAGTTCTCATTTCCAGCTCTTATGTTAGAATCACCTGGGAGCTTGCTGACATTACAGATACGTGAGCACCACTTAAAGAGATGAGACCTGATTATAGAGGTTTCAGTTTGTTTGTTTGTTTGTTTGTGTTTTTAATACTTCACAGATGAGTCTTAAGTGCAGCCAGAGTTAAGAGCAACCAACCTTGGAAACCTATTAGTTTTAGGTTCCTTGGCTCCAGCTTTCAAGCCTAAGTCCTTACTGACAGCATTGTCCTGGCCACAAGTACAGTTCAGGAATGCACAGATGATCTAGTTTAGGAAATGGGACCATAGAGGAAATTGCTATGCACTTCTGAGTAAAAATTCCTCACTTAATTTTATTTATTTTTTTAAATTCCTCACTTTAGAGAGAAAGCTGTTGAAATATTTGATCTCTAATGTGTCTGAGTGTCATCATTTGTATGGTATAAGGCCCGATATTTCTGCATCCATGTTGTTACCAACCCCTATAGATAAAAAGGGTAGAGAAAAACACAGGGGAATGGGGCAGTTATTGGGTTTATCAGCCCTAAAACTAGACTTACTGCTAACGCTTATGTGTATGAAGTTAACCAGTTGATGTCCTCCCATAAGACTTGGGAGACTCATAGTTTTTATATTGTTGGCTTAGTATCTTAACTATGCCTGATGCAACAATGAATTTTGTCTATAAGCACTTGTATTTAAACCTGGACTTCTCTTTAAATTATTTAATGTATGTATGCCAGAGTAGTCACTCCATCACTGTCTATATTTACAGTTACTTTTATAAAACATTGTTTGTTTATTCTTAAAAAAAAATTTTTGTTTTTGTTTTTGTTGTTGAGCATATGTCTTCTGCTGTATGTTCTTACGAAGTTCTGCAAGTATAGTGGACACAGAAACTGGTAAATATTAGAAGCTGAGGTGTTAGAAATGACAGTATTTTCATCCAGCTGCATAATAAGTCTCTCCATAGCATACTGCTTATTTGAATACTGATACTATTACATCATTGGCAATGTCTTTACATGTAACAAGAGAGATTGAAAAAGCAATGATTTTAGCTTGTTACTTTACCATTTTCTATGTATTATTTTGGCCAAAAAAAAAAAAAAAAAGGTAGGGAACTGTATGTACCATTTTTCCTTTTTATCATTATGAATCCCCCAAATAAGTTTCTAATCATAACATCAATGTGCGGTTTTACAAAGTCCCGCTTCAAACCATGAGATTTTCATCGGAGTTGTCTTGTTTTATGGTGAAGCCAGTTTTTTTTTCTTTTCTTTTTTTTTGGGGGGGGAACTTCAGATGTGTAAATGTCAGCTAAAGCAGTTAAACAACAAACACACGTACTATGTGAGCCAAACAAAACACATCTGGCGTGCTGGCTAACAGTATGTACCCTTTGAAATAGCTCAACAATTACAACCACAAGCCTGATCCAGGATTGAGGGTCTTCTCTCTGTTTCATCCCCAGCTCTTGCGTAATGTGGACTCTCTATCCTAAGGTACAGTGGTCACTCATCAGCAACTTGGGCCCACCTTCCTGCCTCCTTGTTTGCTGGGAATTACCAGGTATGAAGAATTCATTAAAAAAAAAAATGTTTCCTCTCTGAAGTATGTGCATTCTACATTTTGTTTCCTACTTGTTAGCTTTATAGGTCACTCAAATTTGATCAATGGATTCATTTTCAGATTGAGGATTGGATGTTATTTTAAAGCCTTTCTTTTAAATCTTTGTAATAATTTTTGAAGCTGCCTCCTCCGTACTCGTTATTAATTACATTCTACTGGGAAGTGAAAGTCCTACCACTGAGCTCTTTAGCTATTATCGATTACAAATTAAATTATATTACACGAGTGTGTGTGTGTGCGTGTGTGTAAATTTCTGCATGAATTTTAGGCCAATTCACAATAACACAGTAGTACAAAAGAAACTAAGAAAGAATTGAACTTTCAAGTAGAGTTGATGGCAAAATCATACTTCATCACAAAAATTTTATTAGGTTTCAAATTTCAGAATAGAGTGCAAGGTATTTTTAGCTGAAAAAAGTCAGTCAGATGTGTTGTTCCAAATCAATGACAGCTGAAAGTGTGAGGTCTTGTTTGATGGCAACAGATAAGGAAATTGTTTGTGCCACTTGCTCTGCCGTTCTGTGGCCTGGCACCCTTGGTGGAAGGGAATAAAACAGTTACCTTCATACACTGTGTGCCCTGCTTTGGCAGTAGCGAAGATTGCAATTGTCAGATTGTCTGGAGGACAGACTCTCAAGAGCCTCTTCAGATGTTTTCCATGATTTTATGGGACAGTTCTGGTACTTTCCAGTCACCACCACAGTGTCAAACTTCATTGTGGGAGAAAAAACAAAACAAAACAAAAACCTGCCATTAAATAAAGACTTGGATACAGCGATGATTTTCTCAGTGCTTATTTTTTTTTGGGTAAAATGGCTAAGGATATTTCTTGTAACTCAGTAAGTAGGAGTTCCAGTGAAATCCTAATTTCCTTTATCTAAAAAAAAAAATCCCTGGAATTTCAAATTTAAAAAACTAGCACATCATTACACAGGGTAAAAGAATTTATGATGAAAAATGCTTGTCTTTCCCACCCTAGATGCTGACATTTCACACACACACACACACACACACACACACACACACACACACACACTCAACTTGGATTTTGAATTTTTGAATTTTTAATATAGCCTCCAAACTGAAAATAAGTGTAAGTTTTTAGTTTCCGAAGAGGTAGGCCTGTAATTCTTATGTTAGATTTCTAAAATAGAGAAGAGCTAGTCTAACAACCTTAAGTTCACCCACCTCCCCCTTCACGGTCTCTCAAAGGAGATGAGACTTTGATAGGAGATAGTCTGCACGATAGAGAGTCAAGACATTTGGGTCTTGTGTACAATGTTGTCTTTTCTCTGTTCTCTTCCTTGAAGGATGGTA
The DNA here is from genome assembly GCF_028749965.1 of Puma concolor. Taxonomy (NCBI): domain Eukaryota; kingdom Metazoa; phylum Chordata; class Mammalia; order Carnivora; family Felidae; genus Puma; species Puma concolor. The sequence goes on along the minus strand of NC_141667.1, from coordinate 142,571,880 downwards.
CGAGGGACCCTTTTATCCTCAGGCCAAACCATGTATATTTCTAGAAGATCTCTCTAAGTTTTAGGAGGAGTCTTCACAAAGAGGAGGTCATTACCTCAGTCGTCAGTTCAGTGTTTCCTAGACAGGATGCACCTATGTTTATTGGGAGAGAATGTTCATGGAGCAAATTTCCATGAATCTCTTGGAGATGGGGAGCTCATAAACACAGACAGAGAAGCCTGTCTCTTGCCTGGACCTTCCTCAAGGCAGAAAAAGGAGAGGAAGTTTCTGTAGAACAGACCTTAATTACTACCAGTTGGGGTTGGGAAGATGTGTGAGTTTATCACAAGCCAAATAGGCAAAGGAGGTAACTTGGCTGGAAGCGTCTTTATGAACTTTTCCCCAAAATTGCTTGGGGATGGCAATGAGAGGACTCTAGTAAGAGGAGGCTTTTGGGTAGAGTAGTAGGGGTAGCAAATGAGCGAGTCTAACAAGACATCAACTGGAGAAAGCAAGGTGCACATCAGGGATTGTGCAGCATGAAGGTTTTCTTCAGAGAGCCATCATCCAGCCAACATTACATTCAGCACTTGGCTGTCTTGCTGTACTGAGAGCTTATGTCATCAGTCGTATAAGAGACTTTAGCTTCTGTTCTTTGAACCTCACCTCTGATAGTGAGGGATGCCCAGAAGCACCAAAGTAGAGGGGGGTGTAGGAGGAGGAGGGTGTGATAAACTATCAAGAGGGAGTGGAAGAGGAGAGTCAGCATCCATCCTGATTGTGTGGCTTCAAGACACAACACACACTGCAGGTGGGGGATAGGGAAGAACTGTATCCTTAGATGTGGTTTGGACTATAGAATGGACTTAGTTTATAGTCATATGAAGAGTTCTTTGAAGAGTATGAAAAGTTAGGAAATGTAATTATTAAAAACACCATTTTCATGAATTGCAAGTGATCCAGAAGCTATGGGGTGATAGGAAATGACACCACAAGCACAGAAACATGAAGTATATTCCTGTTTTACCCAATGCTAAACTTAAACTTATATATATATATATATATATATATATATATATATATATATATATATGGAGAGAGAGGGAGAGAGACTCAAAGAGAGAATCCCAAGCAGGCTCTGCACAGTAGTGAGGAGCCTGCCCAACTTGTGGGGCTGGAACTGAAGAACCATGAGATCATGACCTGAGCTTAGATCAAGAGTCGGAGGCTTAACTGACTGAGCCACACAGCCACCCCCACAATGTTAAACTCTTAACAAGCCATTTGGAAAGCCACATGGAAAATTTATCTATGTATATATACTAAGCACAAATGTGAAATAGTGCTTGTCATGCCTTGTACTTCCCGTCTAATATATTCTTCCTATCTCTTTTTTTTTAAGTTTATTTGTTTTTAAGAGAGAGAGAGAGAGAGAGAGAGAGAGAGAGTGAGTGTGTGTGTGTGTGGGGGGGGGGGTCAAGGGCAGGGAGAGAGGGACACAGAGAATCTCAAGCATGTGTGGCTCGAACTCACGAACTGTGAGATCATGACCTGAGCTGAAGGCAGATGCTTAACCAACTGAGCCACCCAGGCACCCTGATTTTGCCTTTTAAATGAGTATGCTACTTTAGTTACTGTAATGCTAGCTTCTGTGACAGAGAAGTTTCAGTGGCTTAGCTCATTAAAAGCTTATCTCTTGCTCACCTGATGAGGAATAAGCTTTCCTCCATGGCCCTTCTTGTAGCAGCCTTGAACACATGACTTCCAAGCTACCTGGATCCCGCTGTATGAAACAGAACATAGAGGTATAATGGGAGGTTTGTGAGGGCTAGGACCTGAGGACGCATACTCATTCTGTTCACAGTTCACTAACCTCTTGTATATAACCTCACTTGTCTGTCAGAGCAGTTTGGATATAGAGTCTAATTCTGTTAACAATATGAAGAGGAAACTGCTTTGGTGATTAGCTTACTAGTAACTAGGGAGCTGGTGTAGTGACATTTAACCTCAAAATAGTTATAGATTATTCCATTTTATGGCACTTCCATAATTTATATGACCTGATCCCTGTTGGTGGACATGTGTTTTCCAGCATTTTTCTGTTTCAAACACTGCTGCAGAGAACCTTCTTGGTCTTGAATTTGGTCACCTGTGTATGTCCCTAAGATAAATTCTTAGAAGTAAAACTGCCAGTTGAAAGAGTATGGGCCATTTTGAAATTTTAGAATTATTGCCCCCTATAGAGATACTTATCAATGACACATCTATCAGTAGTTTATGAGGTTGTCTCTTCTGCCTATCCCCACCCCACTTTGCCTATTTTAATTCAAATCTTTTTCTTTCAATAAATACAAAATTTATTTGCATTAATTAGATGCAATTATTCCTTAGTGCTCTTGTGGATAACCACTATAGTTAGTTTTCTTCTAGTAAAGTAGAGAGAGGGTGGGTGGGAGATCTGTACTCTATTGCTTAACCAATTTTGTGGTTTAGGCAAGTAATTACTTTGCATTACGTGGGCTTTCATTTCTCACTTGGAAAATTGGAACATTAGATCTGATTTTTCTAAGGATCTCTAAGTTCATACACATAATGTATACATATGCTTATACCTTTGCATATACATTTGCAAACAGTGCAGAATTAGGTCAGGAGCCTGCTGATAATATATTTGTTAATAAAGTCAAAGATGTTTCACTGAAATTAATTAAAATTAATTCCACTAAAATTAGAGTCATTCAGTGCATTTAAGAGACATAATGCGGGAGAAGGAAGATGGCGGCGTAGGAGGACGCTGGGCTCACCGCGCGTCCTGCTGATCACTTAGATTCCACCTACACCTGCCTAAATAACCCAGAAAACCGCCAGAGGATTAGCAGAACGGAGTCGCCGGAGCCAAGCGCAGACGAGAGGCCCACGGAAGAGGGTAGGAAGGGCGGCGAGGCGGTGCGCGCTCCACGGACTGGCGGGAGGGAGCCGGGGCGGAGGGGAGGCTCGCCGGCCAAGCAGAGCCCCCGAGTCTGGCTTGCAAAAAGCGGAGGGGCCTGACGGACTGTGTTCCTACAGCAAGCGCGACTTAGCGTCTGGGAGGTCATAAGTTAACAGCTCTGCTCAGAAAGCGGGAAGGCTGGAGGACAAAGGGAAGGAGAGCTGCTGAGCCCCCGGACCACAGAGCTCAGTTTGGTGGGGAACAAAGGCGCTCACCAGCGCCATCTCCCCCGCCCATCCCCCAGCCAAAATCCCAAAGAGCACCAGTTCCTGCCAGGGAACTTGCTCGCTCCGCGCAAACACCCAACTCTGCGCTTCTGCGGAGCCAAACCTCCGGCAGCAGATCTGACTCCCTCCTGCTGCCACAGGGCCCCTCCTGAAGTGGATCACCTAAGGAGAAGCAAGCTAAGCCTGCCCCTCCTGCCCCTGTGCGCCTTGCCTACCCACCCCAGCTAAGACGCCAGATCCCCAGCATCACAAGCCTGGCAGTGTGCAAGTAGCCCAGACAGGCCACCCCACCCTACAGTGAATCCCGCCCCTAGGAGAGGGGAAGAGAAGGCACGCACCAGTCTGACTGTGGCCCCAGCGGTGGGCTGGGGGCAGACATCAGGTCTGACTGCGGCTCTGCCCACCAACTCCAGTTATACACCACAGCACAGGGGAAGTGCCCTGCAGGTCCTCACCACGCCAGGGACTATCCAAAATGACCAAGCGGAAGAATTCCCCTCAGAAGAATCTCCAGGAAATAACAACAGCTAATGAGCTGATCAAAAAGGATTTAAATAATATAACAGAAAGTGAATTTAGAATAATAGTCATAAAATTAATCGCTGGGCTTGAAAACAGTATAGCTGACAGCAGAGAATCTCTTGCTACAGAGATCAAGGGACTAAGGAACAGTCACGAGGAGCTGAAAAACGCTTTAAACGAAATGCATAACAAAATGGAAACCACCACGGCTCGGATTGAAGAGGCAGAGGAGAGAATAGGTGAACTAGAAGATAAAGTTATGGAAAAAGAGGAAGCTGAGAAAAAGAGAGATAAAAAAATCCAGGAGTATGAGGGGAAAATTAGAGAACTAAGTGATACACTAAAAAGAAATAATCTACGCATAATTGGTATCCCAGAGGAGGAAGAGAGAGGGAAAGGTGCTGAAGGGGTACTTGAAGAAATAATAGCTGAGAACTTCCCTGAACTGGGGAAGGAAAAAGGCATTGAAATCCAAGAGGCACAGAGAACTCCCTTCAGACGTAACTTGAATCGATCTTCTGCACGACATATCATAGTGAAACTGGCAAAATACAAGGATAAAGAGAAAATTCTGAAAGCAGCAAGGGGTAAACGTGCCCTCACATATAAAGGGAGACCTATAAGACTCGTGACTGATCTCTCTTTTGAAACTTGGCAGGCCAGAAAGAATTGGCACGAGATTTTCAGTGTGCTAGACAGAAAAAATATGCAGCCGAGAATCCTTTATCCAGCAAGTCTGTCATTTAGAATAGAAGGAGAGATAAAGGTCTTCCCAAACAAACAAAAACTGAAGGAATTTGTCACCACTAAACCAGCCCTACAAGAGATCCTAAGGGGGACCCTGTGAGACAAAGTACCAGAGACATCACTACAAGCATAAAACATATAGACATCACAATAACTCTAAACCCATATCTTTCTATAATAACACTGAATGTAAATGGATTAAATGCGCCAACCAAAAGACATAGGGTATCAGAATGGATAAAAAAAACAAGACCCATCTATTTGCTGTCTACAAGAGACTCATTTTAGACCTGAGGACACCTTTAGATTGAGAGTGAGGGGATGGAGAACTATTTATCATGCTACTGGAAGCCAAAAGAAAGCTGGAGTAGCCATACTTCTATCAGACAAACTAGACTTTAAATTAAAGGCTGTAACAAGAGATGAAGAAGGACATTATATAATAGTGACAGGGTCTATCCATCAGGAAGAGCTAACAATTATAAATGTCTATGCGCCGAATACCGGAGCACCCAAATATATAAAACAATTACTCATAAACATAAGCAACCTTATTGAGAAGAATGTGGTAATTGCAGGGGACTTTAACACCCCACTTACAGAAATGGATAGATCATCTAGACACACGGTCAATAAAGAAACAAGGGCCCTGAATGAGACATTGGATCAGATGGACTTGACAGATATATTTAGAACTCTGCATCCCAAAGCAACAGAATATACTTTCTTCTCGAGTGCACATGGAACATTCTCCAAGATAGATCATATACTGGGTCACAAAACAGCCCTTCATAAGTTTACAAGAATTGAAATCATACCATGCATACTTTCAGACCACAATGCTATGAAGCTTGAAATCACAGAAAAAAGTCTGGAAAACCTCCAAAAGCATGGAGGTTAAAGAACACCCTACTAACGAATGAGTGGGTCAACCAGGCAATTAGAGAAGAAATTAAAAAATATATGGAAACAAACGAAAATGAAAATACAACAATCCAAACGCTTTGGGACGCAGCGAAGGCAGTCCTGAGAGGAAAATACATTGCAATCCAGGCCTATCTCAAGAAACAAGAAAAATCCCAAATACAAAATCTAACAGCACACCTAAAGGAAATAGAAGCAGAACAGCAAAGGCAGCCTAACCCAGCAGAAGAAGAGAAATAATAAAGATCAGAGCAGAAATAAACAATATAGAATCTAAAAAAACTGTAGAGCAGATCAACAAAACCAAGAGTTGGTTTTTTGAAAAAATAAACAAAATTGACAAACCTCTAGCCAGGCTTCTCAAAAAGAAAAGGGAGATGACCCAAATAGATAAAATCATGAGTGAAAATGGAATTATTACAACCAATCCCTCAGAGATACAAACAATTATCAGGGAATACTATGAAAAATTATATGCCAACAAATTGGACAACCTGGAAGAAATGGACAAATTCCTGAACACCCACACTCTTCCAAAACTCAATCAGGAGGAAATAGAAAGCTTGAACAGACCCATCACCAGCGAAGAAATTGAATCGGTTATCAAAAATCTCCCAACAAATAAGAGTCCAGGACCAGATGGCTTCCCAGGGGAGTTCTACCAGACGTTTAAAGCAGAGATAATACCTATCCTTCTCAAGCTATTCCAAGAAATAGAAAGGGAAGGAAAACTTCCAGACTCATTCTATGAAGCCAGTATTACTTTGATTCCTAAACCAGACAGAGACCCAGTCAAAAAAGAGAACTACAGGCCAATATCCCTGATGAATATGGATGCAAAAATTCTCAATAAGATACTAGCAAATCGAATTCAACGGCATATAAAAGGAATTATTCACCATGATCAAGTGGGATTCATTCCCGGGATGCAGGGCTGGTTCAACATTCGCAAATCAATCAACGTGATACATCACATTAACAAAAAAAAAGAGAAGAACCATATGATCCTGTCAATCGATGCAGAAAAGGCCTTTGACAAAATCCAGCACCCTTTCTTAATAAAAACCCTTGAGAAAGTCGGGATAGAAGGAACATACTTAAAGATCATAAAAGCCATTTATGAAAAGCCCACAGCTAACATCATCCTCAACGGGGAAAAACTGAGAGCTTTTTCCCTGAGATCAGGAACACGACAGGGATGCCCACTCTCACCGCTGTTGTTTAACATAGTGCTGGAAGTTCTAGCATCAGCAATCAGACAACAAAAGGAAATCAAAGGCATCAAAATTGGCAAAGATGAAGTCAAGCTTTCGCTTTTTGCAGATGACATGATATTATACATGGAAAATCCGATAGACTCCACCAAAAGTCTGCTAGAACTGATACATGAATTCAGCAAAGTTGCAGGATACAAAATCAATGTACAGAAATCAGTTGCATTCTTATACACTAACAATGAAGCAACAGAAAGACAAGTAAAGAAACTGATCCCATTCACAATTGCACCAAGAAGCATAAAATACCTAGGAATAAATCTAACCAAAGATGTAAAGGATCTGTATGCTGAAAACTATAGAAAGCTTATGAAGGTAATTGAAGAAGATTTAAAGAAATGGAAAGACATTCCCTGCTCATGGATTGGAAGAATAAATATTGTCAAAATGTCAATACTACCCAAATCTATCTACACATTCAATGCAATCCCAATCAAAATTGCACCAGCATTCTTCTCGACACTAGAACAAGCAATCCTAAAATTCATATGGAACCACAAAAGGCCCCGAATAGCCAAAGTAATTTTGAAGAAGAAGACCAAAGCAGGAGGCATCACAATCCCAGACTTTAGCCTCTACTACAAAGCTGTCATCATCAAGACAGCATGGTATTGGCACAAAAACAGACACATAGACCAATGGAATAGAATAGAAACCCCAGAACTAGACCCACAAACGTATGGCCAACTCATCTTTGACAAAGCAGGAAAGAACATCCAATGGAAAAAAGACAGTCTCTTTAACAAATGGTGCTGGGAGAACTGGACAGCAACATGCAGAAGGTTGAAACTAGACCACTTTCTCACACCATTCACAAAAATAAACTCAAAATGGATAAAGGACCTGAATGTGAGACAGGAAACCATCCAAACCTTAGAGGAGAAAGCAGGAAAAGACCTCTCTGACCTCAGCCGTAGCAATCTCTTCCTCGACACATCCCCAAAGGCAAGGGAATTAAAAGCAAAAGTGAATTACTGGGACCTTATGAAGATAAAAAGCTTCTGCACAGCAAAGGAAACAACCAACAAAACTAAAAGGCAACCAACGGAATGGGAAAAGATATTTGCAAATGACATATCGGACAAAGGGCTAGTATCCAAAATCTATAAAGAGCTCACCAAACTCCACACCCGAAAAGCAAATAACCCAGTGAAGAAATGGGCAGAAAACATGAATAGACACTTCTCTAAAGAAGACATCCGGATGGCCAACAGGCACATGAAAAGATGTTCAGCGTCGCTCCTTATCAGGGAAATACAAATCAAAACCACACTCAGGTATCACCTCACGCCAGTCAGAGTGGCCAAAATGAACAAATCAGGAGACTATAGATGCTGGAGAGGATGTGGAGAAACGGGAACCCTCTTGCACTGTTGGTGGGAATGCAAATTGGTGCAGCTGCTCTGGAAAGCAGTGTGGAGGTTCCTCAGAAAATTAAAAATAGACCTACCCTATGACCCAGCAATAGCACTGTTAGGAATTTATCCAAGGGACACAGGAGTACTGATGCATAGGGGCACTTGTACCCCAATGTTCATAGCAGCACTCTCAACAATAGCCAAATTATGGAAAGAGCCTAAATGTCCATCAACTGATGAATGGATAAAGAAATTGTGGTTTATATACACTATGGAATACTACGTGGCAATGAGAAAAAATGAAATATGGCCTTTTGTAGCAACATGGATGGAACTGGAGAGTGTGATGCTAAGTGAAATAAACCATACAGAGAAAGACAGATACCATATGGTTTCACTCTTATGTGGATCCTGAGAAACTTAACAGGAACCCATGGGGGAGGGGAAGGAAAAAAAAGAGGTTAGAGTGGGAGAGAGCCAAAGCATAAGAGACTGTTGAGAACTGAGAGCAAACTGAGGGTTGATGGGGGGTGGGAGGGAGGAGAGGGTGGGTGATGGGTATTGAGGAGGGCACCTTTTGGGATGAGCACTGGGTGTTGTATGGAAAGCAATTTGACAATAAATTTCATATATAAACAAAAAAAAAAAAGAAAAAAAAAAAAAAGAGACATAATGCTTACCAGAACGTCGTACAGTATTGTATGTTGTGATACCTTATAATTGTGCAAAAACAGATGTTACTATTATACACAGTAAATATTTTTAAAGCCAAGTAAGTGAAAAAAACAGTTTTATATTCAGTTTTATGTTTTAAATTACATTAAGTTTTCATTTTTTAGATCTGTTTTTAAATTCTTTAGTTAAATAATCTTGTAAAGATCTTTCTGTTGCACGAGAAATTGGAAAGTAGAATATTTACACAATTTCTTAATGAAGCTTAAGCAAGTGTGTGATCTTAAAGTGAAAGGTTTTTTTTAAATCAATTTTGACAGTCTCCAGATGTTTGATGCCTAATATGCCACAACTAAACTTTTATTCGACTTTGTCTATAGGCAGATTATTAGGGCTCAGATTGCGAATATAGGGCCCAATTGCTTGTGTGTGTGTGTGAGTGTGTGTGTGTGTGTATGTGTGTGTATGCGTGTATTCCCTTGCCCTATGTGGGGTATTTGAGCAGTATTTGAAGAATAATTTGTAAGCTCCCTGCATCATTTAAAATCAGTTTGGGTTGTTAGAAGGCATATACGATCAGAAAGAATGTGAATATGATATTCCACCTAGAAGATCTATACTTAAGGCTGTGTGTCCCAGTAATGGAACTTCATGGCCAGTGGTTCCAGAGAAGGCTGTGTGTATTTGGAGGTGGGGAGGGGTATTGGAGGAGGGGAGAGAGATTGAGAATGGGGTTTCTGTTTGCCTGTAATGCTATATGGGCTACTAGATTTGAAGTCAGTTAGGAACCATGACTAACCCCACAGGTGAAGGAGAATCTGACCAATCAAGGCAAGCAAGGCCTCATGCAAATTTCTAAGGGGAGTTGCCACACTCTTTCCTTTACGTGAGCTCTAATGGGTCTGAGTCAAAGCTGTGAAGCCAACAGTGTTCATAGCTGTGATTTCTAGTCCCAGCTCTCTGACTTACATTTCTCCTTCCAATGTGGGGTCAGGAAGGTCTACAAATGCTAGGGCCTAAAATGGAAGAGCAGTGATGTTAACATAAGGCATATCTTTCGATTCCAAATACAGTGCTCTTTTGCATCATTATTGAATCAAATTTAGTAGACTATAAGCTATATTAGACTGGGGTCGTTATTTTCATGTTCATCTCATTCTGCTGACTGATTTCAGGACAGATGGTGTGTGTTTGGTACTTTTAATTGAACATGTGAACAGATAAATAACAGAATACAGGAAGAAGGCAACACACTTTTTAATGACTAGACATGAATTGCTATCAATGTCTTAATACATCGAAATGATAAAAACATTTCCATGTGAGACTGAAATGTAAATACTGAGCTTAAAATAGACATTAAATGATTTTTAATTATCAAATCTAAGAGTCAACATGAAGAATAGTGCTTCACGACTTTAAGGCTTTAGTCCTCAAAGCTGTGTTTTGCACAGTTGCTTTTATGTGTGTTTGAGTGTTTCCCGTTGAGGATGTTAAAAACAATGAATTCAGGAGCCATTTGGAATGCCTGACAGTAGACTTTCATCAGGTTGCAGAGGCATCCAAAGTGAGTATCTTGGAGGTCAACCTGTAGAATCCCTGTGGCCACAGGAGAGACATGAGTGTGAGTGTTGTATACAATGAAGGAAAACATTTTCTGTCAAACAGACCAATTAGAAAATAATCTTCTTATCTCAGGAGAACAACATTCCCAGATGGTTTTTCAGTGGTTGGAAATTGGTTATTTTTAAATGAGCCCAAACTGTCACGTTGTCACTGGAAAACAAATTGCCAATGGAGAGTACGGGCAAGTCTTCATTATGTGACTCAGAGAAGGAAGGCAGGTAACACCACTTGTTAGCTCTTTACTTTGAAAAAGTAAGGCAGGATGTAAGGTGGCTTGAAAGAATGAAATTAAATCTTGTTAGTGCTAGCTCTCATTGTCCCATGTCCAGAAATTATCAATGGTGTCCTGAGGCTAGAGTCCTACTCTCCAGTCTATTTCCCTTGCAGTATACCCTCCACAGGGATGCTGGGCAAGAAAGAAGGGCAGAACTGATTAGGAGCAAGTAGTTTTAGATCCACCTTCAAAATACATCTTGAATGAGATTACGTCTGACCATTTCAAACATTTCTAGGTCAAGTCAACATTACCTTTCGTCTGGATGGCTGTGATAGACTCTTACTTATCTTCATTCCATTCTTGTCCCTCTTCATTAAATAAACAAACAAACAAATAAATAAATAAATAAATAAATATACATACTATGGCCAGAATGTTGTATTTGGAGAAAATTGGATGCTATGACTCCCATTGCTTTTCAAGACCCACATGATCTGTTCCCCTGGCCACCCGTTGACCTCATTCTTTATCTTCTTATCCACATTCTATTCCAATTTTCTTTCTTTCTTTCTTTCTTTCTTTCTTTCTTTCTTTCTTTCTTTCTTTCTTTCTGTTTTTGAGAGATGGAGAGCTAGTGCATGAGTCTGCAAGTGGGGGAGGGGCAGAGGGAGAGAGAAAATCCCAAACAGGCTCCATGCTCAGTGCAGAGGCCAGTGCACGCCTCCATCACTTGACCTTGAGATCATGACCTGAAGCGAAATCAAGAGTTGGACATGTAACCAACTGAGCCACCCAGCTGCCTGTCCATTCCAATTTCTTTAAAATTTCATGAAGAGTATACTTTTTTGATCATTTTCATGCTTGGCTTATTTTGTTTCCTTTACCTGAAATTTTCTTTTTTTGTCTTAGGCTTCATCAAAAGGAGAATCTGGGCACAATTCACAGGTCTTTTGAAACTTGTGTTTGAGTTCCTATTTTCTAAGACATTGTAACTTGATGATTTCCATGGGAAAACATACTGAATTACATACACTGAAACTAAAAGTCTCCACCCACAACAAACTTTTAACTTTGCATTTTTGGTACAGGAAGTGGCAAAGAGCAGATGACATTAGACCAGAGAGTCTTGAGTTCCCAGACTCTAAATCACATCCATTTGGCTGGAAGAAGACAGACCCTATTGGCTACTCTTATGGATATGTTATGATCCTTGCTGATTATCACTTGGGATAGAATATGTACCCTGGTCACTTATCCCTCCCAATAAAGGAGGGAACAATCACTTTTACTAGTATTAAGTATTAATTATCCCCTCAAAATACTTGGATTTTAGTTTTCAGGGTGTTTCAAAAGTAATCACCTTTCCCAGCCAATCACCAGGGAAAGTATCACAGAATTTCTTGCCAGGGGCAAAATTGCTCTTGAAAAGAGATTTCCTAGTTTTAACTCAAAAATGTCCTTTCTTATCTAAGTGGCAAATACTTAATCTTCCTTCATCTGACATGTGTCTCCCTCTCTGAGAGACTTCCGTCCTTTCCTCAGGCAGAGATTACTGTGTTTTCACAAAGTATAGTTCATGCCTCTTTATATCTCTTAACATTTTGAGCTGTAATTTCTAATTCTGTATTTGCTCTCATTCATGGATTCGAACTCCCTGAAGGTAGGTAGGTAGTCTTGAGGCAATTCCCTAGTATATACTAGGTGGTCAGACTATATTTACTAAATGAACAGGTCACCATAGCAGGATTAAAATGGTATGTGAGGGAAGGGATCACAACATAAAACAGAAGATCAGGGGACTTTGGGATTTGGTGAATCTGGCAACTGAAGTTTTTATGTTAATGGTATTAATATTTTCTATAGTCGTAGCTTTGTCTTTCATGTAGTATAAATAAGTTTATTCTTAAATAATCCCAATAGGCAGGTATTCTAGATATTTTACAAATGAAGCAAACACCATCATAAATACTTTACAGAAGTTCAAACAGAGCCAACATTTAATTCCAAGCTGGAAGGCCGCATGACCAAGCAGAAAGGTAGCGAGTGTCAGAGTTAGAAAGACCTGGACTTTGAGCAGCTGTGTGAACTCGTAAAGTTAAATAAATTCTCTGAGATTGAAGATACTTTTATTTGTAAAATTCAGAAATACAAGAAAAATCCCTGGGAACATTATTGGCTTCTATTAGGAACTTGCAAATGTTGTTTTTATTCTGTTTTTATTTCTATTGTAAGACTGATATGGGAGATGTTGTAGTCTTTGGTAACTTTCTGAGCTGTTTTATTTCCCTTTTCCTCACTGTTAAATACTTTGCTCCTACTGCCATTTGCCAAGGGATCTTCTATTGCTTCAAATCCGTTATGGATGCATGAAAAGGAATCCTATAAACTCCTTTTTATTAAGGTGTTAGTATACAATACAAGTAATAATATAAGAGCTTCAGTTTACTGAGGACTGCATATACCTTGTAGTTAAACTTACTGCCTACCTTTGCACCCAATTTGCAAGTTGGGGATTATAATCTCCAGTTTTTGGAAAACAGATCTGCACTCAAAAGTTGAATAACTTGTCTGAAGCTGTGCATCCTAGGAAGCAAAGCAGCTGGGACTCAAACACAACCAGAACTAACTTCAGTGTCAGGCATTCTCTGTGACACAAAGTTTTCTCTTGCTCAAGAGGAACTGATCAACTGGCCTCTTGGATCAGATGGGAATATTCTTGGCTAGGGAAAATCTTGGAGTATATTCTCAAATCTTATTATGTAGGCAATGGGTCAAGTCGCTGGCACTCCATGAACCCTAGACCCTGTTATATAAGATAGGGACCCCGTTTTTCCTAGGCTTTGTCCTCAGAAGTGCTTCAGAGAGATAAGCTGCTATGGACATCTGTCAGGCTGGTGTTGAGTAGAGTTGAGTGCGGCTTTTCTGAGGTTGGGTAGGGGTATTCTTGGGGCTTAACAGAAGGAAGAAAACAGAGGTCATAGAGAAGAATCTTAACCCTGGCTAAAAGGAAGACAGTACAAATTCAAGTCAAGTAGACAAAGTATCTCAATGCTGAGTTTAGTGGAATGAGAAAGGGCTCCTGAGGGTTACGCTATGCTCTGGTGAGGGAGGACTAGGTCGGGAGTAGATGGTTCTGAGGTCATGTGGTAAAGTGCAGAGAAAAGAGGAGACTGTACCAACATAAATGGCTCCCTGAATCTGTATTTTGGGCTTGTTAGTAGGAAATGATGGGTGTGTAACAGGATAATATTTAATATGAAAATCCTAATGAGCTTTCTTAGTCAACAATATGCAAGACAATATTGACCATAAAAATTCTAACTAGCTTAGTTCTGGACCTACCGTAGCAGTTTTGATTTTAGGGTTTATATGTTGGACTTGGGCAAGAAGAGGGGCCACCATAGAAGATCTGGTAGCAGCAAAATTGTCTATTTGAAAAAGTGGTTCTGCATCCAACATTGTTTTCTCTCTACTTGAGTCATGAAAATTTCTATACAATAGGAAAAATTACTTAAAAAAATACACACTTTGCATTTACAGAATTATGTGGAATGTTGCAAGGTTAACAACTGAAGAGAATCAGTCGTGATAACCTATTTTTCCATGATGAATAAAAGTGATACCTTTAAGGACTGTTACTAAAGACGTGTTTTGTTGTTGTTTTCACCTGAGGAACTCCTATAGGATTCTTAAACTAAAGAATGTCTTGAATGCCAGGTAGCCTGGTTTTAGTAAATGTCTTTGGTGTATTTTGCCATTTAGACTTCCAGGTTGTTCATGATTTTCTTTTGTATTACAGGAAAGAGGACGCTTTAAACCTTTTTATTTTAATGTTAAGTAATACCATTAATTAGGTGGTAGTTACACACCTTTCTTCCACATCAACTTAAGCCTAATGTAAGTGGGAGATAATGATAGGATTTTTTTGTTTTGTTTTGTTTTTAGTGGAATACTTCTGGATTTTGGTTTCCTTAGAACACATTAATGTTTCAGTCAACTTCACACTTGGGTCTTCAATGGCTGTACCTTGATGGACAGCCATTAAAGACCCTTGACAGAACAGAATGGGGTCAGAGAAACATGCCAAAAGGATACAGAGATGTGATCGGGCCTACCAAGTGTCACCAGACTTTGTACAGGAAGTGGAGAGCTGATTAATGGTCACTGAAATAATAGCCTTAAATTAAGGAGATGGCACTTTTAGAAACTGATAAAATGTGTTTTGAAAAGTATTCTGCTTTCCTTTGGAAGTGAGACACCTGTCAGGAGAATTGATAACTTGCTTTTATACTAATTTGCTACCCCACAGTCAAAATAAAGCTGACATCTATTTTATGTTAGGTAATGGGGGATGATCTAATATTTGAACAAAGAAACACGAGTTGAATAATGTATGATGACCATAAATGTGTCACTGGGTGTAGGTTGACAAAAGAACTCAGTTTTGTTTGCACATTGAGAAGATGAACTGGAATCATCCGCTGTAACCTACTTAAATCAAACTAATGCAATGAGAAAAGAATACCATTAATTTAATTTATGTTCTGGTTTGAAGCTTAGATTCCATATTGAACCTGGAGAACTTTTTTAAGGTCCGTTGATAGTGATGGAATTTAACTCAATTGCTATTGGAAATTTCATCTAATAAATTAAACTGAACTGATTAAATTTAGATCATTTTTTCCCCTTGTCCCAGTTTCATTTCTTCGTTTAAACTATTGATCACTGCCCTGTGTCTTTCTAGCATGTTTTTCTGACCTCATTCTGTCCTGACAAGGGTCTTCAAAGGCTGCCCAGCAGGGTATCGCCATTGAAGAGGCAAGTATAAAGTTGATTGAAACTGTACAATGAACTAAAAGATAAAAGGCAATGGCTTAGAATACTGGTGTAAACCAGAAAGCAAATCCAACTTTTGCACTACAGGGGAATTTAGTTAGATTAAAGGTATTCTTAGATGTAAGCAGATAATTCTCCTCTTTGCTTTGTTCTAATCCACATGTACAGAGTCTTAGTTTTGATTGATTCCTGAGCCTGCCATAACCTCAGGAGCGCTCCTTAGACCTGTTAGGAAGCAGTTTGAACCTTCAACAAAAACACAGTATTTTTGGAAATGAGAAAAGCAGTCAATATCCAAAATCCAGAAATAAATTTCTGAATCTAGAAATGTGAAACTGTTCTCTGTTAAGACAGGATTTTAACTTTGAAATTTCACTCAGCTATTTTGATTTGGAATTTACCAACCTGCATTCCCAAAAGAAAAAGGGTTAGTATATGTGAACACAGTATAGTTTTACAAAATCTGAAACGTTTTCTCTCCCAATTTTCTAACTTGGTTCCTGGTCACTTTCCATCCAGTGAAATGTTTTCTGTTACTTCATATGATGTAAATATAAACTACTGCACTCCCCTGTATTTTTAGTTAGGCAACATTAGCTTGAAATTTTATCTCTGATTTTAGATGAAAGAATTACTTAGAAAAAGAGAGACATGCATGTGAAAGCCAGCATCTAAAAATAGTTTCTAAATATGAAGCAAAGAAAGAACACTAGTCTTCCTTATAATTAGAGATGTGCCAGAATGTTGATGTGGAGGCATAAGACTCCATTATGGAAAGAAGAGAAAAATGGGGGGGGGGGGGAAGCTACTGAGAAAGAAGAGTTTTAAATTTTTATTTATGAGGATATTAAAACAAATACTACCAAGTAGATTTTTTATTTCTACCTTATTCAAAAGATGCTGATTTGAAAACACACACACACACACACACACACACACACACACACACGCTTGTACGTACACAGAGTAAGACAGAGAGGAAGACAAAATTGTATTTACAAGTAAGAAGTATATATTTCCTAGCAAACTCTGGAAAGTTAAACATGCAGGTACCATGGTATATAATTGTCAGCCAAACCAAACAAAAAGAATCATCATCAAATTCTATGACTGACATTTGTAGTTTTATTCAGTTAAACACATGTGTCTTAGAGATATAGTCTATAAAATTACTGCAATAATTTTATATGGTACAGAATACCAGATATATATTTAT
The DNA here is from genome assembly GCF_028749965.1 of Puma concolor. NCBI lineage: Eukaryota > Metazoa > Chordata > Mammalia > Carnivora > Felidae > Puma > Puma concolor. Next base: position 142,555,293 of record NC_141667.1, on the reverse strand, counting down.
ACATAAATCCTCTTTTCTCCCAGAGTGTTGTAAGTGATTATAAGGGATTGACTTTCAGCATTCTGAGATGTGCAATTTTGTAAAATCCAGACCCCGCATCAGGCTGTGTGCTGACAGCTCAGAGCCTGGAGCCTGCTTCGGATTCTATGCCTCCCCCTCTCTCTACCCCTCCCCTGCTCACGCTCTGTGTCTCTCTGTCTCTCAATAATAAACGTTAAAAAATTTTTTTTTAAATAGAATGTCTCCTAATTCTGCAAAAACATAGATGATTAAGAGTATATATGCTTCTCTCTACTTTTGTGGTGTTACATTTAAAATAAAAGTGGGGAAATAGTGAGTTGAGACAAGAACCTAGTCTGTAGATTGTTTTTTTTCTCTTTGGAAAGCAGAAGGCTGAAAAAATAATTTGATAATTTGAATATATTTAGATGATAACTGCATCTCCAAATAATTGTTGTTTCCTAGAATCTTACACAATTCCTCATACTTGTAAGTCACATGCTGGTCCCAAATGTCAATTTAGTTGAGAACCTCAATAAATAGTAGAAATGTCAGAGTCAGTGGTTAGAAGCTCTTCAGAAAGAGTTTTGTGGGAGTCATAGTTCTAGGTGAATCCAGTCTTTGGTTCCCAAATTTACTCAGCTTTATTGGTGAACGCCAACTTGATCAAGCTTTTGGGACAAACATGAACTTGGTAGAAATAATTCTTAAACCAGGATATAGTCTGTTACCTTCCAATGGGGGTACATATTTATTAATCAAATAATTGGTGTCAGTAATTCAAGATACCCTGTTTGTCGTATTAAGATATTGAGGAAATGAAATCATTATGCATGAATTTCTTGAGTGAACAATGATTTATCCCAAGAGAATTGGATAGTCATTAAATCTATTGAGCAAATTGTAAAAAGGGCAGATTGCCCACAAAGGTCCACCCCTCTGTTGACTAACGGACCAAGAGCTGTTGAATATAGAGTCTGTTTCTCTAACAGTTCAATAAGCTGAAACAAAATCTTACTATCAGTTTACTTTTCTAGGTACATGCCAAAGACCTCTTAGGCAAACATGTTGGAACAAGAATGGGTAGCCTTATAAATGATTAAGTTAACAGATTTCTTTGGTGGTAACCAAGTCTTACTTAGGTAGAATTATTTCTGTATATGGCTAAGGTTGTCTATCCTGTTTTGATCATTAATAATTTTGCCTTTTCAAATTTTATTTAAAAAATTTTTTAATGTTTATTTTTGAGAGAGAGAGAGAGAGAGACAGAGACAGAGTGCAAGTAGGGGAGGGGCAGAGAGAGAGGGAAACACAGAATCTGAAACAGGCTTCAGGCTCTGAGCTGTCAGCACAGAGCCTGACATCATGCTCAAACTCACGAACTGTGAGATCATGACTTGAGCCGAAGTCGGACACTTAAAACATTGAGCCACCCATGCTCCCTTTTACCTTTTTTAAAATACATATATTTTTAAGTTTATTTTGAGAGAGAGACAGAGAGGGTGTACTCATGAGCAGGGGAGGAATAGAAAGGCTGGTGGGAGAGAATCCCAAGCAGGCTTCGTGTTGTCAGTGCAGAGCCCAAAATGAGGCTTGAACTGTGAGATCATGACCTGAGCGGAAATCAGGAGTCGGGTGTTCAACTGACTGAGCCACCCAGACACCTCTGATTTTGCCTTTAATAGCTCTAAAACAGACATAACATTAGTATTAATGAAAAGATGATAATAATGAAAGATACATAAATTTAACCGCTTTACAATGGAAGCTTCTTACACTTAAGCTCACCCTAAAAAAGATAAACCATATAGGTGAAGATAGGCAACAAAAGATTTGTATCAAGAGTGTGTATTGAGGGGAGCCTGGATGGCTCAGTCGGTTAAGAGTCTGCCTTTTGGCTTAGGTCATCATCTCATGGTTTGTGCCCCGCATTGGGTCTCTGCTTTCTGCATGGTGCCTGGTTCAGATCCTCTGTCCTGTTCTCTATCTGCCCCTCCCCTACTTGTAAGGAGAGTGAGTAAATAAGTAAGTAAATACATAAATAAATTAATTAATTAAATAAAATAAACCTTAAGAGTATGTATTTTAAACACGTTTCTGTAGAACAACAAGAGATAAATGAGCAGCTTGACACAAAATGGGTTTGGCATTTAAAAAAAGAAGAAACAAAAATTGCCAAGGCAAGTAGGAAAACACAATCAACCTCTACCTTAACTACAAATTGATAATATTTTACTCTAAACAGACTGGACAAAATAAGTTGTAGTGTATGTTTGGAACAATAACATGTATCAGTGATGGGAGAGTGGATTGCTAGAAGCCTTGTGGAAAACAGTTTGGTATTATCTTAGGAATCCAGGGATGGACACATATTTACCTCCCCGAATTCTTTTTCTAGGTTTACACTCTGAGCAGTGATTTTTAAAGCCTAGGTCACTGCCACTTTGTAGGGGATTTTAAAGTTAATTCAGCAACCAAATATAAACATGTTAAAATGAAATATGATAGTGTCTGATACAGTACAATGCAATAAATTAAAGGATATTGTCACGTAGAAATAGGGTAAATATTGTTTCGAGAAATGCTTGTGTTATATATGTGCACACATACATGTGTCTGTGTGAACATATGTGTACTGGGCTGCCATACAGTGGGTCTCCATTTAAAAATAAAAGCCACCATCCTAGAGGAAATTTTTCATTGTTCCCTAAGATGCATGTGCAGGAATATTTCAAAAAGTATTGTTTCTGATGAAGAAAACTGGAAATATCTCAAATGCCTCCCGGCAGGCAAATGATTAAGTAATGGTCTCCTGATGCAGTAGACCACTCAACAGAAAGAAAATGAACTGAGAGGGTGACTGAGTGGCTCATTTGGTTAAGTGTGGGAGTCCGTTTCAGCTCAGATCATGGTTTCATGGTGGTTCATGAGTTCGAGCCCTGCATTGGGCTCTGCACTGACAGCCTTGAGCCAGCTTGGGATTCTCTCTCTCTCTTCCTCTCTCTCTGACCCTCCCCAGCTCATGCTCTCTGTCTTTCTCTCAAAATAAATAAATAAACTTAAAAAAAAAAAAAAGAAAATGAACTGAAGTGTTGCACATCAGAATTAGTCATCTCAAACACATGTTGAGAAAAAAGAAAACAGCAAGCTGTAGAAGACATTAAGGCAGTAATTTTGTAAAACAATACATAAAACGAAACCAACATTATGTAGGCTACATCCACTGTACTTAGACCATGAAGAAAAGAAAGTGGTAAGCACAAGGTTTAGAAGAATGAGGACCGCAGGGGTGGTAGGAAAGTGAAAGCACATGGTTGGGGAGAAACATCATCTTCACGTGTATTGGGAACCTATTAAGTAGACTTGTGGATTTGTGCGCATCTTCATTTTATTGTTCTTTATACGTTGAAGACCTGTTGTTTGTATGCATTAAATGTTTAATAAAATCAACTTCAAAAACAGTTTCCACTCCATCGTGTTGTAGTGTATTCCAGTGGCTCTTACAGGCTGATTGTAATGGACTCAAAAGAGTTTTTCCTAAACATCTGTTCTGTTGTTACATTTTTAGTGTCAGTTCTGTACGATCGGGGAAACTGAGGACTTCTTCCTAATTTACTGACGCCCACTCATGACCTGTATTACATGAACCTCTCTTGAATGTTTACTAAATACAAGTTGATGACTGGATATTGCTGTAATGTTTTCCCGCTTTGTCATCCCTACAACCTGAATTCTAGCATAGGCCCTTAGCCTCTTTCACCTGTGCTGTTGAAAAGGAATATTAATTGCTCCATTCTCTTATTTTTCTTTCCATCTTGTATGTATTTTATTTATTGTCGACAGTAATTATTTGTTTTTTAACTGTTTATTTTTGAGAAAGAGTGTGTGCATGCGTGCAAGTGGGGAAGAGGCAGATAAGAGGGGGAGAGTGGATCCGAAGTGAACTTTGCGCCGACAGCAGGGACCCTGATGCGAGGCTGGAACTCTTGAACCTTGAGATCACGAACTGATCCAAAGTCAGACGTTTAACTGACTGAGCTACCCAGGTGCACTGACAGTAATTATTTTAAAATGCAGGCATCTTTGTGGCACTCCCTGTTACCCATGCTGTAGGTAGACTTCTTCTTAACATGGGGTTTGACCTGTGACTTAGGGTATCCTTGAATATAGTCTTGATCTCTCTCTCTCTACCCTGATTTTTCCACCTTGTCCTTTCATGCATCTTTCTCGTCTAGCACTTGATGCTCCAATACAGTAGTTCTTGAACTTTGGTATGTGTTACTATCACCTGAGGACTTAATAAAATGCCTCTTTTACGTAGACAGCCTTGGTCTTTCACATGCTTTTTTAGTTCTCCAACAGATTCTGTTATATCAAAGACTGAGAATTTTTGTTCTCATGCTAATGATAGCTTCTTGCCTTTCTAAAGAAGCTGCCCCATCTCTCACTGTAAAATGACTTTTCAGGCTTCATTCCTTTATGTTCTGTGTGTGTGTTTTCTTTTCCTGGAGCATTCTCATGCACTTTCCCTACCTTTATTTACTAGCTACCTAGTTCTGCTTGCTTCCATTCAGCTCCGATATAATTACTTCTGTAATTATGACCCCCAAACCCTACAAGGTCTTTTTCAGCTCTTCCTGTTCATTCCTCTGAGACAGCAATATTGTAAACTAAAATGTCACGTATGTCTCCTTATAAACCTCGTAAACCCAGAAGTTAACATGGTACCCCAAATGAGGTAGGCACTCTTTAAGTATTTTGAGCATGATCAGACTGAAAAATATGACATGATATTGTATAAATATTATTTTATTTTTAGCAGAATGATAAACCTTTATAAACCAGTGTGGTAGGTATAATAGTAGGTGCATGGACACAGTACCAAGGAACAGCCTCGTGAAAGAGACAAAAGGAAGGGTGACATACATGTTGTGACGAATCCATTTTACTCCCTTCCATGATGAGTGAAATTGATCAGTCACATTGACTGAACCATCTGATTACTTAAGTTAATTTGATAAAAATCACTGAACAAGTTACTGCTGTAGTCTCTGGGTCTTCTCTGATTCATTAGAGAGAACGTATTGATCTTGTCCAACTACACAGAATGTGGGGAATAAGCTTAGGAATTCCCTGAGCCTGCATGGATGGGTTAACAAGGCATAAAGAATTAGAAAGCCACAGGATGAACACACCCAAGTTTGGGTAAACAAGATTAGGTAAATAGGGCAAAGGCCCCCAGTATAGGACAAAGGTATGAGAATAGAAAATCTCAGGACGAAAACATCCAAGATTAGGTAAATAAGATTAGGTATTCAGGGTGGAAAGGTCCCCGAACTTTGTACAATAGCAGAAAGCTGCTTTCACAGGAAGGAAGGCCAAAAACAGGCAAACAGGACTTTAGACTGCAGCAGGGAGAAGTTGCCCAGAGTGGAGCTAATTAGCAAAAGAAAGGTGCCTTTTTGATTCTGAGGTTAGCATGCTCTGTCTTTCTTGTCCCCTAGACCCGGTCAGGTAAACAGAGGTGGCACCTCATGCCTGCTGTAATCAACTATCTGCCAGGCGCCAGGATTTTGTTTTGTATTGACCCAAACCCCTAATATACCACGTATCTTCAAAACCCCTTTTCCCCCACACCCATGAGTTAATGTTCATGGTTTCATTGTCTCTCTGTGCATGTCCATCATGCTTGTAAGCCTTCTGATCCTAATAAAAAAGAAGCAAGGACCCTTACTTGGGGCTCTTATCTTCTCCTGGACATTAGCCTCTCTCGCATTTAAATCCTGCATCTGCTGTCTTGTTGGACAAGAGAGAACTCCAGACCCAGAGTCTATGTCAAAAGAATATAGCATGTTAATTTTTAACCCTATTAAATCTAAAAATCTAAGAGCCTCCAAAACTGAATCTCCAAGGTTTTCAAAAGAGATAGTTAGCATTGTTAGTAAGCAGCCCCACTTTAAAATGTGAAGAAAAAAAAAAGTCACATTAGCTGAGGAGTCCTTTATACTTAGATTTGAGCTGCATGGGATCATTCCGTTAGGACAGAATTTTTGTCCTGCAAGTGTTTTAGGGCAGTTTTTCAGTGGGAAACATGTCGATCTTCAATAGAGGGAGTTGGGGTCTAGTCTGAACTTTCCTTCTGGTCATTTACGGAACTTTGGGCAAGGTACTTAACTTCTCTGTGCCTCAATGTTTTTTTCTCTTCTGTAAATTGAGGAGATGGTGTTCATGTTTTAAGATTCCCTTATAGCAAAAATATTCTCTGGGTTTGGAAATTACAAGATATATAGCATCACTCTATACTAGCCGCATATTAAAATCTTATTCCTTTAGGGATTGTCTTTTCTCTTCCTCTCTGCAATGTTTTCTTGTAATACGCTAAGTGTTTTCCTGTGAAACTCTAACTTTAGCGATGTTGGCTAACCTTTGGAAATGGAAGCCTATTAACCTCTTTTAAAAGCTTTGACAGTAATCCAGTGAAAGTGGAGTATGGCTGTGAAGTGTGGTTAATGGTACAGGAATATACAATATAGATAATAGAATGCCATCAACATCCAATCCTTTCATTTCCAAACTCAAAGACCCATACTGATTTATTATGACCATTCTCATATGAAAAGACTTTCATGATACTAAAATCTAAAATAAACTCCTTACGTTTATCTTTGAATAACAAACTCTTAGGAGCATGATGTGTATTAAAAGAAAGGATCTCCTTTTATGTGGGCACTTCTGCAAATAACCATGAGAAAAATCAAGAGCATTCGATTAAAGTACATCTTAGGTGATTCAGGAGACAAAACAAAGGTAGCCTTCTGATTGTCTAAGTTAATTTATTCCTAGAGACAGTAGAGCAACTACCTAGAGTCTGGACCTACCCTTCATTTTGATAACGGAAACCTAATCAGTCAGTCTTCCATTTCTCTCCCATCTGGCTGAATCACAGAGTCACACATAGCATTACCACAGCAATTACAAATACAGAGTTTGGCTCAGGTGATTTCATTTTTCTTTCTGTCCTTGGTCCTTACATTGAAAAAATTTTATTATACTGATATCTGTGCTCTCCGTGGTACATTTTCTAAAAGCCACTTTGGAATTAAGACATAAATAAAATTTGGTCGTAAGGATTATCTTCCAGTAAAATGGACAAAAAAAAATGTTTCGTTCCTTTGAGAATTTAGATTTGTTTAAAGGGAAAGATACGGGTATAGGAGTATGATGAGGTATCCCAAGAAGGGATTTAAAAGGCTTCCAGGAGTTCATTGTTTTCGGGGATGAGAGAGTACATACATGGAGCCAAGGCCTCTGGCATCAGACACTGCTTTCTTACAGCGAGTCAGTGGCTGCATATCTATGGCCTTTGTTATTTACAGATGTCTGGAGCCAGAATTGGAGAAGTAGCACATGACAGGGATGAAGTCCTCCCCACCATTCATAAAAATGATGAAAAAGTGAGAGGAGATAGTTTTGAATATAATATGTTCTTTTTTAATTAAAAAATCCTGCAATGTTTATGGAATTCAGAAAACTTACTAGGAAACTTACTTCCAGTTGGTCTCTGATCTCCTGGGCCACCTGGCATTGAGAGGGAGGCCAGTCGGTTCTCTCTGACTTAACAGCACTCAGAGTCATGCTACTTTAAGATAACTCTTCTTTTTTTTCAAAAAGTAGGATTCTGTGCCTTATTAAACTATGTCAAATTGCATGAAGAGCTGAATGACATCAACGAGAGATAGGCATCTATCTGTCTTTAGAGGAGTATATACCTGCCTCTATCTTTTTGGAGCAAGAATCCTCAGTTCTAAGCAGCACCGAGGGGAATGCTGTGAATCCCATGCACTTTGTGTCTGAAATTGCACACACGTTGATACTGATTGAAACTGGTGTCAATCAACACCTTGCAAAGGCTGCCCTCAGATTGTGGCACTAAGCCAAAAAGGCACTGCTTCTGTCTCGGTTCCTTGTGAGCTTCTTGGTCACTCTGTAAGCTTTTTCTTCCTTCATGAAATGTTTCCGTGAAAAAGCAGAGATCTGACTATATTTGCAAGCGACTACTCAGTTTATGATGCATAATCAGAAAATTGCATTTTGAATGTGGCTTTCTTCTTTTCAGGGTTTAACCAATGAAATTTCAGTTCAGCCTCAGAAAACCTTTTTTACTGCTCACCTAACTCATTTTCTCCAACCTGGTCTTTAACAGCAGCAAATCTGATATTTTAACCTCTATTATATACCTTTCTCTACTGATTCTGAATTGGTTTAGAATTGGCTCCGTTCTGTAAATGCTTATTCTTTCACTCTTGAAAAGGATGCAGTTAACTTTAATAACTGTTTCAAGGGAAATATCTCCAACTAAAGCAACAAGATGAAAGAAAGGTAAAGTTGGACAAAATGGTTCATGTGGAAGCCCCTAGCCATTGATCCTGGCTCTGTTAAGTTCACTGAGCTGCACACACAGACCTCACCCTGGAGGTCTGCCTGGCATGTATCACTGGCTGTGTCCACTTTTCTTTTGCACATTAATTTATCAGACTGCATTTTCATGTTCTTCATGTAGCTGGCTTGTGCGGTGCTTTTGTGTGCCATGTTCTGCTTCCTGTATCTAGTGATGCCGTGACACATGTTGTGGTCCCTAGGAATGTTGTTAGAGAGTTTTTAAAAGCCTGTCTAATAGCTGGGTATACAGACTCTAATCCAGGACCCTGGCATTATCAATTTGTGAAAAATGTCCAGCTTTAACTACTGAGATTACATTTTCCACACATGATTCCTTTTGGAATCTTACTGTGCCATTTTGTAAAGTGGCTTAATACCATGCAATAATTCACTTTCTTTTTTATGGCTGGTTGGTGCTTAGCAACAAGGTACATTTATAAAAATGCATAGTTTCTGGACATCTATGAGTGCTTAATTAACCACAGCCTTTAGTTGACATTATGGTTAATGTGACTATAGTTAACTCTGAAAATAGATTTTGCAAGTTTGATTTGTTCGTTATTGATGTATACAGATCAGTAGTCACACTTTTAGTCAATATACGGTGATTAGGTTAGGAGGAAATGAGATTCTGTGGATTGCTGAGTAGAAGTCTACTAAAGTTTTGGTAAATCAAAAACCATGTTAGATGTTTATAAACCTTAGCTGAGTTACACTTAAATTTCAAAAAGCTTTGAATGTGAGCTATTCACACATTGTGTAATCTTGGGGAAGTGACTTTAAACTGTCTAAGCCTCAGTTGACTTATGTGTAAAAACAGGAGTAAAACAGGTCTGTTCTGTTTTTGTCTATGGTAGTTTTACATGGCAAAGTACAGTTTTATTGTTTTGTGTTTTGATAGAGAAAAGTAGGCATCTACTTCTTCCTCCTCCCTAAAAGTGAAGAAAAGAAGGCAAGAATAGTGTGTGTCTCAGACTTTTTAGAAGTCCAGTGAGATGAGAACTGGGTAAAAATGAAAGTGATTGTTGATAACAAGTTTAATTATTGATGGCAGCCTGGTGGCCATTGGTGACCTTTGTAACAGAGAGGACAGTGGCTAGTCCAGGGGTAGGGTTATAAGCCAGACTGAAAGAGAATAAAGACATTGCAAACAGTGAACATACACAATTCTTTGGAGAAGTTTGACAGTGTGGAGTAGAGGTAACTAGGGAGGGAGGTTTTCACCGTGATCTGAAATTATCGTTCTGGTTCTGGTTGTATTTATGACAAGGAGCCAGAATATTTTAACATGCTGGTCAAAGTGACTAAACCCAAAAATAAAGTTTCAAAGTGCACAAGACATGGACTAATCACCAGCATGTGTTTTCTGACGAGGCAGAAACTTTAGTAGAACATTTATGGAAAAACTGAGCACTATGGTGAAGAAAAGAGAAATGGAGGAAGTTATGGATATGGTGGCCTTTTAAGTAATTGCATATAAGAACTTTAATTTTCTTCCTGAAGTGGAGGACAGTTCACATGCTAAGAATCTGAGGTTGAGGAAGCAAAAGAGGTGAGGTGAGAGGTGTGAGGACATTGTGTAAGATGGAAGACCAGCTAATAACAGCTGGGATTATTTGGAACTCAAGAAATTGCAATCATCAGGTTAGTGAATTTTTATAATAATTTCTGTTATGTGTATTGCATTTCATTTTTTATTTTCTTTTTTTGATGCTTATTTATTTTGATAGAGAAAGGGAGAGAGAGGAGAGAGAGAAAGAGAGAGAGGCAGCAGTAGAGAAAGAGGGATAGACAGCACCCCAAGCAGGCTCCGAGCTCTCAGTGCAGAGCCGGACTTGGGGCTTGATCTCAATGAACTGTGAGATCATGAGCTGAGCTGAAATCAAGAGTTGGAAGCTTAACCGACTGAGCCATCCGGGCACCCTATATTGCACTTTATTTTTCACTAAATGTTTTCACAAGCATCATTTCACAAAAAATTACTATTTCTCCCCCCCCCCCAAGCTTTTTTGAGGTATAGTTGAGAAACAAAATTGTACAATATTTAAGATGTGCAACATGATGAATGGATATATGTTTACATTGTGAAATGATTACTGCAATCAAGTTAATTAAGACATCTATCACCTCACAGTTATGTCCCCCCCCTTTTTTTGGTGGTGAGAACACTAAAGATCTACTTCCTAGCTCATTTTAAGTATACAGTAAAGTATTATTAATCATCATTGCCATGCTGTCTATTAGATCCCCAGAACTTAGGTGTCTTACCTCCCCATTTCCCCCACCTCTCAGTCCCTGGCCACTGCCAGCCTGTCTGTTGCCATGAATTCAACTTTTTTAGATTCCACATATAAGTACTACCAGAGAGTATTTGTCCCTGTCTAGGTTATTTCAAGATGCCCTCCAGGTTTATCTATTATAATGGCAGGATTTCCTTCTTATTTATAGTTGAATAAGAATCTATTATATTTGTCTATGCAAGTGTGTGTGTGTGTATTTAAAATGGCTTTCTATATATGATGTCACATTACTCATTACCTGCAAACAGGGACGATTTTAATTCTTCTTTTCTGATTTGGATGCCTTTTATCTCTAGGTAGAACTTCAAGTAATATGTTGACTAGGAGTGGTGAGAGTAAGTGCTCTTGTGTTGTTCTTAATCTTTTTTTTTTTTAATCTTTTTAAAAAATTTTTTTTCTTAACATTTATTTTTGAGACAGAGAGAGACAGAGCATGAACAGGGGAAGGGCAGAGAGAGAGGGAGGCACAGAATCGGAAGCATGCTCCAGGCTCTGAGCCATCAGCCCAGAGCCCGACGCGGGGCTCGAACTCGCGGACCGCGAGATCGTGACCTGAGCTGAAGTCGGACGCTTAACCGACTGAGCCATCCAGGCGCCCCATGTTGTTCTTAATCTTTGAAGAGAAGCCTTCAGCTTTTTACCATGGAGTAGAGTGTTAGCTGTAGATTTGTCATAACTGGACTTTGAACATATTGACCTAAATTCCTTTTGTATTCAATTTGTTGAGAGTTTCTAACATGTAAGCATGTTGAATATTGTCAGATGAATTTTCCTGCATCTATTGAGATGATCATGAGATTTTTATCCCTCATTCTGGTTAATATGGCATATTATATTTATAGATTGGTATATGTTGAACCATTCTTGCATCCTATGACTTGATCTCATTTGGTAATGGTGTATCATCCTTTACAGTGTATGAATTCTATTTACTACCATTTTGTTAAGAGTTTTTGCATATATACTTTGTATATGTATTCATTAGGATTATTCACCTATAATTTTATTTTCTTGTAGTGTCCATATCTGGCTTTGTTATCAGGGTACTAAAATGATAATAATGGCCTCATAAAATAATAAAATGGCCTCATAAAATGAGTTTTTAGGTGGTCCTTCCTCTTCAATTTCTTGGAAGCACTTGCGAAAAATTGGATTAATTACTTTTTAAGTATTTGGTAGAACTCACCATTGGAACCATCTGGTCCTGTGTGTGTTGGGGGGGGGGGGGTGGGGGGAGTGGTAGGGGAGATTTTTGATTACTGATTCAATCTTAATTTTTTTTCTTCTTAAAAAAACTCCTTACTTGTTATTTATGTCAGAATTTTCTATGTCTTCATGTTTCCTTCTTGATATGTTGTATGTTTCCAGGAATTTATCCATTTCTTCCAGATTACCCAATTTGTCAGCACATGATTATTGATAGCAATTTCTTATGATCCTTTGTATTTCAGTGGTAATGTGTCCTCTTTCATCTGTAATTTTACTTGAGTCTTCTCTCTTTCTTTCATAGTTCATCTGGATGAAGGTCTGTAAACCTTGTTTAGCGTTTCAAAAAAAACAGGGCTTAGTTTTGTTGAATTTATCTATTTCTCTTTCTATTGTCTATGCTATTTATTTCTGCTCTAATACTATTTCTTTACCTCTGCTAACTTTCTGCCTCATTATTGTTTTCTCTACTTCCTTGAATTATAAACTTAGGTTATTTATTTGAGATCTTTCTTTTTTCTTTTTTTTAAAATTTTGTTTGTAATGTTTATTTTTGAGAAAGAGAGAGAGAGAGAGAGAGAGAGAGAGAGAGAGAGAGAGACAAGAGTGCGAGTGGGGGAGGGGCTGAGAGAGAGAGAGGGAGACACAGATTCTGAAGCAGGCTCCAGGCCCTGAGCTGTCAGCATAGAGCTCAACTCGGAACTTGAACTCATGAACCGTGAGATCATGGCCTCAGCTGAAGTCAGATGCTTAATCGATTGAGCCACCCAGGTGCCTGAGATCTTTCTTTTTTCTTAATGTAAGTTTTTATTACTATAATCTTTCCTCTTAGAACTCTTTTTGCTGCATTGTGTACATTTGATATATTGAGCTTCCATCTTTGTCTCAAGATTTTTTTTTTAATTTCCTTTTTGATTGCCTTCTTTGACCCATTGGTTGTTCCAGAAGGTGTTGTTTAATTTCCATATGCTCATGGATTTTCTGATACTTCTCTTGTTAATGATTTCTAGTTTCTAAAATTTATTTTTTTTATGTTCATTTATTTTTGAGACAGAAAGAGACAGAACATAAACAGGGGAGGGTCAGAGAGAGAGGGAGACACAGAATCTGTAGCAGGCTCCAGGCTCTGAGCTGTCAGCACAGAGCCCGACGTGGGGCTCAAACTCACAGACCGTGAGATCATGACCTGAGCCGAGGTCGGAAGCTCAACCGGCTGAGCCACCCAGGCACCCCTATGATTTCTAGTTTCATATCACTGTGATATGAAAAGATCCCTGATGTGATTGCAATGTTCTCATAGAAAATGTTCCTTTTGCACTGGAGAAGAATATGCTTTCTGCTGCTTTTGAATGGAATATTCTATATATTAATGTTAATAAAAAGTCAGATTTATTGAGTTTATATAATACTTTGAGTACAGTTCTAAGCCTTTTATATCTACATTGCCTTTTAATCTTCACTAGACCCTCTGAGGCTTGGACAGTTATTATATCCATTTTTCAGATGAGAAAGACAATCGACAGAGAGGTTAAGTTATATGTTCAAGTTCACAGAGCACAGTTAACAAAGTGAAGAAATACCCTGCCATCTTTTAAGAGTAGAATTGCAATTTATCATTTGATCCAATAGCAGGCCACAATACTGTGGTGACTATTTTTTTTGTGTGTACTCTCTCTTTTCACAAAGAATTCCTCTCCTTTAAACATTGGTAATTTTAAATATCCTTTCTTTAGACCCTCTCCCAAATTACACAATCCTCCAATTCTCTTGTTACATAAATTAAAGTGGTCAGGTAGTCATTTCTTAAATATTTATTGGGCTTTTCTTATATTCTAGGCCCAATGCTAAGCCCTGGAAATAATAAAATGAAAATATAAAATAAGGATCCAGAAAAACCTGAACTATGTGCCTGATCTCAAGGTACATTCAAGGGCAGCAGATGACCCAAGGTTGTGAATATCTGGAGACACAGATGAATGAGAGCCTTCTTGGAATCCGGCTGCCATAGTTACCTAAGTTATAAGGCCGTTGAATGATTTGGCCTCTGTATCAGTTTCCTGGGTCTGCCACAACGGATTGTCACAAGCTGGGATGACTTCCAACAATGGAAATTTATTCACTTGGAGTTCTGAAGAAGTCTAGAATCGTGGTATCACCAGTGATGGTTTCATCTGTGGGCTCTGAGGGAAAATCTCTTTATGCCTCTCTCCTAGCTTCTTGTGGCTTCTGGAATCCTTGGCATTCTTGGCTTGTAGATCCATCATTCCATCTCTGAGTCTATTTTCACATCACTTTTTGTTCTGTGTGTCTCTCTGTTTTCTCCTTTCTTGTTCTTTATAAGGATATGTGTCACTGAAGTTAAGGTCCATGCAGTGAATCTATGAAAATCTCATCTTGAAGTTGTTTTGCAAAATTAAATATGCAAAGCCCCTTTTTACAAACAAGATCACATTCACAGGTTCCACGTGGGCATATTTCTTGGGGGGCTGCCACCCAAGCCACCATATCCTCTTACCAAATCATTATTCTTCTTATTTGCTGTGCTTCTGTGAAACTGGCCTTCTCTCTATTCCTCCTCAGGGACAAATTTCTTTTTTTTTCTTCTTTTAAAGTTTACTTATTTTGAGAGGGAGAAAGAGACAGAGAGATATGGAGAGAGAGAATCCCAAGTAGGTTCCACACTGTCAGCACCAAGCCCAACATAGGGCTCAGTCTCATGAACTGTGAGATCCTGACCTAAGGCAAGATCGAGAGTCTGATGCTTAACCGACTGAGCCACCCAAGTGCTCCAGGGGACAAATTTCTTTTGACTTCAGAGCCTTCCCATGTAGCCTTCCCTTCTTTTCATTCGTATCTGTTATGGGGCTAACTTGAATTCACTTTTGCTGTTTAATTTGAAAGGTCACTTTCTCAAGGCAGCTTTGTCTGCTCTCCTTGAATTGTAGCTTCCAAGTTTGGTTAGAACTTCGTTCATGTAACACATGTTCACAACATCATGCACTTATTCTTTGTAGCACTTAATACTATTACACTTTGGTAATTATTGCGTCAAAAATAGCTTTTATGAGCTTGTGCATATTTATGACTTTGATGACCACAGAGAACCTTGATCACTAGTGTCTACCACTGTGCCTGGTAAAAAGAGCACAATAGTTACTTGTTAACTGATGTGAAAATATAGGTGTAATGAGAGGGTGGACATCCTGGCTTGAAGCTTTGAAATTGAGCTTCGTTTTTGTGTATTCCTACATGACTTGTTACATCTGAGTACAGTTTTCTTTCTTCACCTAATATTTGTCACGAATGAATTTGTGCATAAGCAAGTGCAAAATTTGTGTGAGGCTGAAAGAGTTCTCCAATATTTCAATCGTTTGGAACAAATTTGCATTTTTGAAATAAGCATATGGCACAACTAACCATCCAACTTTATCACATGGTTTCTGATACTTGGCTCCAGTGGATGATATTGGAGAGGTACGAGGTCTACGTGGCAGCCAACAAACATGTTAGTTATCAATAACACCGAATATCCAGGTCCTGACAGTAATAGCTTTCAGATGTATTATTTGAAGAAATAAACAACTTAAAATTGAAGGGTAGCGAGTTGTTGTTAGAAATGAAGGAAAGAGTAAAGGCTCATAGGAGAGCTGATAGGGGTGAATGTGGTGGTGGATTATTAGCACAAGCTTTTCATGTGACTCTAAACTTGGAAAAACCAAAGGAAAGGAAAGGAAGTTGAGAATGAATAATTTAAAGGCAGTAGATTGTAAAAATTAAGAGTGCTGATGATATTAGGTATTGCCAAGAAGATAACACATCTGGAGCTCTTCCATACCACCAAATGGAGTATAAACAGGTGTAAGCATTTTGGAAAATAATTTAGCATTAACTCACTCAACCAAGTATGTACATATACCATGGTCTTACAGCTCTTCCCTTAGGTATATTTACTAGAGAAAATTTGGGCCATAGGAACATGTGGCTTTTGTTTAATAGATGGATTTTCCTAGTCTGTAGAAGAATTTGTAAGTGATGAGAATTATAGCTTGATATTTGAAGTTTTTTAAAGTTTATTTATTTATTTCTTTAGAGAGAATGCAAGCAGGGGAGGGGCAGAGAGAGGGAAGGAGGGAGAATCCCAAGCAGGCATCACTCTGTCAGCACAGAGCCCAGTGTGGGGCTTGAACCCACAAACTGGGAGATCATGACTTGAGCCGAAATCAAGAGTTGGGTGCTTAACCTACTGAGCCACCCAGGTGCCCCAGGCAGCTAGAACTTCTAGAGTGATGTTTCATGTTGGGAGATGGAACTCTGTGGTACCTCCAAAGCTCATTCAAAATGGCGACCATTTTGGATCTTAAGATACTCATCTCATGCTCTCTCTACAAAGGTTCAAATATTCACTCTGAAACACTGTGCAGCTTTGGGAAAATACTAGGCTTCATTTTATAGTAGGTTCTTCATCACCCAGACCTCTCAATAGTCAAATTGTCATCAAGATGACACAATTGAAACCTTCATTTGCTGTATTTTGTCTGCATATTCTTCTTTGCTAATTGCTGACTTCACTCTATTATTTGTATCATGATTCTTTAATGTATTTTCGAAACCTTAGAGTTTGTACCATATGATAGTCATATTGAATGGAATTCTAGAATAGTAAAGCTGGAAGGAATCTTGGTCATAATTATGCCTAGCTTTTATTTTCTAGCTTATTGGGAAACTGAGGTCCTTAGAAACCAAATGATTGGTCAAAAATCAGAGCTTTGATTTAAACTTGGTACTATGTTGTTCTAGCCTGTTTATTTTGCTGCATACCACAAGACCATGTTTCTGAGCATCAGTTTCCACAATTTTGTAATTATAGATAAAGAATTGAAAAGTTTTAAAAACTAATCAGACTATGGATAATCCTGGAATATAATCTGAAAAGTCTTTGTGAATCACTCAGTAGACTGACCTTACTTGTATCATTTCTCATTTTTTTCATAAACTGAATACTTCCACAAATGTGCTCAGTTAAGTCTTGCCTACATAAGTAGCTTGCGGTACCAGTTGAACTTCATCTTGAAAACTCTCAGAATTACAAGTGATACTGCATTTTAGTGCTCTGTTTTGTGGTTAGTTGCTAAATATTATGCTTTTGAAGATTTATCCTTCATCACTTCAGTCTTGATGCATTTAATAGTTTGCACTATGTCCCTATCATTCAAATATTAGGAAGGGAACAAATGAATACACTTACACCTTGCCTACACCTTGAACAGTGTATTTTGGAGTATTTATATATTAATGCAAAGCAAGCTTTCTAATCCTTTTTTTTTAACAGCTGTAGAGTATTCCATTATGTGGATGTAGCATTATGTATTTAACCAACACCTTGTTGGTGAACATTACTCTTTTTATAATCCGCTATAAAAAAAGCAGTGCCGCTATGAATACTTGGTACAAACATCATTTTGCAAATATGTATTTATGACAAATTTCTAGAAGTTGAAATCCTGGGTCAAAATATAAAAGTTCTGCTAGACGGTGCTAAAATATCTTACACAAAGGTGGTTCTGTTTGTACCAATTTCTTCTTCTACCAACACGGAACAAATTGCGTATGTGTTGAGCACAAAAGGCCAGTTGGCTAGACAACAAGACAGGAATCCTGGCTTTTGTGCTGTGGAGTTTTTAAGCAACATAATTGAAGGAGTGCCAGGCCTTAATCAGCCACATTCGAAGCCTTGGGTCCAAGCCCTGTGTCACAGTAGCAGTATGTATGAACTGCCAGAGCTTGTCCTCTGTCCCTTTTCTGCTATTTCAGCATTTATTGATTGATATCTGTCTCCTCACATGATCAGGGGGATGGGGTCTGAGACCTGCGGTTGCAGCCTCATTGAACCTGTGGGCTGAGCTGCCCTCTCAGCTATGCCTAGGACTGATTGCCTCAGGAATTTGGCAGGGGCTGGTTTCTGTAGAATTTTGCGGAAGCCAGCCTGTGTGAAATTGGCTGAGGCATGTTAACCCTTATGTCTTGTCCTGTTGCCTCAGGGCCTCACCAGTATTCTGGGTTGACCTGTAGTACTCCCTAAAGCTGAGGCTTTGTCCTCTTTATTTTCACTTCCTTTTCTGATTAACTAAAGTAGGATATCAGTGCTCAAATAGAGCCTCAAAGATTGGCCCTTGGATTGCATCTATCTGAGCCCTGTATAGTGAGTCATTCGGATAACAATTGGAATAATTCAAGAACAAAACTAATTTTAGAGTGGTAGAGGCTTGCTTCTCCAAGATGAGACTTGCCACAATGCTCAGAATCTCCAGGCATTTTTTTTTCTCTTGACATCATTTTGCATCAAGTAGGCTAATAGATTAGTATTTATCATCGTATGTTCAATTGTTACGTGAGCAATTCTATGGGATGAATAGTATGGGTAACTTGTGTACATCTGGTAGGGAATATATATATAGAGAGATAGCTCCTGAAGGAAAAGAAGTCCAATCCAAATGAGTGTGATTCATAGTTTGAGACCTTCCTAACAGCATCAAGTTTTGAAGGTGGCCTACCCTATTTGTGGCTTTTTTTCCCCCTTCAATAAGAGGGACAAAAAGAAGCAATGAGATAAATAATTGAATCTTACAGAGAAAAGCTACCAAAAAAAGTACATATTTAAAGACATTTCTTGGGTCTCCTGGGTGGCTCAGTCCATTGAGCAGCCAACTCTTGATTTTGGCTTAAGTCGCGAGATCACAGTTCATGAAATTGAACCCCATGTCGGACTCTGCACCAACAGCACAGAGCCTGCTTGGGATTCTCCCTCTCCCTCTCTCTCTCTGCCCCTTCCTTCCCTCAAAAAAAAAAAAAAAAAACAAAAAAAAAAAAAAAAAAAAAAAAAAACCAAAACCAAAACAAAACAAGACAAAAACTTAAAAATACATTTCTTCGCTATGTCATCATTTCTCACCTCATGTTTGTAGCTTTCTGCAAGATGCAGAGACTGGAATATTTCTTCACAGGGTAGTTTTGGAAGTGCACAGGAAGTACAGCCATTCCTGTGCCACTAGAGAAAGAAATGTCAGGGGACTGCTGACTGACATAACAACGTCTTCTTTCTCTCCCACATTTCTTACAGGGCAAGTGCTAGGAAGGGAGGCTACCTGGGTTTCCAGTGATTCTAAAACAAGCAAAAGATGGAGGTACCAGCATTAACTGTTGGGATATCTCAGGACGGCCTGCCCTCATGGGATTCCAAGGGAACATTTGCAGGCACAGGGAAGAGATCCACTCTGTCCCCCACAGAATCGTTTAATTAGGGCACACGGAGGAATTGCCAACATTGCTCTCAAAGACCATCCACTGTCAATCACACAAGAACTGCAGCAGGGGTGACAGGGCAGAGTAAGCCAGGAGATGACGTGATACTCATTTGCACGTGGCTGAGGGGTGATCTTGATAATGCCTTTTATATACAGATATCAGAGCTTTAACTATGTATTGCTTATCACAGACCACAGAAAATAGAGTCACACAAATTTTTAAACCAGTAAACTACACTTGTTATAAGCAGCGTGATTTAAAAAGTTACTCTGCACAGATAACACAATTTCAAAGTTAAATAATTCCTTTTTTTTTTTCTTCTGGATTTAACTTTGGAGTCTTAACTTGGATGACTGAAAGCTATTTCCATTTAACTGAAGGGTGAAATTACACTGCTTTGAGTTCATAACAGAGCGATGGGTTCAAAAAATTCTTAATGTATTTAGATAAGCAAAAAACCTAGGAGATCAAACATTTATTTATTATTCAGTCTGTATGTGGGTTTTCAGTTCATATATTTATGGCTTTTAGGTTACAGAATCCTGAGTTGCTGTTCCAAGATAGAAATAAAAATGTACTGAGATCTGTGAACGTCAGATCTTTTGATGTGTAAACAAACATTTGACTGGTAGTAGCTATGAGGGCTTACGGCAAGAAATCAGTCTAGATAGAACCAGATTGATTCTAACTTTGATTGCTGTGAGTATTTCGTAATATTATCTGTGTGGAATTTCATACTTTTGATAATAGAATTTATATCTATCTACATCATAAAACTGACTACTTTCTCTCTGGGAGAGAATATTCTGTGGACTATTTGCTTAATTGATATAGAGGGTGGATTTACATTTTCGTGGAAGTATCTCTGGCTATTTTGGGACAAGTTATAGAATACTTAAGTTTCACGATCACATAAGTTTCTTTTTTCCAACCCCAGTTAATAAACAGTATCTCACCCTAACATGAGGATTTAATGTTTTTAAAAAATTTTTAAATGTGGAATTTGTTTTAATTTTCACAACTTTGTGGGCTCAGCTTTATTCTGTACCTTTTATATCTGAGGAAAATGAAGTTCAAATTACTTATGAGACTGGTAGGACATCTGAAAATGGATTCACAAGGGTTCTTACTCCTGGCATTCAGTCTCTCAGACACACTGTTTGTGCCTCATATCTAAGGACTTTTGGCGAGTTTTCTGTCCCTGAATTGGTTCTTTGGTTTCTCCATGTGTGGAGGACTTTGCTTTCACATCCTAGTTGCTTCTGGTTGGACAAGACTAGAAAATACCTACTTAGAGTGTCCTGGGAGACTCTCTGGTGCTTCCTGAGAGGTGAGAGTCATTATCAGGTATAATTAACTTCAACATCTTTTTGAGGAGGTGGTTAAAATTGTGTTGGAAGGAAATGATTTCAGTTGATAACTTGGAGAAGGTTTTTCATTTCAGATGGAGAAACAGCTGCCAGTGTTGAATTTTAGTTTTAAAGTACGCATCCGGACGAAACGGTGATTTAAATGTTAACTCGAATGAGCTTTGTTGTGAGATAGTACATGTAAAATACTCTAAAGCAATCGCCATACTTTGGAGCCAGGGGTATAGCATTTGTCTCTAAATAATTAGATTTGTATCACAAACCTCTTGAATAAGACAACCTTGCTTAGGAAAGCTGATCATATAGTCTCAGTAAGTCCTGAGTTCTGGCCACTGTTGTTTGTCTCTGAAGACTTGTACTTCTTAGAGCCCTTCTTCCCAAATGGGAAGTAGGAGACCAGCCCGCTGGAAATACACAGTCATCAGGACTTTGATATCTCGATCTTGATCTGCTCTGCTGAATCCTGGAAACTAAAAGTGGTGTGTGTGTTTATGTGTGTGTGTGTGTGTGTGTGTGTGTGTGTGTGTGTGTATAGTTCTAACCATTCAAATTCCCATTTAAAGATGTGAGGCTATTTGAAGTGTGTATGCATTAAAATATTCATTTTTGAGTGTGTGAATCACATTATGGGGCAGAAAAGCCTCAGATTTAATGAATAAGATTCATGTCATTGTCTTTAGAGAGTAAAACCTCATTTGACCCTGGGCAGAGGCCCATGCTGACCAGGCACCATGACTGGCACCAAAGAGGGATTTCAGTCCTGACTCATAAATGTGAGCCAGTCGTCCGGCCACTACAGGCTCACTGGCAATGGCACATTTTGTATGGGCTTCAGCCCCTTTGACATAGGACAGCATCCTCCTATATAATTTTTTAGAATAGAACAACCTGAGCTCTGTTCTCCCATGTGAAAATTAGAATCAAGTAAGTTTTTTTAAAACTCCGTTCGATAACCTGTAGGAACACATAAAGAAGAAAAGCGTGAAAAGTGAGTTAGATCTAGTCATCTGCAAAGATGATTATGATATTATAAATAAAAATCATGGATCGCTTGTTGCAAAAATAAGATTTCTGTTCTCATGTCTTATGTGAGATACAAGCAAACCAACCCTAACTCAGCTAAATATTTTGTTCAGAAATGAACTCACACATTTTTGTGGCCTTGTGTGGGAAGGTCTGATTCACAACAAGCTAACTTTTTCATAAAAGGTTCATAACTAAAGCAGCGTGACTAAATCTTGGAAGTATGTTGAAGTCTCAGCTGTGGTGGTGAAACTCAGTGGGGTTGGGTGTAGAAGAGAGGGAACCATTTATCTCTGAAATTATGTATCTATACCAAGAGCAATGAAGAAATATTGTAGAAGTTCCTATGACTGTTCATTTCCTTGAGGGTGGCGATCTGAACTGACCTAAACTGTGTTTAGGTCCAATGCATGAAAACATTTTGTGCTTGCTAACTCTCACTGCTCTGTTGGGTTTTTCAGTAGCAGACTCCATCACCCACAGGTGACTGGAAAACTCTGCTTATGTGGGATGACAGAGGAAGGAGTGAAATGGAATCTTGACACGGTGGTGAGGAACGAGCCTGCTATGCTTGGGCATTTCCTTTCCCTCAAGATAAAAATCAGCATATATAATGGAGTAAGGAAACCCTAGGTAGAAAATAATTCTTTCTTTCCCAACTTCTCAGCTACAGCTAAAAATTGTTCTTGATTTGATTCTCAAAAGTTTGGTTCGTGAAACATTTTATGCAAACGGACAACTTAATTTTCCATCATCTGGCAGGATCCACAGTTTTGTGTTTGCTTTTTTATTTGATGTATATATGTGTGTACGTATTTATTATTGAAGTGTAGTTGACATATGATGTTCTATCAGTTTCAGATATACAACTTAGTGATTTGATAATTCTACATTACTCAGTGCTCGCCATGATGAGGGTAGTCACCGTCTATTATCATGTAATATAAAGAATTGGTCTTTCTGTAAACTGTCCAGGGAAGAGTGTGTGTTTATTTCTTGGGTTTAGCACATGTAGAAGTATTTAAAGAACCCTCTGCTCTTCCCCTGCTCTCTCTCTCTCTCTTTCTCTCAAAAAACAATGTTAAAAAATCTATTAAAAAAAAGAGCCTTGACAATTATTAATTAAAAAACATGTAGGAGTGCCTCAGTGGCTCTTTCGGTTGGGTGTCCAACTCTTGGTGTTGGCTCATGTCATGATCTCATGGTCATGGGATCAAGCCCCACACTGGGCTCTGCACTGAGCATGGAGCCTTCTTTGGATTCTCTCTCTCTTCCTGTCTCTTCTCCTCCCCGACTTGCATGCGTGCACACGCTCTCTCTCTCTTTTAAAATATTTATTTTATAAATATTGTAAAAATGTCAATACTACCCAAAGCTATCTACACATTCAGTGCAATCCCAATCAAAATCGCACCAGCATTCTTCTCGAAATTAGAACAAGCAATCCTAAAATTTGTATGGAACCACAAAAGGCCCTGAATAGCGAAAGTAATTTTGAAGAAGAAGACCAAAGCAGGAGGCATCACAATCCCAGACTTTAGCCTCTATCACAAAGCTGTAATCATCAAGACAGCATGGTATTGGCACAAAAACAGACACATAGACCAATGGAATAGAATAGAAACCCCAGAACTAGACCCAAAAATGTATGGCCAACTCATCTTTGACAAAGCAGGAAAGAATATCCAGTGGAAAAAAGACAGTCTCTTTAACAAATGGTGCTGGGAGAACTGGACAGCAACGTGCAGAAGGATGAAACTAGACCACTTTCTTACACCATTCACAGAAACAAACTCAACATGGATAAAGGACCTGAATGTGAGACAGGAAACCATCAAAACCCTAGAGGAGGAAGCGGGAAAAAACCTCTCTGACCTCATCCGCAGCAATTTCTTACTTGACACATCCCCAAAGGCAAGGGAATTAAAAGCAAAAATGAACTATTGGGACCTCATGAAGATAAAAAGCTTCTGCACAGCAAAGGAAACAATCAACAAAACTGAAAGGCAACCAACGGAATGGGAAAAGATATTTGCAAATGACATATCGGGCAAAGGGCTAGTATCCAAAATCTATAAAGAGCTCACCAAACTCCACACCCGAAAAACAAATAACCCAGTGAAGAAATGGGCAGAAAACATGAATAGACACTTCTCTAAAGAAGACATCCGGATGGCCAACAGGCACATGAAAAGATGCTCAACGTCACTCCTCATCAGGGAAATACAAATCAAAACCACACTCAGATATCACCTCACGCCAGTCAGAGTGGCCAAAATGAACAAATCAGGAGACTACAGATGCTGGAGAGGATGTGGAGAAACAGGAACCCTCTTGCACTGTTGGTGGGAATGCAAACTGGTGCAGCCACTCTGGAAAACAGTGTGGAGGTTCCTCAAAAAATTAAAAATAGACCTACCCTATGACCCAGCAATAGCACTGCTAGGAATTTACCCAAGGGATACAGGAGTACTGATGCATAGGGCCACTTGTACCCCAATGTTGATAGCAGCACTTTCAACAATAGCCAAATTATGGAAAGAGCCTAAATGTCCATCAACTGATGAGTGGATAAAGAAATTGTGGTTTATATACACAATGGAGTACTACGTGGCAATGAGAAAGAGTGAAATATGGCCCTTTGTAGCAACATGGATGGAACTGGAGAGTGTGATGCTAAGTGAAATAAGCCATACAGAGAAAGACAGATACCATATGGTTTCACTCTTATGTGGATCCTGAGAAACTTAACAGAAACCCATGGGGGAGGGGAAGAAAAAAAAAAAAAAAGAGGTTAGAGTGGAAGAGAGCCAAAGCATAAAAGACTCTTAAAAACTGAGAACAAACTGAGGGTTGATGGGGGGTGGGAGGGAGGGGAGGGTGGGTGATGGGTATTGAGGAGGGCACCTTTTGGGATGAGCACTGGGTGTTGTATGGAAACCAATTTGACAATAAACTTCATATATTGAAAAATAAAATAAAATAAAATAAAATAAAATAAGTAAAAAAATAAAATATTTATTTTAAAAAATGTATTCATTCATTCAATCAGTATTTAAGTGTCTTTTATGTGATCGGCACTGAGGCTGAATGTAGTAAGTCAAGTTTCTACCTCCACAGAGATAGTAGAGAGGCAGACATTAAACACACACACACACACACACCATACAATGGCATATTGACAGATGCTAGAATGGAGAAGTACTTAATGTGAGGTGAGTCTGCAGTAGACTATTTAACCTAGTTCTGGAAGTCAGGGGAGGCTCATCTGTGGAAGTAGTCTTCAAGTTGCATGCTGAGGACAAGGTGGAATCATCCTGCAGCCAGGAGAGGAAAGCAGAGATACCAACTGTGGAAAGACAAGTTGGGGGAGGGCACTTGGGAGGACTGCAGGATAGAATAGGCTGTGGTTGTATTGAATTTATTCAGCATTTTAAAACCGTCTGGTTTGAGAGGAGTATACAGCAACTTCTGTGGATATCCTCAACATTGAAGAAAAAGTAGAAACTATTGAGTTTTCAACCTGTCTTTTATCCCAGTGATATCATTTTATATTTCTTTATTTCAAGATTTTAAGTTCCTGGAATACCAGCTATACAGTATATATATATATATATCGTCAGCTTATGTTTACTACTCAGAAAAAGCAGCGCATCCAGGATAAATTATGTCCTCAAAAAGGCCTGAGTTAAATAAGTACACGTTAGTTTCAATTTATACATATGTTTCCATAGTTTTAGGTATTCGTATCTTGTTATATACCATTTGAAAAGCAGAGTTATCAAGAGAAAGTTATAGTGATCTTTTAATGCATTTAAGTTTGGAATGTATAATCACTGGAAAAGAAATTATTTGAAATTTTTAATACATGTCAGTCGTTACTGATTCATAGTGCTGCTAATAAGGAATGAGCATGCCTATCACCAAAATATTTCAAATCTACCAAGCCTCAACATCTTTCAACAGTATTGTGTTAACTGCAAGATTCCAAAAAAGAATGAATGTACAAACAGATTGTGAATTCCTAGATGATGCATCTGTTGTTATAATGAGCCATGGCTTGGCTAACTTATTCTTGTATTAGATTATTTTTAAGAAGAGAGAGATGGAATTCTGTGCGATGTGGTAACTGTATTAAAGTCTTTCAAACTTTTCTCTGCCCATGTCTTGGTTTAAGTCTGGAGTCTGTGCATTGTTTCAGTGAGTTTGGTTTGAGAAAGAACACATTTGGCCTCAAGAGACTATTTAAGTCTTGCTGCTTTATAGTAGCCAAGCATTCATCTTTCTGATTAGATTTGACATCAGTGAGCCACTATTCCATGTATACTTCAAAATACAAAAGAAGACTTGTACAAGGAAATATTTCTACTTTTTAAAAGGGTACTGAGAAGTTTTGAAATAAGTATGAACTTCTATCTATGCATAAGGCACTGAGTGTGAGGATTTTTTTAAACCACTCTTTTAAAAAAAAATTTTTAAATTTATTTTAGGAAGGAGAGACTATAAGTGGAGGAGGGGCAGAGAGAGAGAGAGAGAGAGAGAGAGAGAGAGAGAGAGAGAATTCCTAGCAGGCTCTGTGCTGCCAGTGCAGAACCTGACATGGGGCGCAAACTTATGACACCATGAGATCATGACCTGAGCCGAAACCAAGAGTCAGACGCTTAACCGACTGAGCCACCCAGGTGCCCCCGTTAACAGGATTTTTATTTATTTATTTATTTTTAAATTTTTTTTCAACGTTTTTATTTATTTTTGGGACAGAGAGAGACAGAGCATGAACGGGGGAGGGGCAGAGAGAGAGGGAGACACAGAATCAGAAACAGGCTCCAGGCTCCGAGCCATCAGCCCAGAGCCTGACGCGGGACTCGAACTCACGGACTGCGAGATCGTGACCTGGCTGAAGTCGGACGCTTAACCGACTGTGCCACCCAGGCGCCCCGTAACAGGATTTTTAAATATATCCTTCTGTAATCTTTACTTGGGGCAGATGCATTGTTCATAAAACTCTATCGTATGAAGTCTGGCGTAGCATGGTTATGATGGTGATGACTAAGCATTTATTATTACTATATGTTTACTGTATGTTAAACAATGTTAGTGATGCTTCATGATCCTCAACTGCCTCATTATGTGTTCCGTTTCAGAGATAAGTCAGGAGGCACAGGGCATTAAAGTGATTGTACAAGGTTGCATAGTACATCTGGAACGTTGGCTCCAGAGTCAATACCTTTAACTGTCCATTTATAAATAAATGCATAACCACATTTCTCCAACTTTTCCACTTAAACAATAATGTTGGTCACTTCACTAGTTTAACCCTTCATTGGCAGCTCATTTGGCCCGGGACACAGTTATGCTTATTAAAAAGAAATAAAAACATTTCATAATTAAGTCACACACCAGTATCATGTCTTATCAAATATAGCAGAATGATGGACAGCCTATAAGTGCAGATTTCTGGGCCCATCCTGAACAACAGAACTGTGTGGCAGAGGGACAGGCCCTAGCATTTATCTAGCAGCATTTCAACACCCTTTTCTGGTTTTCTCCTTCATAAACACAGAGCCATGCCACCCACATGCAAGGTGTAGTGACCTTGAATTTCAGCGACCATGCAGTGAAGACCTCAAGCATTTGTATTGAGATTTCCAAAGCTCAGAATGCCTTTTTCTTTGTCTACATGTCTTCTTTAAAACCCAGTTCAGATGTGGGTCCCCTGAAAAAGCATTCTCTGACCTCTCCAGGCAGAGTGCACCTCTCTCTCTCTCTGTCTCTATTTTTTAACCTATCTGTGTTCTGTGTGCATGCATTATTAAACCTTCACTGTTATTTATTGACTTTTCTATCTCCCTTCCCAGAGAGACAATCTTGAAGGAAATTTGTCAGAGATAGATTTCTCTTGTAGTTCTTCCTATGTCATCTTTCTCAGTCTCTAGTTTTGCCATCATCTGTACATGTTCTTTGTTGGTCCAAACTGGTTTCTGTTGGTTCTGATTTGTCCCCAACAGACCGTACTGGACACTGCTTCTATCAGGTCTATATACTTGTTGGCAGAATTTTTAATTCTTGGCTTTGTTTAATGTTCAGATTTAAACTAAATAATAACAGCAAATTTGTAAATTCCTTAAAATTCTAAGATCCTCCCATGTCTTAAGTCAGTGCTTCTTAAACTGTCGGATGCCACGTGTGAAAATTGTATTAAAAATGCATATTCTGGGACAGGGCCCAAGTCCTGCATTTCTCACAGGCTGTAGGTAGGGCCTATGCTGCTGGTCTGTTGGCCCTCTGAATACTAAGGTAGCAAATCACAGATATGGTGATAATGGGGTAAATATTAAAGTGTACCCCATTTGTCCAGATCAGGAGAGTAAAGCAAAGAGAGGTTAAATACATAGACAAAGTAGAAAGTGTATAAGTGTCATCATGAGGATTGGACACAGGTCTAGAGTAGGCTCTAACCACCCCTTACATAGCCTTTAGAGAATGTAGATTTGTCTCCCACATATATACAACTTGGGATCTTCCTGCTCCTAGATGCTATGGCATTTATCCATATGAATTTAGAAGGTAGGGGAGTGATAGCACTTTCCTCTTTGCAAAATGGCCTAGTACAGTTTCCTGGGAATGCTGTTCCTCTCCTTAGAAGGGATGGTGAGGGGCAGGAGGAAGGAGAGGTGTAGATCAGTGGTTTCCATATGGTCACAGCTCAGATGGTTCTTTCATCACATTTCACATGAAGGAAATTAAAATCCAAATAGACTTTGTTTCTGTTTTTTTCTGTAAGGGTTGCTGATTACAGGATCTACTTACTCATGCGTGAGAATATTGATCATTTGGGTCCACTGAGTTCAGAAATTTCTGTGCAAGAATATCTAAAAGTGTCCAATTAAAAAAATATTTCTAGACACATAATTAAATGAACTGTAGCCAAGATCACTAAACTGAGTGTATGTATATACATGAATGATTTCTGAAAGTAAATATACCAAAATACAATTGGTATTTATATAGAACACTTGGTATTGATGTATGGTTTTATCATTTATTCTAATCCTGCCTGAGCAGAGGACTGGGGCACTTAAAAAAAAAAATAGTGATTTCCCCCTGTCCCCAATGCTACTGAACAAAATTGCCGGGCATGGAACCCAAGAATCTCTAGATTTAAAATGCTGCCTAGGTGATTCTTATAATCATTTCAGTTTGACCAACAGTCTTAAACCATTCTGGCTTTTGGCAGAAAGAGAACAACTATTTCAGTATCTTTCAGTGCATTAATCAAAGGAGTGTCTCTCAGGTTATTTCTTGGACCGTATCATGTGTTGCTGTTGGCTGCAGCTGCTTAGGGCTTTGCCATTTAACTATTTCATGCCTGTTAGGTTTGGGCACATTTGTGCATGACTGTGATGGAAGCGCTTCACACTTCTGAAGCTTATTTGCAGAAATACTGTCTGTTGGAAATCAAACGATGCTGCAGTGGGAAAACAAATCACTCCAACACAATGGATCAGATCTTTGAGACACTGCTACAAGTGTTAAATAAGTTGTTGAAGACATGCCAAGTAGCGAATGAGAAAACAGTTGCTGGTTTGAGAAATATTTTGGAAGTGTCTGGTAATTCAAATTTAGCAGGGAAGGTAATTTTACTTATTGAACAAAAGTGATTTATAAATAATCCTGGAAAATTAAGCAGCTGGACTAGCACAGGACTTGCATATGTTATGATTTTTAAATGATTCCAAAGCTGACTTAAAATAAATCTGAGCAATTTGAAATAATTTTATTTACCAGTGAAACCTCACTCCCTCACTTGCTTACAAGAACTTCATGTGTTTGCTTAGTTTCTGCATAAAGTGGATTATGATTCTACTGAAATACTCTTTATTTTCTCTGTAAAAAAGGACCACGTCTGACATTTAGGCATCTGAAGTCTCTTACACAACTTACTAATTTATTTTATTTTTTAAGTGTTTATTTATTTTGAGAAAGAGAGCATGAGCAGAGGAGGGGGGAGAGAGAAAGAGAATCCCAAGCAGGCTGCATGTTCATTGCAGAGCCTGACACGGGGCTTAATCTCATGACTGTGAGATCACGACCTGAACCGTTAGCAAGAGTCAGAAGCTCAACCGACTGCACCACCCAGGAGTCCCTCAACTTTCTTCAGATAAACAAAGACTAGGTAATTGTGAAAGTGACAAAAAGCAAGTTCCTAGAAAGTGATTGTCTTGCTTTCCAACACCACAGCCATGGGGATAGTTACTTGATTTAAGATCATGAGCCCTCTGAATTTCCAGAACTTGTTCAAAGGAAAAGTGTAGAAAATCCGTCTTGAGCCATGAGACAGCAACACTGGAGGAGTGTGTTTGGTGTAGTGAAGCTGAAGTAGGAGTTTAAAAAGAACCATCACAAAAGTAGAATTAGAATTGAGAAGATAATTTGGGGGGGCTTCTGGAAACTGCAAAAGGAAGTAACAAATTGATTCCTTATTCTCTGGTCACTCAAGAAGGGGAAATAGATAATTTAAAAAAATTCATAATTTTAACTTTTTGGCTACAATAATATTTTTCTGATAATAAAGACAACATTTTGGCTAGTGCTTCAAGAACTTCAAGTTGCAAACCTTAAGAGTGTGTGAAAGGGGTCTGTATAAAATTGAAGGCAAAGTGAAGAGTCCTTGGAGAGCAATTATCATGCTTCTTTGTCCTATATTCTCCCTAGGCCTCTAGAGTTTTCAGTGTTTGTTGCAAAATAAATATGTCTTAAAGGAATAAACAATGTGAGTAGAAGTATGTTCTTTTGTGCATCATCTCCCCTGAGTTCTGAGTTGTTTTGAAGTGATCTAACATTTTTATTTAACATGAAATGTATTTTAGTACTTATAGTACATACATATATATGTATGTATAATATTTATATTTGAAGTTATATATATATATATATATATATATATATATATATATAGTATTTATATTTGAAGTTGATGCTTCTTTTCCAGAATATGAAACATGGTACATAGGGAGGAAGAATAAACTCGCAGCGTCTAAGTCACTTCCTGTTGAAACTTCCTCCTTTCCTGTGAGGCTCACAAGATCACATGGCTAAAATCTTTTATTGCTCTTCCATTTTACCTTAATTGCTGCACTGAAATGGTTTGTGAATTCTTTTGGGAACTTCTTAGACTCGTACATACCTTTGTTTAAACAAGCGTAATATAAAGGACTTCAATAATGTTTAGGTGTCCAGGGACACGGTGCTGGAGGAGGAGTCAATATATCTGTGTACAAAAGTAGTATGGGTTGCTAAGTATTTAGTTTTCCTAATGAATTGTCTGGAAGCTGTTTTGATGATAGAAACCAGCAGATGGGGTCTTTTGTCAACAGGGGAAAAACAAAAGATACCTCTTTAACCTTTAGTCGGTGTTAGGTATTTAGTCTTGGTGCTATGTATTTAGACATCGATATTATTTGTTGGCATGGAGAGCTTTTGAATTAGTACATTATGTATATTTTTGTATTGTAATTGGAATCAGGAAAAGGTAAATTGATGAAAGCTTTGGGTTACCACCCTATTGATAATGTACAAAACCCCCATATTGATCATTAGTACTGCTTTTAAAAAGGCACATTGTTTCACCCAGGATATGGCTAAAGTGGCTACATGGCTGTAAGACATATTTTACTCTCCATCTTCTGTTTTCCATTTGTTGGAAGAAAAATTAATCAGTACGGCAACTTGGGACATAGTATCTACCAATTTCTAGAAGTAAAACATTAAAAAATATATTAAAATCATATAAAATGTAGATTGAATATATATAAAGTCATGTAGCAAAGAAAATGATTATATTAAGTATGTTAGTCTATCTTTATGCAAGAATTTATGTTTTAAGTTAATATTTATTATAAATTTTTTCAGAGCTCATTACTATGGTCTGAGGAGAATAAAGAAATGAGATACCTATTTCTTTAAAAAAAATTTTTTTTAACGTTTATTCATCTTTGAGAGACAGAGAGAGACAGAGCATGAGCGGGGAAGGGGAAGAGAGAGGGAGACACAGAATCTGAAGCAGGCTTCAGGCTCTGAGCTGTTAGCACAGAGCCTGACGTGGGGCTCGAACTCACGGGATGCGGGATCATGACCTGAGCCGAAGTTGGAGGCTCATCCAGCTGAGCCACCCGGGCGCCCCAGATACCTATTTCTTAATACAATTGGAAGAGACTTCAACAATGAACCCAAGTTATTTTTTTGTTTTTGTTTTTATTTTTATTTATTTATTTTTTTAAGCATTACTGTATTTTTTTAAGCATAAGGACATTGAAGAGCTGATCATTACCAACCTAGAATTTGTTCCCTTTCTTTGAAGTTAACGTTCCAGAGTAGATAGGAAGGCTTTGGTAGGTCTCCCTTGTCATGAAGTTAAGAAGAAACTTTTCAGTTAAAAAAAAAGAAAAAAAGCAGAGCAGGTATTGCTTTAAAGTATAAGTGAGCACTTAATATCAACTGAGAAATGTATGTTATGATTTATCAGAATGTGTCTGCTACCATTGTATGTTTTAATCTCTGGTCGTTAATTTTTGATTTTTAAAAATTATTTGCCACACCTACAATATTGGCTGTGGTTTGTGCCTATAAATTACATGCCCAATAAATTTAATGGTGAAATCTG
This sequence comes from Puma concolor, assembly GCF_028749965.1. NCBI lineage: Eukaryota > Metazoa > Chordata > Mammalia > Carnivora > Felidae > Puma > Puma concolor. Next base: position 142,522,990 of record NC_141667.1, on the reverse strand, counting down.
ATTACTCCTATGAATCAAGTTTTGTTCAGAGATGGCTTTTGTTTTAGGAAGCTGTACTTGACCACATGTAGCACTGTGTGCAAAATAAATGGACTGATTCTGCTGCAGTGTAGACATAGTGAGATTTCTGGATAAATTGGTAAGCACTGGTTCCAGAAGTATTATTCCCATTTGATTAGAAAACTTCAGGTGTCCTGTTTGAGTATTGTTCTCTGTATTATAGCTCTGTCGGTTGACAATAGACAGGAAGGACCTAGGCACAAGCCATGATTATGGATTAAAAAAAAAAAATGTATGGTGTTGACTACTTGGCTCCGTCGATGAAGCATCTGACTCTTGATCTCGGCTCAGTTCTTGTTGTCAGGGTTGTGAGTTTAAGCCCCATGTTGGGCTCTGGGCTGGACATGGAGCCTAATTAAAAATTAAAAAAAAAAATGTATGAGCTAGGTGGGTGATGGGCATTAAGGAAGGCACTTGTTGGGATGAACATTGGGTGTTTTGGGTAAGTGATGAGTCTACTCCTGAAACCAATACTACATGGAATGTTAACTAAGTTGAATTTAAATAAATAAATAAATATATAAATAAAATGTATGTGACAAAGAAAGCATAATGAAGCAGAGTGTTTATTGTCTGTGTTTACTTTGCTACCACTCATACCCACCCTTGTAGGGAAATGTATAATGTTTATAACATATGTTTTTTGCCCTTGTCGTGTCATTTGCTGCTTCTAATCTCCATATTGCCCACTGGGTGTTATGTTCTTTTAAAACAGGAATTGAAAACCCAAGCTAAAAGGAATAACCAACATGGCAGCATGCCAAGTGCTGAATGCTGCATTAGGCTGGTGCAAACGAAGACATTTTAATAAGTAAAAGATAGCAGCAAGACTGCCAGTACTCCTTTGCCAGAAAAGCCAGAGGGTAGGTGAAGAGTATAGGAAGGAGGTTTAAAAGTATTCGATAGAAATTAAATTGGGAAACACATGAGACAATTCTAAGTGGTCTCCTGGGGATATGAAGAAATTAAAGCAATTAAACAATCTGGTAACACAGAGTACAAACCAAATAGGATCTCTCGCGTTCTCTTTTCTATAACTTCACATTAGATGGTAGTTTATGTCTTCCAAGGTTATACTCATGCACTGTTGAGGCAGTCTCTTACTGGCAGTGCTCTGGTTAATGATCTGCCTCCATATGCTCTGTCCATCGCTCCCTTTATTTAATACCTCCCTTTATAACTCACTCCCTCATCCATTCTGTACACTAATTCCAGATTAATTTTGTCTTTCCAAATGTGGTGCATTCTACTGGTTGTCTATTCAATAGCCAGTGCTCCCCACCCCCTGTTTTTTTTTTTTTTTTTTTTTAACTAATAGACCCATGGTTGAGCAACAGTAAAATGCCCAATGTCTAAATCATGACAGGTCAGGTCTAATATTGGTGGCCTGTTCTCCTTTGCCAACGTTCAGTCTAGGGTGGGTGTGTAGCCACGTTTTGCCCAAAGAGATGTAGTCACACTTGGGCTGGGAACTTTGGGACTGTATTTTCTTCCTTGAGAAGGAGAATGCTGCATAAAGGGGAGTTGATTATTATGATGCATAAGGATAGGAAGCCGTGAGACAAATGTCACCATATCAAGGTTCAGAGAGTAGAAGGATGTTAACAGCTTAAGGTTTGGAAATGCCGCCATCTGGACTGTCATGTAAGAATAGTTAAGAGTGTGACGCTTAATCCACTGAGCCACCCAGGCACTCCCAGATATTTATATCTCTGTTGTTCTTTGTCTCTTCCTGTATATTGAAGTTGCCATGTTGGTCACTTTCCTTCAGTTTGAATAACATGAATTTGCTTCATGTTTTTTTTTTTTTAATCTAAAAATTTTTTTCTTATCACATTCATATTTGAAGCATATTTTCACTTGATATAAATTTCTGAGTTGACAAGTTTTTTTTTTTTTTTTTTTTTTTTAACTATTAAGATTATGTTCTTTTTGGTCTGCACTGCCTGATTAGAAATCAGTCATCACTTGGGGGCACCTGGTTGGCTCAGTTGGTTAAGCATCTGACTCTTGATTTTGTCTCATGGTTCGTGAGTTCGAGTCCCAAGTTGGGCTCTGTGCTGAGGGTGCAGAGACTGCTTTGGATTTTCTCTCTCCCTCTCCCTCTCCCTCTGCCCCTCCTCTCTTCTCTCTCTCTCTTCCTCTCAAAAATAAATAAGTAAACATTAAAACAAGTCAATTGTCATTTGTTTCATTGCTCTCGCATGTGTTGTTTTTCTTGCTGCTCTCAAGATTTTACCTTGATTTATCATTTTCAGCTGTTAGAAGGTAACGTATCCAAATGTGTTTTATTTCTATACATTCTTTCTGAGATTTGCTGGCCTTCCTGGATCTTGATATTTATTTATTTATTTTTTTACCAAATTATGGTGAGTTTGAGTCCTCATTTCTTCAAGCATTTTTTTCTTTTCCCCTGTCCTTCTATCTGGGACCATTTATATATATATATATATATATATAATGTTTTATACTTATATTTCTATTTTACCATTTATGTTTATGTTTTACCACTTAATTTTGACTCATGCATCTTTGAGTCTCTATTTTTTTCTTTTTCTTCTGTTGTTTCCAAGCTGTTGTTAACCCATTCACTCACCCCCTTTTGCTTTTCAGGGTGCCTGGGTGGCTCAGTTGGTTAAGCATCTGATTTCGGTTCAGGTCATATCTCACGGTCCATGAATTCGAGCCCCGTGTCGGGCTCTGTGCTGACAGCTCAGAGCCTGGAGCCTGCTTCCGATTCTGTGTCTCCCTCTCTCTGCCCCTCCCCTGTTCACACTCTGTCTGTCTCTCTCTCTCTCTCAAAAATAAATAAACATTTAAAAAATTAAAATATTTTACTTTTCAGGTTCATCTGTTTATTTATTATGAACACACATTCATTTACGTCTCTGGACATATGTAAATACATACGCACCTCATCTACTGATTCCAACATCTAGGCTTTCTTGTGGTCAGTTTCTGTTGCCTTTCTCTGGGAAGTGCTTAGTTTCATTCTTGCAAGCATCCCCTTACTGGTAACCATGCTTATAAAAAGCTTTGTTAGAGTGAGTCTGTATTACCTATTATTCTAGGATCAGTAAGTGACTTCCTGGGAGTCAGGCAAAGTACCAAGTGTTCAGCAGAGACTTTCCGTTCTTGCTGGACCTCTGTGTCTCCTAGACAGCACAGGTGCTACAATGTCCAGCTAGCTTACGGCTAGCATCTGTTCTCTTCCAGACCTTCCAGAGTCTCACTCACAATACACACAGCATAGTATTTGACCAGCAAAGTAAGAGGAACTCCATGTAGATTCTGGGAGTTGTCTTTTATTCAGCTCCCTTTTGTTTTTTATCCTAATCCACAACCTCCAGTCAGTTTAATGATTTATATCGCCAATCTGTATTTCCTCAGTTTAGAAAGACTATCATGCTCTGTTTGTCCCTGGCTTTCCTGTGTTCTAGAAAGTGCCTGTACACACTAAGCCACGGATGTTGTGGGTCTTACTCCATGTATTCCCAGACTCTCAAAACCTGCAATCTTTTGTCCCTTTTGTCCACTTTTGGCAAACAATTGCCTCATTAAGCTTTCTGTTTTATTTTTGAAGAGCTAGGCTAGTACTGGTCATACTATCATGGCTAGGACCAGTGTCAAATTATATTGTCACGATTCTACATAGGCTACAAAGCTTTGGGGAAACCCTAAATAATTTTATTTCTTAAAATCTAGGCTCCTTCCTTTAATTATCTTTCTCTATGTGTTTAACATAGAGATATAAAATAATAATTTATTAATGCGAACATGACCTAATAGCATCTTATATGCTATTTGAGTATGACATAAAGTTTTTCCAAGTTAAACATGAATGACCCACATTTGGGTTCTGGAATCACTCTCTATGTGTAATTTAGGGGAATAGATTATGTTAATACCATAACTATACTACTGTTCTTAGAAAGACAAATATGTCTGGGCTTGTTGAGTGCATCTTTAGGGCATAATAAACAGAGAGCCTGGGTGACTCAGGTGATTAAGTGTCTGATTCTTGATTTTGGCTCAGGTCATGATTTCATGGTTTCATGGGATCAAGCCCATGTCGGGCTCCATGCTGAGTGTGAAGCATGGTTGGGATTCTCTCTCTCTCTCTCTCTCTCTCTCTCTCTACTCTTCTCTCCTCTCTCAAAAGAAATAACATTAAAAACAAAACAAAACAAACAGGTAATAAACTAGATCAGACAAAAATGTGTTTGAATATATATGTAAACGTGTGCATGTGTACTTGGACATACGTAGTTCTAACTGTATAAGCACTAATAAAGATTTCTTTCTGCTTACCAAATTTAAATATGCCCATGTCCTTGCCTGCCCACTAGTAAAATATCTCTCCTTCTTGCATCATATCTTCCCTGCTTCACCTCAGGTGCATGGTCATTTATTTGAAATTCCGAGGTCCAAATTGTGTAGTAGTATGCACACCTTATACTTCTTTACATATTAATGCATAACTAATAACAGTTGATTTTTAGAACAGAGGATATTACTTAAACATGTCTGCTCTTCTCCTTTATCTCTACCCATTCTATATCATCCTAATAATCTTGGCTTGGTTCTCAACAACTTTTAATAGTGACTTTTCACCTGGAAATTCAATTTATGACCTGAATCCCATTAGGAAGTTATGCTGGTAAATTATAGCAGTCATATTGTTAGCTGTTTTTTATTTTTCCACTTTTCGATATTCTATTACTTTTTGGCCACAATTGTGCTTAAGAACTCTAGCTGTCAAGAAATATTTTATGAATTCTATACTAAATTCCTCCTGGGACATTTTAAATCTTTGCACATATAATCCAAAATCTCATTATTATGAACATCATTCAGCTTATTTAAGTACTGAACAAAATGGTCTTAAATGAACTCAGTCTTCATCCTTTTTAAAAGAGCTATGAGCAAGCATTAAAAGAACCCCGAAGAGAAACACAGTGACTAATTCAATAAAATCCATCACATCCAGAAATCGTTGCAACCAGGAATTCAAAGCACATTTTTATTATTAAGCTTCATTCTTTAAAAAAAAGCAAACTATGAAAGCTGAGTCTCTAGAGACTGAAGGCTTCAGTTGGAATTCTAGTGCTGTCACTTATCTCCTGTCAATACTGGGCAAGTTACTTAACATCTCTGCACCTCATTTTCTACATGTTAAAGATGAGAACAACAATGTACCTATCTCCTTGGATTATTCTGAGGGTGAAATGGATAATAAATGTAAAATAAGTTGAGAAAAATCCCGGTAACTTCATAAACATGTAATAGATTCAAATTATTAACAAGCATGGGTTATGGACACATTTAATAATTATTATTTACTGACCCATCCTAAATATATTATTAACTATCTTTATATCTTTAGGCACATGTCTGGCTCCCCAAAATAGTTTCTTATATATGAAACACTAAGTCGAGCGTTTTCTAGGTTATATAATCCTTATAATGCTGTATTTTATTTTTTGCATAAAAATAACCAGAATTCAAGGAGTTTAAATATGTTCAGTTTCCTCTTCTGGTAATGCAAAAGTAGTTATTTTTTACCAGTAGTTCTGAAGTGGGGCAATAGTCTCCCGAGGGGATATTTGGCAATGTCTGGAGACATTTTTGCTCGTCAGAACTGGGGAAGTGATACTGGCGCCCAGTGGATAGAGGTGGGCAAGCTGCTGCCATCCTGTAGTGCATCCGACTGTCCTCCACAATGAAGTGTCTGACCCAAAATGTCAAGAGTGCCGAGATTGAGAAACTCTGTTTTAGACTAAATCTACTGAGAAAAATCTGCACACACGTTTAAAAAAAATGTTTAGAAGTGAGAAAGCTATCTAGGCAGCAAGAGTTTCTGGATTAGGGCACTGACCCCTCAGCCCAGCAGGAGAGGCCAGGTGCTATAGCAGTGTGTGCCTGGGAGCTGAAATGTGCCTGCACTGCCTGGGAGCTGATGGAGACCGAGGGTGCTACCAGGAACAGCCAGAGCTGGTGGTGGCCATGTATTTCATGGGAATTCCAAGAGCCAAGGGCACTCTACAACTAGCAAAGCACCAGGCCCACTCTGGGTCCTGGGAACTCATTTATGACACCAGCCAAGAGCTGCTTCCCTACCTCCAAAGTAGGGCACTGGGGACAGGGGCTGGAAGTCTTCTGCCCCCACCTAGAGCTCTACTCTCAATTTGCTGCCAACATGTAGAGGTCCTGGACCACCCTGCAAGAACAACTTAGAGAAAAATGTTTCTGGAGATTTGTGCGACTTCAGGAAGTCAGCCCTGAATTTGTGAGCCTTCATCTTCAGGACCTGCTCCCTCAGCCTCTGCAGAGGCTCCAGCAGCAGGAGATTCTTGTCATGGCTTTGGCTGAAAACACAGGTCCCAATAGCCCTGACCACCAAGGGACTCACCAGGGTTGCCTGGCTCACTGAAACTGTGCAGAAAATCCACAGCTTTGGTCAGAAACAGAAGAATGAGCAGCACCTCTAGTTTGGCCAGTGACTGCCAGGAAGAGGGGCTTACCTCAGGTCGCTGGTTTCTACTCCATGCTTGGCTGTTGATAGTGCCTCCCATGGGGAACTTTGCCGAAATGTTCTTCCTCTTCTCTCATGTGTTCCTCATGTCCAAATCTCGACACCCCACTGCACCTGCTGCAGAGTAGCACCTTTGCCTTCCATGCCTTCTACCCCATGGCCCTGTGTCAATGCCACAGGGTCTTTGGCCACTCAGGAGGTCCTTGTGGTAGACTGCTCAGCCTTGCTCAGCCTGTCCTTTCCCCCATGAGAAGTTACTGCTTATGTCCACAGACCAGGAGAGCTGTTGTTCTGGCACCACAGTCTTACTTGGGCCATCAGTGGCCAGAAGAACTAGAGAAATCACAAATTCCAGGGTACTTGAGGGATAGGTCAGAGTCAGGAGTACAAATAAATCCTCAGTACTAAACAAAACACAGAACCCTTGATGGTTTCAGAAGGGTCATTTTGTGTTTGCTTGGAACCATGCCATGCAAACTCATTTGACCAGCCCTGAAGAATCAGGAAACCAGGGCACCTGGGTGGCTCAGTTGGTTAAGCATTCGTCTTCGGCTCAGGTCATGATCTCATGGTTGGTGAGTTTGAGCCCCACATTGGGCTCTATACTGCCAGTGTGGAGCTGGATTTGGATCCTCTGTTTCCCTGTCTCTCTGCCCCATTAAGGCATGCACATTCTCTCTCTATGAAAAATCAACAATTAGAAAAAAAAAAGAATCAGGAAACCAAATTTGACCCAATTGAACCTCTGCTGAACCAGCCCCTCCAATACAAATGAGGGGATTTGGGACTGATAGCTTGGTAGTATGTCTGTGGCTGGTTGTTTATCAAGATTGCAGCTTTGTAACTGGATGTTTTATGTTGTATGCAGTTTCTACAATTTATCTTCCTACTGGATTTTAGTAAAGTGTTTTTCTTAAAAAAAAAATTTTCTGAATTAAAATCTTGAAAAATGGCATAGAGTAGATAGTCTGGTATCAGGAGTCATTGTTGACTTTTAAGCGAGGGTTGGCAAACTGCTACCTGTTCTAGTTTGCTGAATTTTTGTGTGGCTTTCAAGTACTCTTGAGCAGATTGGGGCTGTGATCCATAGAGACCAGGCTAAGACATCTTCCTCCACTCCTCGCTTCATTCCCAGCTCTGCCTCCCCAGCCAATAACTGTGGGTTGCCATTGTCCATGGCTCATGTTGGTCTTGACTTAAAAGTTGAGAACTCCGCCTTCGGCAACTGCCAGGAACCTAGAACCTGAGCTCCATGAATTGGCTCCACTCTGGCCAGCTACTCAAGTGGACATGGCTTGGCTCTCTAAGGGGAGAGAATGGGGTTCTCAATTTCAGGGAGGCAGAGACGAATACTGACTTTCGGGCCCTTGCAGCTTATTCTCCCTGTGTAGTCCACCAGGAAGTCACTTTTCATCTGGAGAATGCCTCTTCTATATGGTAGTTGGGCCTAAAGTGTGCTAACAACCCGGGATGGCCCTCCCTAGGAATCAGGACAGGGTAGGGGATTTCTTTCTTGTTATATATTTACCTATACAATATACTCAAGTTCTACTCTTGGTCTTCAAAGTCTGAAATGTATTACTATCTAGCCATTTACAGATAAAGGTTACTGATTTCTTCTCTAAGGCACTTAAATGGCTGTTTTCATAGAATTATCAGTAGATGACAGGCTGAAAAGCAGAGCAGAGCTTTGAGCAGCTTCAAGGAGGTTAGAAGACAACAAATTGAATTTAGAGAGAGCCAAGGAGGAGTTGTCTTGGTAAATGCCACAGTTTTCTGAAGGAGATTCCATAAGGCTCTGTCCTAGGATTAAGTCTAATCAGAAACTATGCTAATGGTCCCCAGTGCTACAGGTCTCTAGCCTGCATGGCAGAAAGCAGTGTAAATCTTGGCCAGCAAGAACATCTTCCATCGTCTAAAAAATATGTCTATAATTTTTGTATACACTGTTCAACACTACATCAAAAACAATCAGGTGTTCAGAAACAGAGATGATCAAAAGCCCAGGAGCAAAAAGTGACTATAGAAACATTCAAAGGGAATCCAGATCATCAAATTATCAGGTGTAATGGTAAAATAATTATGATTAAAAATATAAGGAATTAAAGACAAGTTGAGTGACTTTTGCAGAAAACTGAATATAATAAAATATTAGAATGAAAAATATAAATAATAACTAAAAATATAAAGAATAACTCAAAGGAGGGGTTAAGCACAAATTTCCTGTGTCTGTGATTTCTAGGTTTGTTGCTACTCATGGATTTATCTTCTGGTTAAAGGCATCATTTTTCTTCTTTGTTCTGGTAATTTTTGTTTATATGGAACATTATCAGTCTTATTTTGTTGAGCTTCTAGAATGACTTTTTGGGTGTTGTTTCTGCTAGCAGTTAATTTGCTTGCATATCAGTGCCTTGTCAGGGTTGTTTTAAAGCTTCTTTATGAAGGATCTAAAATACCCTTTAACTGGGGCTATATTAGATTTACATATGCAGTGTGGTTCCTAAAGCTCTCTTGTAAATGCCTGAGTGTTCAGCAGGGTCCTTCCTAATCCTTTGCATTATTGCTCTTGTACTTTTTCAGAACCCTTTGCATGCTTTCATAGGTAGGCTTTTCCCAGTATGTGCTCTTGGCTTGGTCACTTAGAGCCTTGCCCTACAGAAGTACAGCTTCATATTCAACTCAAATCTCTCTTAACAGATTGATTTATCTTTGTTCAAAGATGACGTGCTTCTTTATGTAGAGTATCTGAAAGAACTGGTGAAACTACAGGAACTAGTAAGTGATTACAGCAAAGCTTTAGGATACAAGGTTAATATACAAAAGTCAACTCTTGTATTACATACCAGCAAGGAACAAGTGGAATTTGAAACTAAAACCACAGTACCACTTCCAAAACCACAATGCCCCCAAAATGAAATTCTTAGGTATGAATCTAACAAAAAGTACAAGATTCTATATGAGGAAAAATACAAAACTCTTAAAAATGATATCAAAGAACAAATAAAGAATCCATTTTGATGGGTAGGAAGACTCAGTGTTGTAAAGATGTCAGTTTTTCCCTACTTAATCAATAGATTCAATACAGTCCCAATTAAAATCCCAGGAAGTTATTTTTTGGATCTCAAGAAACTGATTATAAAGTTTATATGGGAAAGCATCCATAAAAGATCCAGAATAGTCAACATAATATGGAATGAGAAGAACAAAGCTGCAGGAGTGACACTATAAGATTTATTAGATAGCTACAGTCATTGAGACAGTATTGTGTTGATGAAAGAATAGACAAATAGATCACAGAAGAGAGAGCCTAGAAGTAGACCCACATAATAGATGGTCACTAATCTTTTTTTTTTTTTTTTTTACATTTTTTTAAACTAAGCTTTTAATTTTAATCCCAGTATAGTTAACACAGTGTTATATTAGTTTCAGGTGTACAATATAGTGACTCAACAATTCTCTACATTACTCAGTGCTCATCATGATAAGTGTCCTCTTAACCCCGTTCACCTATTTCACCCATCCCCCTTATTCACCTGCTCTCTGGTAACCATCGGTTTGTTCTCTGTAGTTAAGATTCTATTTCCTGGTTTGCCTTTTTCTGTCTTCCCCCTGCCCCTTTAGTTGTTTGTTTTATTTCTTAAATTCCACCTATGACTAGAGGGATTGGGTGGCTCAGCTGGTAAAGCGTCTGACTTTTGGTTTCAGCTCAGGTCATGATCTCGTAGGTTGGTGAGTTCGAGCCCCACCTCAGGCTCTGCTCTGCCAAGGGGCAGACTCTTTTTTGGATTTTCCTCTCTCTCCCTCTCTCTCTACTTCTCCCCTTCCCTCCTCTTTCTCAAAAAAATAAAAAAGAAACAAAAACACAACGTTCCACATAAAAGTGAAATCATATGATATTTGTCTTTCTCTGACTTATTTTGCTTAGCATGATTCTCTCTAGCTCCATCCACATTGTTGCAAATGGCAAGGTTTCATTCTTTTTAATGGCTGATGTTGTGTATATATACACCACATCTTCTTTATCCATTCATCTTTCAACAGATACTTGGGTGGTTTCCATAATTTGGCTGTTCTAAATAATGCTGCTGTAAACAGGGGGGTGCATGTGTTTTGAATTAGTGTTTTTGTATTCTTTGGATAAACACCCAGTAGTGCAATTAGTGGATCATAGGGTAGTTTTATTTTTAACTTTATGAGGAATCTTCATACTGCTTTCTAGAGTAGCTGCGCCAGTTTGCATTTTCACCAAGAGTGCACAAGGGTTCCTTTTTCTCCACATCCTTGTGAGCATGTGTTCTTTCTTGTGTTTTTTATTTTAGCCATTCTTACAGGTATGAGGTAATATCTCGCTGTAGTTTTGATTTTGCATTTCACTGATGATGACTGATGTTGAGCATCTTTTCATGTGTCTCTTGGCCATCTTCATGTCGTCTTTGGAGAAATAGCCATTCATGTTGTGTTCATTTTTTTGGATCATTGGTTTTTTGGGTGTTGAGTTGCAGAAGTTCTTTATATATTTTGGATACTAACCCTTTATTGGTTAAGTCTGTTACAAATATTTTCTTCCATTCCATGTGTTGCCTTTTAGTTTTGTTGATTGTTTACTTCTCTATGCATAAGCTTTTTATTTTGTGTAGTTCCAGCGGTTCAATTTTGCTTTTATTTTCCTTGCCTCAGGAGACCTATCTAGAAAAATGTTGCTACAGCCAGTGTCAGAGAAATTACTGCCTGTGATCTCTTCTAGGATTTTTATGGTTTCAGGTCACTCATTTAGGTCTTCGATCCATTTTGAGGTGTTTTTTGTTTTTGTTTTTGTTTTTTTTAATGTGAGTGTATAGTGTAAGAATGCGGTCCGGTTTCATTCTTTTGCCTGAAGCTGTCCAGTTTTCCCAGCACCATTTGTTGAAAAGACTATCTTTTCCCATTGGATATTCTTTCCAGCTTTGTCAAAGATTAATTGATAATATACTTGGGGGTTTATTTCTGGGTTTTCTATTCTGTTCTTTGGATCAGTGTGTCTGTGTGCTAGTACCATACTGTTTTGATTACTGTAGCTTTGTAATATAACTTGAAGTCCAGAATTGTGATACTTCCAGTTTTATTTTTCTTTTTCAAGTTGTCTTTGGCTAATGGGGGTCTTTTGTGGTTCCATGCAAAGTTTAGAATTATTTGTACTAGTTCTGTGAAAAATGCTGTTGGTATTTTGATAGGCATTGCATTAAATTTGTAGATTGCTGCAGGTAGTATAGACATTTTAATGATATTTGTTCTTCCAATCCATGAGCATGGAATGTCTGTCCATTACTTTGTGTTGTCTTCAATTGCTTTTATCAGTGTTTTATATTTTTCAGAGTACAGGTCTTTCATCTCTTTGGTTAAGTGTATTCCTAGGTATTTTATTATTTTTGTGCAATTTTAAATGGGAGTGATGGTTAACTATTATTTGACAAAGGAAAAAAAAAGGCAATACAATGGAGTAAAGACAGTCTTTTCAACAAACGATGCTGGAACAACTGGACAACCACATGCCAAAAAATGAATCTGGACACAAACCTTATACCCTTCACAAAAATTAACTGAATTACAGTTATATTTATATATTTACAGATATAACTATAAAACACAAAACTGTGGGGGGCCTTGGAGCTCGGTCAGTTAAGCATCTGACTCTTGATTTCGGCTCATGTCAAGATCTCACTGTTTATGAGATTGAGCCCCATGTCAGCTGTCAGCGAAGAGCCTGCTTGGGATTGTCTCTCTTCCTGTCTCTGCCTCTCCCCAACTTGTGCCTTCTCTTGCTCTCTCTCTCTCTTTTTAAGTTTATTTATTTATTTTGAGAAAGACAGAGATAGTGTGAGTCGGGGAGGGGCATAGAGAGGGAGAGAGAGAGGATCCCAAGCAGGCTCTGGGCTGCCAGCCTAGAGCACGATGTGGGACTCGAACTCAGGAACCATGATGTCATGACCTGAGCCAAGATCAAGATAGGCGCTTAACCCACTGAGCCACCCAGGCACCCTGTCTCTTGCTTTCTTTCTTAAAAATAAATAAACAAACATTAATTAACCCCCATAAAGCTATGAAACTCTTAAAAGGTGACATAGGAGAAAACCTAAATGTCCATGGTTATGGTCATGACTTTTTATATGTCACCGAAGGCATAATCCATGAAATAAATAGCTGATAAGCTGGGTGCCATTAAAATGAAAAAGTCTGCTCTATGAATGGCAATTTCAAGAGAATAAGACAACAAGAATGGTAGAATTGTAGAAATAGAAATGGTAGAATGATAGAAAATATTTGCAACAGATACATTTGATGAATGCTGTTATTTAAAATACACAAAGAATTCTTAAAACTGAACAAAAAGAAAACAACATGATTAAAAGAGAAGCTAAAGGTCATAACAGCCATCTCACCAAAGAAGATACACAGACGGCAATCTACGGCCATATCGCCCAGAACATGCCTACTCTCATCTCACATCATCTTGGAAGCTAAGCAGGGTTGGGCCTGGTTAGTACTTGAGTGGGAGAAGATACACAGATGGCAAAAAAGCATATGAAAAGATGTTCCATGTGATATATCACCAGGGAAATGCAAATTAAAGATACCATTATATACCTTTTAGAATGGCTTCCATCTCGTACACTGATAACACCAAATGCTGGTGAGGATGTGCAGCACCAGGAATGCTCATTCACTGCTCATTGGAATGCAAAGTGGTACAGCCACTTTGGAAGACAGCTGGCAGTTTCTTAGCAAACTAAACATATTCTTACCATATGATAGAGTATTCACATTCGTTGGTATTTACCCAAAGGAATTGAAACCTTATATCCACACTAAAAACCTGCACGTGGATGTTAATAGCACTTATATTCATGACTGCCCAAACTTGGAAGCAACAAAGATGTCCTTCAGTAGGTGAATTGATAAAGCAGATATCCAGGCAATGGGATACCTTCCAGCACTAAAAGGAAATAAGTTATCTAGCTATGAAGAGACAAGGGGATACCTTAAGTGCATATTACAGAATGAAAGAAGCTAAGCTGAAAAGGCTATATGCTGTATAATTTCAACTAAATGACATGACATTCTGGAAAATACCGAATATGGATACAGTAAAAAGATAAGTGGTTCCCACAGTTTGGTGAATGGTGAGGGCTGGGCGAGATGAAGAGCTAGGGCACAGGGGATTTTTAGAGCAGTGAAAATGCTATGTATGATACCACAATAATGGATATATGTCATTATACATTTGTCCCAGGCCCATAGAATATATTCCAAGAGTAAACTGGCTTTGGATGATTATGATGTGTCAATGTAGGCTCATCATTTCTAACAAATGTACCACTTCAGGGATATTGATTATGGGGGGTGCTGTATATGTGTGGGGACAGAGGATTCAGGGAAAAATCTGTATCTGCCCCTCAATTTTTCTATGAAACTTCTACCTCTCCAAAAAAAATCTTAATAAAACTTTATTTGTAAAGAAACACAAAGGAAAAAAGTCCTCACATTAAAAAAAAAAAAAGAAAAAGTGATTTGAACTATTGTTCCAATATGAAAGTAATATGATAGCATTATCTGAATTAATCTGACCCCCCAAACTTAGTATTCCTTTCAGACAGTATATTGACGCTTTTGAAAAAAATGAATAATATTTACTAAGAGAAATACTAATTTAGAAAGATGTACCTTCATTCATTTATCCATCAGATAGTAAGAAAGCTGTCTAATCATTGTCTAGTCACCTGTGTTGTCTTGGTGTCCTGTCCCCTAACACCCAAGAGACCTGAGGCAAATTGCTTCGTACCTTTGGATTCCCATTTCCTCAGCTGTATGATGGGAGATAATAAGACACGCTGTTAGAAGGTTATTGGAAGTTTGTTGTTATATTTAATCTTTATTGTCTTTAATGTAAAAATCACTGAAGTCAAGATTTTAAGGTTGTTAACATTTCGCATCTCCCCCTATGTTGTTTGATAAGGTTATGCTTTTTGCTGTATTCTTGGTGCTTATGTGAGGCAGATTCTTTTAATGATCCTGACATGTGTCTATCAGTCATATTTTGGCATCAATTTAGGTTGTCCTCTTACCTTCCCCCACTCTACATGCCTTAGATCTTTTGTCTAGTTAATACCTCCACCCATTTTTTTTGAGTAGGTATATATGTATTGCTGTGTAATAAATCACTTTGGAACTTAAAGTGACTTAAAGCTACAACAATATTCCCACAATATTGTACATCAGATACTTGAACAGGACTCAGCTGGGGATTTGGGAATCTGGAATCGTTCACCTGTGTGGTGTCTCATTGCTTTGCCATATGGCCTCTTTACCTTTCTTCTATGGTATGGCCTTGATATGCTTAGAGCATGGTTCAGCTTTTGGACAGAGTTCAAAGATAACCTGACCTTGTGAGAAAGTAATTGTAAATTCCCTGTTTGCATCATGCTTACTACTGTACCACTGGCCAATGTGCATCCTACATTGTTAGAGTCAGTGTCTGGAGTGGTCTATAAAGGAATGAATGTAAGGATATGTGGTTCATTGCGGTCCACTAATGGGATAGTCTTTACCATGGCTTTGATGGGAATTAAAAAATGTGAAAGTTGACAGTTTTCATAAATGTCTGCTATGAAGTAATCCAGTAATTCTCAAATTACTGAAATTAGTTCCAAAGACCTCCAAAAATTTAATGACAGCAGCTTAATATAGATCTAATTCATTGTACTAATTAGAACATGATGTGTTTATGCTACTATTGAGGAAAGTCATTTCTCATGGAAAACAAAAACAAAAAACGAGTCACCATAGGTGATTATCCTTCTCCTTCCTTAAAGAGTGAGAAGTTCTAGAAAGAATCCTAGGCAGAGAATTCTAGTATTTGTCCTGCTCAATTGATACAGTTGATGGAGAAGTATTTATTTTCTGGGCCTCAGTTTTCTTTTTATAAAATTAGACATTTGGTCTGATGGTCATAGTGAATGCTTCCAGCTCCATATTTTCACGTGTTCTTTGGTCTTAGTGGAAATACCTGGGGTAGTTTGAAAAGTTACAGTCTTGCTTAGGCAGTAGTACTGGGAAAGGGTAATTTGTGATTTTCTTTTGCTTTTATGTGAAATGCTTATTGTGTTCTCAATAGTCTTGGCATGAAATAAACTTCTAATGAGAATTAGTTTCACTCAGAGGCAAAACAAGTAGTTCACCTTTTTAATTTTGAGTGTCTACTCAGAAAAAGAAAAGAGAAAAACTGCTTAAACAAAAAGTCATGCATGTAATCATTCTGTCATCCTTGTATTGATCCTTCAATCTACTGATCTATTTACTGAGTAATTACAGTATTAGAGAATATTCCATAATGAATGTGTGTACAGAATTATGGTAGGGTCTGAAAATAGATGCATGCAGCAGTTTTGTTAAACTGTAAGAATGTTTTTAAATGTTGTAAATATAATTTGGAATTTAGGCTCTTCAGATCTCTGTCTTAGACCAGACTCCTTCATATGTTTGTGATGTGTGCCCCTGAAGACATTTAAGTTTCTGGGAACCCTAGCTTAAAGTAGTATTATCTCTCAAAAAATAGTATATTATTAAGAATTTATTTTGTCAGGCTTTATCACGAAGTAAAGCTGGGCCTCCAGACAAAGGTTTGGAGAGGAGTGTGGCTGTTAGGACCTGGAGGAGCAAAGATGAAGAGCATATTGTATCCTGGGAATCTGGTGGTGAGGTCAGGGAAGGTCAAAGATAAAGCCAACTTTGAATATTTAAGCGATCCTTGACTTCTTATTTTGGTAAACAATTGTCATGTTAGGTAACAGACATGGAAGAATTGTCACTTATTTGAGCGAGGGGAAATTAAAATTGAGGACAGATGTTTGGTGTTTAAAACCAAGGTAATCATTTATCCTGACAACAGGGCCATGGGCCCTGTGGAGTAATTTTATGTTATTGTTATATTAGTGATGACTATGTTATTATCCAAATTGATCCTAATTTTTCTCTTTCTCTCTTATTTAATCCTAATCTTGGACAGTGCTTTTAATTCAATTGGAATAATGAAAGAATTATATGCAAATGAACAAATCATGTAAGGATAGCTCTGGAAGTCAGGGTGGACTCACTTGGGAGTTATGCGTGTTAGTCATAGGCTGTTATGATAAAAATGCCTTTGTTATCTTACAAGGAGTAAAATAGCAAAACTAAACTCAAGCTCACATAGTATCCTAAAACAGCTTCTAAGAAATGTACACCTTGACTGTATTCCAAGATATGCATTCAGTTCCACTGAAAGTTTTTAAAGATTAATACAAAGCACTGAACATTTCCCCAAGATGAGCAATTCAAAGACAGGTAGCCTCATGGCGAATAGTAAAATTATGCCTTAGCAGGGCAATGGTCTCCATTGGTTCCTACTGTCACAGTTCCTTGGTCCTACTAGCTTTTCAAGAAACTGAAAATACTGGAGACCCAAAAATTACTGGCTCCAAAGTACATAAAGAAAATTTTACATTTAAAATGGTTTCAGGGGCACCTCTATGGCTCATTTGGTTAAGCATCCGACTTTGGCTCACTCACAATCTTGTGTTTCGTGGGTTTGAGCCCTGCGTTGGGCTCTGTGATGACAGCTCAGAGCCTGGAGCCTGCTTCTGATTCTGTGGCTCCCTTTCTCTCTGTCTGTCCCCTATTCATGCTCTGTCTGTCTGTCTCTATCTCAAAAATAAATAATAAAAAATGCATTAAAATGTATAAAGTGGATTCATATTGAAGACACACAATGCATAGCAATGGCAACTGATAATAGTTGGTTGCAATAGACAATAAAACCTTGGATTGCAAGTAACTTGTTCTGTGAGTGTTCCGCAAGATGAGCAAACATTTTAAATAAATTTTAAATTGACAAATGAGAGATGTCTTGCAATACGAGTGGTACGTGGTGCTGAACATCATGTGATCACAAGTGACACAATTTACTTTGATATACGAGTGTTTTGGATTACAAGCATGTTTCCGGAATGAATTATTCTTGCAAATCAAGGTTTATTCTATACTCCAGTTTTAAATAGTTATGTAGAAACAGTATTTAGTGGGGATATGAATGTATTTTGATGTTTGATATTATAGGCAGCACAGGGCATCACAAATAATTGCCTAGAGCCTAAGAAGTTCTTAGAATTTTCTCTCACTCTTTTTCTCTCCATCTTTCTCTGTCTCTATCCCCCTCCTCTATCACCCAGACAATGTCTTCTTTTGTGTCCTCCTTTTTCCATTCTCCCCATTCTCATCCCAGGCGTTATAAGATAGATGGAGAGGGCTATTCCACTCATGAAGAAGAAAATCATTATACATTCCTTGGACCTTAAAGACATAAATATCATGGCCAGGTTTTAAGTGTTCTGCATCCATTAAAGACCCGTGTTATCTGGTTCCTTTTGGTAACCATTCTCTTAATGAGTCAAGTATTTTATTAGAGGACATGTGGGTGAGTAGTGCTGTTGGTTTCTTAATGATATCTACTCATCACTTGTATTTTGGGAAATATTTTCAGGATATTTTTAACTTTTAAAAACAGAAACACACATGACTGCAAAACCACTGAGAGCTTTTTGGAAATGCCAAAGAAAGTAGATTCTCACATTGTGCTGAAGTTTATTCAGAGAGTAGTTTACATTTTTGTTTCTATACATGCAAATGGGGATAAATCAAATAATTATATTTATAAGAATAAATAATTGGATAAGGTAATCAGTAGAAATTAATTTTACCAGGAGAGCTTTTTATGTTACGATTCCTTGAGAAGCAATCTAGATGTAGCCATGCAAACTGAGTGCATACTACTCTAAAAGTGACAATTTCTTCTGTGTTCTAAATGATTTCATTATCATGAGAAACATTTCTTCTAAAGTTGGCATTATTTATTGTCAGTCAAATATAGCTAAGGGCAATATAATACACATTTTGAGTTATGCGTCTCTGTTCCTCTGTATCACAATATAAAATTTCTGGCTACCATCATACTTTGTGAATCATCTGTGGCAGGTGTCACTGAAGGTCATTCATAAACCCTATTTTCAAGTGATAGAGTCTCTTCTTTTGAAATGCTACTGAGCTAGATCATCTCTGATAATTTATGTGCTTTAATTAGATCATAAAGTCAGAGAATATGCTACAAAATAATCTTTGGTTTAATTTTTTTCTGTTCCTGTCACTTCATTAAATGAAATATGTATTATATTTAAGTAATTTTAATACTTTATTAATTTTCATTAATATTCGTTGCACACAGTTTGCTTACAATTGCTAACTAGGTGATCATGTGGTCTTTAAGACTTTTTAATAAACCATATGAGTATATTCAGTTAGAGCATGGTTATCTAATTTTGGAGAAAAAATGGACTTTTTGGTGGAATTTTTAATTTCCCAAGATGCGAAAGAAGAGGGTGTCATTGTATAGTAAATCAAATAGACCTAAACTGAGATCTCTTTAAATATATGGAAAAGGCAGCTATCTTTTTATAATAAAAATTGGGTTGTTTTGATTCATCTATGGCTGATAATGGTTAGGAGTCAAGTGCAATATGGAAATGGGACATCAGGAAGGGCTGATGATACATATCCCAGATATAGCAGGGGGCAGAGATGAGGTTTGTTCTTGGTGTTTATTGTTTACCCAGTAAAATCGCCAAGCTTTAGATTTACAAATCAATGAAATTATCATAGTTACTTCACAAGATTACTGCGAGGATTAAAAAAGACAATGTCAAAGATGTTATAAGTTATATGAAATGCTATTCATTTCATATAACAAGCACTACTGTTGACTAGGACTCACATGACATAATATATATTACGTACTTAGTAATATTTTGTGCTGAATACAACATTAAAGATTGAAAAAAAATGTTTTAATGTCTATTTGTTTTTGAGAGAGATACAGAGTGCGAACGGGGAGGGGCAGAGAGAGAGGGAGACACAAAATCTGATGCAGGCTCCAGGCTCTGACCTGTCAGCAAAGAGCCCGTCACGGGGCTGAAACGCACCAACTGTGAGATCATGACCTGAGCTGAAGTTGGACGCTTAACCGACTGGGCCACCCAGGCGCCCCTGAATGCAACATTTTAAGTGCATAAATCTTTGGTAGAATAGTGATAACATGAAATGATAATTTATATTATATTAATTTACAAATGCAAGCTTGGCAGTAAAAAACAAGAATATATAATTGCATTTTTTTTTCTTCTTTCAGTTAGCCATCCTCCAGATTAAAAGTTGAAGTTATTCTGAGAAAAAAATACACACACAGGATTGAAAGTAAGCTTTTTCTGTTAATATGACTTAATTGAATATTAACCTCCTCTTTAGACGTATGTTAATTCTGTTATATAATTTAGTAGGAGTTGAATTAGCCTGTCTCCCATTCTCCTTTTCTGTTTCTCTACCTTCCACCCTTTCCACCCCTCCTGTGAGTTTTGGTAACTGTACTTCTTTGTAGTGTGAATATTTTCTTAATTGAAGTAATGTATACACTTGTGAATTATTTGTGATTTTTATGAGTTCTTCTGTAAAAACTACAAAAATCATATTTTCAGGAAAGAATGTTTTAATTTACTCACCCACCCAGTACTTATTTGTGTGCCTACAATGTATCATCAGGTAGGTATTAGGAAAGGAATTTTCTAACAAAGCCATGTTGGGTTCTTTTCAGATGTAGGGAGAGATGAGATGCCTTATTTATTTTTTTTTTTTAATTTTTTTTTTCAACGTTTATTTATTTTTGGGACAGAGAGAGACAGAGCATGAACGGGGGAGGGGCAGAGAGAGAGGGAGACACAGAATCGGAAGCAGGCTCCAGGCTCTGAGCCATCAGCCCAGAGCCCGACGCAGGGCTCGAACTCACGGACCGCGAGATCGTGACCTGGCTGAAGTCGGACGCTTAACCGACTGCGCCACCCAGGCGCCCCGAGATGCCTTATTAAATGCTCTAAAAATTCATTGACTCTCTGAAGCAAAAAGAGTAGCAATGTGTTGAGTATTTATGATACATGTAAACATAAGATGTATGAAAACAGTAGTACAAAGAATGGTAAGTGAGAATTGGAATTATATTCTGTAGGGTTTTTACACTAAATGTGAAATAATATATTAGTTAAAGATACATATTGTAAACCCTATGAGACTCCAAACACAATTTTTAAAGTGGTGTAAATAAAAGTCAATAGAGGAAATAGAATTAAATCTTAAAAAATGCTTGATTAATTAAAAAGAAGGCAGAGAAAAAAGAACAAATTGGAAAAAAGTAACAGGTAGGAAAATGGTAAATTTTAATCAGTCATATTATATCAACCATATAAATATAAACACACCAATGTAAAGACACAGATTATGAAATCAGACTAAATAAAGCATGAGCCAATTATATGTTGCCTATAGGAAACCTAAGTGAAACATAAAGACACATATAGTTGACAGGTATAAGGATGAAAAAAGGTATACTATGTAAACATAAAGTAAAATAAAGCCAAGGTAGATATGTCTATCTCAGATATGTAATCTTCAGAAGGAGGAACATAACCAAAGATAATGAGGGACATTCCATTATAATAAAGGGGTCCATTCACCAAGAACATAAAACAATTCTAAATATGTATGCACCCAACATTCATTTAAAAATGTATGAGCAGACCAAAAAAGGGGGTGACATTTCACGTCCATCAAAATGCCTACAAACAGACTGATCATATTAAATGTTATCAAGAATGTGTAGCACACAGAACTCCTGTATGTTGATCATGGGAATATAAACTAGTACAATCACTTAGGGAACAAGTTTGGAAGTACTTAAAAAGTTAAACATATATTTCTAATATGCAGCCATTTCACCTTTGGATATTAAGAATAAGAAAATAGAAAGCACATGTCTGTACCAAGACTTGTATACGAATGTTCATAGCAATTTTATTTGGATTGCCAAAACTTGGAAACAACTTAAATGTTGATCAACAATTGGCTGGATAAAAAAAACATCGTGTGGAATATAACAGAGCAGTAAAAGGAATGAACATTTTTTTTCAAATTTTTACTTAAATTCTAGTTAGTTAACATAGAGTGTAATATTGGTTTAAGTGGTACATTTTAGTGATTCATCACTCACATATAACACCTAGTGCTCAACAGGACAGGTGTCCTCCTTAATACCCATCACCCATTTAGCCCATCCCCTACCCACCTTCCTCCACCAACCCTCAGTTTGTTCTGTCTCATTAAGAGTCTCCTATGGTTTGTTTCCCCTCTCTTTTTTTTCTCTTCCCATATGTTCATCTGTTTTGTTTCTTAAATTCCCCATATGAGTGAGATCATATAGTATTTGCCTTTCTCTGTCCAACTTATTTCACTTAGCATGATACACTCTAGCTCCATCCACATTGTTGCAAGTGGCAAAATGTCACTCTTTTTGATGGCTGGGTAATATTTCATTTTCATATCTTCTTTTTCCATTCAATAGTCATTAGACATGTGGGCTCTTTCCATAGTTTGGCTGTTGTTGATAGTGCTTCTATAAACATCTGGGTGTGTGTACCCCGTTTGAATCTGTATTTTTGTACCCTTTGAGTAAATACCCAGTAGTGGAATTGCTGGATCATTGGGGAGTTCTATTTTTAACTTGTGGAGGAACCTCCATACTATTGTCCAGAGTAGCTGCACTAATTTGCATTCCTACCAGCGGTGCAAAAGAGTTCCCCTTTTTGTACATCCTCACCAATACTTGTTTCTTTTGTTGTTAATTTTAGTCATTCTGACAGGTGTGAGGTGTTATCTCACTGTGGTTTTGATTTGTATTTCCCTGATGATGAGTGATGTTGAGGATCTTCTCATGTGTCTGTTAGCCATCTGGATGTCTTCTTTGGAAAAATGTCTATTCATGTCTTCTGCTCATTTCTTCACTGGATTATTTGTTTTTGGGGTGTTGAGTTTGATAAATTCTTGATAGCTTTTGGATACTAACCCTTTATCAGATATGTCATTTTTTTTCTTTTTCTTCTTTTATATTTTTAAAATAAAGTTTTATACATATATAGTTTGAAAGGTCAAATCGCCTATGTTTTATCATTAAAAAAAAAAAATTACTCCTCTGTGCTCCATTTCCTCTCCTCCCTGCAGACAACTGTGTTTACCGGCTTAAGTGGATTATTTTAGGATTTATTTCACATCTATAATTATCACACTTTTAATGCTACTTGATTTTCTGATTTTAGGCTTTATCAACAATCTACTATCGTGGAGGGTAAGTATGTAGCTCTCCCCTCTCCACTTTCCTGTCCCCCAATTTAGATTACGTTGTAACTCCAGCTGAATCAATATCCAGTGTTTACGTTATGATAATGTAAACATTATTCACAACAAATATATGGAAGTACTTTGCTTTCCTGCACATTTTTTTCCCTTACAGAGTTAAAAATAGTCTTGATTTTTGTTTTGCTTAGTTTTGTATGTGCTCAGTACTAACTCACCCCCTCTCTCCCAGTTGTCCCTTATTTGAACTAAAGCTTCCCTCAAAACATTGTGACACATCAGGTATTTCTAGTAATTTCTTCTTCCTGAAGAAGTCTTCCCAGGCCTTCTGGATAGTTTCAGTCAAGTGTGGGTGCCCTCTGATGTGATGCAAGGTGTTATCCTGGGATGGGTCTTCCCCATCATTCTTCTCCATCTCCTTTCATCTTTCTCCTGTGCTGGACTGTCCCTGTTGTATCTCATGCTGTCTTCTTTCTTGGTCTACTCTTTCATTTCGGTGGAGAGCATCTCCCAGTAGCTTGCTCAGAAATGTTATCTGGGGGGTAAAGATTTGAAGGCTTTTCTTGTCTGAACATACCTTCGGCCTACCTTCATATTTGATTTTGATTGGTAGTTTGACTGGGTATAGAATATTAAGTTGTTAGTAGTTTTCTTTCAGAACTTTGAAGGTGTTATTCTACTGCCTGTCAAACTTCTAGTTTTCCCATTGAGAAGTCGTGCTGATACCTTATCTGGTTCCTCTTTTTCTTCTTTTTTTTTCTTATTATAAATTTATTTTTTTAGTTCTCAGTTATGCCATTAAAAGGAATAACATTAGTAACAGCAGTGAGGTTGTTGGATAAAAACAAAAAGAAATGGGGGATTACAGATAGACTTTTGGATCTCCATCATCTTTTGATGATGCAGTTTATTTTGGTATTTTGTTTCAGTTTCATAGATTTAGAAGTAGCTGTACATGATCATAGTTTGTTATGCTCAGTATAGACTCTTCTTAAATTAAGTTGATACTATTTTTTTAAAAGGAAGAATGACAGGAAGTTCTTGCTTAGAGTTTAATTCCTAGCAATATGTTAACAATGGTCAAGTTCTTTTACCTAAATTTACAGGTTGAGTAAGTACCACCCAAGACAAGCATGCTGATACACAGTCCCTTGTGATCATTATCTACTTTGTGCTGTGAGGACAGCATATGTCTCCTAGTGTCCTGAACCTTATGTGACAAGTGGGAGATAGATTTTCTTTCTTTTTTTTTTAATTAACTTGTTTTATTTTTTTATTTTTTAATTTACATCCAAATTAGCATATAGTGCAACAATGATTTCTGGAGTAGATTCCTTATACCCCTTACCCATTTAGCCCGTTCCCCCCTCCCACAAGCCCTCCAGCAACCCTCAGTTTGTTCTCCATATTTATGAGTCTCTTCTGTTTTGTCCCCCTCCCTGTTTTTATATTATTTTTGTTTCCCTTCCCTTATGTTCATCTGTTTTGTCTCTTAAAGTCGTCATATGAGTGAAGTGATATGATTTTTGTCTTTCTCTGACTAATTTCACTTAGCATAATACCTTCCAGTTCTATCCATGTAGTTGCAAATGGCAAGATTTCATTCTTTTTGATTGCCGAGTAATACTCCATTGTATATATATACCACCTCTTCTTTATCCATTCATCCATCCATTTGGGCTCTTTCCATACTTGGCTATTGTTGATAGTGCTACTGTAAACATGGGGGTGCATGTGTCCCTTTGAAACAGCACACCTATATCATGTGGATAAATGTTTAGTAGTGCAGTTGCTGGGTCGTAAGGTAGTTCTATTTTTAGTTTTTTGAGGAACCTCCATACTGTTTTCCAGAGTGGCTGCACCAGCTTTCATTCCCATCAGATATGTCATTTGTAAATATCTTCTCCTATTCTATCGGTTGTTTCTTTAGTTTTGCTGATTGTTTCCTTTGCTGTGCAGAAGCTTTTTATCTTGATGAGGTCCCAAGAGTGCATGTTTGCTTTTGTTTCCCTGGCCTACTGCAATGTGTCTAGTAAGAAGTTGCTCTGGCCAAGGTCAAAGCGGGGGCTGCCTGTGGTCTCCTCTAAGATTTTGATGCTTTCCTCTGTCATATTTAGGTCTTTTATCCACTTTGAATTTATTTTTGTGTATGGTGTAAGACAGTACTTTCTTCGGCATGTTGCTGTCCAGTTTTCCCAGCACCATTTCCTGAAGAGACTGTGTTTTTTTCTAGTGGATATTCTTACCGGTTTTGTCAAAGATTAATTGGCCATACGTTTGTGTGTCCATTTCTGGGTTCTTGCTTCTGTTCCAACGATCTGTGTTTGTTTGTTTTTTGTTTATTTTTGTGTTGTGTTTGTGTGTGTGTGTGTGCCAGTACCATACTGTCTTGATGATTACAGCTTTGTAATACAGCTTGAGGTCCAGAACTGTGATGCCTCCAGCTTTGGTTTACTTTTCCAACATGACTTTGGTTATTTGGTGTCTTTTCCCATACAAATTTTGGGATTGTTTCTTCTAGCTTTGTGAATAATGCTGGTGTTATTTTGATATGGATTGCATTGAATGTGTAGATTGCTTTGGGTAGTATCAACATTTTAACAATATTTGTTCTTCCAACCCATAAGCATGGAATATTTTTCCTTTTTTTGTGGGTCTTCTTCAGTTTCTTTCATGAGCTTTGTATAGTTTTCATTATATCGATTTCTCACCTCTTTGGTTAGGTTTATTCCTAGGTATTTTATGGTTTTTGGTGCAATTGTAAATGGGATTGATTCCTTGATTTCTCTTTCTGTGCTTCATTATTGGTGTATAGAAATGCATCCAATTTCTCTACATTGATTTTGTATCTTATATCTTTGCTGAAATCATGTATCAGTTCTAGAGTTTTTTGGTGGAGTCTTTTGGGTTTTCCACATAGAATATCATGTCATCTGTGAAGAGTGAAATTTTGACTTCCTCTTTAGTTTTCAGAGTACAGATATTTTACTTCTTTGATTAGACTTATTCTTAGGTACCTTGTTGGTTTTGGTGCAATTGTAAATGGAATTAAATTTTTTTATTTATTTTTCTGTTGCTTCATTATTGGTATATAGCTCTCCATGCAAGAAATAACATGGGAGAATCTAAAAAGAATTGAGTTGAGTGAAAAAAAAACAAAAAATAAATAATGTCTACTTCTGTTTGTATGGAGTTCTAAAACTGCAAACAATAAAAATTCTAGAAAATGCAAACTAATTTATAGTGACAGTATGTTTATCAATGTCTCCCTGAGGCAAATGGAAGAGAGACAGTAGGGATAATAATTGAACATGAACTAACTTTGGAGGAGGGATGGTTTCATGGTTGTCTATACATTGAAACTTACATGATTGTACACTGTAAATATGTGCAATTTATTATATGTCAATTTTTCAAAGAGTGAAAAATAACTCAGTTATTTAAACCTTTCACAATATTTCATCTAGAACTAAGGCTGGAACATTAACAAATCTAGAGGATTGACATCTCATGACTTCAATTTTATTATTGGGTTCAGCTTGCCACACTGTTTCTCCAGGATGAGTCCTTATTTAGAAGGCTCTGCATGTAAAGGTGTTTTTAACTGCCTGAACCACCAGTATACTATTAAGAGGGAATGTGTGTGAGTCCTAGTGGTGAGGCTTTGTACAGTTCACTCACATGGGAAAATGAAAAGATATTAGTAAGCATGTAAGGGGCAATGTTTAATGAATACAAAATTAGGGGTTCTACAACTTGCTCCTAAATTCCTTTCTGGAACCAACTGTGGCTTCAGATTCACCATTTCACCTCCAATCTTTTTATATCCACCTTTAAAAAATAAGGAACTAAACAAATTCTAAGGACATTTCCACTTCTAAAAACATGATTCAATAGCAATAAATACTTATGTACCCCTCTACTCTGTATCCACCACTGTGCTAGTTGTTAAAGATCTGCAGATAAAATAAAGGAAGCAGTAAGTAAATCATTATAATACAATGTGTTTTCTGCGACTATACACATCAGCACAGGGTGCTTAAGGAATACAGAGGAAAGAATGCCCAACTCTGGGAACGGGAGAGGATATCTGTTGGTTATTCTCCCATTTTCCTCTGCCACTTTGCCACTGTCTAGCATTGCTGATTATCCCAGGTATCCCTGTGATTCTAGAGAGGTTGATGCCACTGTGCTGCTATACTTAAAGCCTGAGCTTGTTCAGGCTAAATGTTTAGGACTTAGGCGGAGAATTTTGGAACACACCCATAATGAATACAGGATAGGAATCATAAATTCTTCATTCTAATTTCTAATTCTAATTTCTTCACTCATTCTAATTTCTCCTCTGGACACGAATATACCAATAATTCAGGCATACCCTGTACAATACCTCTACAGTTAATGTCTTCCAATATTTTATTCCCTTTAAATGTTTAAAACATTTGAGCCAAATGCTCATTTTTGCTACCTGAGTAGCATATTCATGTTAGACCAGGCAAGGATATGTATGCAGTTCTTTAAATTGCTATGACTGGTCATAAGCCTACTCATGTTGCCTGCCTGTGTGAAGGCAGCTTGACTTGACTATGTGAACCAGTCTCATAAGGAGTAAATTATTACTTTCCAGTAGTTCAAAGAAATTCTTGATTTCTGTTTACATGACAACTTCTCTTCCACTTTTCTACCTTCTGGCCTATAAATATCAAGTTGATGTTCTGTGTGCTTTAAAGAAAAAAAAGATAATTTTAAGGTAGACTCTGATTTTCTTTACCTTTTTTTTAACTTTAACTTTTTCTAGTATAAACTCCCATCTTCAATTATTTTATCTGTTCATTATTTTCATTTTTAAGCTTCCAGTGATTTTTTAATTTATGTAACATTCATGGATGCTTATTTACCTTTTAAAAGAGAGAAAATCACATATTTGGTTATTATTCAAAGGAGAAGATTAATATGGGCTTCCAGATCTCCATGGGAACACAATAAGTGTTCCCCACGATTTATTTTCTGGAAATGGAGAAAAAAATCGTTTCCATGGAGATGCAAAGGTGAACTAAACAGAGATGGCCCTGAGGGCATTGACATCAGTAAGCACTGACAATTCTGCCACCTCCCTGATCCCAAATATGAGGTGCTTCTGAATTCAACCCAAAATGACAATGAGTGACATAATTAGACATATTTTTGTGTCTTCTCAGGAATTAAAAAAAAACTATTTGGGTTTGCCAATTAGAATGGGTAGGTCATATAAAATAATATGGGGGAAAAAAACTTCTTTGGAAACACAATAATGAAGTTCAAGGCTCACTGTGGGGGAAAAAAAAAAGATGAAACAAGACACCCGTGAAATGACAATATGTCCTTGCTGTTGGAAAAAGAGAATTTTTTAATTAGTGGATTTTATCATAGAGGAGTTTTGAAATTAGGAGACAACTAAACCAGTACATATTTATTGCTTTCATGTAAGAATTCTCACACAAAACCTTTTTCCTTTACATTTGGCTTCTATAGATCTAGGCAATCAGTATTCAATTTGCTGGTAGTAGTCTTGTTTCCAGTGAGGTAGAAGAAATAATTCCTTCCTTCTGTAGTTGTATACTTGGTTAGTTTTAAAACATGGTATCTATATGCTTAAGTAAAAATGAAAACCATACTGTGTTTAACAAATTCAACAAAAAAGAGCAGCACGCAGAATAGAGCAGACTTCTTTTGTGTTCTGCTTCTTTAATGGGTTAATTTATTCAAGGAAACATTATTGAGTGTAATTGTGTGCCTGGTGTTGTTCACAAAGTTGAGAATACAGATATAAAAGATAAGAAATTGCAATCTTGAGGGAGTACAAACAACGAAATAAAGGACATGGAAGAAGTAGGAGTAGGGAATGGTAGGGACATTTAGGAGCATGTGCAGTGCAGCTAAGATGGGGGGGGCAGGTGATGTGACCCATGCATTGGAGGTTGAATAAATGTAGGATGTAATCAAGTAGAGGAGGGAAGGGGAACAGTATACAAAACACCAGTGAGTGAGTTAGCCTGAGACATGAGGAAAATTGCAGTATAAGTGCTTCACCATGACCGAAAGGATGGAAGCAGGTGTGGGAAATGCTGGAGAAAAAGCTAGAATGTTGATTGAGAACACTTCTGCAGTGTTCTCAGCATTTAAAGCAAATTGGTGGAATCCAAACTGGGATCTCAGAAACACCACCTTAGGCTATACTGGGTAGAGATTGGAAGCTCATGTGATTATAAGCAAAGAAACAAGTAGGAACCCACTAAAATATTATTCCAAGGAGATAATTCATGTGAGTGGTTTCAGTATCCATGATGGATATAGATATTTTATCCTTGGAAAGAGGCTTTTGAATTGTATGGATACAGGTTGATTTTATATCAATATATTGCACTAAGACAGATTGAAAAGTGACTTATGAGTACTATTTATTTGGTCCAAATGTGTGCTGGTTCACTCTGCTGAAAATAACTGAATTTGAATCTGTTTAGATTCAATGAGTAAGTGAAAACCAAGTTTGCCAGTGTCTACCACTTTGTATTATTTATTTCACATATTGGGGTTATCATCAAGAGTACTTAGATTTGAACCACATTAGTCTGTAAGCACTCATTTAAAGGTAGTCCTGACTTAATTTTGGATGTCACATTATCCTTTTTGTGTACATCATCTTAATTTTGTTCATGCTTGCCTTATATGTTCTGCTGAATTTTATTTTTTTAATAATTTTTAAAAATGTTTATTTATTTATTTTGAGAGAGACAGTGTGAGCAGGGGAGGGACAGAGAGAGGAGAGAGAGAATCCCAAGCAGGCTCCATTGCTGCCAGCTGCAGAGCCTGAGGCAGGCCTCTAACCCACCAACTGTGAGATCATGACTTGAGTGGAAACCAAGGGTCAGTCACCTAATGGACTGGGACACCCAGGTGCCCCTGTTCTGCTGATTTTTAAAGTAATTTTATGGGAGTGCCTGGGTGGCTCAGTCCGTTAAGCGTCTGATTTCAGCTCAGGACATGATCTCACGGTCTGTGGGTTTGAGCCCCGCATTGGGTTCTGTGCTGACAGCTCAGAGCCTGTTTCAGATTCTGTGTCTGTCTCTTTGCCCCTATCCTGCTCATTCTCTGTCTCAAAAATAAGTAAACATTAAAGTAATTTTTATCTTAGGATTTATCATTGATATTGACATATTTGAAATTATTTGACAAATTTGACCACATTTTAAGGCTAGATCTTTATTAAGTATAAAAAGAATATCTACATAATCTAATATAGCCTGTTGATTTATGTTTATCAATAAGTAAATCAATAAGTAATAAAAGCATTTTCTTGGGTAAGTTTTTTTGACATGAAATACTACCATTTGGTAGCTTTGAGATTTTACCTGTGTAGTTTTTGGTTACTGGGCCTCAAAGTGAATACAGTAGTCCTATCTGTGTTATCTATATATCATATATTTTGTTTTCTTTCTTTTTCCATTTATTTAGACAATGTATGAGCCTGAATTAGTGTTTTTCTTTTCTCGGATTGTCTAAATTGCTTTTAATCTTTTGCCACTATTTCAAGAATTGAGCTTGATAACTTAATAATATAAACTTAGGGATTTATTGCTTCTCACTGTTACATAGAATAAGACTTTGAGTAACCAGATGATATTTAACAAGACAGGTAAATTGTGATTGTTGGAAGCCTAATAATCCATGGAGTAATTTGTCAGTATTTCTTATCTAAATGATGCACTTGGAGACCAAATATAACTATTGTCACTGCATAATAAAAATAGCAACCAAATATTTAGTATTTACAATATTCCAACTACTTCTAAGCAATTACATGGGATGAACTGATTTAGTCATTGCAATAATCTTTTTAAAGATTTTTTTTAATGTTTGTTTATTTTTGAGAGAGAGAGACAGAGAAATAGAGTGTGAGTTGGGTAGGGACAGAGGGAGAGGGAGAGGGAGACACAAAATCTGAAGGAAGCTCCAGGCTCTGAGCTGTCAGCACAGAGCCTGACACAGGGCTTGAACTCACAAACTGTGAGATGACCTGAGCCTAAGTCAGACACTCAACTGATCGAGCCACCCAGGCACCACAATGATTGCAATAATCTTATAATGATTTTTACAAATAAGAAAATCCAGACACAAAATGCTTAATTAACCTGGCTAATAAAACATAGCTAGTGAGCAATAGGGCTTGGATTTTGAATCTGAAAAATCTTCATTAGAGTGAATTTGTATGATGATACAAGGAATTACTCTTCTATATGGACTATGATAGGTGATCTAGCCACTGATATTTGTGGACTTATTTGGTATCGCATCATTAACAATTTTTATTAGAGAATATTTCAAATACATGCAAAAATAGTGGTATTTCTTTATACCCATTATGCTATTTCAGTAATAACCAACACCTGTCCAATCTTGTCTCACCTGTACTCCCATTTCTACCCCTTAAAAAAACTGAATTATTTTAAATAAAACCAAAATATTATAGTATCTTATCTCTTAAAAATAGAGAACACTGGGGCACCTGGGTGGCGCAGTCGGTTAAGCGTCCGACTTCAGCCAGGTCACGATCTCGCGGTCCGTGAGTTCGAGCCCCGCGTCGGGCTCTGGGCTGATGGCTCAGAGCCTGGAGCCTGTTTCCGATTCTGTGTCTCCCTCTCTCTCTGCCCCTCCCCCGTTCATGCTCTGTCTCTCTCTGTCCCAAAAATAAATAAACGTTGAAAAAAAAAATTAAAAAAAAAAATAGAGAACACAGATACCATTATCATAATTAAAAATTGTTAATATCATTTCATGTTTAGTCATTTATATCACATATATTTTGAGTTGCATGGAATCTTTCCCAAGCCCTGCAAACTAATATGAAATTATAATTTATAGTATTTCTGGAAAAATCCAGTAAAGGTGTATTTTTCTAAGACTGTAACTTCTAGAGCCTGGCCCAGTACCTGGTAATAGCAAGACATTCATGGAATATGTGTTGACCTCACCTTGTTTAAAACATGGAACAAAGATGTCAACTGTTGGTTTTCTTCTCTTTTAATTGCCCTGTTTAATATGTAACCACATATTTTATATGTTTTTTAATACTAAAATCCATATTACATCCATTATTGAAAGTATAATTAATAACACTTTTTCCTATTAATTGTTAAGGACTTCTTCATAGTATTATGAACACCATCAGTATCATTGAAATGCTGTGTATTTGCCATCACCAACTTCTCTGACAACTTCCACCTCTGTTTCACCTTCTGGAACATTGAGATTCTTTGTGCTTTCAATAGAACACTTTGGGGAAGACTGACTTCTTAGCAGAAATGAAACACTATTATAGAGTGCAGGTTTGTTAAGAAGCCTCCTGTACTTGAAAATGATGTGACAGGTGTGCTGAACTAAAAGTCATCCACTCTTTAGTTCACTTACAATAAGCTCCTGTGATTCCCCAGAGACAAGGTGCTATGAACATTATTTCACTATAGTGGCAAATACAAAGGAAAATAAAATTTAGGGGTGAGGGACTCATAGAATTTCTAAACTTCTGGATGTGTTATTTGCACCTCAAGTTTTCCACTAGAATGAGCCAATGTCAAGTATATTACTTGGAAGAACCTGACAAAAGCTGTTTATTAGAATGAGTAGAAGGAAATGGGGAAAGAGGACCCACAGGAATTAACTTCCTAGCACATGTCATGCCTCAGGCAATTGACTTTTAGGTCACTGAATCTTCAAGACAACCCTAGGAGGAAGGTAGGATCCCCATTTGAAGGATATGGAAACAGATTTAGATCAAGTTACATATTTGCAGTGACAATGCCTGATGCAGGTGTTTCCACTGTAAAAGTTTTGAGTTTACCATCATACCATTTTTAACCCCAAAGACATCATTTAACCCTTTTATATAAACAAAATAAGATATAGAAGGGTACTTTAGGGTATGATAATGTATTTTGTATCTTTGGGAAAAAATTATTATTATTTTTTTTATGGTTGGAAGTGGTTTATTATAAGTAACAAAAGATGTAACTGGGTTGACAAGAGTTACAGATTACAAGAGATGTAGGAGCTCAGTCCCAGGAACCAGGAACAAAGATGAAATACATATTTATTATAATATTACAACTTCTATTAAATTGGTTATACAGATTAATTGCCCCAAATATCTGTGGAATCCACCCCTCTATTTCTGTTCTTCCACCACCATGTTGTTTTGCGTTCTTATCTTTCATCTAGGTCATTGCACTAGCCATGTTTTATTTATTTATTTATTTATTTATTTATTTATTTATTTATTACCATTTTCTTTTTAATTTACATCCAAGTTAGTGTATGGTGCAACAATGATTTCAGGAGTATGTTTCTTTTTTTTTTTTTTTTCAATATATGAAGTTTATTGTCAAATTGGTTTCCATACAACACCCAGTGCTCATTCCAAAAGGTGCCCTCCTCAATACCCATCACCCACCCTCCCTTCCCTCCCACCCCCATCAACCCTCAGTTTGTTCTCAGTTTTTAAGAGTCTCTTATGGTTTGGGAATGCAAATTGGTGCAGCCACTCTGGAAAACAGTGTGGAGGTTCCTCAAAAAATTAAAAATAGACCTACCCTATGACCCAGCCATAGCACTGCTAGGAATTTACCCAAGGGATACAGGAGTACTGATGCACAGGGGCACTTGTACCCCAATGTTTATAGTGGCACTCTCAACAATAGCCAAATTATGGAAAAAGCCTAAATGTCCATCAACTGATGAGTGGATAAAAAAAATTGTGGTTTATATACACAATGGAGTACTACGTGGCAATGAGAAAAAATGAAATATGGCCTTTTGTAGCAACGTGGATGGAACTGGAGAGTGTGATGCTAAGTGAAATAAGTCATACAGAGAAAGACAGATACCATATGGTTTCACTCTTATGTGGATCCTGAGAAACTTAACAGAAACCCATGGGGGAGGGGACGGAAAAAAAAAAAAAAGAGGTTAGAGTGGAAGAGAGCCAAAAATTATTTTTCAATTCACTGGATTGGTGCAATTGTCCATTCACTTGGAAGAAGATAAACTTTGTCAATATTTCACATGATCAAAAAAATTACTAAAAGTAGACCAAAACAGAAACTATAAATTCTGTAGTAGGGAAAGCTTTTCCATCCATGGCATAAACCTCAAAAACCATAAGGGGTGAGATGGACAGAGTTGGGCACATTAGCATTAAAAACATTGAATGGCTAAAGACCGTTTAACAAAGTTAGAAGGGAAAATGGGTAGAAACATTTAGAAGGTAATTGAATAGGAAAAAGTGTAATACTTTCACTATATAGAAAAAGTGCAACAAAATATATGACAAAAAAACCCTCAACAGCCTAGACCAAAAGTAGACAATAGTTAAAGAGTAACAGTTCACGTTTGAATTGGATTGACTAAAAAAACATCTGGGGTGCCTGAGTGGCTCAGTCATGATCTCAAGGTTCCTGGGATGGAGCCCCATGTTGGGCTCTGTGCTCACAGCATGGAGCCTGCTTGGGATTCTCTCTCTCCCACTCTCCTACCCCTCCCCCACTTGTGCACTCTCACTCTCTCTCTCTCAAAATAAATAAATAACCATTAAAAATTTTAAAAATCTTATAAAAATAAACACTATAAAATGCAAATCAAAATGACAGTTTTTTTCCTATCAAAAATGCATAAATCCGCTTAAGCATTATTGACATCAGTTTTGGGGGATTAATGCAATGGAACGCTACTCATATGGAAATGACATATATGTTTATATGCTGACTTGTAAAGATAGTTTATAATAAAGGCTTTATAACAAAGCATGTTGTAAAATTCCATTCTTTTGGTAGAAAACTAAACAAAATTAGCTGTGTCCATATGTTTGTGTGTTTATTCTCATCTTTCTAAGTTTCTTTTTTTTTTTTTTCAATGTTTTTTTTTATTTATTTTTGGGACAGAGAGAGACAGAGCATGAACGGGGGAGGGGCAGAGAGAGAGGGAGACACAGAATCGGAAACAGGCTCCAGGCTCTGAGCCATCAGCCCAGAGCCTGACGCGGGGCTCGAACTCACTGACCGCGAGATGGTGACCTGGCTGAAGTCGGACGCTTAACCGACTGCGCCACCCAGGTGCCCCATCATCTTTCTAAGTTTCTAGCTATGACATTAAACACAAAATGTGTTGATATATAAATACATAGATGTATGGATAGAATAAGGTATTGATATTTCTAAATACCAATACTAAATACTAAATACACTGGAGAAAGGAAAGAGGAAATTTTTTTTCTTACTTTTATATACATTTAAAACATTATGAAAGAATAATTGGATTATAAGTGATTTCTTTTTTAACTTGTTAATGTAATCCTCTTGTATAATCGGAAGAAATTAACATTAATACAGTGATTTCAAATTTCTTTTTAAAAAATATTTATTTTGAGAGACAGAGAGTGAGCAAGCACAAGCAGGGGAGGGGCAGAGAGAGAGAGGGAGGGAGAGAGAGAATCCCAGGCAGATTCTGCACTGTTAGCATGGAGCCCCCCCACCCCTCACCCCCTGAACTTGGGGCTGGATCTCACAAACCACAAGATCATGACCTGAGCTGAAATCAAGAGTCTGATGCTTAGCTGAATGAGGCATTCAGGTGACCCTCAAATGTCTTTTGTAAATTGTGAAATATAGACTTCTGGAATTTTAGCTGTATTATATATTGTATATTGCTTGGGCTTATAAAAAATACTCTTTTTAAATGTTTATTTTTGAGAGAGAGAGAGAAGAGAGAGACAGAGCACGAGTGGGGGGAGAGGCAGAGAGAGAGGGAGACACAGATTCTGAAGCAGTTTCTAGGCTCCGAGCTGTCAGCACAGAGCCCAAACCAGGGCTTGAACCCACCAACTGCGAGATCGTGACCGGAGCTGAAGTCGGACACTTAACCAACTGAGCCACTCAGGCACCCCTAAAAATATCTCCAAAAATTATCCTACTCTTTATTTACAGTGGGGAAAAAATAGCAAACTGGAACATAAATACTAATGCCTTAAACATAGCATACATCTGTAAAACATTAAGGGTATATACCCTATCAAACATGAGAAAACGCACCCAAATGAATGTTAAAGCATGGAAATACAAACTTCAGCCTACCAAGCATGCATGAACTCAGCTCGCATCCGTTTGTGTATGTATAATTTTACATTGGTCACTGATAAGAACTGGGATAATTGCACATGTGTAGAAAAGGGTCTTGAAGGATAAATGCAAACTAAGAACAGTGCTTCTTTGTGGAGAGGAAAGGTGACTGGTATTAAGGTAGAGCTAAAGGAACTTAATTACCTTATTTGTAGTTGCATTTAATGAAGAGAATGTATTCATATATTAATTTGTATAATTCAAATTGCGGAATAAATAATACATTTGAAAGGTTTTTGAGGGTGATAGATCTCTCTTTCAGCCATGGGCAATTCCTGGGAAGGACTAAGTACTGACACCTGTCAGTAGGCCGTCCTCACAAAAGCAGGGAATTAGCTTTAAAGCCTTGCATGGGGGGATCTGAACGGGAGAACGCGGTGTTTCTTACAGTTTGTCCGCTTCTTCTCTGTGCAGCTACTCCAACATTCTGGTGGGCCTCTTTTCCTGGTGGAGATGTCTAAGAGAGAGGTCAGTGATACAAACTATAATCCTCACAACTGAAGACTCAGGCCTGTGAGTGGTAAGTAATGTCTTCCTCTATTGACATTCTAGATTGCCCTCACTCTCAGAACTTTGCTGTCCTAAGTGGTTTACTCGGTGGAGTGATCTAGACCCT
The DNA here is from genome assembly GCF_028749965.1 of Puma concolor. NCBI lineage: Eukaryota > Metazoa > Chordata > Mammalia > Carnivora > Felidae > Puma > Puma concolor. The sequence goes on along the minus strand of NC_141667.1, from coordinate 142,486,284 downwards.
CTACACCGAGGGCTCTGGGTTCTTGTCTCATCCTTCTCGGGCTTTTGAGCTTTTCCATTTAACTTAAAAAATGAACAGAGGAATACCAAGAGATACTCAAATGGTTCACTTTGGTGCCCAAAAATGGCTCCCCGCCCTCCTCAGGTAACAGAAGCTGTACCTTCTTCTGATAAGAGCCAGTGGTTCCTGCCAGCATGATGATTCTTGCTCTTGCCCCCTAATCCCTTGGCACTGAGACCCCAACAGACGAGGGAGGTAGCTGTAACTTAAGGATCGGTGGGATTCTTGCTGTATCGTAATGCTCCTTTAAGAACCAATACTTGTAAACCTACAAAGCTCAGGACTGTGAATGCCCAGATATTGAGAGTTATAGGTTTATGTGCATTATTGTGTGTTTACATAAACATATATATATGAATATGATTTTATATCTATGTAACTTTGCAAATAGATTACATATAAAAATTATATATATACGTATCTCTATAGCTCCCTGTATTTCCTAACTCTGTTTACTGAAAGACCATGAACTATGACACTCTATTAGTAATGTATACACCAAACACTTGGATTTGATTTCTAGAAATAATCTTCCACTAAAAGGAACCAAGGCTCCTTGGATTATAGAGCTGGAGCCGGTGAGCATATAACAGGGGTATTAAGATTAGCATATAATATATTGTTATGCATAAAATAATTAAATGGTTAAAGGCTGATTGAAACATGGCAAAAAAAAAAAAAGCAAAAACACAGATGTAAGTTTGAAGGAGCTCACCAACCGTATGACAGTTTAAATATCAAAATAGATAATGAGAGTATGAGATTGCTACTTAATGAATAAAAGAGAAATCCACCACTCCACACTTGTATAAGTAGATAGATAAGGAAGAAGGAAAAGGACTTCAGAGTAGATTATCAATGATAGATAAAGAAGAAATGATGAAATACACAATCATTGTTTAGCAACTAGCACCTGGGTAGTAGGCACAGGTGAGAACCATCAATTAAAGGCTTGCCTGTAGGGGTTTGATGAGGAACAGAATATCGATGTAATCAAAATACCTCTCCATGAGATAGTAATCAAAACACCTCCCCATACAATAGTAACCAAAACAAGGGGAGGAAGCTTTACTACAGTGCATGATGCTGAGAACAGCACTGCCATCCAACTCTGGGACCTCAACTTCCGTGATAGTATTTCTTTATCCTTTCTGGCCCAGCCATCTTGTGCAAAAGTGGGTTTCCATTGAAGAAACTGGCAGAAACCAGGTGATAATTTGAATATCACCAGTGGTGGGACATTACCCGAGTGTGCCTCTTGATGCGATGCTCAGTATTGTCATGAGGAAATGTCAGACACCAAGGGCTATCCTATAGCATGAAAGCCTTGAAGCCCCTCAAGCGCTGGCGAAATGAGGAGAAACTAATCAGATTGCAGGAATCTGATGAGACATGTCGGCTAAATGCAGTATTGTTGGGTAGGTTGCTGGAACTTAATGGTTAAAGAGATATTATTAGGTTATGTTAAATTTTGGGATCTATGTGTTGGGTCAATGTTGTTAGCACTGTTATTTAACTGAATAAAAAGGGTGTGTGGTCATAACATATGGAGGTTTCTTTATTTTTGGAGAAAACACTACAGTATTTAGAGGTGATAGGGCATCCCATCCAATAGAAAAAAAAAAAGTCCATATATACAGAGAGAGAATGGGAAGGTAATGAGGCAAATGAACCATTTGCCTCATTGTGAACCATTAACAATTGGGGATTTAGGTAAAGAGGATATGGGGGTTGCTTTTACTATTCTTGCAATTTATTATGTATGTTGACCATTATTTCAAAATTTAAAACATAAAATTTCAAAAAAAAATTTTGCCTAAGATTTACTATTATATCAGAAGAATCCTTTTCCCCGAGTAGCTTTTTTGCTAATATTGTACATTGTACTTAAAGACTATAGTATGTGCATAATCTTTGGTAAAGAGTTAAACCTAAAGAAATTTAAAAAATCTGTTAGTGCTATGAATTAAATATTTCAGGAAATGGTTCTTTCATTAAATCGATGTGGTAGGTGGTGCTAATGGCCATTTTCTAACACTGAATACAAAGAGACCAAAAGGCTAAAGGAAGCTGGCATGAAAGCAAAAGCAAACCAAACATTCTAATATACTCTTGATTTTCTCTGGAAGCCACATGTTTTCAATCTAGATTCAAGTTTTTATTTTACTGACTTATAGTTGATGTGCAGTATTATATTAGTTTCAGGTATACAGCATAATTCAATATTTTTAGGCATTACAAAATTAGGAGTCTAGTTGCCATCTGTCACCCTACAAAGTTATTACAATATTATTGACTATATTCCCTGTGTTGTACATTGCATCTCCATGATGTACTTATTTTTTTAATTTTTTAAATGTTTATTTTTTCTTTTTTTTGAGAGTGAGAGAGACAGAGCACAAGTGGGATAGGAACAGAGAGAGAGAGGGAGACACAGAATCTGAAACAGGCTCCAGGCTCCGAGCTGTCAGCACAGAGCCTGAAGCGGGGCTCAAACTCACGGACTGTGAGATCATGATCTGAGCCGAAGTTGGTTGCCTAACCAACTGAGCCACCCAGATGACCCTACAACGTACTTATTTTTTAAGTACTTATTTTTTAAGAAGTTTGCACCTCTTAATCTCCTTCGCCTCTTACTCCCATCCCTCCACTTCCCTCCCTGCTGGGGACCACCAGGTTGTTCTATCTATGAATCTTTCTCTGTTTTGATGGTTTCATTTTTGAGATCCTGCGTATGAGTGAAATGGCATAGTACTTGTCCTTCTCTGATTTATTTCACTCAGCATAGATTAAAAGTACTAAACTCTTTTTTTCTTTTTACTGCTTTCCTGTATGTTTACTTTGTACAAAAACTCTTTTCATTTTTTCCCCAGTGTTCTTTATAGCTTTTTCTGGGAGAGAGCTCTGTAACTTTAGTATGTATTTATAGTTGTGAAATAGCTCTTCTCTCCTTAATCCTTTTGTTTACTCCCATAAATGAGTCATTGACGTTTCCCAACAGTTACTGGGAAACAGAGGCCTGCTTCTTGTTAATGTCACAAGTAGTCTTTTCCTGGAAGTGAACATGTGAGCAAACCCAAGTCCAAAAGGAATTTAATAAGTATCTCTTTCAGACCAACAGTAAGTAATGTTTTCTTAGAGAATATCATGTATTCTTGGTTTTTTATTTTTAAATGTGCTTGTATAAATCCCACTGAAGAAAACTCAGACCCTCTGGCTATCTCTACGTTAATACAGTATTTTAAAATATAGCTTCAGTTAAAGGGAAATGTTGAGTTTTTCACTTAGTACTTCCCAAACCAGATTTCATTCACTGTTAGTTCAGGTATTTAGTTCTAGTTCCTATTTCAAAGCCCAAATGATCATACTTACAGTATACTGACTTCTGTGGGAATGTATGTCTTTTGGCAATTCGCTTGCTAATTAGACTACATTTTTTTTTTTTTTTTTTTTTTTACTGGATCCTACTAGCTTCTTTATCAAAGGCACTCTGAATCCTAATACTTGGCTTCCCTAGCCCTTCCTTTTCCCTATCTTGAATCTTTTATCTTGCTCTCCTGCTGGGTGAGTGGTATTAACTATATGAAATTACCTACTTAGATCTCATTAGTTTTAATCTCTCCCAAACTGTCTGTGGCAGGGCAAGGGGAGAGGTGGGGAGTAAGAAAGCTGGGAAGAAAAGGACTCTCCTTCCCTTCCCAGCATGATCCGGAAAACCAATGCTCTTCCTGTTCCTTCTGTGCTGTTGTATCTATCTTTGTAGCATGTCATTTAAAAAAGGTCATGGTGAGATCTCAGATAGGAAAAATGAAAAAAGACACTAATTTTTCTGGGAAGGAAACACACACACATACACACACACACACACACACACACACACACACACAGGTAAAAGTGGTCTTTTTTTTTTTCTTTTTTTTTCTTTTTTTAAACCTCATTACTTTGTGTGATAATCAGTTTAGGAAGAGAATTGAGATTTGCTCCAGGCAGGTGATGTTCTGCAGGTAAGCCAATATTCTTTTCCTCAGAGGCTGTCTTTGTTCATGTGCAGCTTGAGAAGACTCTTGCTCAGGACTTTGACCTCAACTTTGTAGTTTCACTGACCCTACATTGTTTCATTTGCAAGTATAAAACACCTTCTTTGTAAGTTTTCTGGAATGCATACATATTTTCTTGATAGTTGTTTTTCTTAAAATGTTTCTTGTCTTCAAACAGTTTTGATATTGCCCCCCCTCACCGTGAGTAGATATGCAATTCTGACCCTCAGGGTGTATCAAGGAGGGAGCGTCAATGCAGAGAGTTAGTGATGAGAGTGGCTATAGAGCCCTCACTGCGGAATGTGCCAGACTCATTTTCCCTAAGTTTTCTAGGTACCTTAGAGGACAGGCTTTGTCATCCTTTTCATGGACTTGGAAATGAGGTCCTTAGAGGTTAAGTAACATAGTAAGGCTGCCATTGTTCTCTCAGCTTGGAATGTCCTCACTTCTCAAGCATGACCCTTGTTTGTTCAGTGTTGAGGCTCCCATTCAAGGTCCCACTTTCCTGGCTCCATCAAAATAATTCCACTTGCTTCCTGAGCTCCAGAGACTCATGGTGACATTATTTCCTTCATAGCGTTTATCACCTCTGACTTTTTTTAAATTTTTTAAAATGTTTTTATTTATTTTTGAGACAGAGAGAGACAGAGCGTAAGCAGGGGAGGGGCAAAGAGAGAGAGACACAGAATCTGAAGCAGGCTCCAGGTTCTGAGCTGTCAGCACAGAGCCTGATGAGGGGCTTGAACCCGCGAACCTCGAGATCATGACCTGAGCCGAAGTCGGACGCTCAACCAACTGAGCTACCCAGGCGCCCCAATCACCTGTGACTTTTTTGAGCTTCAAGACAGAATAAAATTTGCTTGTCCTCTTGACTGTTGTATTCCCAGCTTGTAACATGGTGCGTCAGATGGCTGTTTTGGGTTGAATGAATGAACACACTCAGGTTGCATTCATCGTAGGCCCTAGTTTACAAGGCAGCCATGAGCCCTCTGCAGGAGTGTCAGGGCAACTACTTCAACAGACTTCCCCTAGTTGTGCCGAAGATTTGTTTTTTCTGCATAAACCCTGAAGAACCAGATTCTGACACACCTTGAATACTGTGGACAATGTCTCCAACCCATTGATGAATCTCAGATGGGTCTGTTCTTGGCCTGCAGGTAGATTCTTAGCAAAATCCTGCTTCCTATTCATGTTACTGCTTAAGCACAATGTTCAGTCTCTTGTGATGTTAATATTGTATAATTCTTCTGTTGGTACTGTTGCCAGTAAGCATGTGCGTAACGTCAAAGGAATACTGTTATGGATGATTATGGTCAAAAGGTAAAATCTTTGGCCACAAAAGGAAAGTTTCTCTTGGGGACATAAACTGATCCAATACAGGAGGAACTGACATTTTCATTCCTGTGACACTGAAAACAACTGAAACAAACAACATAGATGCTTTCCACCCTTTTCAACCACTTAGCGTAATTTGCACTTATGTGAAGGGAATTGGATAAGACATGAAGTTCCCGTTTATATTTTATCTAATCCTTTTTTTTCCTTTTTATCCATGATTTATAAATACCTAGGATCCCTTTTCACTCACAACACTTGGAGCTCATGATGGCATATTTGTTCAATCTTGATTATCTTGTCTCCATGTGTCTGTTGTGTGTTCGCCTTTATTTTAGGGTTGGGCAGTGAGTAAACAGAGCAAAACTTGTTTGCTAATACTCTTTATTTTATACCCTGTAACTTTCATATTTCTTTCTCACATTGTAAATGTCTTTGGCATTATTGCTTCACCTATGGCTCTTCTTTATTGCGAAGTCTGTAAATACATAAACCTCTCTTATTTTGGAGAAACTATCTTTTTATTATCTCTGGCTTAACTTCCCAAATGCTGTTTTATTCTCTACATTGTTCAATGAAATAAAATCTAAGTCTTGGGGGATCTGACAGAGACATTGTATGCATTGAGTTGAATTGCACCTGAAAATGGATGAATTTCCTGATGAAGTGGAATATGCACTCAGTAGTAGATAGGATAATATGCTATTAGGAATAACCTCAGGGCACCTGGGTGACACAGTCAATTGAATGTCTGACTGTTGATTTCAGCTCAGGTCATGATCTCATGGTTCATGGGTTTGAGCCCTCCGTGTTGACAGTGCAGAGCCTGCTTGGGATTCTCTCTCTCCCACTCTCTCTGCCCCTCCCCTCCTCATTCTCTCTTTCTCAAAATAATTACATTAAAAAAAACAAAAAAAAAAAAGAAACAGCATGACCTCAGGATAAATTTCAAACAAAAAAGAATGCTGAAGAATTGTAAAAATGATTGCCTTTCTACTTAAAAAATTCTTCCTTGTGGGGCACCTGGGTGGCTCAATCGTTTGGGCGTCCGACTTTGGCTCAGGTCGTGATCTCACAGTTAATGGGTTCAAGCCCCGCATGGGGCTCTGTGCTGACAGTTCAGTGCATGGAGCCTGCTTTGGATTCTGTGTCTCCTTCTCTCTCTGCCCCTCCCCCACTTGTGCTCTGTCTCTCAAAAATAAATAAATGTAAAAAGAAAAATTTTTTAAATTCTCCCTTGCTCTTGTATTCTTCCTATAGTTACATTTTTGGTTTCTACAGCAGTTAGCAAGCTGTTTATTTCATCTTTATATTAGAACAAATTGTTTTTCATCTGTCTCCGTCTCTACCAGAAATTTCTTCCCAGAATATCATGAGCTGTGGAGGAAACACATCTTGCTTATAGTCCTGCTTGAATAATTGCTCTTATTTCCTTTTGATCTTGATAAACCAATAAAAATTTATTCCAAATGAAATTTCCTATCCTAATGTATCAGGAATCTTTTATAAAGTCTAAGTAAAAGCTACTTTTCTCCCTTATGTATTTTAGTGATTCTTGATAAAATGATTCTCCATTTCTCCTATTTATGAGTGGTTAGCAAATCCATCCCATCGGTTACTCAGCATAGCATTTCTGTTAAATTGCTTTCAGATATTATAGTTTTGCTTTGCCACAAAAGGTTACACTTTAGCCTTCTAGACAGCAGTAGTGAATACTAGAGCCCTGTTTGTATTATTACCCTGATTGATAAATTAAAAAGTTAAAAATAGCACAATATTCTTTGAGCTAAAGCACTGTGTTGACATCTGCCACTCTGATGAAATGAATTGCTTTAGGAAAATATGCTCTGTATGTTTTAAAAATAGCATAAAAATTAGCTCTCAGTTCTTAAAATTTTTAGTTGTGGTTTGCTATATTTTTTATTAGAGGAATTGTATCAGACGTTTATAAGATTTTTCTTATATTTTTTAAAAAGGTAGTCTCTGTTCTTGTAAGTTGCAGAATTTGTGTTTTATTCCATGGATTTGTGTTGGAGTCTTACAAAAATTTTTTCCCTCAATTACATTTGAAAATTACATCCTTTTCCTTTTCAAATAAAAGTTAAGCAGGGGCGCCTGGGTGGCTCAGTCAGTTAAGCATCCGACTCTTGATTTCGGCTCAGGTCATCATCCACTGTATGTGGAATCAAGGCCCGCATTGGGCTCCATGCTGACAGAGTGGAGCCCGCTTGGGATTCTGTGTCTCTCCCTCCCCTGCTTATGTTCTCTTTCTCTCAAAATAAATAAAATTACAAAGAAATTTTAAAAAGCAATGGCCTGATTTTCAAAAGAATACACTAGATATAAATGAAAGTAAATTATCCGGAAGAGAAACCACAACTGAAAATCAGGGCTACATACTATAGCACATATATTTCTATCAGGAACATTATCTGTTATAGACCCTGTTTTGTGTACTTTTTCTTAAAATTAAAAATCTTAACACATTTGGTGGCTGAATGGATAAAGAGTGACTTATTCATACAATGGGAATAAAAAAGAAATGCTAATGACATATTCAGCAACACGGATGATTTTTAAAATCCTTATGCTTAGTGAAGAAACTAGATACAACATACGACATTTTATGATTCTATTTATATGCCATTCTAGTGAAGGCTTAGCTACAAAGATAGAAATAAGGTCAGTGGTCACCATGGGCCAGGGTCAGGAGAAAGAATTTGTAGACGGGCACGTGGGGTTTTTTTGGAGTGATGGAAATGCTTTATTATTTAATATATATGCGTTTATCAAAGCTCTTAAAACTATACCCTAAGTATTAACTTCACTGCATATTATATCTCATTGAAGCTTTCCTAAAGCTGACAAGTTTGCTTATAGGTGAATTTACTCAACTGTTATGGATATTTGAGAAGATACACTTTCATAATCAGCTGTCTCATCAAATAAAATAAACTTTCTCTATAATTGAAAGACATCCAGCATTTTGAACAAAACCAACTTTCTTTTAAATATGCAAAGTTAGCTTTCAGAGAACTAGAGGAACAACTTGGATGTGCCGAGGAAAGCATGCGTGTTTAAGTTAGCTAAGTCTTCATTTTCCAGAGCAAAAATAAGTAGGCACTTTCCATAAGTCTAGAAAGAGGATTTTGATGTTATTCAGATGTTCAGAAGTCATCATCAGAAGAGCCCAAGTGTGAAGTGGTTTCACATGGTAACTTCACAGTCCAGACTTCGACACGGAGGATCGAGCAAAGGTTGTTGCTTTTTATTCATAAATCCCTGTGTGTTCCTAGATTGTTGAACTAGGTGGCCTCATTGGCATCGTTTAATCAGCTGTGCTGGATATCTTCTGTCTCTTCACATCTATTTCCCACTGTTCCTCATGGCTCTCTTCTTATTAGGTTGATCTGTGTGGTTTGTGTCAACAGACTCTCACACCCTCAAGCCAATGGAGTTGTTGAAAGCAGGGAAGAGAGTGAGATCTGAGACATCATCTGGTGTTTGCTCTGTAAGCTGCATCAGAACACCTGTCACATCACTAATTGCCACTCGTCCTATCCAGGTGGTTTTCTCTACTGAAAATCTCTTTCTTTCTCTGTTAAGATAACTTCTTCCTCTCCTCTTTTCACTGGGCTTGGGGATTTTTTTAAAGGGTATTTGTTTTGAGAGAGAGGAAGAGAGACAGAGAGCATGAACAGGGGAGGGGCAGAGGGAGAGAGAATCCAAAGCAGGCTCCACACTTATAGCGCAGAACCCAATGTAGGGCTCAAGCTCTACAGATGATGAGATCATGACCTGAGCCAAAATTGAGAGTGGGACGCTTAACCAAATGTATCACCCAGGCACAGGATTATTTCATTTTAACCCTATTTCCCCTCTCTCATTTTCCTGCTCTCTCTAGGCAATCATCCCAATGCACTTCATTTATCTTCATTACAGATGTAGAAACTGAGGCTCAGAGAGATCTCACAGCAAGTCATTACCAGAACTGGAATTCATACTTAATTCTCTTGGACTCCAAAAGCCATATGATGGACCCTCCCATAGTTGATTTTATCAGTTTTCCTATCATAAAGATGGAAGAAAATTTATACACATTTACTCATTGCATTTCTAAACACTGAACAAGAGATACTTTGCAAAAATTTTATGTAGGCAAAATTGACATAACATTATATTCGTTTCAGGTGTAACAGCATAATGATTTGATATTTGTACACAATGGGAAATGACTGCCACAATAAATTTAGTTAAGATCCATAACCATACATAGTAACAGGGTTTTTTTTGTTGTTGTTATGGTGAGAACTTCCAAGATCCACTATCTTAGCTACTTTGAAATATGCAATACAGTATTCTTAACTATAGTTGCCGTGAGGCACTTAACATTACATCACCATGACTTACTCATTTAGCAAGAGCTACTTTGAAGGCAAAGTAAAAAATGCAAGTCTTACTGCCCTATGTTATCCTCTGATTTGGAAAAGATACACAGCCAGAAAGACTTAAATGAGTTGAGTGGGTGCGGGATGAAGTATCATGAATTATTTTTTTTTTAATGTGGACAAAAATAAATGAACTAATAGGTTCTTTCTAGAAATGAAACTACATAATTTTCATGATTATAATGAAAACAAATTGTATTGCATAAACCTCTTATTAATGGTTGATTATAACCCTTTCCAAACATTTGCCTATGTAAAAGCTTACATGACTAAGCATACTCTTATGTTCCTAATATTTCTCCTCCCCCACCTCATAGTATTCTGCTTGTTGAAAAGGAAACAATGAAATTGAAAGGGTTAACATGCAGAATTGTTAGAAGACTTTTTAAACACATACCAAATTAGATTTCTGAACATGATTTTTAGGGGAAACAGGCTGTGCATGTTCTAATTGGCCTATTTTTCCCTTTCTTCCTTCCTTCTATCCTTCCTTCCTTTCTTCTTTTTAAAGTTTGTTTATTTATTTATTTGTTTATTTAGAGAGTGTGTGAGCACAAGGGGAAGGGGCAGAGAGAAAGGGAGAAAGAGAGACTCTAGAGCAGGCTCTGCACCGTCAGTGTGGAACCCCATGCAGGGCTCTAATTCATAAACCCTGAGATCATGACCTGAACCCAAATCAGGAGTCAGATGCTTAACTCACTGATTCACCCAGGTATCCCTGGACTTTTTTTTTTTTTTTTTTTTTAACTCATCTGAGAGGACTGCCCAGATATCAATCATGGAAACCCAAGGTATTCACAAATTGTGTGAGTGTTCATGGCTAATGTGGAAGCCAACCATGGTGTCCACCTGGAGGGAACTTTAGCATTATGCTATATGAAACTGAAGTGTCAGAGCCTCTTGCTTGGAAGGGCCCCGTTCCAAGCCATGCACCTTAATTGTATTTATCATTTTATGTATTTTTCTTCCACTTGCATTCCAAAAATATATTTTATAGAATTACAGTACACGTAGAACCCAAAACCTGGATACCTGAGTTCATTTTCTGGAAGTAGTGATACATGGGTATAGATATAGACTGCGTATAAACTGTGTATAGACTCATTCTATCATGTTAGATTTTGATAAAAGTTTAACTTCAAAAAGAAGGTAGTCCAAATGTATTACCAAGAATGCTCATAAAACTACTTTCTTTAATAAAAATTTGAATTTATTTTTAAAGATAGAAAAACAAAGCTTCCCCTCTGTAGTCTTAGTATTGGTGAGACACTAAACATGAGAATTTAAATGTTAAAATAAGTGATCTATGTTAAGTCTGTGATTAAGCATTTAACTTCTGTGGACAGCAATTGCCAGTGTTCGTTATGGCCTGTCAAATTCTACTTGGCACCCATAATGTAACAACTATACTCCATTAAATGAGGGGTTCCCTCCTCCTTTTAAACCATACACATGGAATTCTACATGTATTGTTGTCACATTCCTGAGTTAGGTGTTTAGAATCTTTGTTATATTTATTAAATTCAGAAGTCACCATTTCTGAATATCCAGTCTCTCTAGTAATAGTGTTCAATAATGTATAACAGTATTTTTATTTAAAGAAATACATTATATAAATCTAAAGAAGGAAAAAAATTAAACTTGAGAAAATGACCAAATTTTTATTTTATATATACTATATATTATACATATATATATGGCTTTTCTCTGACATTAGAGTGTGGAACCAGAGTCTTGGAATCTGATCAAAGTGTTAAGGAATTTCAGAGGTATCACACAGAAAGGAAGCATGAAGTCTCATAGATAGTGCCACCAGTAATACAGAGGGCTAATGAGGATTGCTGTGGATAGAATTTAAAAAAAAATAATGTCAAGCCTCAATTATGCCAGTAAAAAATTTATTTAAGTAAACTCGATAAATGTTTTGCCCCTTTAACATCTGAGTGATTTAAGTAAATGGATAACTTTCCTCGGCATTTCTGTTTATCAGAGAAGCCACCATAAACCTTCCACTTATGACCTTAGACTGGAATTGATTACTTTCTGAAGTGAGTAATCCTGTAAGAAAAGAATACATGAGGCTCTAAGGACAAACAGTTCTCTCAAACCATGTGTATTTAACATCTGTGGTTTCTTCCCTCAATTTTATGTGCTCTTATTTAAGTAGCAGTGATTTCCCTCAGGTCTAGAGTAAGCCATTTACTTCAACACTTGGATCTCTCTGCAAGGAAGGTAGGTTGGGAGACACATTGAGAGTTTAGGGCTAGAGTCATGCCTTTGAATGCCCTGGGCAGTAAAAGAGCCCCAGACTACTGTAGGCACTAGGAGGACTATTTGTCAGGAGCACTTTAGGACACTGAGGCCATGTGGTTATGATAAGAAAGAATCTGGATAATAACGACTGATTGTCTTATTGATGCTGAGCACACTATGTATGTCCATATCTTTGTAGTTTGTTCATTGTCCTGTTTTAGGTCTTTCTAAACTCACTGTGTCCATGCTTGAGTCTAAACTTCAGATCCACTTCTCATTGAATTGCCTTCTAAATACTCAAGTCTACATTCAGGTTTTGAATGTAGATGGGTTTGAGAGCATGCTGTGGTCTCCCTTATATTTAGGTTTAAGTTTGTTACAGATGCTAAACTAAGATGCTTCATTCACTCGTTATTAACTCATTCACTCATTCATTCTCTAAATATCTGTGTTGTGTATGTTGTGTTCCAGGCATTGTTCTGAATGCTGGAGAGAGATTTTAGTAGTTGATATCGACCACTGGAATTGATTTGCAAACAGCCAGTAAATGCCTCCTGAATGAATGAATGAGTGAATAAATAAGTAAATAAATGAGAAAGCACATGTACATAGAAATAGAACATACTGTAATAAGGGAACAAAATTTTAATTAGGTATCTACAGCAAGTACACATTCCACATCCTATGTTATTACGAAAGTCTCTTAGAAGGAACTTCCAACCTTCCGTGGTATGAATATAAGATATTTTATGAAAAAACTGAGGCACAGAAAATAGTGCTTTATTTTATGAGCTCTGGAAATAGTTTCCTTTTACTAGAAGGAAATAGTATTTTCGTTCCGTGAAAATATTTGAAAAATTGCAAACCTTGCCTTCACAAACCATATTTTTGGGGTAGAGAAGATCAAGCCCTGCCCTTCACTTTTGTTCTAATAAATGTGAGCCTATGATATTGTGAATCTTTACATTTGTCTGAAGTACACCCTTGTAGAAGATCAGCGCAAGCTCTTTGGTTATAGGAATTATTTGTTGAATTCCTTTCTAAAAAATAAATTCGTCTGTAATGTGGATGTCCCAAATCTCACCTGTATTTTCCAAACTACAGCCATTCTTTGCTAACACTGTTAGTAGCCACAATACTCAAGGAAGCCATGTGGGAGGACTAAATTTCACAACAGGTTTGCATTTCCTCATAACCATGAGTGGCTGTGTATAACGTCTGAATCCTGTGTCCATCAGTTCTGAAATGTGATCTTGAGGAAGGTTTTGCATTATCCTATTATGCTCCATTTCCAAATATGTATAACAGGAAAAATGATGGCACCTATCAGTTAGTGGGTCGTTTAATAGATATCCTATTATATTGGTCTCATGCAAACCAGTAACAGGGGATCTGAAAATGAGACCGGTGACCGAAAATTTTGAAGAAATTGAGAAAAAAACGAAACAGGCTCTGTTGTCTTGTCCAGTAGTACACATTAAAGGAGGAATTGAGGGGCACCTGGGTGGCTCAGTCAGTTAAGTATCTGACTGTGGCTGAGGTTATGATCTCCCAGTTTGTGGGTTCTAGCCCTGTGTTGGACTCTGTGCTGACAGCTTGGAGACTGGAGACTGCTTCACTTTCTGTGTCTCCCTTTCTCTGCCCCTCCCCAACTTGCACTCCATCTCTCTCTTTCTCAAAAATAAATTAAAAAATATTTAAAAAAATGAAAGGAGGAATCTACTCCTGAAATCATTGTTTCACTATATGCTAACTAATTTGGATGTAAATTTTAAAAAATAAAAAATAAAAAATAAAATTAAAAAAAAATGAAAGGAGGCATTGAAATGTGTTCAGCCTTAATAAATCTATAGGTGAATGACTTTGAAACTTGCATTTTAAAACTTAGCTTTTGGTTAGCATAATACCCTTCATTTCTACCCACGTTGCTACAAATGGCCAGATTTCATTTTTTCTCATTGCCAAGTAGTATTCCATTGTATATATAAACCACTTCTTCTTCTTCTTTTTTTAATGTGAAATTTATTGTCAAGTTGGTTTCCATGCAACACCCAGTGCTCATCCCAACAGGTGCCCTCCTCAATACCCATCACCCACTTTCCCCTCCTTCCCACCCCCATCAACCCTCAGTTTATTCTCAGTTTTTAAGTCTCTTATGGTTTGCCTCCTTCCCTCTCTAACTTTTTTTTTCCTTCCCCTCCCCCATGGGTTTCTGTTAAGTTTCTCAGGATCCACATTACAGTGAAAACATGGTATCTGTCTTTCTCTCTATGACTTATTTCACTTAGCATCACACTCTCCAGTTCCATCCACGTTGCTACAAAAGGCCACAGTTCATTCTTTCTCTTTGCCAAGTAGTATTCCATTGTGAATATAAACCACAATTTCTTTATCCATTCATCAGCTGATGGACATTTAGGCTTTTTCCATAATTTGGCTATTGTTGAGAGTGCTGCTATCAACATTGGGGTACAAGGGCCCCTATGCATCAGCACTCCTGTATCCCTTAGGTAAATTCCTAGCAGTGCTATTGCTGGGTCATATGGTAGTTCTATTTTTAATTTTTTGAGGAACCTCCACACTGTTTTTCAGAGAGGCTGCATGAGTTGGCATTCCCACCAATAGTGTAAGAGTGTTCCCGTTTCTCCACATCCTCTCCAGCATCTATAGTCTCCTGATTTGTTCATTTTAGCCACTCTGACCAGAGTGAGGTGGTATCTCAGTGTGGTTTTGATTTGTATTTCCCTGATGAGGAGTGACGTTGAGCATCGTTTCATGTGTCTGTTGCCTATCTGGATGTCTTCTTTAGAAAAGTGTCCATTCATGTCTTCTGCCCATTTCTTCACTGGATTATTTGTTTTTTGGGTGTGGAGTTTAAGTGAAATGAGTCAGGCAGAGAAAGACAGATACCATATGTTTCACTCATATGTGGATCCTGAGAAATTTAACAGAAGACCATGGGGAGGGGAAGGAGGAAAATAAAGTTACAGAGAGGGAGGGAGGCAAACCATAAGAGTCTCTTTTTTTTTAAACATTTATTTATTATTGAGAGACAGAGAGACACAGAGAGTGAGCAGGGGAGTGGTAGAGAGAAGGGGAGACACAGAATCTAAAGCAGGCTACAGGCTCTGAGATGTCAGCACAGAGCCCAGTGTGGGGCCTGAACTCACAAACTGTGAGATCATGACCTGAGCCGAAGTCAGACACTTAACCGACTGAGCCACCCAGGTGCCCCAAGAGACTCTTAAATACTGAGAACAAACTGAGACTTGATAGGGGTGGGGGAGAGGGG
Organism: Puma concolor; assembly: GCF_028749965.1. Lineage (NCBI taxonomy): Eukaryota > Metazoa > Chordata > Mammalia > Carnivora > Felidae > Puma > Puma concolor. Next base: position 142,470,859 of record NC_141667.1, on the reverse strand, counting down.
AAAGTGGGTTATGGGCATTGAGGAGGACACCTGTTGGGATGAGCACTGGGTGCTGTATGTAAACCAATTTGAAAATAAATTGTATTTAATATAAGAAATAAAAAAATAAATAAAAAGAATGTGTATAAAGAATAAAAAAAATAAAATAAAACTTAGCTTTTGGGTTAGCCCAATGCTAGCCACTGTTACCAAGAATCCTTAGCCAGGTTAAGTCAATTTTTTTCTCACCCAGAAATACAAGGCAGTTGTGACTTCTGTCAGGGACAGCTGTCTTCTCTGTTGTCTGTCACATAGGTGCTCATAATAATGGAAACTGTGATGAGGTCTTGAGGACATCATGGTAGTCTAATCCTAGTGAAACAAATGAGGTCAGATTTTGAGACATTTTGGTTCGCTAGGCCTGGAAATTGCATTTTAACATCATCTCATGGTCACACGATAATGCGAGGAAGGCTGAAAAATTAGTGTCTGATTGTGTCCTTGAAGAAGAGAATATATATACTTGTGAATAGCAAGCAGTTTTTGCCACAGGTTACCCTACTGCTTATGAAATACTTATCAGTGGCCTTTGCCTCATATTTAAAACAGACCCATCCTTTTCCCAGTGAGACAACCTACAGCCCCTTTCCATCACTGCCCCCCTTTCCCAGTCCTTCACAGGATATCTGGAAGATGTCTACTTCTCTCAGTCAGGACCAGTCCTCTGTTACTATATTTTAAATCCTGTGACCTAGAAAATAGCATACTTTAGTAAAGCAGGTGCATAGTAATCATAAGAAACCTCTACTTTGACAATGTGTGGATGGGAAACTCATGGCTTACTTTAGTGCAGAAAAATGCTGGAATCCTTCTGGAAAGGCAATCTTTAGACTTGTCTACACTGGCAGACGAGGAAGTGTCATGATTAGATATTGGTTCTGTTTTCTGGAAGAACTTCCTTGTGAGTTGATCTCCATGGACTTAGCTCCCGTCCTCTGGAAGGATCTTCCTTCTATATTTACGTCTGCAGACACTTTTATTTTTTATTAAAAAAAATCTTTATTTATTTTGAGACAGAGAGAGAAAGAGAGACAGAGAGAGAGAAGGAAGCACAAGTTAGGGAGGGACAGATACAGAGGGAGGTAGAGAATCCCAACCAGGCTCCCAGTGCTATCAGCACAGAGCCCGACGCGGGGCTCAATCTCATGAACTGTGAGATCATGACCTAAGCCCAAATCAAGAGTCAGATGCTTAACCCACTGAGCCACCTGGGTACCCCTGTCTGCAGACACTTTTAAAATGGGCCCTGGAGGGGTGCCTGAGTGGCTCAGTGGGTTAAGCATTGGAACTCTGCTTAGGTCATGATCTGCATTGGGCTCTGTGCTGACAACGATGAGTGTGCTTGGGATTCTTTGTTTCCCCATCTCTCTCCTCCTCCTCCACTCGAGCTTGTGTGCTCAAAATAAATAAATAAACTTAAAAAAATTTTTTTAAAGTAAAATGGGTCCTGGAGAATATTCTCTTAGGGAGCTGTGTAGTTTCCAAAGTCCATTTCTTAATCTTATGCAATTGGGAGCCCAAGGATTGTTTTATATTCAGTCTTTTTTTTTAATTTTAATTTTATTTTTTGGGCTAAACTCATAGTTCTTGACTGTAGAATTACCTCAAAAAAGTTTTGGGGGGTTCTAATTTAGTGGTTTACGTATATTCCAAGTGCTAGTAACCACAGACAATGTCTTTTTCCTTTTTCCTTTAGGTTTACTTCTCTAGCTTGCTTTATTTCTCTGCTTCTTTACTTCCATGCCTATTTCTTTCAACATAGTAGTAGTTGCCATCTGAACAAGAGGTTTTGGTAAGAAGGCAGCATCCTTAATTTTTGCTGCAGGGCTCAGTTCCTTGTCTAATGGAGAAAGCTTACTGTGACTTTGTGCTCAAAGCCTTTTTTTTTTTTTTTCCAGTTTTGACCCTTATTAGGGGGTTTGAAGAAATTGGCTTCTCCAACACTGCCACACTGACAGTGGGAAATAGATGTGAAGAGACAGAAGATACCCAGCACAGCTGATTAAACGTTGCTAATTTGGGTGTCACCATTTTGGCATGCTTTGTGTTTTTATTTATTCATTTTGAGAGAGCAAACAAGCAAGTGTGTGAGTAGGGGAGGGGCAGAGAGAGAGAGAGAGAGAGAGAGAGAGAGAGAGAGAGAGAAAATCCCAAGCAGGCTCTGTGCTGACAGCCCTACTCAGGGCTCGATCTCACAAACCATGGGATCTTTACCTGAGCCGAAATCAAGGGTCAGATACTTAACCAATTGAGCCACCCACTTACGGCTTACTGTTTCTTACCCACTTACTGCTGCCATTTTCACCATAGTGGACTTCGGTAACACAACACTCCCCTCATTCCAGTCTGTCCTAAGTAGGAAAGAGCATGGAGATACCCTAGAGAGATTTTCAGACCAAGGCTGGAAGAAGCACACTTCACTTTGGTTCACATTTCCTATTCATGCACACAGCCAGAACTAACTGTATGGAGGCTGGAAAATGTAATCTAGCTATGTGCCTAAAAGAAGAGGAAGTTGATTTGGGTTAGGGCATCATGGACTCTGTCACGTATTCTTGTGGATTTATTATGTACCTGTATTCACTTCCTGTCATATTATTATACCAAACCTGCAGTTTTTACTGAGGTCTCTGTCTGAAGGGGAAACTTCCCAAAACATGACACCACAGTCTAGGTATACAGAAAAAAAAGAATGAAAGATGTAATATCATGGTAGATTCTCACTCCAAGAATTGAGGGAACTTGGGGCACCTGAATGGCTCAGTTAGTGAGGCATCTGACTTCGGCTCAGGTCATGATCTCGAGGTTCGTGGGTTCAAGCCCCTCATCGGGCTCTGTGCTGACAGCTCAGATCCTGGAGCCTGCTTTGGATTCTGTGTCTCCTTCTCTCTCTGCCCCACCCCTGCTCATGCTCTGTCTCTCTCTCCCTCTCTCCCTAAAAAATAAAATTTAAAAAATTTTTTGTCTGCCTTTACCTCTGAATCTCCAGCACTAGTTGAGGACTGGGGAATTAGTAGGTGCTCAACATTAAATTGATGAACCGGTGAGTAAAATCATGATGCATGAATCAGAATCTGAGTTGCTTAAAAAGGGCCATGGGATCTCAAATTTTCCCCTGCAAAATTGTTAATTATGTGAGTCTTTAAAAATTGATGACCAATATATGGACATTTTTCCAAATAATAAGGTCATTGTTGCAATTATGTAGTAATGGTTAAGCATGAATTAATTTAAAGTACTCAGAGGATACCTATCAAGAAGATCTAGTAACATTGTTACTTGATTTTTATATTTTCACTTTGCTGATTACTGAGCCAATATAGAACTATTTGAAAAGTGTTGGAAGACTTGGGTAATATAACCATGGTAATGATTTTTAAAGCAAGATAGAAAATATGACCAAAGATGAAAGTGCATTAACACATTCTATGTTTAAGATTATCATGAGGTGAAAGTCCAGGTATGGGTACGATATTAGAAATAGGAATTATGGGAAATTAAATTGTGTTTTCCATTAGCAATTGTTTATCAGGTCAAATATGTCTAAAGTTTGATGTTCTTTTTCTCAGTGAGTACAAAGGGAGTATATCTCTATTAATAATTTTGAAAATAACTTGAAATTGTTCTGGCTATGAAAATTATTCCAGAAAACCAAATTTAAAAACTGAGAAATGTGGGGCACCTGAGTGGCTTAGTTGGTTAAGCCACCAACTCTTGCTTTCAGCTTGGGTCATGATCTCACAGTTGTGGGATTGAGTTTTGCATCGGGCTCCATGATGACTGCATGGAGCCTGCGTGGGGTTCTGTCTGTCTGTCTGTCTCTCTCTCTTTCTCTCTCTCTCTCTCCGTCTCCCTCTGCCCCTCCCCAACTTGTGTGTGCACATGCCCATGTGCACACTATTTCTCTCTCTCTCAAAAAAAAAATAAATAAAATAATAAAAAACAACAGTTAAATGAGATAAGTTTGCTGGGAGAGAACTAATAAAGTTAGTGGTTTAAAGGCAAGTTAAAAAATTGTTTTTGTATTTTCTATTATTTTGAAGGTAGGTGCTATTGAAAACATCACTAAAAAGATGAAGAGCATAAAGGGATTGCCAAAGGTTGAATCTTAATATTTATGGATTAACATTTTCAGAAATATTTCTCTTATCATTAACACTTGGCAGTTTTAAATTAGCAAAGTATTTCTAACAAGATAATATTTCTAACAAGGGCATCATCAGCCACATGCCAGGCATTATGCTTAGTACTAGGGTTAATCAGTGAGCAAGACCTATGAGGAGCTGATCTCTTGGTGCTAAAATTATAATGGAATTTTCCTCTATTTGATGAATTGAACTGCTCACCATGTGGAAGGACAGCAATCAGAAACTCCAAACCCTCCTCACTTTGACTTTCCTAAATGTTAGATATAACTTTGTGCATCTGGACACGTGTTCCTAATGTAGCTGGATACATTTCTTTCACTTTCAAATTATATAAGGTACAGTAGAATTATTTTTCCTCACTTTATAAATGATCTTTGTAAAAGTGTGAGTCATTGGTACGGTAGCCATTAAAACCTGAAGGAAAAAAGCAAGAACATAGAGGTAGTATATGATGCGACCACCTGTGAATGGCTTAGTAAGTTAGGATTTAATATGCACATCAGTTTTTAAAATTAAAAACACATATTTGAGAGAGCAAGCAGGGGAGAGGGGCAGAGGGGGAGAGAGAGAGAGAGAGAGAGAGAGAGAGACAGGGAGAGAGAGAGAGAGAGAGAGAGAGAGAGAGAGAGAGAGAGAGAGAATGAATTTCAAGCAGGCTCTACACTCAGTTGGAGCCTGATGTGGGGCTCAATCTCACAACCCTGGGATCATGACCTGAGCCAAAATCAAGAGTTGGACGCTCAACCAACTGAGCCACCCAGGTGCCCCACTGTGCATGTCAGTTTTTACACATAGCAAAATTATTTTTTGCCAAAGAAAAGGATCACAAATATTGTACTCTACAGAATTCACTAAGTAGAATGGGATGACCTTAATAAGAGAAAAAGGAATCAGTGACAGATAAGTTGTATTGTACCATGCTGTAGAGAAGTGGAGAAAATTTTTTTTGGAAATCATCAGTGAATGACAGGCCTGGGAAAAAATGGAGACAGCATGTCTCATAGACATAACTATGGAGATAAAGTAGATGATCGAATAACTCTTCTTTTTCTCCAATTTCATTGTTTTTCTATTAGAGTGGAACACGAGTTATAGAAATCCAAGCCCCCACTGTGCTCTGTTTGAAGAACGAGGCATACTGCTGTTGATAAATACTATATCTCTGTCAGAAAGAGTAGAAATCTTGACATCACCCCATGGGTTTCATTTTAAAATGAATATAAATGGCTTTAAGTACTTTTTATTGTTCTGTTTGTGTTGGAAGTGTGAGCCATAGGTCTTCCTATATTGCACTGTAAATAAACAGTATGTCACTAGCATTAGACTCACTGTGATGGATGGTGTACCTTTCTCAACCCTCAATTGTCTCATTATCCAAGTTCTATTGGGTCATTAAACAAACATTAGATACTTGCTCTCCCTGGAATAAAATTGCTCGCTTGGGACTCAGCTCCAGAATTATTCAGTAACTAAAACCCTTTGCAAAATGGTGTGTGTGTGTGTGTGTGTGTGTGTGTGTGTGTGTGTGTGTGCATATATAATGTAGATAGATAACTACCTAGCATTAATTTCAGACTGTATATGTAGTATGCTTTGGTTTTAGGGCATGGCTAAGCGTATAAAATTCCTTCCTTCCTTCCTTCCTTCCTCCCTCTCCCTCTCTCCCTTCCTCCCCCTTCCTTCCTTCCTTCCTTCCTTCCTTCCTTCCTTCCTTCCTTCCTTCCTTCCTTCCTTCCTTCCTTCCTTCCTTCCTTCCTTCCTTTTTCTTTCATCCAAAGCCTTCTGATTTTGTATACAATGTTTGGATGTTGGCTAATGTCCATTAGTTTATTTGAGATTTGTGTTTCTGTTTGTAATTCTTTTCTTACTGCTGATTGTTAACTGAAATAAGAGTCTCTCTCTTACAGAATGTTTCAGAGAAAACTGTGTAGTTGTGGATTATAAGGAGCCTACATTTCACAGAAGTCTGCAAGTTTCGTCTAAAAAAACCTAAATGATTAGCTCTAAGAGCCAAAGTACACAAGGAAGGCAGCATTAATGTCTTGGCCCCTGTTCTTTTTCTTCCGTGGCTGTGAGGCTTGTTTTTTCATCTCTAGCCATTCATGAATTTTGGTATCCTTGGATGAAGATTAATTAGAGAATTGAGAACTGAACAGCTCCCAGTCTATGTAGATAGTTTTTGATGGTTTTCACTCTATTTTAGAAGAAATAATGGTGGCTTTATATATATACATTCCAATTCTTGCTGAGATAGAGAATCATGAAAATTAGGATAAGACAATGCTGTACAGTAGTGTCCATTTGAAAGCAGAAAAAATACACTCTTACATGTCACAGGACAGGGACTAGACCTTTAAAACTTACGCAAACATTTCCATCTTACCCTGTTTTTTGTTGTTGTTGGGTTTTTTTGTTTTGTTTTGTTTTAACCACAGGCATTACCCAGAGGGTGGGGAGATACTTTTCAGCACTGACAACCAATCAGTACTCAATCTATCAACAATATTTATTGAACCTTTTCTTTGTAAGTTACTAGGACAGGCATTTTGAGAAATAAAGAAAAAATAGAAACAATGGCTACTTAAGATTAAAATCTAGTTAAAAAACAAAACAATAATTAAAATGAACATATTAATGACAACTCCATATTGACAGCATATGGACTAATTACTTTTTAGAATAACGAGTCACGTACTTTCGCAGTGATTTTTGCCAATTTTCCTGCTTTCTTTTCCCATTTCCATCCAGTTGTTAGGATTTGAAATATGATGGGAGAGATAGGAGATGTCATTCTTTTTAATCAAATGAACAGAGTCTCAGAAAAATCTACATCTTTTTTCAGTGTTACTGAGGAATAACTGACATAAATCACTGTGTAAGCTTAAGGTGTATAACATGATGGCTTGATTTACGTACATTATGAAATGATTACCACAGTCCATTCAGCTAACTTCTATCTTCTTTGTAGATACAATAAAAAGAAAAGAAAGAAGGGAAAAAAGGAAAAAAGTTGTTCTCTTTGTGATGAGAAATCTCAGTATTTAGTCTCTTTTATATCATACAGGAGTGTTAGCTATAGTACTCATAGTGTACCTTACATCCCTAGTAGTTATTTATCTTGTAACTGGATGTTTGTAACTTTAGACCACCTTCTTCCAATTCCTCCTCCTCCCTCCCTCTGCCTTGTGTAATCAAAATTGTGCTCCTGTTTGCGTAAGTTTGGTTTTTTGTTTTTGTTTTTTAGATTACACATGTGAGTGAGATCAAACAGTATTTTTCTTTCTCTGTGTCATTTCCCTAAGCATAACGACTTCACGGTCCATCCATGTTGTTAAAAATGGTAGGATTTTCCCACTTTTCATGGCTGAATAATATTCCCTTGCGTATATGTGTATCACAACATCTTTATTCATTTATCCTTTGTTGGTTGTTTTCATGAAAGATCTACATTTGGTACTCGTTTCCACCTATCTTAACTGGTTTGGTATCACAGTTACCCGTTTTACAGAATTGGGTCCTTAATAGGCATCACACTGAGGAAACTTAATTGCTCTGTGCACACAACCTGAAAATTTAACACTTTAGAAATTGTTTGACCCTAAGAAAGAGTTATTCTTGTTACCAGTATTTATAAGGTATCTCTATTCTGTAGTTCCTGAGCTACCACATCTTTTGAATCAAGGTTATATACAAAGGCATGTCTTCTGTAAGACTGCAGTTTGAAAGTCAAAAGCTATCAGATTTCATTGGAAAACCACATATATCCAGTGAAACCAGTGTCTTTCTTGAGTCCCTGTGTATAGGCTTATGAAAAGAATGTCAACAATGTGCTATAAATTTTGAACCCTTTAATTAACTTGACAGATAGAAATGTTCCTAGTAAGCTCTTATTTTGAGAAGTCTAGAAAGAAGTCTAGAAAATAAAGTTTGATGGGTCAGAATGGAACGGAATTGAGGAGAAAGCATGGGCCAGTATTCCTAGTTTTTTTCTGAAACTTGGCTTTATGGTTGTTCTGAGGTTTTCTGCTGTGTGACATGAAAGGACGAGACATGGTGGGCAAATCACAAAATTATATACACTGAATGAATGAATGAAATAATGAATGAATGAATAAATAAATAAATACACACACACACACACACACACACACACACACACAGATAGTATTCCAAGGCAAGAAGGAATAGTGAAGGTCATCCATTTCCTTTGATCAATGCCCCATGATGTAAAATTTGAATACATAATGTGTCACTTCACTTAAATAGTTGATGTCATTTACATATGGAGATCCTATGTATGTACATTTTTTAATTACAAACACTTTTTGGGTTAATGAAATTACTAATTACAGTTGGCAAGCTTAATGTGGCCCATGGCATTGAAGAAGATATTGGATGTTTTTGTTGTATTTAGTTTGCCTTTAAATTTGTCCTATCTTTCATTCTCAAGTCTTCCTTGGAATAATTTCAATGTCAGACATATTTTAAAATAGGATTTTCTGCCAACTCTGTGTAATACTTTTGATTTCATATTTGAAAGTTTTAAAACTAAGTGAATTAATATTTTGACTGCTGGCCACTTTGTGCAAAGTTTGAGTGGACTACTTTTGGTACACAGCAAAGTAATAGTTCTGTGTATAATATTAAAGTAAAAAAGAAACATGATGTGCCTGGATAGCTCAGTTGGTTGAGATCTGACTCTTGAATCTGGCTCAGGTCATGATCCCAGGGCTCTGGGATTGAGCCCCACATCAGGCTCTGCACTGAGAGTAGAGCCTGCTTGGGATTCTCTCTCTCTCTCTCTCTCTCTCTCTCTCTCTCCCTCCCTCCCTCCCTCCCTCCCTCCCCCCCCCTTTCCCCCACTCATGCATGCTCTCTCTCAAATTAAGAAAAAAAATAAGTGGAAATATCCTCTGAAGGATTAAACTAGTGGCTTTTATGCAGTCACAATTTTTACCTTATGAGAATATCATAGACTTTAGACCATGGTGACAGGTTAGCTTTACATACTTATGTTTTAGACATGAGGTAGCTGAGGCACAAACAGTTTATGTAAATCATTTGGGATGACCCAGTTACTTACCAGGAGAACATGCCCTAACAGTTGAGGTCCCCCTGCACTGTGGGGATTCTCTTCTTACCCTGACCAAAGTGAAGCTCCTTTTGAATTCTTCTGACCATTCCCATCACAGACATTACTGAAACCTGCCAATTTTATGTCACAAATTTCACAAACAAGCTTTGCATGTGCTTTTTATTTTGAGTGAGGGGATGATCTCTTCAAATCAGTCTTTCGGTGGTATTGAAGGAACGTAGCAGCAAAAATTACACTACATGTGCTCTTACTTTCTCAGTATCACAGTATTAATTTAAAAAGAGAAGTTTTCTTTCAAAGTGGTACATACATGAAATATGTTATATGGACTTGAAACATAGCTATATGTTTCTGTCACCAATTTTTTTTTTTTAATTTTTTTTTCAATGTTTATTTATTTTTGGGATAGAGAGAGACAGAGCATGAACGGGGGAGGGGCAGAGAGAGAGGGAGACACAGAATCGGAAGCACGCTCCAGGCTCCGGGCCATCAGCCCAGAGCCCGACGCGGGGCTCGAACTCACGGACCGCGAGATCGTGACCTGGCTGAAGTCGGACGCTTAACCGACTGCGCCACCCAGGCGCCCCTGTCACCAATTTTTTAACATTAATCCAAGGCCATTTAAAAAAGTACTCAAGAATGAATCCTCAGGTTAGAGTTCACATCTTCCTTGTAGAAACTCTCCTACTCAGAATTTTGTTTGTGTTTCTCCAAAGTAGAAGGAAGTGTATTTGTGAAAGCAACTGAGTGCGGAATCCTTTAAGAGTTGTACAGTTTTTCTTCAAACATTAACAGTTTCTCATCCCTGTCTGGTTCACTGTTCTCTTTTTAAATGCTTTTCTCTTAAGTTCCTTTCCTTTTATACTCATACTGTAATTAAATTCCCTACTTGGAGTTAGGAGTGTACAACTACTGCCATAAACATACTTGGGGTGATGCCAGGTGAGCCCACCAGTCACCCAACAGAACAGGCAAACACGGGTATATTAATGAGTATTTCCAATCTAATTGATACTGTGGGTTGGTCACGACAGAGGGCATAGGGAACTTTAGTATTTTGGTGAATTGTTTTGTTTTGATGTTGGTTCCAAGAGCCTCTTTTGAACATAACGTTCTTATGTCATGAAAAAGAGCAAAATAGCATTTTTATTAGAAGGCAACAAAAGGAGATCTTCAGGGTTAAATTTCCCAGTGCTTGACCACTGTCTCTTTTGATACCTGGATCTTCCTATTGTAGATATGGAGTGTTTAAGTAAATCACCAAACTCTGCAGAAGTTTCTGCATCACAAACTTTTCTCAAGGTCTGCTGAATGCCATGAAATCGCTTACCCTCTCAAACGCAGGCCATGTATACAGAAAAACTGCTCAAGGAAATGAAATTGGATTTAAATTGTCTGCAATTAAAACATACTAACTCTGGGAAATTTATTGAATCCCTTTTCATCTATAAAATGGGTATAGTAATAGCAATTATTTGCAAATTAGCTATTATCATTAAGCCCAGCCAGCCTATAAAGCATTATACTCAATTTTCAGTTTGGAATAAGAGTTATTAGAATGCAAAAAGAAAAAAATAAAGTTTTCAAAGAATTGTGTCTTATGAGTTAGCCCTTGTATTTAAATAATGCTGATGAACTATTTACATATCAAGTGATAGAGTTGATAAGGATGATAGAGTTGTTTTTATTTTTATAAATTCCACATCATGCAAAAAGTGGAATTAAACTGAGATTGTGGAAATAAAATAAAGATGAAGCTCTCATTGCTCTCTAAAGTACATTGTAATGAAGAGATAGATGTTATTTGATTTGAAAATTATGAAATTTTTATGATGAAATGGTCTCTGACATGGCGCTCTGCCTGCCGTTTTTGACTTCAAGTTACTTTTGATATTTTAAGGACAACAAATGACTTGGGAAGGTACCCTGACTCACAGGAGTTATAATCGAAACCACAGTTCCCCTTGTCAGAGTGCAGTGGACTCTGCACAAACAGAATTGTGCACGTTTCTCTAATTGATTCCTGTTTGGTCATTTTATTTCATCTCAGTCCATGGTGTTGTTTTTGGCAAGCAGTGATGTCCTCGGGTAATATGCAATCTGTCTGTACTGTGGAAGGCTGGAGAATGACTACGTCCCTAAGGGCCTGTTTTATGACTTCAGATCTACACACCCAACTTATCTGTATGTCGGTGGTCTGTCCACATGGAACAATGAAATTTTTATAGAATTGGACACTTCTGCCCTGGGGCTGTGTTGGTGTCCACATAGTAGCTCTGCAGTCCAACTTACAATTAGCAGAGGGCAAAGCCACATGGGGCCTTTCACAGAAAGATGCTCAGTCTCTAGTTTGGCCATGCAAAACTTGGCTCTAAGAAATCTCAGCAAAAGTGTTTGATTTCTCCCTCTTGCAATATACAAAAAGAGCTAGCCTCCGTTCATTTTTCCAATTCTGCTTTGCCGTGTAGTAGAACCACCACTGGACCAGGTTCACATAACTGGGCATTATTCCTGGCCTTTCCTTGCTCTGGCTTTTCAAAAATACTGAAACTCTTGGATTTTTTTTCCTTTTTGTGAAATAATAGCTGGTTCAAATGATTTTTAAGATCTGTCTGACTCAACAAATAAATATATTTGACCCTCTTTTAAAATTTAACTCCTAAAACTCAGTCCTGTTGCTATTTGAACATAGTGGCTTGTAAAGTAACTAACTGCCTGTGCAATTTTTAAGAGATAAAATTTCTGCATACTATATCTATTGGGTTTGCTTGGCTTTGCTTTATTTTATTATTTTGGCTTTTGACTTAAGACCCAATGGAGAGTCCACTTAGAACAGAATGCATCCTCTTTGCGAAGTCTTGATTTTTGCCTTGGCTGATGACATATTTATGTATGGGAAGGGTTTCTTAGATTGGCTATATACAGGATATATAGGAGAGCTTTGGAGAATGTGCTCTTTATTCTCTGATCATATCACAATGGCACTGAACGTGTAGGCTATCATCAAAGAACTATTCTTAGCCATCCTAATGTTACCAATGTGGTAGGTCTTCAGTGGCATGTATGTTTTCCTTATCACCTGATTTCTAGATTATGTAGTCAGTCTAAGAGATGAATGTTGTTTAAAACTAGAGTATGGTAAAAGACTAGAATTTGGGGGGATTTTCTAATTTGCATCCAATTTACATGTGATTTCCAGCTTAGAGTACCTTGAGTCCCAAGAACTTCTGGTTTTAAGTAAATTAATACTTGGAATGAACTCCCTCAGTCCTGAGAACCAGTATCCATGGCCTGGGAGCAAAACTATAAAATAATCTGTGCTTTAGAAGAGAGTCACATCAGTGGGTTTATGGTGTAATAAGGCTTGCTCTTGTCACAGTTAAGGGCATTCGCAGCTCATTGGTTACAGCTCAGTAATGGAAGCTGACTTCCATTTTTCCTCCTTCCCAGACAGCATGCAAGAGTCTTAGACCATTCCCTAAAATATGGGTCACAAGCTCATACTGAAGCCACAAAATCACGGATTAGCTTTGCTTTTTGGAAATAAGCATAGTCATGGGGAGAGCAGAAGCCAATATTTGATGTCTCAGCCCTTGAAGACTTGATAATAGAAAACTTATGATCTTTTAAAGATAAAAATCAGACACAGTCCCTATTCTGTTTAAATCTATTTAATGGTTTCTCATCTCACACTACATAAAATGGACTTAACTAACCAAGACCAACAAGGACTCAGCTGATGTGATCTTGTGTAACCTTGTGACTTTCTTTTCCCTCATTCTGTTCCTTTGTCGGTAAGCTTTAGGTACTCCTTCCTTTTTATGTGTTACTAAGCTCTTTCGTGCATTATGGCTGAGTACTAATAGTTGCCTCTGCCTAGAACACTTCTCCCCAAGATTTTAGTATCCCAGGCCTCTCTGGATCACTCAGAACTTAGTTTAAATATCCCTCAATGAAGATCTTCCAGTTTAAATTAGGGCTCCAGGCAAGTCATAACCTTGACTTATTTTCTTAATTTTTTTTTTCAGTCTCTCACGTTAGAATGAGAGCATATAGCAACTCCTAAATAAATAATGTTAAATGAAGAAATGAATGAACAAAATAAATTGAAACTTTTAAGTTGTTTATGGGTCATATTTTTAAATCACAATCTATTTTTAGTGAACATCTGAGTTCTCTAAGACTTCCTGTGTGGTTTTAGTACAAGGAGGACACTCTCTGCATAGAATGGGTTAGAAATGGATTGTAGTTACTGATGATGAGAAGATTTTAGAAGCACGAACAGAAACTGGATGTGTTTTAAATAATCTTAGCAAGAAATTATAATGATTGTAAGTAGTCAGAAGTATAGTCAGGTTTGTGATGTATTTGTGAATAGAGCTGTTGGTATTTGGTGATGGATTAAATGTGGATGTGAAGGAATGAAGGAATCAGAGAGGAATTCCAAGTTTTTGGTCTAAGCAAATTCATGGATGATCTTCACATTTGTGGGCCATCCTTAGGGATTAGTAGAGTGATCAGAATTCCTAAGTCTGATAAACTTTAGGTTCTAAATAAATTTATAAGTTTGGGGCTCATCAGCTTATTCAAGGATCAGGATATCACCTAGGCAAAGAGGAGAAATAGAAATATCTTACGTCACTCTAGTATTTGGAGATAAATGATAGGAGGAATGGACAGCAAAATACATGAAATAAAGTCCTTAATTTGAATTAGCTTGGATACAGTTGTATTCTAGTCTGAACATGAAACACTTTGTTTCTTAGCATCTTGGGGCTATAAGAGAGAAAATAAAGCAAAGAAGACATGACAACCCTTTATCAGCATAATATCCCATGCCTTTTAAAATAAGAGTATATAGTTCATGTAATGAGGTACCTGTGGCTTTTTTGAACCACTCCTACAATTTTTTAGCCTGTACCCAAGGCTGTATGACCCCCACTGAACCTTTAATTCATAACTTATTATATATTATTTGCTGAGTTTCCATGCAATAAAACAAAACAGTAGACATTTTTTTTCTCTTCTCTAGAAAAAAAATGGCCAATATCCAAAGCTGAAGACAGATGCCCTAAAAGCAGACATTTATATCCATGCAGGGCTTTCTAGAAGGCACCAGCACAGAAATGACTCTCAGAGTCCATATAAGAAGAGTGTTGAGGGAAAATTGGGTATTCTTGGTCTTTTAGGAAGTACAGCATTCTTGGAGAAAGGTATTTATTCCCTCTTCTACTTGAATCCAAGGGAGTGGGCTTCAGGAGAATCACTTCCAAAGGTCAGGGTACCAAAATAAGGAGAACTGACCATTTTTCCCCTAGATGGAATTTTTTTCTCACTGAACTTTTTGATTTGGATCTTGCCCTCATGCCTGCCTGAACAGGGAGGGAAGAGAATTAGAAAGCAGTGAGGGTGTTAATGATCCCACCTTTTCCACGGCAATGACACAGAAGTTTCCTATGGAATAGTTGGGCACTTGAGCACTTCTGCTTGGCAGGGCATTCGTTAACTTTCTCTTAGGCTTAACATGAGGGTTATTTGAAGAATACTTTGGATTATTCCCTTCTGGTTAAGCCCACTTCTTCTGTAAAGTCTTGGTTTCCACATTTTACAACTCCCTTTCATATCCATAAAAGATAATCTGTCCCAAGTTCTTCATTATTGGTGCTCACATGTGTACCATTCTCCTTCTGCATCACCTAAGCTCATTACACTCAGGATATGTTGAGGTCAGAAATGTGTACATAGAGAAGTGGGTGTCCTTCTTGATAAAGGAGGAGCAGATCTTTGGAACTTTGAGTCTGTGTAAGCAGGAGGAAAAGAAAGGGAAAATTCTGGGAGAAAGTACTCATGACACACTTTCCTACCTGGTCATAACTAACAGCTGAAGTGAACCCAGACCTTGAGAACGTCAGCTTTTTCTACAGTGGTTCCCCCTTGTGCCAGGAGCAGTGTGGTATTTATTCATAGTAAATAGCTAAAAGCATATTACTAGAAAACAGTCACTGACATAAAATAAAACACTTAAAAAAATTTTTTTTCCCAACTCTTGTTGGAGAGAAACGAGTGTCCAAAGTGTAAACTGAATTCTTTAAGAAAGTAATTCCTGAATTCATTCCACCTTAAGTTGCCAAATTTTATTTTTCAAGGAGGAACATTCAAAAACATGATCTCTTGCCATTATTTAATTAAAAAGTAAATATGACTACTGTTAACTGATCCACCCACACACACTTAACACCTAACCTCACTTTTCTTAATCCATTGCAAATCAGTGTACCCTGTCTTCATGACTCTTTGATCCTACACCAGCTCTTTGGATGGTTTGAAAATCTCTAATTTCACAGAATGTGCTGGCTTTCCTCATAATCAAAAAAACAGCTGGCAATTTGAAATTCTCTTAAAGTAAAGCTGTAGGAGTTTACAGGAAGGTTTTCAGAGTAGGAAGCTGGCTGAATTTTAGGTGGAGGAGTGTGATGGGTCAACCAGAGAACTTACCTAGAGACTTCACTTGCACAGCAAGCCAGTGGTTCTCCCAGAAGATTGGTGTCTTTGCGGTGGGACAGAGGTGCTGATGGGCTAAAATCTCAAGTCCTTTCTGGGGGCTGTCGTGACTTACATCGTATTGATATACTGTCTGCATCTGTAATTGAGGTCTCTGTGATATCCATTTTGCCTGCATGTGGAAATACATATGACCACATTATTTTAATATAGTTTTCAGAGACTCACACTTTGGGGTGGGCTCAAGGCACTAAGGAAAAGAACACTGAAATCCACAGTAAGTATCTGACCTTCACAAGGAAAATGTTATTTCAAAAATAAATTATTTCTGGTTGGGAAGTGATACCATTTTTTCATTATATGTGCTTGCTTGGAATTCTAAAAATATTGGTTGGGAGATGCCTGAGTAAAGGTTGAAACAACTTTTTATGAGCACAAAATGAATCTCTTTTTCATGCTTTCTTAATTCAAAAGCAAGAGATAGATTTTTTTTTAGGATTGAAAGAAAAATTTCTTTTATGTTAACATGAAAAAGAAGTTTTAGCTCCTATAAACATTACACAGGCGTCTTCAAAGCATATAAAAACAAGTATTTAGGTAGAATGGCTCTTTCACCTTTAAATTTAGCATTACCTCTGTTATTTCATAAAAAAAAAAAAATGAAAGGATCCTTTTCTGCAAAGGGTAGACATGTTTTATTTAAGCCCTTAAATTTTATTATCGATTGTTCAACTTGGTCTAAGTTCCAAGTACTGTTTCTAAAGTCTCAAGTGTGTGTGTGTGTGGAGATGGAAAATGGGATGAAAAGGTATCTTGGTATCAGCTTACAATGACTGTGGTCCTAACTGAAGCTTATGTGTATTGATGAATTATAGAAGTAGAATGGAGGGGGCAATTGGAGTCATGCCAAACTTTTCCTAATTAAACCTCACCAGGCAAGATTGTTCATCACGATTTTTTTCAGATTCTTGGAGTTAAGTTTTACATCCTGAGCTAGATTTTCTCATTGTGAGTTTAAAGAGACAGACTAAGGAAATTTTTCCTGCCTTTCCATTTTAAACTTTCTTTTTGAATTGGATTAAAATTTCTCCAGAATCCTAACTATCCTTTCCACTTTTTATCTAATCCCCATCGAACTGAACTATAAGTGTTTCTCTGTACTCTGATAAAAAAAAAAAAGTTTTTGCCTCAATTATACATCAGATTGCCTTCAACATGTACTATTTAAAAAAACTGTATGAGAGTTCAAAAATGATCTCATTACACTGTTCTCTCAAGTATTGTCATCCTGGCTATAATTCAAAATAAAATTGGCATTACACCACATATAGATTGATTTATTGATTATATTTGAGTACACTTTGTATTTTGTCATGCACTGTGTTTTATTTTTTCCTTTTATTTATTTATTTTTTTTTAATTTGAAAGAAAGAGAGATGTGTGGGAGAGAGGTAGAGAGTAAGGGAGAGAGAATCTTAAGTAGGCTCCACACTCAGCATGGAACCTGATGCAGGCCTTGAACTCATAAACCTTGGGATCATGACCTAAGCCGAAATCAAGAGTCTGTCGCTCAACTTACTGAGCCACTCAGGTGCCCCTATGCTTTCTTTTACTTCTCTAAACAGATCAATAATTCCATCTGTCTGGCTTAAGAGGGAACTCCTGCTTGGGAATACAGGCCCTCCCTTTTCCAAGACATTTCCCCCCAGTCTAGGAAGGCATTTACTTCCCATTCAAAAAGTCAGTAGACTCTCATTCTTTTATGCATTTACTTTGAAATTTTTTCCAATATTTTCACATTGGAGCACCAAAAAAATTATCTGACCAAGTTCTTCTCATAAGTAAGGGACATGTATATTAACTACACTTTGAAATTTTAGTAGTTCATTTATTTCTTGAAGTTCTAGAGGTGTAGTTTTCTGAAAATAACCTAATTAGGCTAACGCGGACGTCTCTTTCTTCCTAGTAACTAAGGACCACTCCCGGTCTTGCTTCTGGTAACAAACAATCCAGTATTTGGGGAACGTGTGCCAGGTTCTACAGGGTCCACAAGAGTGTTTAAGGAATTTGGCTTTGCATTCAGTGAGCTTAAGTTGCAAAGACAAAATGAAACAGCATGACATAAAGATAAGATTACAGGCTTCAAATCTGTGGTGTGATGGTCACTGTTTAACGACTCGCGCTTGGTGGTAGTTTTGCTGATTACCGCTGGTGTCGGTACTCCTACCACGGCTGATTCCAAGCTGCTGTTGGTTCAATAACTGGTTGCCAAAATTCCTGAGAACTTAACAATGGGCTCCCTTGAACACGCAGGAACCAGCTGTAATACACCACCGATTCATTGTCTTGTGATATAAAATCTCCTCTGTGTAGCTACTATATTAACATGTGAACTTGTTAGTGATTGTCTTAGAAAAGTTGCCCTATTTTTTATTTTTTTATTTTTTTATTTTTTTTAAAATAAAAAATAAAAAGAAGAAAAGTTGCCCTATCACATGCTGTAGTTCCTCATTGGTAATGAATAATACAAGAACCTTAGAACACTTATATTTGATTACCAAGCCTCCTCCTGACTTACATGCTATTTGTTGGCAAGCATTGAGTCTTCTGTACATAAAGATGGGTGTCTTTTATCAATTCTAGAAGTGTCCTAGCCATTATCTGTTTTGTTTTCTTCTCTCATTTTCTTTCTGCCTTTCTGGAACTCCAGTCAGATTCCCACAGGTCCTTTCCACTCTACTTTCCATGGGTTCTCTCGGCTTGTTTTTCTTATTTATTATAGTCTCGCCACCATCACAGTTTTTATTTATAATTTTTTATTGTTGCCTCTATAATGTGAGTGCTAGAAGGGTAGTGATTATTCTCTGAACCATCATAGCATCTCCCACAGTGTCTGGCAGCGAGCGGATGATCAATAAATATATACTTTTTGAAAGTAAAAAAAAAATGAGATGAGTTGCAGAGCTTGCTTGAGATTCTCTCTCTCCCTCTCTGTCTGCCCCTCCCCAGCTCGTGCTTGCTCTCTCTCTCTCTCAGAATAAATAAGCAAACTTAAAAAAAAAAAAGCAAGTCAACTCTGAGAGAGCACCTGTTCCTTCAAGTTCATCCTTTCTCCCCAAAACATACTGTATTTATTTGGCACAGTTTACTTTGATTCAACATATTTCAGCTCTTTTCTATTAATTCCAGATGCTTTTTATCCATTTCTTATATTGCTTCTTCTGTACCTAGAAAACTGACTTTATCAGCTTGAGTGCTACCTTTTCTTGGTGTTTAGACGCCAACCTTTTTGGTTTTTTTGTTTTTTTAATTCATTCTTACTGTTTTTTCCCCCACCAAACATTACTGAATTACTTCAGCGGTTCATAATGTGAGTATGCAATTTACTTATTACCTAGACTGCAGTCACTTTCGACCTGCTGAGCTATACATGTTCAGATGTCCAAAGCATGGTTTTTGCCTTATGTTCTTTTTATTGTAGTTTTCCCCCCTAAGGGCTTCATTGTTGCCTAATCTTATAAGGTGAATTTGTCTTTTGTGTTAGTTCTTATTTTCCATTGTCTGTAAATACCTTAAGTTGTGAATTCGGAATTAATCAGCTTCCCTCTGTCACCGATCATTGTTCAAGCAGATATAGGGAGTAGAAAGTCAAGTGGCAGCTTCTTGAGAAGCCAAAAGGAAGAGAGAAGAAAGTAACACCTTATAGCTATCCGCTTAGTAAATGGTTTAATGGTTATGAGCATAGGCTCTGGAGCCAAACTGCCTAGGTTCAAATCTTAGCTCTACCACCTACTAACTTCATGACCTTGGAGAAGTCTCTTAACCTTCCCATGCCTCAATTTCCTCTTATGGATAGATAATAAAGATGATAGTAATAATCATTCTTGAGTTTGGTGTGAAGAACACTCCAAAGTAACTGTTACGATTGTTGCAAATTTATTACTCTATTATATTTGTATATTGCCTGTGTATACATCTATATTTTTTAAAGACTCTCACCTAGTCATTCTAGAAGTCTCTGGAAACAATGCCAAATTTATGCCTTAGGCTTTACCTTTCACCAGACTTCCTACCTTCTACCTTCCACTTGAAACCACATCGCTAAGATCTGGCTTCCTTGGCTCACACCTTTCTGTTTCCTACCAGGAAAGTTTAAGAGACTTCTCCAAGGTCCCAGAGCTAGTAGGGATGAGGTCTGAAATGGAAGGTAGAAGATAGGGACCCTGGTCTTCCTATCCCATCCCATATTATTGACTGCTTAGTTGGTCTTCTTGGCTCTGGTTTCTTTCTCTCCACACTTTCTTTTCAGTCTCCCTCCATGTCTCCATTGTGAGGCAACAGTGTGTGTCCAAATGGTGTATTGCCCCCACCCTGGGTCACTCCTTAAAACTAGGCATTGGGAAAATGGGAATTTTTTTCTCCTGTACCTTTCTCTTTAGACAGATTTAGACTCTATTTATATTATTAGTTAATGTGGCCCTAGGCTAAGGCAATTGACATATGTCCATGTACATAATTATCATTTCTTTCAGGATTACCTCAGGCAGTTGATTAATCTCTCTTATGTGATTTGTGCAATGCTATTTGTCTTCTGTGTCTCTTCTGCTCTAGCTCCCAAAGAGAAACCTAAATTAACCACATATGCACTGAGGGTGTGTAAACTAGTCACTATGTAAATTTGCATTCATATTCTAGACTTAACCAAAATGGCTGTCAAGATTTTTAGTCCTTTCCACAAAATCTTCATAGCCTTCATTTTACCCTGTGGTGATTAATGCTCTATACCAGCTTTGTTGGGCTATGGTGCCTACTTGTTTGCTCGGATACTAGTCTTCATGTTGCCATATAGGTATTTTGTAGATGTGATTAGCATTTACAATCAGTTGACTTGAAGTAGAAGAGATGACTCTTGGTAACATGAAAGTCCTCAACCAGTCAATTGAAGTTCTTAAGAGCAAAAACAGGTTTTCCAAGAGAAAGGAATTCCACCTCAAAACTCTAACACCGAAATTCAGTGTAAGTTTACATCTGTTAGCCTGGTCTGAAGATTTTGAGTTCAAGACTACAATTTCAACTCTTTCCTAAGTTTCCTGCTCACTGGCCTGGCTTACAGATTTTGGATTTTCCAGCCCCCATCATCACTTGAACCAATTCCTTATGATAAATTAATCTCCCTTTCTCTCTTCTTTCCCCCTCATGCCATCCCTCTTCCCCCACCACTCCCACCAATTTCTGTTTTAATGTATTCTGTTCTATTTCTCTGGACAGCCCTGATGGTTATAGATTTTGGTACCAGGAAGTAGGGTGCGACTGTTACAAATTCCTAAAAATGTGGAAGGGGCTTTGAATTCGGGTAATGTGTAGAGGCTGGAAGATTTCTGATTCACATGACAGGAAGAGTCTAGATTATCCTGTGTGTTGTAAATGACAAAGTAAGTCCTAATTGTGGGAACCTCAGAAACTACACTTGAAAAGGCAGATGAAATTAAAGGATTTATTGTACTCCTAGATCCTGGAAGAGGCCAGGCATGTCACGCCCCCAGAGGGCCATATGGAAAGGGGACCAAGAGATTGGGGACAGGGACAAGTGCTTTTACTGGGGATCCAGGAAGAGCACACACGCAAAAGGCAGGAGCTAATTTCATTGGTGTATTTGAATGTCCTTGGGTCACATGGGAGGACAGGAAGGGGAACTTGTAGGAGGGACCAGCCCAATCACGCTGATGGATCTCGTTACCTGGGCACACTATTCACAGACTGCTTGTAGGGATGTTGAGGCATTAGGGGAATAGAAGTTCTAAAGATGTGCAGTACACCTTGAAATGGCATCTGGTAGGAGTAAAGATATCAAATACAGTTCTCACGGGGTGCCGGGGCGGCTCAGTCGGTTAAGCGTCCAGCTCTTGGTTTCTGCTCAGGTCATGATCTTACAGTTCATGAGTTCAGGCCCTGCATTGGGCTCCATGCTGACTGTGTGGAGCCTGCTTGGGATTCTCTGTCTCCCTCTCTCTCTGCCCCTCCCTGGCTCTCGTGTTCTGTCTCCCTCTCTCCAAATAAATAAATAAGCTTAAAAAAAAGACAATTCTGGTGGGAGCTTACGGGAAAAAAAAAAAGAGGAGAGACAAAGGGAATGGAGGCATATAATGATGGATGTGGAGATGGGAGTGTGTATCTAAAAGTCAAGCAATACTAAGTGCTTCCATCAGCCACCAGCAACTAGGACCAGGGCATGAGACATTTCTTCCCTTAGAGCCCACAGAAGGACATAACACTACTGATGCCATGACTTTAGACTTAAAAAAAAAATGTTTTTAATGTTTATTTATTTTTGAGAGAGAGAAAGAGAGACAGAGCATGAGTGGCGGATGGGTAGAAACAGAGAGACACAGAATCCAAAGCAGGCTCCAAGGCAGCACTTTCATAATAAAATATAACCACATAATAAAATTTTGAGGGGTGGGAGGACTATGCATATCTTTGCCTTAGTGACAGAACTAAGTATAAATACTTCCGGAACATAAGTGGACATGATCTTAAATTCTACTTGTTAGAGAATTATTCCTGATGCATCTGTAGGAAATTAATAGAGGAATAAAATAATTTTATAATAATGAGGCTCTGTAAAAAGTGAAAATGGTATCAATGGTAGGACATGATTAACTCAAGATAATATTGATGATTGACTAGAAGAAAACAGTCTTCCCCCAAATTGTAACAATTCCAACTAAATGCATGTGTGGGTATGCCCAGTAGGATTTCTGCATCTTATCTAAATGCTAAAGATAGTAGGTCTTCTTAGAATACTGACCTGGAAAGAACAATCAAATCTATTAATCTATTAATATTTATTTATGAATATTAATATTTCTGACCTTTTAATCATTTACTTAAAGGATTTCTTGTAGTAGCCTTCAATCAGATGTAAAAATGAAAGTCATGAATTGAATATTATTCACCCCTATTGAAGGATTTGCTGGTTTCATGCCTGTAAAGAAATCCCTCATAGCATAAAGGCTACCATCAGAAACCTTCCAAAATGGATACTCCAATTACCATTTTTTGCTTTGAGGATTGTGCCTCAGGATAGTGGTATCTAGTTTTCCTGTCTCTCATCTAATATCTCTGTGACAAGGTCAGATATTATTTAGAAGCACTTGGCAAATTACTGATAGAGGCTATGGAAACTCTTTTTCTGAAATGGTTTTAGATGTTATTGATGCCTCTAGTTACTTCGGTCATATATGTAGTGGGGATTCTGCAGTGTAGTCCAAAGAGCCTGAGAGTTTGAATCCTATCACTGGTACTTAATGGCTGTATGACTTTAGGCAATCAGTGTGATTGCTTCACTTTAGTACAGTTCCTCTGGGCAACAAAGAATAAAGAGAGAAATTAATATCCAGGGTGTCTTGGTTATTTGTGAGGCTCTTTGACTTTAAGGCAGGTAAGACTCAAGTGATTGTCACTACATCAGTGCGGGAATGGAGGGGAGAAGGGGACAGAGTGGAAAGGTTCTCACTGCTCAAGTGAAAGGTCAAACCATGGTAAGATATTGTTTCCTCTATGTGGGATTAGCCTCCCATTGTCTCTGAGAAATTTGTTGGTCTTTGTGAGTATGCTAACCTCTCCATGACTGTGGTAGGGAGTCTGAGTTGGGACATTATGTCTTTTGCTCATCTTTCCTCAATGGGAAAGATAGTTACCCCCTCTAAGCCTGTGAATAGGGGCAGAAAATAAACAAGTGTGAGCACTACTCACATTTTCAGTGGAAGGTTTGGAGTTTTCTTATGTGAGCTGCTGGAATTCTCAGAAAGCAGATAGATACAGATATGAGTGGGGCAAGAGTGAGGAGGCCAACCTTAGAGGCAGGTCAGGAATCAAACTCCCATCTGAGGAGATTAAAGTGTGTCCACACCTTTGGCCCTCTATAGAAGAATAACTAAGGTAATTGGATTTTTTCTCTTAGTTAACTTTCATTTTATACCCATCTGAGATTACCTTGCCTTACTTAAAAAAAGTCCCAATATACTTTATGAACAGTATAGTTAATCATAAATTGGTTAATTACGTTGGTCCAGTGATGATTCACAAGTCCCAGGGAGAATGTCTATTCCATGTCATCTCTTCTAAGCTCTGTCAGGCAATGGCAGAATAGCATCAATGAACCCTTTCTCAGAAAGCCCCAGGGAGGTCTTAAGCTGAAGACCCAATGAGGCTCAACTTCTAAATTAACCCATCAGTTAATGAAACCCCCACAAACCTGTAAGAGAAGAAAATAGAGAGGAGCCCCCCCCCCACAACCATGCTACTTGACAGTTACAGATAATATAATTAAAGCACCTCCTATAAACTTAGCACATTGTAGGCACTCATGATGATGATGGTGATTATGGGAATGATAATTAAGGCTATAAAATGCTCTCCATTCCATTGAGTCGGTTATTGGAACTGGTTGGCTCAAAATGGAAAACCCTGAAGGAGAGCACACTTTTCTTTGCTTAGAGAATAACGTGCATAGCTCCCATGTGTATATTAATAAATGTAATGTTAATTATGGTGAAGATGATATGATTAATTGTAATAACCAGTGATTGCCATGCATAAAAATGGTATTGTAACAGGAAGCAGGATAAAGGGGAATTCCCAGAGAGCCCATATCCCAAATAAAATAAATGTCACGTTGGTGATTCAACAGCAGTTTTGTTTAGCTGCAGTATAATCCACGTGCACCCTTGAGAACTTACTAGGAGAGTTTTAGCAAAGTTTCTGTTTCTGAAAAGGAAGTGATTAAAACATAAAATAGTTTCCATGTTCTATTAAACAGATGTACATAAAACATGTCATCCAGAGAAAAGCAGTAGCGTTTTGAATATTTCACACACAAATTTTATTGCAACATGGGCCAAACTTATGAGTAATTTAGAAAATATTTTCTCAAAATATTCTTTCAAAGAAAATTCCTATTTCTAAGCCTTGCTCATAAAATACAAGCCTTTATGACTCTGTTTCCCTTCCTTCCTTTCTTTCTTTCTTTTTCTTTCTTTCTTTCTTTCTTTCCTTCTTTCTTTCTTCTTCTTTCTTTCTTTCTTTCTTTCTTTCTTTCTTTCTTTCTTTCTTCTTTCTATCTATCTATCTATTTATCATCTATCTATCATCTATCCATCTAGATATATTTTCACTTGTTTTGCAACTTTGAACAAATCTTTCTTTATAGCTGAGGATAATGGGTTATAATTCTTTTCATGTTTTACATGGAAACACTGGTAGCAACACATGGAAGTCTTATTAATACATTACCATAGCCGTCTCTGAGGTCATGGTCACATCATTTATCTCCAGTCTACATAGTTCAAGTCCAGACAGTGGTGAGAGGAGAAGGTCCTTTAGCAGGAATATGTGCAATAAGAGCATTGCAGTATTTTCTGTTCTTTCTTTTGGGTGGGTGTGTGGAAAAGAGCTGCTTCTTCTGAAGCAAAAAACCAAGAGTGACAAAAGAACCCATTGGCAAGATGGTGTATCATAGATTTCCAGATGGCATGGCTTATTTTCCATCTGGATGCTACTAAAATGTACACTCAGGGTGTTCTGACCTACTGTAGGAGGGTAGGAGGAAATTATTGGGAAAATTAGACATGTGTCCCTTACAGTTTGTGGGTTAAAGAAAAGGCTGTATTTCATCTATAGACATGTGAAGGAAGAAAGTTGACTGGAGCCACCTCTGATTTTAAGGCAAGAAGAACATCCATCCACCTTTGGAATAAGCTTCATTCATTAGCTGGGAGAGGGCATATACCTTCTTATTGGCCAAGTGAATGCTTAAAAGGTAGCCAGACTACAACCATCTTAAAAGGACTTTGGCCAAGAGGAATGTTCCCTGGTGTGATGGGACCTCAGGAGAAAGACACAGTGTAGGATTTACTGTTGGAAGTCAAGGGTTTATTGGTAAGGAGTCAGATGGTGAGCATATAGGCAGAGGTGGACGTCTCAGTGGGGAATCTCAGGTGTTCTCACTTGTGTGTCCCACAAGGAAGCACATTTGGGCATTTGCCTCACAGAGAGCTGACAATCACAGGGTAAAAGCACAGGTGAAATTTTCCCTCTTTTCTCTAATTCTGTCTTTATCCCTCATCCAGGAGGAATCAGAAGCAGCCATTCTTAGGAGTGCATTTGGATCAAGAAAAGAGAGAGAACAGGACACAAACTCCCTTCTTTCATACAGATGCCCAGATTTGTGTCCAGTCTGAGGATGAGAGAACTTTTATATTGGGTCTGAGATTATAGTACTGAGATTACCCTAGATTCTTACCACTTGGAAGTGACTTCTGTTTACCTACAAGCAACCAGAAAGCTATGGGATCTATTAAAGGAATACCAAGGAACAGGGCAAAGAGGGTGACCACGAAAAAAATGGACTGTTTTCTGCTTATATCCTATTTACTTTGGCCCATTTAATAGACCAATTATATATGCCACTTATCATCTTTAACCAATGCCATCTCCCAGCCCTGTCTATGTGAAAACCATCCCCTTTAATAAAAAAAGTTTAAATCTTGGAGGGAGGAAGAGAGAGAGAATGAATGACTATGAGAGAGAAGAGACTGGGCATGAAGTGGCCCAACACTGTTTTCTGAATAAGAAGCTAAAACTGAGACTAAATTCGACAACTTTAGCATCAGCGCAGACATATAAGACCATTAGACGGAGCTAGTAATTTTCTGTATAATGATCTCAAGACCAAAAAAGTTAAAGTATTTGCTTAATGTCACATAGCTAGGTATAGCAAGAGAACACATCCTGATGTTAATGTTCCTGACTCCTAGGCTTAACACAAGAGTAAATGGTTTTACATGTAATACCCCAGGAGAAACCTAACTATAGTATCTTTTTTTCTGATTATTTGTTCTGGGCTTTGGCGCCTTTGAGATCATTACACCTTCCAGTGAGTTGAAGTTGAAGGCAAGATACGAGCTCCAAGTGACATCTTTGTTATTGATTGGCCTGCTAAAAATTCGTTTAGATTTTCCTTACATGCTCCCAGATCCAATTACGTATTTCCCCAGTCTGCAAAATGACATACACACACACACACACACACACACACACACACACACAAATAAATAAGGAAAGAGAAAAATGGATAGAGTGTTTGGGGATTAATTTCCGCATGATATTTTCCATTTTACTAAAAGAAAATTAATAGGAAGCTCGGAAGCATTGAGTCTCTTTCTTCTCTGGGTCCAATAGAAACAAATAATGATTTCTCACAATGAATTTATTTCAAGAAAAACAATACTGAACCCAAATATTTGGAGTTCCCAGTTTAATTTATTATACACTGAGTTTATGCATATTTTTCAACTTGTAGCAACTAGATTACTAGGGGACAATACAAACATTTACCTTTTCTATGCCAAAAGAGTGAATTGCAAATAGATTTGACACAACCTAAGAATGATAAATTGCTACTTTTATTTCCCTGGGAGGCAAATATATTTGCCCTTTTGGTAAATTAAAGTGAGAACTGTGAACTATCTTTAGTTCTTCTAAACATGAGGATGCTTTGAATATGCGAGTAGCAGAAAACGTGTTCATATCACAATCAATAAGAAAATTTATTTACCTTTGAATGTAAGATAAGAGGTCTTCAGGTTGGTGGATTCAATGGCCCAGTGATGTGGCCAGGAAGTAACTTTCTCCTTTCTACATTTCTTTTATTCTCTCCTTTTCCCTAGCTTGGGTCATTTCTGAACCAGACCCAGCTAATGAAAGTGGTATAGCAAGACTGCCATTTGCCTATTCTTAGTTTATTCTCCCTTGCCCTATAAATAACAAAAAAATATGATTTTGTTTAGGGGTGCAACACACTTGTCTTAAAAATTACCTTCTCCCTCGTGGATAGTTAGAGTTACATGATCAAGTTTTTGTCAAGCACAAGTAATGTGTGGAACTTTGAAGTACACTATGGAGAGGGAGCATTCACTGTTTCTAAGTCCTGTCAATAATGGGTAATACTTGGGGTGCCAGGAATGATCTGTAAAAGAAAGTGTATTGAACCCTTACTCTCCTACTCCCTTTCTCCTTTCCGGTTCAAATAAAGTTTTAACAAATGGAAATAAGGACATAAACTAGATCTCTGAAGACTTTAGAGTTGTGCCACACTATGTCTGGTTGGTCTACCAGCAGAATTTTGTTTTAAGTTGACAGTTGACACTAATCACAACTGATTCAAATACCATGTTTTGGTGGTTTCAACCCTTGGTCTGAATCAGTCACTGTTAAGGGAGCTGGGATTAGCATAGCTGGTTTAAAACAGTGGTTCTCAACATGGGCTGTAGTTGAGAGTCATGTGGGGAGTTTTAAAAACCTGGGCTCTACCTGAGACCAATTAAATCAGAATATCTGGATCAAAACCCAGACATTATATATTTTTTAAAAAGCTCCACAGGTGATTACACTGTGCAGCTGGCTGGGTTAGACCATCCAGAGTTACCCTTGGTGGGTCCATCCCCAAACCACACTGCTGTTACACAAATGGGCAGTTGAGCTGGAAGTTGCAAAGTCAACTCCAACTTGCCCTGGAAACTACTCTCTTAAGAATGTTACAGATCAGTAAGAAAGGGACAGTTTAAAAAGAAATATGCATATAGAATGCTGAAAGGCTTAGCAATTCTGTTGTCCTTATTCTCTTACAAACAATCAGAAAAATTTAGAGGGGAGACAGGAAAACAGTTTTGAGCCTCTGTTAAAATGCCGCTATTTTATTATTGCCCTTTCTTTTGATAAAGCTAAAAGCTTTTTTGCCCCATGCCAACAGTTCACACTGAGGGCTGCACAATTTCCCTTTTTTTGACTGATCTCCTGCTGTACAAGAGTCTGTCTTTGTTCCCCATTTTTCTGGAAAATGCATCCTTGGCAACTGTCATGCTATAGAGAACAAAACCTTCTCAGTTTACAATGAACTCTAAGATGAGTTGACCTTTCGGAATTCTAGAGAATTATTCTGTCAATTTGGGGGCATAAATAGCACTTCTGGGTCCACCAGACATCTAAGAATAGCAGAAACAATGGAAGATAAGTAAATTTTTCTGGTTTGGGTAGTATAAATGACAGTCAATAAATAGAAAATATGATATCAGAATATGGGAAAATGTAGAAACTATGCACAAAGGCACACAGTGAAAGGCAAAATTTCAAAGCTGAAGGAAATCTTCACAATGCAGTAGTGAGATGAGATAAAGATCTTGAGCTGCTTTGATGGAGGTGGTAATCCTTTGAAAGAGAACATTATAAATAGGCTGGATTCAGAAGCTGCTTCATATAAATGTTGGCTGTGGATATGATTTCCTGTCTCCATGTGGACTGTCATTACGATCACTTAGTTTGCTCATACCCGGGGGCTTCCCAAGAATTACAGTCAATTCTCATTATTCATGGAATCAGTATTTGAGAATTCACCTATGCGCTGGTACCTATGGCCCCGCTTTTGCTATCATTCATAAAAATTCGAGTTGCCTGATGAACGTATTCCCAACTGGGGACAAGCAAGGCCACGCTTAGTGTTCATTTGTCATAGTGTAATCAAGTGCCCTCTTCAGGGTCTATTTAGTGCCATACTTCACATTTTTGTGCTTTTTGTTTATAGTTTAGCTGTTTAAAATGGCTCCCAAGCCTAGTGCTGAAGTGATGTCTGGTCCTTCCATGTACCAGAGGCTCTTCTGTTGACCTTTTATAGTTTCACCCTCAGCCCCAATCAGTGACCTTTGGTGACCATTATCTGTTCTATATTTCTGTCATTTCAGGAATGGTCCCTATTAATATATATATATATATATATATGTATATTTATATATATATAATATAATTATATATAATTATATATAATTATATATAATATAATATAATATAATTTATTTATATAGAAATATATAAATTTACATAATGCATTTATCCAATAAATACTAAATATTTAATATATTTTAATATATATTTAAATTTATATATAATATGTATTATATGTGTATATGTATTTTATAGGCACTTCATTTGTTGAGCTGTTGCCTGTGGGCTGGGCGAGTGTGCATATTCAACATAACTTGTGTTGCCAACACCACTCAGGTGAAAGTGGGGCACTGCCTTGTTTCACACGGATGGGATGGAAGGCCACCTCCCCATTCAGCCTCGCTCACACTCTCTGGGGGAAAGCAGCCAAAGTACTTGCACAGACTTGTTGCCTCTGATTTTTTAAGATATAATTTATTGTCAAATTGGTTTCCATACAACACCCAGTGCTCATCCCAACAAGTGCCCTCCTCCATGCCCATCACCAACTTTCCCCTCTCCCCCACCACCATCAACCCTCAGTTTGTTCTCAGAATTTAAGAGTCTCTTATGGCTTGCCTCCCTCCCTCTCTGTAACTTTTTTTGCCCCTTCCCCTCCTCCATGGTCTTCTGTTAAGTTTCTCAAGATCCACATATGAGTGAAAACATATGATATCTGCCTTTCTCTGACTGACTTATTTCACTTAGCATAATACCTTCTAGTCCCATCCATGTTGCTGCAAATGGCTAGATTTCATTCTCTCTCATTGCCAAGTAGTATTCCATTGTATATATAGACCACATCTTCCTTATCCATTCGTAAGATCTGTATGCTGAAAATTGTTGCCTCTGATTTAAGGTGGAAACTCAGTTCCCCATTAAGCTCCACTGACCCCCGAACATGGGAAAAGTGGAGAGTTTACTATTTCTACTTCCTGGCATCTCATTAAGAGAGAGAGATTTTCTTCTTTTGGTATTTGTCTGGAGAAGGGCAGGGATCACCAAAAAGGTTATCTTTTGTTGGGTCCCTTTTTCTGAGTCTTTGGCTGGGAGAAACAGGCCATTGGGATATTTTTCTGTCCGCTTCTGGCAGTTCCTAATTGGAGACTTCTGTAATGCCTTGTCTGAGATGGGAGGGAGTTAGAAATCCAGAGAACTTAACCATGTGTTCTGGAAATCCTAAAGTCCTTAGGCAGTCCAAATTCTTCTACCTTTCAAACACTTCCTAGTTTTTTTGTGCTTTGGCCCAGGGTATTTTAGAATAAGAGGGAAGACATAAGTGGAATGGGGTAAGTTTCATTTTGTGTATCCAAAAGCTATGGGTAACATTTTAAAAGATAGAAATAAATTTGGGAGAAGGTGAGGCTATCATTCGGAAAGGGAAGGTATAAGCAAAAAAGTCACAGAAGTAGGAAAATTGTGTCTTTCTATTTGCCTCTGTTACATCTTGTAACTAAGTTGTATTTTTCTCTGTCATTTTTCTAATTTTATCATGCTTTTTGGGTTTCTGTCTTACAGATGGACTTCATTAGACCCTGGAAAACAATCTGAATTTTTAATGTTTTGCCTGGCAATCAAATGGTGAATTAAAGTATATTGGGGCAAGTTAGACTCTTAGGCTTTTTCTCCTCTGATCTCTGAGTGCTGTGGTGCTGTACTTTTAAAACAACAAAAAAATAGTCATTTTTTTTTTCTGGTTTGCCTTTGTGTTTGTTTGCCTTTTTTTTTTTTTTTTTTTTTTGATTGGTATTGTAGCTTCAAAACTAAGCCAATAACCAGGAAGTCCCAGAAACCTGAGCTTTGCAGGACCTTTATTTGCTGACAACCATGGTTTCATTTTTTTTAAATCACGTAAATTAGACTTTACAGACATATCTGAGACTGTCATATTTTTTATTATAATATATTATTAATAAGTACAGAGACTCAGAACCTCATCTCCAGTAGCGCTAGAAATACCTAGTCCTCTACCTCAGCTAATGAAAACTCATATATCCCTAAAGAAGTAGGATGTCCAAAAGAAAGTCTCAAAGTATATAGTGATTAAGCAAAATGCATAATCCAGTTCTTTGATCATTGTTTGTTTTGTTTTTACTTTTGTTGTTGTTTTCTAATTTGCACCACATGATACGGACAGCCACAATATGTACTATAACATATTTTAAAATTTCCTAAGAAGATAAAAAAATTTTGATAGTTATGGTTGTGGCTAATACTGGCATTAACTTTTCTCAGGTATACACTGTAGCATTTAATCTCACAGTCTGAATCCTTTAAAGAGTGACATCTGAAAACTTAATTAGAACTAATATGGTCCCTTAAGGAAAGGGAAGTTGGAGGAAGACACCTTCACCTCTCTAGGAAAACATAATGAAAGCCCCAGTAAAGTCAGAGGCAGTCAACCATATGGGGAGAGATTTGAAGATTTGGGAGGGATAAGGAAGAAAGAGCAACTGAACAAAATGTGGCTGTAGTATATTTGGGTGGATGGGCAAAGATAAATTTAAATCCATCATTTAACTGGGAGTTGGAGATACCAATCTGGAGTTCAGTAGAAGGGATGCAAGAGGTCTCTGAAGAGTTGGTGCTTGAAACCCCAGGAGCTTCTGTGGTGTAATCTGAAACTGCCTTCATGAGGAGGCCAGAGAGAGACTTGAGAAAGAGGCAGGCCACTCCATGTTGGTAGGTGGCAGGTTTAATCTTCAAGGGAACATATTTACCAGGCTTGTCTGGAGCAGCCTCAAGATGCATATTTCTGCACGTGCCACCACATTCTTAAAAGTTTATACAGAGTCCTTAACTAGGATCAGTCACATACACCATTCAGATGGTCTCATCATCACTTTGCTATATGAAGCTTGTACCCTTCGGGCAGCTTCTAGGTGCAGGGAAGGCAAGCAGAATGCATATTCCAAAGACAGGGGAGGGAGTGAGGAGCCTCCAGTTGGCCAGATGCAGCTTTCAGGTCACGTCTTCTTGATGACCGCTTCCAATAAGTATGGGAAGTTGCTGACATACAGATGATAAGTTACATTTAAGACTTAAATTATGAGGTATGTGCTATGGACTTAATTATGTCCATATTAATAAAATGGAAATTTCATATGTGGAAACTGTAATTCCCAATATGACTATATTTGGAGATAGGGTCTGTAAAGAAGTCATAAAGGTTAAATGAGGAAATGAGGGTGGATTCCTGATGCAGTAGGACTAGGGTCCTTATAAGAAGAGACACCACAGCACTTCGTCTCCTGATCTTGTTCTCAGGCTGCACATACACACAGTCCAAAGGCCACGTGAGGACATAGTAAGTAGGCAGCCATCTGCAAGCCAGGAGGAGAGCTCACCAGAAACTGAATGTCCAGAACCTTTATATATATATATATATATATAATATATATAGACACTGAATGTCCAGAACATATATATATATATATATATATATATATATATATATATATATATACACACACATATACACACACACACACACACACACACACACATATACACACATATGTGTATATACACGTGTGTGTATATATCTATATATCTATATATATATATAGATAGATAGATAGATAGATAGATAGATAGATATACACAAAATACCTTCCCACCTCCAGAATAGGGAGAAATCCATTTCTGTTGTTTAAACCACCTGGCCTGTGGTATTTTGTTATGGTGGTCCAAGCTCACGAACATAGCATGTGAGTGGAAAATATTTCCCAGGGAAAGTGGGAATTAGAGGAGCTTAGTAGCCAATAGATAGTCTTGGAAGGTATAAAAGTACCATTTTAAGCCTGTGTTCTCATCGAGGTAATCAGAGTTATCAGTTGGAATCTATCTGAATTAATGAGGGGATAATGATGCTGGAAGTAACAAAGAACATATTTTTTAAAAATGTATAGCTTTACTGAATATAATTACCAGACAGAAAATACAGTGGATGAAGGCTCACACATACAGCAATGAGAAAGTATAAAATATATAATATTACATAAAATAAATTAGTAATTATCAGTGTACAATAAAGAACATTATAAAACCTTACTAACAATATAAAATAGGGGCACCTGGGCGGCTCAGTTGGTTGAGTCTAACTCTTGATTTTGGCTCAGGTCATGAAATGAGGGTCATAGAATTGAGCCCTGTGTTGCGCTCTACACTGAGTATGGAGACTTGTTAGGATTCCCTCTCTCTCTCTCTCTCTCTCTCTCTCTCTCTCTGCCCTTCTTCCCCCACTTGCGCTCACTCACTCTCTCTAAATGAAAAATCAAGAAAATTATTTTATAAGTGATATAAAGTAACACCTAAATAAATGGAGTGCTTGGTTTGTTTTCTTTGGTAGAAACATTGAATACTGTAATGCTGCTAATTGTTTAACAGTATAATTACTGCCCTTCTGACCAAAATGTGTATCATCAGGGCAGTGATTCAGAAATGTGACAGAGTTATAAAATAACAACAATAGCTCAAAAGGAAAAGAGACTAATGAGAGGCCTTGGCCCCTCAGATACCAAAATCATTATCCTCATTATCATCATCATCTGCAAAATTTGAAGCAGGATGATGGTCAGCCACAAAAAAATGAAAAAAATCCTACCATTTACAACAACATGCATGGAACATGAAGGAATTATGCTAAGTGAGATAAGTCAGAGAAAGAGAAATACTATATGATCTCATATATGTATGGAATGATATAAATGTGGAATGAATATATATATATATATATGAATATATACCTATATATATGTATATGTAGATATACATACATATGTGTATATACGTATATGTGTATCTACATATACATATATGTATGTGTATACGTATATATATACATGTATATATGAGAGAAAGAGAATTTTTCCCCTTTTTAAAAAACTTTTTATTGTATCTAAATGAGAAGATGGATGTTAGGTGAGCCTTTTGTAATCATTTCACAATATATGTAAATCATACCATTCATTATGCTGTACACCTTAAACTTATGTAGTAATGATGTTTGTCAATTATTTTTCAGCAAAACTGGGGAAAAAATGTTGTAATTGTACTGCATCAACCAGATTAGTCATTAGGAGGACAAAAATAATAGGTGCAACCCCATGCCAAAGTAAATTCCACATAGAGCGATGACTTTAAACAGGGAAAAAGGAATACATAAAATAATGAAGGGGTAGGAAAACATATCTAAGTGTGAAGGAAAACCAGTGTACATGACATGGAAGTTAAGAACCACAAAGGAAAGTACTGACTTGAATACTTAAATATTATAAATTGTTATGATCAATAAAATAAGGTTCTAAACACAAAAGTGAAGAAAAAAATTCAGTGTGTCTCAGAACAATATGGCAGCTTTCAATAAGATGAATGGTTAAAATTCCAATAGAAAAGTAAGATTAGATCTGCAGAAAGACAGTTTTTAAATATGAATATACATGTAAAAATAAAAATAAAACATTCCCACAGTGGGATTCCAAGATCACATATTAAAATAATAATTAAATATATATTGTGTGTAATTAACAGTGATCTAAAAGAAGGGGAAAAATCAGGATTGGAGAAAATAGGAATTATAATTATCTGAAACTTATCTCTAGACCAACTTAAAAATAAATGGAATAGACCCTGAAGATATGTACATTCCTGTAATTCTGGTCTGAAGGAGTGCTTAATATATGCCAACTGCCATATACATATCTGTATTCAAAATGTTTTTTTAAAGAATAAGATAAAAATAATCTCTTTAGCAATGTTAGAGTCACTGAATAAATTCATTTAATGGAATAATATCCATTCATTAAAATAATTAACTAAAGTTATTTAATCTGAAGTAACTAAACTACAATTAACTAAACTTATTAATTTGGAAATATGTTCATGTTTTATATAAACAGGCTACAAAAGAATACATAGAGGAATAAACCTTTAAAATACATCCTGCGTTGGGGAGCCTGAGTGGCTCAGTTGGTTAAGCATTGACTTTGGCTCAGGTCATGATCTCAACGGTTCATGAGTTTGAGCCCCGCGTTGGGCTCTGTGCTGACAACTCAGAGCCTGGAGCCTGCTTCAGATTCTGTGTCTCCCTTTCTCTCTGCTCTTTTCCCAGTAATGCTCTCTCTCTCCTTCAAAAATAAATAAATGTTAAAAAAAATAAAGAAAAATACATTCTGTGTGTATGCACAGAAGAAAGTCTAGAGAATAGGTATCACAGTAATAATGTTGATATCTGTATCGTGAATTTTTTCCTTGTATATATACATTTTCTGGTTTAAAAAAAAACTGAAAAACACAGGTATCTTCAGAAGCAAAATATTTTATTTAGAAAATTAAAACTTCCCAGTCAACTAATAAGGGCACAAGAAGGGAAGTAAACATGTGAAACAAAAAACAAATGGACATTTAGGTGAAAGACTGGAAGTAGAGATGACATTAAAGAGGAATGAAGAGGGGCACCTGGGTGACTGAGTCAATTTAAGTGCCCCACTTTGGCTCAGGTCATGATCTCATGGCTTGTGGGTTTGAGCCCCATGTCGGGCTCTGTGCTGATAGCTCAGAGCCTGGAGCCTGCTTTGGATTCTGTCTCCCTCTCTCTCTGCCCTTCCCCTGCTCACACTCTGTCTCTGTCTCTCAAATATAAATGAACGTTTAAAAAATTAAAAAAAAAAAAAGAAGAGTCTTTATTGAATTATCAAGGAGGAATAATCAAGGAAGAATCAAGGGGGAATAATTAATTACTTCTTGATTTACTAAGTGTGTAGAATATGTGAAGTACTCTACTAGGTGCTGAAGGTAGAGAAGTAAAGACTTACAAGTGTTTACCTTGACAGGACTTAGAGTGTGGGAGAGAGGGACAGAATGATGGATAGAATATAATTTACAGTACATGCTTAAAATAGTGTGTTGGCATTGGAGATGGAGGGGAATGGATGAATTTAGAACATATTTTGGATGACAACTCACCTGTCTTGCTGACAGGTTGAAGATGGGGAAGAGGGAAAGGGAGTTATCAAGGAATACTCTTAGGTTTGGGTGGCTGTCATCCACTGAAATTAATAACAGGGAGAGACATATCAAAAGTTAAATTTTGGATGGACTAAATACAGAATAGTGATTAGGTCTTTGAGGGAACATGTCATGTAAGATTGCTGGATAAATATGTTTGAAGCTTAACTGATGAATTAATGCTGGAGATAGAAATTCAGAAAATCATAAAAATAAATATGGCTATTCAAGCCTAGAAAGTAAATAAGGTTACTTAAGGGGAGAATGTAGCTAGCTAAGGGTTGAGCACTGGACTGCTCATATGTAGGGAATGTTCGGAGAAGAAACAAAGGCTGTCAAGTTGACTGAAGTTTGTCAAGAAGAAAAAAAGAACACAGGACTGTGTGGTATTAGAAAATCCATGAAACAAAAGGTTTTTTATTGGGTTATAGTTAAGTATATTCTGTGGGGCTAAATATTGTTGATAAAACAGAAAAATGTCCAGTGGATTTGGCCACACTGATGTCACTGAGAAGAGCCTAATGAAGATCAGTTTTAGTATGTGATGGGGTCAGAAGCCAGACTGGAATGGGTTCATAAAGAGACGTGCAGCAGGTGTGGATAGGATTTTGTGAAAGAAGGAGAGAAATGAATAGTGCTTAGAAGGGGTGGTGCTTTCAGACAGCCATTTTTGATTAAGAGAGAAAATAGTATGATTAGTTTCTATGTGGTTTAGAATGACCCAGTTGAGATGAGATGAGTGATGACCTTCCAGAGAGAGGGAGTGACTCACAAGAAAAGCCCTTTAGAAATGGTGGGAGAGGATGGACCCAGAGCACATGTTTGCGGGTTAACATTTTTCGATGAAGGATGTCATCGTCCATTGTAATAGTGGAAAGGCAGAGAATATGGCTATAAATGCTGGTGGATGTGTAAGTTTAGTCATGGGGGAATATAGGAATTCTTGTTTTATTCTATGAAGTAAAAACAACAACAACAACAACAACAACAACAACAACAACAACAACAACAAAACTCAGCAGCTAAAAACTGAGGGTGGGCAGAAAGATTATGTGCAAACTGATAAAAAGCTGCAGAATATTGAACTGCGAGCATAGAAAAGAACACTTTCTAGGGACACATAATGGGATTTTTAAGTAGTACATTGTATCCATTTGGGGCATGAAAACCTGTTGGTCTTCTTGTATCCTTTTCTACTGGCATGCTAACTATTCAGACTTTGGAACCAAAGTTGTGAAGATTTGGGTTCAGCCAGGGTTGGGATGTTTCCAAGTCACTGTTACAGAGGCCAGGTAAGGGAGTTGAGGGTGCTCACAGGGAAGTAACTGAGATGAAAACTCAGTCAATCTAAGCTGTAGAAATAGAAGACAGTAGGATATGCGTGGTAAATAATGGTTAAGTACCAGCATTAATGGCTTATGGGCACTGATTTAATCAAATACTCTTTAAAGTGCTAGAGTGAGCAAACTGGGAGAATATACTAAGGTTGGCAGAAACTAAGGTGCCTACCATCTGATTTAGGGAGAGTGTGACTGGGAAGGGAGCATTACAAAAAAAAGATATATTAAATATATCAAAGAAATGAGAAGCCAAGGAATTCCATGGGTCATACATGTTCATGTTAAGTCTAAAGAATATTAGAGAGGAGAGAGAGAGAGAAAGAAAAGGTGTGGTGTGGGAACTAAAATCTTTGGTGAATTAGGAGAAGTTTCCTGGAAGGCAGTAGAGATGAGAAAAAAAAGAAGAAAATTAAAGGTGAGTGAATGGGATTGTGTTTTGAAGAAGAGTAGAGTAGTTCAGAAACTGAATTTCCAGAACCAGGATTAGTCATATCCAACCCTCCAAAGCTCCTGTACATGTACCACTTTCATTCTCAGGTGATGCTAACACTGTTCTTCTATTTGGTTACTGTTAAACCAACATCCTCTTCATCGTCTTTAACTCACTCAACTGTGTCGGAATCTTAACATAATCTGGTTAAGTCTAAACTTGGAACTCTATGAATCCAAGGATTTGGTAAAGGATTCAAGGATAGATTGCATATTTATTAATAAGAAAGCTTCCCATTTCCCAGGTAATATTGGTTCAGAAACTAATGGGAACAATCATTCCTCCTCCACACAACTGAGGTATCTGAGAGATATATCTTAT
Organism: Puma concolor; assembly: GCF_028749965.1. Classification (NCBI taxonomy): domain Eukaryota; kingdom Metazoa; phylum Chordata; class Mammalia; order Carnivora; family Felidae; genus Puma; species Puma concolor. The sequence continues at coordinate 142,432,102 of NC_141667.1, read as the reverse complement.
TCTAGGGGCTCTATGAGAAGCTGAATCCTCAACACCCATCACAGTCATAGTTAAAAAGAAACTGAAAACATTTTAATCTTTTAATCACTAACTGCGTGTTCCAGAAGACATATTGAAAACATTTGGGGGATGGAGAGGAATGGATTTGGATAGGATTAGGGATGTCCTAATTGAGTAAGGGTGAGCGAATCCAATGACACCAGATGACACAGAGGTTTGAAACAATGAGGAAAATAATAAATATTTACTTCAGTTCTCTCTGAAGATGGATTGATCTGAGTTTCTTTGAGAGTGTTGACAATCCATGTAAGGCAGGGTTTTCCATATTTAGTTATTGTGGTATAGAGCCATGAGAGAATAAAGTTAGTTACATACAGGAGAAAGTGATTTTGCCTTTTCAAGTTCTGAATTATTACTTTCAAAATACAAATGATGTCTTTTATGTTTACGTATAGCCTAAATTTGATAAATGAGGTTCAGGAGATGCAGAAAGAAGAGGGGTGCCACATTTGAGAGGCTGTGAAGGATAGCTTGTAATATTTAAGTGGTGATGAAAGCTGAAACTGTTCTCGCCATTAGGATCTCCTAGTGACCACTAAATGGTTAGCAGGACAGTTTGAGAAGAGTTTTGAGAGTTGGAAACTCCTGACTAATGATCTTAGGTATTAAGCAGGCAGAGAATAAAACATCTGTGCCAGATAGTATGATAGAATACACAGAGAGAGAAAAGAAAAGCAAGAAAGGCAAGGGATGCACTTACGGTAAGACTTAATAGGGCATGAGGAAATCAGGACCAGGAATTATAGGAAAGTGGTTGTTTAAAAAGTAAGAACTTAGTTTAAATGTTAATGTTCCACATTGGTAAGCTGCTGTTATGTGTCAGAAAATATACTAAGGTTATTGCTGATTTAATTTGTTTAAGCCCCATTAGAAAACAGAAACAAAACCTAAGAGATGCATATAATCCCCCTCTGCATTTTTATAGATCTGGAAGTCGAGATCTACAGAAGTATGTACCTCGCTAAGATCATGAAGCCAGTGAGTGGGGCCAGGATTAACACCCAATGAGTCTGTCTCCAGAACTCTTTGTCTCAACAAACAGGAATGCAAAATGAGGAATTAAAAAATAATACAATAGGGCGCCTGGGAGGCTCCGTTGGTTAAATGGCCCACTCTTGAATTTTGGCTCAGGTCATAATCTTGTGTCATGATTCTTCTCTCTCTCCCTCTCTCTCTGCCCCTTACCTGCTGTCTCTGTCTCTCAAAAGTAAATAAATAAATGTTTACATTTATTTAAAAAAATCATACAGTAAATTGAACAACATTATTTTGGCAGAAACAATTTTACAACTCAGGAATATTAGAGAATAGAAAAAGAGCATATTTCTGAGGTCATATCAGGATGATCATAGATATAAACATAAACATCATAAACATCAAAAATATTGAAAATTTGATTGCTTATTCTAACGGGAGCACTTTTTCAGAAAAAAAAATGTTTGAACAAGACTGGCTTCATGGTATGCAGCCTGTGATGTCAGACAGGGCTCTTTGCTTCGAGGAACCACATGCTTTGTTGAATGCTTTAATGTCACTAGAACATGATTCTTAATATGTTTTAAAAAGGGGGTATTGCATTTTCATTTTGCACGGAAGGTCTTGTGAATTATGTAAGTGGCCCTATATGTAGGTAATGACATGTTTGACAAATTATCCCAACATACCGATTTACTTAAATTGCATCTGATTTCAGACAAAGTGAAAGCACTAAAAAAGTTGATGGTTGCAAATTTGGAATGTGTTATTAAAACAAACATATGAATTTTATCCCATGTGCCATGTTCAAACAAAACAAAGCAACACAACATATCTCTGGTTCTGAAAATGGGGAAGGCGATTGCAACTACTGAGCTAATTTTAAAGAATTCTGGAAGGATATCTAAATTACTGGTAAGGTAAAACCTCTGAGGGTGTCCCAGGAAGTAGTTGCAGCTGAGCAAAATAAAATAAAATAAAATAAAATAAAATAAAATAAAATAAAATAAAATAAAATAAAATAAAATGGAATAAAATGGAATAAAATGAAAATAAAATAAAATAAAATAAAAAAGATCCAACTTAGTTTCAGGAAGAAAATTAGAAAATGCACAGAGAAGTGACAAAACATTCCCAGAACATCTGCCAGCTCTACATAGGAAGACAATAAGAAAACAGATGGGAATAGAAAGTAAAAATTCACACCCATGTAAATCTAGACATCTTCTGGCTAACAGAAGAGGATTCACTACAATAGGCTAAGTCTCTGAGGACACATCAGCCAAAATGGAGGAGGAAAACCTTCCAGATCTGCTGGGTTTTTGCCAACACTATTCAGCCATTAGTGTGTGGTATGACAAAATGCCAGCTAATTCTGTGCGGGTCCCAGCAGAGATGTGCATGGTAGCATGAGGTCTCTTATAAAATTTCTGCTTCAGGGGCACCTGGGTGACTTGGTCGGTTAAGCGTCCGACTTCGGCTCAGGTCATGATCTCACAGTCCGTGAGTTCGAGCCCCGCGTTGGGCTCCGTGCTGACCGCTCAGAGCCTGGAGCCTGTTTCAGATTCTGTGTCTTCCTCTCTCTCTGCTCCTCCCCTGTTCATGCTCTGTCTCTCTCTGTCTCAAAAATAAATAAACGTTAAAAAAATTAAAAAAAATTAAATTTCTGCTTCACTGTATAAGGGCCATAACATACAGAGAGGGGAATGTCTATTCCATTCAGTAACATATTCCTTATTAGCACTTTTTAGAATAGGGACGTAACCTTCCAGATACATCAATACATTTTTCTATGATAATTAATCCAAACCCTGTTCCTTTCTGCCTTCCTAAATGGTTTCAATATGTCTATGATAAAATGATGGCACTGTATTGTTAATTCCCTAGACAATCGAAAACTGAGTGTTTTAGGTTAAGATACCATTCTGACAGAGAGCTATTGGCTATGCTAAGATTATAATAGTCTTTTTTTGTTGTTGTTTTATTGAGCTCACATGTGTGTGTTCCAGTGTAGAAACTTCTTGAAATCATACAAAGGCAATACAATATACAATATACAATACCAAGGCATTGCATATATTGAATGGAATTTGACAAGATTAAGCATTTCTTTCACTGTATCACCATGAAGACACGCATTTATTTTGGTGGTGGGGGAGGTGGTGGTGCTGAAAGGCATACATTTAATCACAAAAATTCTGTAAGCTAACTTCATGTAATAGTCTACTTTAAAAATATAAATAGTTGCTAAAAATTCTAAATGGATTATCAGAAAATTGATTAGCTTTTATTGCTTTCTCATCCAAGGAATACAGATATTCCCTTAAGTGTCTAAAGCAATTTAACTTTCCCCTCACCAGGTATTGATTTGTAGATTTTTAATTGGATGATGCTGCAGAAGTATTGTTTATTTATTAGTAAGCATAACTTCAACAAGAAATATACAGAATAATGCCTCTGCAGTGTAAGCTATAATAAAATTATAATTTTAGAAGCATCACGTCACCTGTTTCTGAATCAAGAAACCCATAATTCAGGAATCCAGATTATCTGAAACTTATTATTTTTCTTTCATTGTTCAGCAAACATGTATGCCAGATGGGAAGACCATAGACAGATAAACAAATTCTGCATTTTATTAATCTCTGTATTACTAGCTAAGGGCACAATGACTAATATGTAGGAAGCATGCAATAATGTGCTTTATACTGGAGCAAATGGTTTCGAATACTGGTCTCCACAGAGTGAATCGTATGTATTTAATGAGCATACACTATGTGCTGGTGTTCTAGGTATTTCGTTTCAGCTGTTGGTACAGTATTGAGCAAGTGATAGTTTTTGAAATTGTAGTTACCTCAACTATAGAATAGAAATAATTCTCCTCCCTTTGGAAAGTATGATTTGCCCCCCCCCCCCACCAGTGTCACTGAGATATAATTAGCATACAACATTGTAAAAATTAAAGATGTACAATGTGTTGATTTGAACCATTTATGTATGGAAAAATGATTACCACGTTAGATAACAACTCCATCACCTCATAAGTAACTAAGATTTTTTTTGTGGTAAAAACATTTAAGATAGAGCATATTATCAACGTTGAACTATGTAATACAGTATTATTAACTATAATCACCGTGGTGAACATTAGATTCCCAGAACTTATCTTGTCTTACAGAAGTTTGTTCTCTTTGACAGGGTACAAACTCCCCATTTCACTAACCCCCAGCCCCTGGTAACCATCATTTGAATATCTGTTTATATGAGTTCAGCTTTTTTTGAGATTCCACATATACATGATATCATACGGGTGTTTGTCTTTTGCTATGTGATGTTTCATTTCATATATTGCCCTCATTGTCCACCCATGTTGTTGGAAATGGCAGTATTTTCTTTATTCTCATCATTGAATAATATGCTGGATAATACATATGGTAGTTCTCTGTTTAACTTTTTTGGGAACCACAATACTGTTTTTCATGGGTTCCTTTTTCTCTACATCCTCACTAACACTTGTTATCTCTTGTCTTTCCTTCTTTTTTTAAAGTTTATTTATTTTGAGAGAGAGTGTGTAGTGTAAGTAGTGAGGGGCAGACAGAGAGGGAGAGAGAATTCCAAGCAGTGCAGAGCCTAATGTGGGGCTCAAAGTCATGAACTGGGAGATCATGACCTGAAGTCAGAAACTTAACTGACTGAGCCACCCAGGTGCCCCATCTCTTGTCTTTTAGGTGAGAGCCATTCTGAAAGGGGTGAAGTAGCACTTCATTGTGGTTTTAATTTGCATCTCCCTAATTATTAGTGATGTTGAGCACCTGCTCATGTACCTGTTGGCCATTTGTATGTTTTCTTTAGAAAAATTCTGCTGAGTAGGTGTTTCCTGCCAATTGTTATCAATTGTTTTTGGCAATTGAGTTGTATGAGCTCTTTATATATCTCAAATAATAACCCCTTATCAAGTACATGGTTTGCAAATATTTTCTGCCATTCTATAGTCTGTTCATTAATTTAATTTTTATTGCTTCTATCACTGTCCAGAAGCTTTTCAGTTTGCTATGGTCCCACTTATTAATGTTTACTTTTGTTGTTTGCACTTTTGGTGTCCTATCCAAAAAAATCATTGCCAAGACCAGTGTCAGGGAGCTTTTCCCTATCTTTTCTTTTATGAGGTTTACATTTTCAAGTTTTACGTTTAAGTCTTTAATCCATTTCAGGCGAACTTTTGTGAGTAATATAAGATACACGTCCAATTTCATTGTCTGCATGCAGTTATCCAGTTTTCCCAGAACTATTTATTGAATGCACTTTCCTGTTGCCATTGATTATTCTTTCTTGGCTCCCTTGTCAAGTACTAGTTGGCTGCACATGTGGGGATTTATTTCTGGGCTCTTGATTCTGTTCCTTGGGTCTAAATGTCTATGTTTATGCCAGTACCATGCTGATTTGATTACTACAGCTTTATAGTATACTTTGATGTGAAGAAGTAAAATATTTCCCACTTTGCTCTTTTTTTCTGAAAGCTGCTTTGGCTTTTTAGGATCTTTTGTGGTTCCGTACAAACTTTAAGATTGATTTTTCTATTTCTTTGGAAAATGCCATTGGAATATTAACAGGGATTATATTGAATCTAATGATAGCTTTGGGTAGTATAGATATTTTAACAATATTGATTCTATTCATGAACACAGGATATCTTTCCAATTGTATGTATTTAATTTCTTTCCCCAGAATCTTAGCTTTCAGTGTACAGATAGATCTCTTACCCCCTTGTTTAAATTTATTTCAAAATATTTTATTTTTTTATTATTATTATTTTTTAATTTTATATATGAAATTTATTCTCAAATTGGTTTCCATACAACACCCAGTGCTCATCCCAAAAGGTGCCCTCCTCAATACCCATCACCCACCCTCTCCTCCCTCCCACCCCCCATCAACCCTCAGTTTGTTCTCAGTTTTTAACAGTCTCTTATGCTTTGGCTCTCTCCCACTCTAACCTCTTTTTTTTTTTTTTCCTTCCCCTCCCCCATGGGTTCCTGTTAAGTTTCTCAGGATCCACATAAGAGTGAAACCATATGGTATCTGTCTTTCTCTGTATGGCTTATTTCACTTAGCATCACACTCTCCAGTTCCATCCGCGTTGATACAAAAGGCCATAATTCATTTTTTCTCATTGCCACGTAGTATTCCATTGTATATATAAACCACAGTTTCTTTATCCATTCATCAGTTGATGGACATTTAGGCTCTTTCCATAATTTGGCTATTGTTGAGAGTGCTGCTATGAACATTGGGGTACAAGTGCCCCTATGCATCAGTACTCCTGTATCTCTTGGATAAATTCCTAGCAGTGCTATTGCTGGGTCATAGGGTAGGTCTATTTTTAATTTTCTGAGGAACCTCCACACTGCTTTCCAGAGCGGCGGCACCAATTTGCATTCCCACCAACAGTGCAAGAGGGTTCCCGTTTCTCCACATCCTCTCCAGCATCTATAGTCTCCTGATTTGTTCATTTTGGCCACTCTGACTGGCGTGAGGTGATACCTGAGTGTGGTTTTGATTTGTATTTCCCTGATAAGGACCGACGCTCAAAATATTTTAGAGCGCCTGGGTGGCTCAGTCGGTTGGGCAGCTGACTTCGGCTCAGGTCATGATCTCACTGTCCCTGAGTTCGAGCCCTGCATCCGGCTCTGTGCTGACAGCTCAGAGCCTTGAGCCTATTTTGGATTCTGTGTCTCCCTCTCTCTGACCCTCCCCTGTTCATGCTCTGTCTCTCCCTGTTTCAAAAATAAATCAAATGTTAAAAAACATTTAAAAAATAAATTTATTTCAAAATATTTTATTGTTTTTGATGCTGTTGTGAATGGGCTAAATTTCTTTTTTTTTCTTTCTTTTTTTTTTTTAGTGTTTATTTATTTTTGACACGGAGACAGAGCCTGAGAGGGGGAGGGGCAGAGAGGGACGGAGACATAGACTCTAAAGCAGGCTTCAGTTTCCCAGCTGTCAGCACAGAGCCCGAAGCAGGGCTTGAACTCACCAACCCGCGAGATCATGACCTGAGCCGAAGTCGGATGCTTAACCGACTGAGCCACCCGGGCACCCTTAAAAATTTTTTCTTTATATTGTATTGTAGTGTAGAGAAGTGCAACTTATTTTAGTATGTGGATTTTGTATCCCCCAACTTCAGGGAGTTCGTTGAGTAGTTCTGACAGTTTTAATGTTGGAGTTTAGGATTTTTGATAAAAGATTATATTGTTTGCAAAAAAGGATAAATTTACTTCTCCCTTTTTGACTTGGATGCCTTTTTCTATTTCCTGCCTGATTGTTCTGGACAGCACTTTGAGTATTGTGTTGAATAGCAGTGGTAAAAGGGGGCACATTGTCTTGTTCCTCATCTTAGAGGCAAAGCTTTTAATGTTTTCACCAGTGAGTATGATATTAATGGTGAGATTGTCATATGTGGCCTTGATTATTTTGAAGAATGTTCCTACTACATTCAATGTGTTGAGTGTTTTTATACTAAAAGGATGTTGTATTTGGTCAAAGGCTTTTTCTGAATTTATTGAGATGATCACATGATTTTTATCTTTCATTGTATTAATATGGTTTCTCATATTTATTGATTTATACGTGTTGAATCATCCTTGCATTCCTGGAAAAAAATGGTTCATGATGTGGTATGATCGTTTTCATGTGTTGTTGAATTCATTTTGCTGGAATCTTGTTGAGAACTTTTCTATCTACGTTCATCAGAGATACTGTTTTATGGTTTTCTTATAATTTCCTTATCTGGCTTTGGTGTCAGGATATTACTGGCCTCATAAAAAGCATTTAGGAGTGTACTCTCTTCTTCAGTTTTTTGAAATAGGTGGAAAAGGATTGGCATGCACTTCTTATGGATTGGGATTATTTCTTCTTCAAATGTTTGGTCAAATTCACCAGTGGAACCATCTGGTCCTAGGCTTTCTTTCGCTGGGAGGTTTTGTTTCCTGATTAAATCTCCTTGTTCATTATTAGTGTGTTCAGATTTTCTTTATTTAAAAAAAAAAAAAAAGTTTTTTTAATGTTTATTTATTTTTGAGACAGAGAGAGACAGAGCATGAACGGGGGAGGGTCAGAGAGAGAGGGAGACACAGAATCTGAAGCAGGCTCCAGGCTCTGAGCTGTCAGCACAGAGCCCGAGGCGGGGCTTGAAATCACGGACTGTGAGATCATGACCTGAGCCGAAGTCGGATGCTTAAACGACTGAGCCACCCAGGCACCCCTAGATATTCTATATCATCATGATTCCATCTTGATAGGTTATATGTTGCTAGGAATTTATCCATTTCTTCAAGATTGCTCAATTTGTTGGCGTATGTTGGTTCATAGCAGTCTCTCATGATCCTTTGTATTTCTGTAATAGCAGTTATAATACCTCTTGTTTCATTGCTGATTTTACTTGTCCTCTCTTTTTTTCTTGGTTAGTTTAGGTAAAGTTTTGTTGATTTTTAAAATATTTTTTTCGAGAAACTAACTTTTAGTTTTGATGATCTTTTCTACTGTGTGTGTTTTTTTTTTTCTGTTGGTTTGTTTTTTGGTTTTGTTTTTTTATTTTTATTTTTATTTTTTGCTCTTTATTTCATTTATTCATGCTCTGATGTTTGTTTGTTTGTTTGCTTGTTTGTTTTTGCTAACACTTGGCTTAGTTCTTTTTTTAGTTCCTTGAGGTGTAAAGTTTGTTGAGTTGTTTTGGTTTTCTTAATGTGAACACATATCACTATAAACTTTCCTCTTAGCACTGCTTTTGCTCCAGCCCTAAATTTAGTATCTTGAGTTTCCCGTTTGTTGTTTCAAGATATTTTGTGATGTATTCTTTGGCCTATTGGTTGTTCTGGAGCGTGTCATTCCTTTTCCATGTGTTGACGTATTTTCCAGCTCTCCTCCTGTTCCTGATTTTTAGTTTCACATCATTGAGATTTATAAAAGAAACTGGGTATGATTTCATTCTTTTTACATTTGCTAAGACTCTTTTTGTGATATATGTGACCTATCCTGGAAAATATTTCATGTGTGCTTGAAAAAAATGTGTGCTTGGCTGCTTTTGGATGGGAGGTTTTGTGCATGTCTCTAATTTCCATTTGGTCTAAACTACAGTTAAAATACAGTGTTTCCTTATTGATTTTCTGTCTGCATGATGCTTTGTTTAAAGTGGGGTATTGAAGTTCTCTACTATTATTATGTTGCTGTCTATTTCTCCTTTCAGATCTGTTAGTATATGCTTAACATAGTTAGTTGTTCTGATGTTGGCTACATATGTATTTATCGTTGTCTGTGCTTTTGATGAATTTCCCCTTTATCATTACATCATGATCTTTTATTGTCTCTTGTTACTGTTTATGGCTTAAAGTATTTTATATAACATAAAATATTCATATAATAGACTTTATATATGTATAAGTATAGCTATCTCTGTTCTCTTTTGGTTGCCACTTACATGGAATTATCTTTTGTCCATCCTACAAATATGACAGTCTCTTTTATATTCGTAACGACTTCGGTTGCATAGAAAAGCTCTACCCTTTTACTCCTCCTTTTATGTTTTTGATGTCATAGTTTAGCTTGTCATCTTGTGTATTTACTAACATATTAGAGTAGTTATGTTGTAATACTTTTGTCCTTTAATCTTTATGTTAAAGTGTTTAATACTCCACATTATAGTATTAGCATTTTTAATTGAGTACATACTAACTTTACCATTGTGTTTTATATTTTTATATGATTTCATGTTACTAATTAGTGTTCTTTTACTTTGCCCTGAAGAACTTCTTTGAACATTTTTCGTAATATAGGTCTAGTGGTTACGAATTTCCAGAAGTTGTGTTTGTCTTGGAAATCTTTAACTCTCTTTCATTCCTGAAATAAAGCTTTGCTGAGTGAAAGATTCTTGATTGGCAATTTTTTTTCTTTTAGTGCTTTAAATATGCCATCCTAAACTCTCCTAGCTTGTAACAGTTCATTTGGAAGAGTATGTGACTCTTGATCTTGGGGTTGTAAGTTTAAGTTCAAGCCCCACATTGGGTGTAGAGATCACTCAAATAACAAATAAATAAATAAACTAACTAAATAACTAAAAAAAACCTCTGTTAACAGCATTATGGGAGTTGTCTTATAAGTTAAAAACTTTTGTTTCTATAGTTGCTTTTAAGATTCTCTTTTTGTCTTTGATTTTTGACATCTACCTATGCCTTGCAGAGGATGTCTTTGAGTTGATTGGGTTTTTTGTTTTGTTTTGTTTTGTTTTTTTGCTTTGCTTTGTTTTGTTTTTGGTGACTCATGAGCTTCATGATCTTAGATATCCAAGTCTCTCCCCAGAATGGGACGTTCTCAGCCATCATTTTTTAAAATTACTTTTTATCTTGAGAAATGTCATGAGCTCATTTAGCATATATATGGAAAAAAATGGAAACTTCAGACAATTATTAGGGGAAATCTTTTGCTCTGAGAATTCCTTTGGCTTTAACTAAGCAAATGCCATTTCTCTCAGTAAAGGAAAAAATAACTTTCTTTGCCTTGGCCACCATTATTCTTTTCTTTAATTTTTTATTTTCACTTTTAAAATTTGAGTACAGGTGACATTATTTTAACTTAGTTTCAGGTGTACCACATAGTAATTTGACAACTCTATACATTATGCTAGGCTCACCACAAATGTAACTACCACCTGTCACCATGCAACTTTAAAACCCCACTGACTATATTCCCTACAGTATACCTTTTATTCTCATGACTTACTCATTTAATGTCTAGAAGACTGTACCTCCTACTTCCCTTCACCCATTTTGCCCAGATCCTCATACCCTTCCCTCTGGAACCATACATTTGTTCTATTTATAGGTATGATTCTGCTTTTTGTTTGTTTATTCATTTATGTTTTAGATTCTTCATATGAGTTAAGTCTTCACCTAGCATAATAATCTCTAGGTCCATCCATGTTCTCCCAAATAGCATTATCACACTTTTTATCACCATATAATATTCCATCACACACACACACACACACACACACACACACACACACACACTCATATGTACATAGATCACATCTTCCTTATCCATTTGTCTATCAGTGGGCATTTATGTTGCTTCCGTATCTTGGCTCTTTAGCATAACTCCTTCTAGGTCCATCCATGTTGTTACAAATGGCACAATCTCATCCTTTTTTTTTTTTTAATGTCAGCTGTCAGTTGTTTTTTTTTTTTTTAAGAGAGACAGAGTGTGAGTCAGGGAGAGCAGCAGAGGGAGAGAGAGTGAATCTTAACCAGGGTCCATGCTCAGTGTAGAGCCTGTCATTGGGCTCAGTCTCATGACCCTGGGATCATGACCTGAGCTGAAATCAAGAGTTGGGCACTCAACCGACTGAGTCACCCAGGTGTCCCAGCCATCATTTCTTTAAAAACCTCTCTGCCCACTTCTTCTTATCTTCTTCTGGAACTCCACTGATACACAAAGTTTTTCTTTTAATTATTTCCAATAAATAAGGTAGGCTTTCTTCATCTTTTTCATTCTTTTTTTTCTTCCAACTACATAATTTTAAAGTCCTATCTTCAATTTCATAGGTACTTTTGATTGATATGCTTCATCATTTCTTTTGTTGATGCTCTTTCTTTGCATTTTTCGTCTCATTTATTGTTTTCCTCAGCTGCAGAATTTCTGTTTGGTTCTTTTCTACAATTTCTATTTCTTTGTTAAACTCACTTTGTTCTTATATTGTTTTCTTGCTTTTGTTGAATTGCTCTTCCATACTTTGTTGTAGCTCATTGAGCTTTTTTTTTTTTTTTTGGCAGTTTCTTTTTATTTTTTTTATTTATTTATTTTTTTTTTTATTATTCATATATGAAATTTATTGTCAAATTGGTTTCCATACAACACCCATTGCTCATCCCAAAAGGTGCCCTCCTCAATACCCATCACCCACCCTCTCCTCCCTCCCACCCCCCATCTACCCTCAGTTTGCTCTCAGTTCTCAACAGTCTCTTTTGCTTTGGCTCTCTCCCACTCTAACCTCTTTTTTTTTCCTTCCCCTCCCCCATGGGTTCCTGTTAAGTTTCTCAGGATCCACATAAGAGTGAAACCATATGGTATCTGTCTTTCTCTGTATGGCTTATTTCACTTAGCATCACACTCTCCAGTTCCATCCACGTTGCTACAAAAGGCCATATTTCATTTTTTCTCATTGCCACGTAGTATTCCATAGTGTATATAAACCACAATTTCTTTATCCATTCATCAGTTGATGGACATTTAGGCTCTTTCCATAATTTGGCTATTGTTGAGAGTGCTGCTATGAACATTGGGGTACAAGTGCCCCTATGCATCAGTACTCCTGTGTCCCTTGGATAAATTCCTAGCAGTGCTCTTGCTGGGTCATAGGGTAGGTCTATTTTTAATTTTCTGAGGAACCTCCACACTGCTTTCCAGAGCGGCTGCACCAATTTGCATTCCCACCAACAGTGCAAGAGGGTTCCCGTTTCTCCACATCCTCTCCAGCATCTATAGTCTCCTGATTTGTTCATTTTGGCCACTCTGACTGGCGTGAGGTGATACCTGAGTGTGGTTTTGATTTGTATTTCCCTGATAAGGAGCGACACTGAACATCTTTTCATGTGCCTGTTGGCCATCCGGATGTCTTCTTTAGAGAAGTGTCTATTCATGTTTTCTGCCCATTTCTTCACTGGGTTATTTGCTTTTCGGGTGTGGAGTTTGGTGAGCTCTTTATAGATTTTGGATACTAGCCCTTTGTCCGATATGTCATTTGCAAATATCTTTTCCCATTCCGTTGGTTGCCTTTTAGTTTTGTTGGTTGTTTCCTTTGCTGTGCAGAAGCTTTTTATCTTCATAAGGTCCCAGTAATTCACTTTTGCTTTTAATTCCCTTGCCTTTGGGGATGTGTCGAGGAAGAGATTGCTACGGCTGAGGTCAGAGAGGTCTTTTCCTGCTTTCTCCTCTAAGGTTTGGATGGTTTCCTGTCTCACATTCAGGTCCTTTACCCATTTTGAGTTTATTTTTGTGAATGGTGTGAGAAAGTGGTCTAGTTTCAACCTTCTGCATGTTGCTGTCCAGTTCTCCCAGCACCATTTGTTAAAGAGACTGTCTTTTTTCCATTGGATGTTCTTTCCTGCTTTGTCAAAGATGAGTTGGCCATACGTTTGTGGGTCTAGTTCTGGGGTTTCTATTCTATTCCATTGGTCTATGTGTCTGTTTTTGTGCCAATACCATGCTGTCTTGATGATGACAGCTTTGTAGTAGAGGCTAAAGTCTGGGATTGTGATGCCTCCTGCTTTGGTCTTCTTCTTCAAAATTACTTTGGCTATTCGGGGCCTTTTGTGGTTCCATTTGAATTTTAGGATTGCTTGTTCTAGTTTCGAGAAGAATGCTGGTGCAATTTTGATTGGGATTGCATTGAATGTGTAGATAGCTTTGGGTAGTATTGACATTTTGACAATATTTATTCTTCCAATCCATGAGCAGGGAATGTCTTTCCATTTCTTTAAATCTTCTTCAATTACCTTCATAAGCTTTCTATAGTTTTCAGCATACAGATCCTTTACATCTTTGGTTAGATTTATTCCTAGGTATTTTATGCTTCTTGGTGCAATTGTGAATGGGATCAGTTTCTTTATTTGTCTTTCTGTTGCTTCATTGTTAGTGTATAAGAATGCAACTGATTTCTGTACATTGATTTTGTATCCTGCAACTTTGCTGAATTCATGTATCAGTTCTAGTAGACTTTTGGTGGAGTCTATCGGATTTTCCATGATAATATCATGTCATCTGCAAAAAGCGAAAGCTTGACTTCATCTTTGCCAATTTTGATGCCTTTGATTTCCTTTTGTTGTCTGATTGCTGATGCTAGAACTTCCAGCACTATGTTAAACAACAGCGGTGAGAGTGGGCATCCCTGTCGTGTTCCTGATCTCAGGGAAAAAGCTCTCAGTTTTTCCCCATTGAGGATGATGTTAGCTGTGGGCTTTTCATAAATGGCTTTTATGATCTTTAAGTATGTTCCTTCTATCCCGACTTTCTCAAGGGTTTTTATTAAGAAAGGGTGCTGGATTTTGTCAAAGGCCTTTTCTGCATTGATTGACAGGATCATATGGTTCTTCTCTTTTTTTTTGTTAATGTGATGTATCACGTTGATTGATTTGCGAATGTTGAACCAGCCCTGCATCCCAGGAATGAATCCCACTTGATCATGGTGAATAATTCTTTTTATATGCCGTTGAATTCGATTTGCTAGTATCTTATTGAGAATTTTTGCATCCATATTCATCAGGGATATTGGCCTGTAGTTCTCTTTTTTTACTGGGTCTCTGTCTGGTTCAGGAATCAAAGTAATACTGGCTTCATAGAATAAGTCTGGAAGTTTTCCTTCCCTTTCTATTTCTTGGAATAGCTTGAGAAGGATAGGTATTATCTCTGCTTTAAACGTCTGGTAGAACTCCCCTGGGAAGCCATCTGGTCCTGGACTCTTATTTGTTGGGAGATTTTTGATAACCGATTCAATTTCTTCGCTGGTTATGGGTCTGTTCAAGCTTTCTATTTCCTCCTGATTGAGTTTTGGAAGAGTGTGGGTGTTCAGGAATTTGTCCATTTCTTCCAGGTTGTCCAATTTGTTGGCATATAATTTTTCATAGTATTCCCTGATAATTGTTTGTATCTCTGAGGGATTGGTTGTAATCATTCCATTTTCATTCATGATTTTATCTATTTGGGTCATCTCCCTTTTCTTTTTGAGAAGCCTGGCTAGAGGTTTGTCAATTTTGTTTATTTTTTCAAAAAACCAACTCTTGGTTTCGTTGATCTGCTCTACAGTTTTTTTAGATTCTATATTGTTTATTTCTGCTCTGATCTTTATTATTTCTCTTCTTCTGCTGGGTTTAGGCTGCCTTTGCTGTTCTGCTTCTAGTTCCTTTAGGTGTGCTGTTAGATTTTGTATTTGGGATTTTTCTTGTTTCTTGAGATAGGCCTGGATTGCAATGTATTTTCCTCTCAGGACTGCCTTCGCTGCGTCCCAAAGCGTTTGGATTGTTGTATTTTCATTTTCGTTTGTTTCCATATATTTTTTAATTTCTTCTCTAATTGCCTGGTTGACCCACTCATTCGTTAGTAGGGTGTTCTTTAACCTCCATGCTTTTGGAGGTTTTCCAGACGTTTTTCTGTGGTTGATTTCAAGCTTCCTAGCATTGTGGTCTGAAAGTATGCATGGTATGATTTCAATTCTTGTAAACTTATGAAGGGCTGTTTTGTGACCCAGTATATGATATATCTTGGAGAATGTTCCATGTGCACTCGAGAAGAAAGTATATTCTGTTGCTTTGGGATGCAGAGTTCTAAATATATCTGTCAAGTCCATCTGATCCAATGTCTCATTCAGGGCCCTTGTTTCTTTATTGACCGTGTGTCTAGATGATCTATCCATTTCTGTAAGTGGGGTGTTAAAGTCCCCTGCAATTACCACATTCTTCTCAATAAGGTTGCTTATGTTTATGAGTAATTGTTTTATATATTTGGGCGCTCCGGTATTCGGCGCATAGACATTTATAATTGTTAGCTCTTCCTGATGGATAGACCCTGTCACTATTATATAATGTCCTTCTTCATCTCTTGTTACAGCCTTTAATTTAAAGTCTAGTTTGTCTGATAGAAGTATGGCTACTCCAGCTTTCTTTTGGCTTCCAGTAGCATGATAAATAGTTCTCCATCCCTTCACTCTCAATCTAAAGGTGTCCTCAGGTCTAAAATGAGTCTCTTGTAGACAGCAAATAGATGGGTCTTGTTTTTTTATCCATTCTGATACCCTATGTCTTTTGGTTGGCGCATTTAGTCCATTTACATTCAGTGTTATTATAGAAAGATATGGGTTTAGAGTCATTGTGATGTCTGTATGTTTTATGCTTGTAGTGATGTCTCTGGTACTTTGTCTCACAGGGTCCCCCTTAGGATCTCTTGTAGGGCTGGTTTCGTGGTGACAAATTCCTTCAGTTTTTGTTTGTTTGGGAAGACCTTTATCTCTCCTTCGATTCTAAATGACAGACTTGCTGGATAAAGGATTCTCGGCTGCATATTTTTTCTGTCTAGCACACTGAAAATCTCGTGCCAATTCTTTCTGGCCTGCCAAGTTTCAAAAGAGAGATCAGTCACGAGTCTTATAGGTCTCCCTTTATATGTGAGGGCACGTTTACCCCTTGCTGCTTTCAGAATTTTGTCTTTATCCTTGTATTTTGCCAGTTTCACTATGACATGTCGTGCAGAAGATCGATTCATGTTACGTCTGAAGGGAGTTCTCTGTGCCTCTTGGATTTCAATGCCTTTTTCCTTCCCCACTTCAGGGAAGTTCTCAGCTATTATTTCTTCAAGTACCCCTTCAGCACCTTTCCCTCTCTCTTCCTCCTCTGGGATACCAATTATGTGTATATTATTTCTTTTTAGTGTATCACTTAGTTCTCTAATTTTCCCCTCATACTCCTGGATTTTTTTATCTCTCTTTTTCTCAGCTTCCTCTTTTTCCATAACTTTATCTTCTAGTTCACCTATTCTCTCCTCTGCCTCTTCAATCCGAGCCGTGGTGGTTTCCATTTTGTTATGCATTTCGTTTAAAGCGTTTTTCAGCTCCTCGTGACTGTTCCTTAGTCCCTTGATCTCTGTAGCAAGAGATTCTCTGCTGTCAGCTATACTGTTTTCAAGCCCAGCGATTAATTTTATGACTATTATTCTAAATTCACTTTCTGTTATATTATTTAAATCCTTTTTGATCAGCTCATTAGCTGTTGTTATTTCCTGGAGATTCTTCTGAGGGGAATTCTTCCGCTTGGTCATTTTGGATAGTCCCTGGCGTGGTGAGGACCTGCAGGGCACTTCCCCTGTGCTGTGGTGTATAACTGGAGTTGGTGGGCCGAGCCGCAGTCAGACCTGATGTCTGCCCCCAGCCCACCGCTGGGGCCACAGTCAGACTGGTGTGTGCCTTCTCTTCCCCTCTCCTAGGGGCGGGATTCACTGTGGGGTGGGGTGGCCTGTCTGGGCTACTTGCACACTGCCAGGCTTGTGATGCTGGGGATCTGGCGTCTTAGCTGGGGTGGGTAGGCAAGGCGCACAGGGGCAGGAGGGGCAGGCTTAGCTTGCTTCTCCTTAGGTGATCCTCTTCAGGAGGGGCCCTGTGGCAGCAGGAGGGAGTCAGATCCGCTGCCGGAGGTTTGGCTCCGCAGAAGGGCAGAGTTGGGTGTTTGCGCGGAGCGAGCAAGTTCCCTGGCAGGAACTGGTGCTCTTTGGGATTTTGGCTGGGGGATGGGCGGGGGAGATGGCGCTGGCGAGCGCCTTTGTTCCCCACCAAACTGAGCTCTGTCGTCCGGGGGCTCAGCAGCTCTCCTTCCCTTTGTCCTCCAGCCTTCCCACTTTCTGAGCAGAGCTGTTAACTTATGACCTCCCAGACGCTAAGTCGCGCTTGCTGTAGGAACACAGTCCGTCAGGCCCCTCCGCTTTTTGCAAGCCAGACTCGGGGGCTCTGCTTGGCCGGCGAGCCGCCCCTCCGCCCCGGCTCCCTCCCGCCAGTCCGTGGAGCGCGCACCGCCTCACCGCCCTTCCTACCCTCTTCCGTGGGCCTCTCGTCTGCGCTTGGCTCCGGCGACTCCGTTCTGCTAATCCTCTGGTGGTTTTCTGGGTTATTTAGGCAGGTGTAGGTGGAATCTAAGTGATCAGCAGGATGCGCGCTGAGCCCAGCGTCCTCCTACGCCGCCATCTTCCTTCTCTCCCGCTTTTTTTTTTTTTTTTAATTTTTTTTTCAACGTTTATTTATTCTTGGGACAGAGAGACAGAGCATGAACGGGGGAGGGGCAGAGAGAGAGGGAGACACAGAATCGGAAACAGGCTCCAGGCTCTCAGCCATCAGCCCAGAGCCTGATGCGGAGCTCGAACTCACGGACCGCGAGATCATGACCTGGCTTAAGTCGGACGCTTAACTGACTGCGCCACCCAGGTGCCCCTCATTGAGCTTTTTTAAAACAGCTGTTTTGAATTTTTTTTTTCAGTTTGGTGAATCAAACATCTCCATGTGTTTTTGTGTGGTTACTAGAGTTTATTGTGATCCCTTGATAGTATCATGTTACCTTGATTTTTTCATGTTCCTTGATGTTTGGCATATTGCCTTCACATGAGGTAGTAGTCACCTCCTATCGTCTTTACTAATTGCCTTTGGGGGAGAAATGCCTTCTGTCAGCCCTGCTACAGATTGAGGCCTTCTCAGACCTTCTGTCAGTACAACTGCCTTATACATACTGTTCCTTTGTGTGGTATAATTCTTAAGCTTGTATGCCTTCTCTTTAACCTGTAACGCACAGGCTTGGAGCTGCTAGTATGTCTTGCTTTCCCAAAGATGACACTAACACTTAAGTTTATGGTCTTCTTCCAGCCTGAAGATCTGTCCAGATTTTACATGGACTCACTAGCTGCCTGCCAAAGTCTTCTCTTAGCACTGCCATTGGAGGAATGCACAAGAAGCCAGCTGCAGGGTAGGCTGCACTTAGGTGCAGGTTTTGGAGCACCAGGGGTATACATAGACCAGTTGTGAGGATCCATGGGTGAGGCATTCTGTGTGACTCATGGGCAGGCTTCTTGATGGAATGAGTGACACAGTAAATAGTGTCCACATCACGTTAATGTCCCCTCAGTGTCTTGTCTTCTCCATTCCCCATCATTCTCCCCACATGGGCCACTTAGCTTGTGATTCAGTACTCTGGATAGGGCAAGAAAGAAACGTCTCCTTTGGCAGCATCTAGCACACTCACTGGCTTTCATTTTCCCCTCACAGAAGAAATCATGGCCAAGGAAATCTCGCCTGGCCCTAAGCTATGTGACCTTGCGGGGAGGGATGATTCAGGAAGAGTCAACCTGTTCTCTTACTCACTCTGACACATTCATTTATATTTATAATATTTATGTTTATATTTATATTTATATATGTTATTTGTCTAACAAGAGTACTGGAACTTTTTCTCTGGAAACCTGAATTTCCACAATGGTTGTCTTGTCTGGGTGATTGTTTAAATCCATGTTCTCTAACGGCTTATACATCATAGCTTAGAGTGGGTAATGTTGGTTCGTGGGCTACTAGAGGGTCCCTAGCTGTGACAGACTCCTGTCTGCCAATTTCCTGATGCATGGGGGAGCAAGTCTCTTCCCAGTTGCCTTGACATATGATGCTAGGTCCCATAGCTCCCTCAAAGGCAATTTTGTTTCAGTATGGATGCTGAACTTTTTGTTTTCAAGAGACGGGGCAGAATAAGTGGTATATTTTGCTGCCACAATGCTGACATCATTTATTTGTTTGTTTGTTTATTTATTTATTAAAACTATGTTTATTTATTTTGAGAGAAAGAGAAAAGAGTGTAGGCACATGGACGGGAGGGGCAGAGAGACAGGCTCACAGAATCCCAAGCGCAGAGC
Source organism: Puma concolor (assembly GCF_028749965.1). Taxonomy (NCBI): domain Eukaryota; kingdom Metazoa; phylum Chordata; class Mammalia; order Carnivora; family Felidae; genus Puma; species Puma concolor. Next base: position 142,412,593 of record NC_141667.1, on the reverse strand, counting down.
CCAATGTGGGGCTCTCAGGAACCATGAGATCATGACCTGAGCCAAAATCAAGAGTCAGACACATAACCCACTGAGTCACCCAGGCACCCCTGGTATCATTCTGAAAAGGTTTTTTGAGAGTTAAAGACTTCATTGGTTAAGAAATAATTATTGTGTTAAATATTATAAAATTGGTTGTTTTAATGAAAAAAATACATTCTTTCACTTTCCAACAGTAATCATAACACTTTAATCAATGTAGAACTCAGGGTGCTTTGAGACCAGTTCATCAGATTTACTCCTTAGAGTTGCTAGAGTCTGAGTTTGATTTTAATTCTTGAATTTCCTAATCACCCATCTTTTAAATCCCTTAAGTAGTTAATTTTGAAATATCACAGTCTCTTATCTTAGTATAATGCCTGAAAAAGATTATTGGGGATACTGTATTTTCTCACAAAATTTATACACATATATTAGATGCCCTCATTCGGTCTTAAAATTGCTTCTTTAAAGCTTAATTATATTTCATAACATAGTTTGTCTAAATTGTTTTTAAATTGTTCCAGGTCATTTTCCAGCTAGTGATTTTTTTTTTTTTAATGGAACACAACTAAGGTATATTCTCCACCAAAAGCATAATTTCCTTTATTTCAGTTCTCTTTTTGTTATGCACATTTGGAATCTTAACTGTATTCATGTTTCTTTGGCCCTAACAACATGAATTTAATTCTATATTGTAGGCCTCTGTTATTAAATTAAAGGGAATCATAAAATGTATTATTTTCATTTAGATTGTGAGAAAAATAGTCATCTTTGCATCATGGCCTTGATTTATTCCTCCTTTGCTTGTTTGTATATTACTAGAGTTTATTTTTTAGAACAGCTTTATATTTACAGAAAAAAAAGAGCAGATAATAGGTTTCCTATAAACCCCCTCACAGTGTTTACTATTATTAATATCTTACACTGGTATCTTACATTTGTAACAACGAACCAATATTGATAAATTATTATTTACTAAAGTCTATTGTTGTTTGAATTTTCCTTAATTTACCCCTAATTATACCCAATGCCATCCTTTATTCCAGGACTCTATTCATGTTATATTAAAATTAGTCATCATTTCCCCTCAGATTTGTCTTGAGCGTGACAGTTTTTCAGGTTTTCCTTGTTTTTGATGACGTTGACAGTTTTGAGGAGTGTTGGTCAAGTTATGTTGTAGAATACTCTTTTAGTGGAATCTGTTCAAAGCTTTTTCATGGTTAGACTGAGAAAATAGGTTTTGGGGAGCAAGACCACAGAGGCAAAGTGCCATTTGCATCACATCATATCAAAGGTGCAAACTGTGAGCATGATTTATGACTGCTGACATTTACCTTGATCAGCTGGCTAAAGTGGTACTTGGCACAGTGCTCCACTATAAAGTTGAACTTGTGTCTCCTCCCTTCCATACTATGCTCTTTGGAAGAAGGTTACATTTAGGACAGAGGATCTATATAATTTATTTGTAATTCTTCTGTATGGACATTTTTTCTTTGCTCATTAATCATTTAAACTTTTATATAAGTTAGTGTGGACTCCTATTTATTTTGTATTGAAGATTATGACGCCTACTTTATTGCTCAAGTTTTTCTGTACATGACTCCCATGCCCCTTTAACATACCTTATCTTTGTATGTGTCTGTATGTGTCTTTGAGCCCTTTGTTATTTTATCGCATTAGAAGATGCTCCAGGTTCATGTTGAGTATGTTTACCCCTAGCCCTAGAGTCAACCAATTCTCCAAGGATCTCTGGTTCTTTTTACTAGAGAATGGTATCATAAATCAGGCTCTGGGCACCAGATTTGCTCGTTGCTTGAGGTGTCATCATTTTAAGCCCTCTCAGCTCAGCTGATGGAACAAAGACAGATATGTGTGTATATTAACTCATGTATATACATAAGCAATGAACATTCCTACATGTCAAACCATCCATATCTATATTAAGTTAAGCATCAAGTATTAATGATATTCCCGACTGTAATACATTACCACATGAATATCCTAAACTCCTCTCTTAGAGTTTTCCTTTATGTTCTTACATCACTTGTCTGTCCTTGAATGTTATCTACTTTTTCCATTAGAAATCTTAACATATTAATCATAGTTACCTTAAATTCCCTATCTGATAATTCCGAAATGGATGAGTCAGCTTCTGATGCTTGTTTTGTCTCTTCAGTCTGTGGTTCATATTTTTTTTTTATCATGCCTTATAACTTTATGGTGGAAAGGCAGGCATGATCTAGTAGGTAATAAAAACTGACACATAAGCACCTATGTGACGTTTTATGTTAAACTTGCTGGGACTTTGGCTCTGTTGAATGTTTGCTTTAGCTATAGGTACCAGTGATTTCAGATTCCTCCAGTATCCTTGTTTATCCTTGTTGTGTTTGGGTTCCCTAGAACCAAATCTTAAATAGATTATATCTTACAGCTATTTCACATATAGTCCATAGTTACTATAGGAGCCCTGTTGTGTTATGGAACCCGTGGGGGAAGGGAAGCAGTCCATAACGTGATCATTAAATCTCACTTTTTTAGTGGGGCCTTGAATTCCAGGTCTGTGGCCTTCAGAAGTGTTTCTCAGCTCCTCTCCCTCACCCCCATTTATGTGAGACATGTAAACTAGAAGCTTGAGTTGACTAATTACTCTTCATCCAGGTTGGATAAGGTTCTGGTAAAGTCTTTCCTTAGTGAATAGACCTTTGTTATGGAGAACGATCTAGGCATATTTCACAATGGTTATTTTTGCTTTCTTCTTGCCAGAAGCACAAAGTGGTTTTTCTTGGCTCTTTACCTTAGGAACCTGGTGGAGTTTCTGCAGGTAAACCCATGAAAGTGTGGGGCATACAAATTCTGACCTGGCACAGAAGCTGCTGGATTCATGTACTTGTCAACAAACTTGGTGAAAAGCAGGGGCCTGAGTTTGAAAGAGAACAGCTCCTCAATCTAATTTTTGCTTCTTTGAATTTGAGCTGAGGGACGAGCAGTGTGAGCGGATTTTACCCGAGCTCAAAGACTCTATCAGGATCCACAGGTCACAGGATTAGAGTGTTTGTCAGTGTCTGTATCTGCACATACTATGCATTTCCAACCACGAGGCCCTAACGGTTAGGTGCATGAGGTGACTTACTGAGTTAAATAATGCAGAGGTAGTCAGTTTCATTCCTGAGCGCTGCTCCCCTGGAATTTCATAGTGGAAGGGAAGTTATAAGGAGACTTCTTTCCCATAGTGTAGGTACCTTTTGGTAAGGATAAATGGAATGTTGGTGGTCATACAGGCATCCTTCTTTTGGCTTGATAACTTATAGATGTATTCCAGAGTTCCAGGGAAGCTCCATCTGATAGGAAAGTGATACGAATTACATGGGAAAAAGAGGAGATAAGAGTTCCTATGAATGGGGTATTTGGGAGAGCTTAAGGGAGATAGTTCCTAAAGATAGTCTTAAAGATTGAGAAACTCGAGCAATTACAAGCTATGAGAGAATTGGAGATGAGAGACCAGGGAGGTTTTATAACATATTTTCCTGCTGTTGATCTGGAGGCCTTTGAACACAGTAAAACACGCAGAGTGGTCTACATGGGCATCTGACCTATATTTGACTTCCAAAAAAAAAAAAAGTAGAGGATCAAAAAGTTTTTGCTTCCATGTGACATAGTAGAATAAATAAGCAAAATAAAAATGTGTCCTGTAAAATATTTTGATGCAGAATGTATCAAAAGATATGCTTTAAGAACACCTGGAACTTTTATAAGGATACTAAGATATCCATATATTTTCATAGTAATTTTAAATGTTAAAAATGGATGGAAAAATGTTGTGAATAATACACTTTTCCATGAAGTATTCATAATGATTCAGTGATCAGTCACTTGAAGGAACATCATGGTCCATTTTTTGCTATGGAAGATTATGTTAAAGTTGTATTGCAACTAGCTTTTTAGTCAAGTGTACTGATTTCTTGATATGAAAACGATGTAAAAATGTGAATAACTAAACACTAAGATTCATTTCTTATAGATCTAAATATTCACGTAACCTTTAGACATGACTTTGCTAAGTTATTGTATCTTGAACTTGAAAAACTTTCTGTCTTAAGAACAAGACTGGTATCATAAGAAGATCCCAATGTTTGTCAATAAACTGCATACCCTGAAAGAGAGGAAATGTTCACCGTTTGACTTATTAGAGACCTAAACATCTCCTTTTTAAAAATCTGGTGTTTTCATGTGGTGCCAAGTTGACTAGATCTTTATCCTATGTTTGTAAAACTTCATCTTTCAAAGTTATAAACAATTTTTACCTTTAGGGTAGAGAATTAAGTTGTTAGATTCTTTCAGGGGCATACTCTGTTTCTCGGGACGAGAAAGGCTTTGGTTAGATTTTCAATTTTGTAGTGGTTGACCTTAGTTTTGAAGTTATGAATTAAGTGTCTGCCCATTGATTTTAGTGGTGTCGTGGAGGGCAATAAAAGGGACTTGTCACTGCAATCAAAGCCAGTTGGACCTAGAGACACCACGTGCTTCAAATGTGAAAGAGTTGTGAGATGTGGGTATAATCACCCGTGACATTTGGAAGCTATCAGAGAGCTCCCTGGAAAATCAGCCCTGTAGAAACTCTGAAGTTGGGCATACTTGGCTCTTTGAATAGCTGCCTCTAATATTATTTGGAGAAGGTTTCCCAGAGCAGAGCCATGTTCCCTCCCTCATATAAAAGAATTGGCAGAAACCATCTGCAGAGGACAGTTGTATTCAGCAGGACCAGAGGGTCATTAGCTAAGAACACGGCTTAGATGACACCATAGAACCTAGGGCTAAGAGTGACCTGCCGAAGAGTCAAGTTGCTTGCCTAACACCAGTATATAGGGTTTGCTTACCTTTATGCGTGTGATGTTTACTGGTCACTAGCTTTACCATCTTGACCACTAATGGCTGTCATCCACAGCTCACAGCAGTGCACTGTGAACCCAAAGCCTAGAGAAACTTCCAATCCTAAGTGTTTCATGGAGACATTTGAGGCTGTGAGTTTTTTCTGTATTTTCCCCTGTCTTCACTGGCAAAGTAACAGGCTATTTCCCAAATGATTGCTCTGTTCATTATTGTTACGGAAATATCATAAGCAACAACACCTTGTAGCCCCCTGTTGTACTTATGTGCCGATCAAGGCTACCTGTTTTCCACACTCTCACCATGTCTGCCAGTCCAAAGTGTGGGGCCTTGGAAAAGTTGTTTGAATTCAGGGAAACCAACCACATGGGGTTATTATAAGGCTCATAAGAGACAACACCACTTCCTTTCATCTTGCCAGGCCCACTCATATCAAATATCACCCTCTCCCTTTGAATTCTACCAATTGTTTTGCCTATGTGTAAAGTTTATTGCATTCCCTTTGAATTCTCCTAGTACTTTTAAAAACCACCATAATTTGTCATTATTTTTATTTTATTATTTTTTTAATGTTTATTTATTTTTGAGACAGAGAGAAAGAGAGAAAGTGCACACGCGAGCGGGGTAGGGGCAGAGAGAGAGGGAGACATAGAATCTGAAGCAGGCTCCAGGCTCCATCTGAGCTGTCAGGACAGAGCCCGATGCAGGGCTTGAACTCACGAACTGTCAGATCATGACCTGAGCTGAAATCAAGAGCTGGATGCTTAACCAACTGAGCCATCCAGGTGCTCCATAGTTTGTCATTCTTAATTATTAACTTATCGATCCTTTTCAAATAACTTCGTATTTTTTTAAGAGAATGAACATAACTTTTTCATGAAACAATACAAGAGCAAAAGTATAAAGAAAATAGCACTTTTACTTCCATCAATCATTCAAATAGTTGTTTTATGTACATGCATATTAAACCGTGTATTAAGTGCAATTCCATCATAACTGGAAACAATGTTGTTTTTGCATGTTTATATATGAATGATTTTATTTCATCTTTACAATAGAAGTTTTTCTCTACATTGGGCAAACAACATTTTTTTTTAAGTTTATTTATTTTTGAAAGAGAGAGAGAGGGCAGGCACGAGTGGAGGGAGGGGCAGAGAGAGAGAGCCAGAGACAGAGACAGAGTATCCCAAGCAGGCTTCATGCTGTCAACACAGAGCTTGACATGGTTGCTCGAACTCATGAACTGTGAGATCACGATTTGAGCCGAAATCAAGAGTTGGGTGCTTACCAGCTGAGCCACCCAGGCACCCCTGGGCAAATTACTTGTGTGTGTGAAAGTTTTTGTGTGAGAAGTGGCCAATATTATAGATTTTAACTATAAAACTTTAGAGTTGATTCAGACATTGGAATAATTCAGTAGACTACATGTAACAGTATGACTTCATAGTGAAATTTCAGGCTCCAGAATCTTACATAAGTAACGTAGATAGATAATTTCCACTTCAGAGCCTGAAGAACAACAAAATACTGTTTAATCGTTGGAATGTCATAATGGTAGCCCATTAATGAAAGTAGGCTCATACAATTAATGTGCCCAACACAGAATGTTTGAAATGTAAACAAAGGTATTGGTAGAAAAGAAACATTGGTAACAATTGAAAGTAGACTTATAATTGACTTAAAGAATTTGAATTAAGTATAGTGTTTGTAGACAGAGTACAAAAGTAGAAAAATCACCATCACACCTTCTCATATCTTCCCCTCCCATCCCTTCTGCTGCCTACACTGTGTTGAAGCCAGCATTGGCCAGTTTTTATGTCCAAATTTTTCTTTCTAAAGCCCAGTCCCAGCTGCTTACTTAAAGGCATTATAGCCTGTGGTACTTTAATTACTTTAAGCTACTTATGTATTTATTTATTTATAGATAAAGAGACAGAGCGAGCGAGCTGGGGAGCAGCTGAGAGACAGCAGGAGAGAGAATCCCAAGCAGGCTTCACACTGTCAATGCAAAGCCCGAAGTGGGGCTCAAACCCATAAACTGTGAGATCATGACCTGAGCTGAAACCAAGAGTCAGACCCTTAACTGAATGAGCCACCCGGGTGCCCCTGACCTTCTCTAATCTCACCTAGAATCCAGAGATTTCCCCCTGTGAAATAAGTGAAAAGATAGCTGAAATTAGGTAGGTATTTCTTCCAGTGGAAATATTTTTAATTCCCCCCTCCACCTTTTTTTTTTTTAGAGATACTGGTTCTCTCCGTGTTTGCTTTAGTTAAGCTGTTAGGTAGGACTAGGATATTTCCTTAGAAAACCTGTTAGTTTATTTCTATCAAGGACACACTTGCTTAGAGAACTCTTGCTCATGAGTATATTCAAGACTTTCTGTCAAGAAGGGAAACTCTTTTCCCTCCACTTTCAAAGGAATGCGGTCTTCAGAGTGGGCTATGTGAACAAGCCAAGGCCCTGGAGCACCAGGGTTTAGGTTGAATCCTTCTCCCTTTAAAATTTTGTTTTGGTTTATATGTTTTATAAATATTGCAGAAAAACATTACAGTAGATATTACAGTAGATTACAGTAGATGTTACAGAAAAATATCAATGTCAAGCTGTTAAGCACATAAAAATATATATGCTTATGACACATGAAATGCATTTTCGATAGTCGAGATAAACAATAGCAGGTATGTACCAAAATTGAATTTGACAACAGATCAGTCGAAACATAGGATGTTGTATGTTGGTATTCCTCAATATGGGGGCTGCATTTTTTTTGCAGTACTTTAAACTTTGTTTTCTTTGCTTAGAGTATATTATTAAAGAGGTGGCTTTGATGAGCCAGAGTGCTGAAATATTATTAATGTAATGAATGCTCCGTGAGATGGAGAAGGCATTAAATAGGTATTTAAGTTAGGTTCTTAGTAAGAGAAAATACAGACTTGTAAATACTATTTCTTTTATTTATTTATTTATTTATTTATTTATTTATTTATTTATAATGTTTATTTATTTTTGAGAGAGAGAGAGACAGAGCATGAGTGGGGAAGGGACAGAGAAAGAGGGAGACACAGAATCCGAAGCAGGCTCCAGGTTCTGAGCTGTCAGCGCAGAGCCTGATGTGGGGCTTGAAATCACGAACTGTGAGATCATGACCCGAGCCAAGGTCGGATGCTTAACTGACTGAGCCACCCAGGCACCCCAATACTATTTCTTTTTAGAACAAGGTGCCAATCTAGTAATATAGGTATCAGATTTGCATGCTGACCTTGATTATTCCATTTCAGTAATGAGTAAGAGTATTCATCTTCTTTAGTGAATGGCCGGCAGCTTTATTCACCTGAGGGTTGAGCACAACAGAGAGAAATATTAACACGTTTTTATCTACCCAGTAGAAACTAGTAAGGCAGTCAACTTTGTGGGATGATGAAAATTATCTCCCACCAGCATCATAGTAGGAAGCTCATGTAAAATTAAACCAGTCAAGGTTTGGACTAACAATTGAATAGCACCTTAATCTCAGAAAAACCTGAGTAAAATGCATTGACGGAAATTATGACCTGGGTATTTCCAGTTGGCACTTAATTTGCGTTTGTTTAAACTCTACACTTCTCTATGATTTGTGTCAAAGACCTTCAGCTGTTGGCTCTACCTAGCGTCCTGGGCATTGTGGCTTTCACATTTTCAGTTATACTGCATGCTACTTGTTTACAGCAGAGACTACTGAAACAGGACATCTGTAAATTCCCAAAGCCAGAGCTATGCGGGTAGTATGCCCCATCATTATTCTTCTGTTAAACGCTCTGTGTAACTTAATGGAAAAGAACAACAATTTTTTTAATTAGTCTGTTCGTGTTTTGCATTTCTTGGGGTTTTCATTTTGGGCCATTTATATTTTTGTAAGGAAATCATTTCTTCTAACTTTTCAAACACACTGCCTTTGAGTTGTAAATATTACTTTGATTTCACCTTTTCTGTGCCTGTACCAACTTTCTCTTAATTTTGTATCTTTATCTCTCTCTCATTTGCTCTTGCTCTCTTTCTCCTTCTCTCTTATGTTGGAATAAGAAGACGGTTGGGGCGCCAGGGTGGCTCAGTCATTTGAGCATCTGACTCTTGATTTCGGCTCGGGTCATAATCCCAGGGTCATGGGATTGTATCCCTAGTCAGGTTATGTGCTGAGCATAGAATCTGCTTAAGATTTTCTCTCTCTGTTTTTCTCTCTCTCTCACTTTTGTCTCTCTCTAAAAAAAAAAATTAAAAAGAAGGTTAACAACTTCATCATTACAGAGAACCACCTTTTGAATTTTTAAAATTAATTTGGTTATTTTATGGTTTATTAATTTCAGCTTTTATTTCTGTTAATTTGATAATTTCTTTCAATTATGTTGTCCTTTTTTCCTAATGTTTATATGAAACTTGTTTTCTTCATCTTTCAATCTTTCTTTGTTAATGCTGAAGTAATTAAAAGTGCATTTTCTGAGCACAGTGTTTAGTATGTCCTGTAGATTGACTCTACAAAGTATTGTCTTTTCAATGACTTCAGTATGTTTTACAGTTTTCTGTAGATTTTTCTCTTTGATACATGAGTTATCCAAGGGGTCTATTTCTTAATTTCTAATGACTTAGGTAGGTTCATCCTTTTTTTATTATTCTAATTTTATGGGATTTTTATCAGAGGATCTGGTGTGTTAATTTTCTGCTTTTTAATTTGTGTAGTTTCTGTATGTCCAAGGAAATGGTTACATATTTTCATATTGTATAAACATAAGAAAAAACTGTTCTCCATTTGAAGGATGTAAGATTTTATGTACATGTGTGGGTGTGAGTGTGTGTTCAAGGTAATTGGATTTTTTTAAGTTTATTTATTTATTTTAAGAGAGAGAGAGGGAACACAAATGGGGAAGGGTCAGAGAGAGAGGGGGGAGAGAGAGAATCCCAAGCAGGCTCCAGATGCCCGGCTCAGAGCTCAAACTCACAAACCATGAGCTCTTCACCTAAGCTGAAAATCTAGTCAGATGCTTAACCATCTGAGCCTCCCATGTGCACCCCAGAGTATTGGATTTTTTAACTTCAGTTCTTACATACCTTTTCTTAGTTTCAGCTGCTATAACAAAATACCATAGACTGAGTATCTTCTAAACCATAGACATTTATTTTTCGCAGTTCTGGAAGCTGGAAATTGGACATGAGGGTGCCAGAGGTCAGTCCCTATCCTGGTTGCAGATTGCCAATCTTTCCCGGGGTCCACCTCAGGTGGAAGGTGTGAAGGAGCTCTTTTGGACTCTTTTATAAGGACATTAATCTCATTCATGAGGCTCTCTCCCCAGAGTCCCTGACTCCTAATACTATCTCAGTGGGCAGTAGGATTTCAAAGTAAGAACTTTGGAGGGGAAACAAATGTACAGATCATAACAACCTTTACTGATTTTTGCCTGTTAGATTCGTCCAAGACAGGAAGAGGGGTATCTTCATTTCCTAGTCTAATTTTAATCAAAGGCTTTTTCTTTTTCTTTTCTTTTCTTTTTTTTTTTTTTTTGTTTTTGTTTTTGTTTTTGTTTTTTTTTTTTGCATTTTTGATAGGTTTTGCCATCCATATTTATCTGCTGCTCTTTTTGGCACAAGGAGTTTTATTAATCTGTTTCCTTTTTTTTTTTTTAATAATTTGGGAATTTTCTTACTGAGTTCTCTTTGGTTTGATCTTCAATTCTTTGAACCTTAAATTCTACCTTGTTTGATGCTTTCTATTTGAATTTTCAATTTATCTATTTTAAATGTTTCTTTTAAACATCACATAGCTGTTTGTTTTTTACCATAGTCTCTATATTTTATTTTATTTTATTTTATTTTATTTTATTTTATTTTATTTTATTTTATTTTATTTTAAATATTTATTTATTTTGAGAGACGGGGAGAGAGAAAGAGAGCATGCAAATGGGGGAGGGACAGAGAAAGAGGGAGAGAGAGAGAGAATCCCAACCAGGCTCTGCACCCTAAGATCATGACCTGAGCAGAAGTCTCAAGTCAGCCTAATAAATGACTGAGTCACCCAGGTACTCCATGATGATCTTTGTATTTTATTTTATTTATTTTATTTTTTTATAAAGTTTTTAAAAATTTTTTTTTATGTTTACTTATTTTTGATAGAGAGAGACAGAGCACAAGTGGGGGAGGGGCAGAGAGAGAAGGAGACAAAGAATCTGAAGCAGGTTCCAGGCTCCGAGATGTCAGCATAGAGCCCGACGTGGGGCTCAAACCCACAAACTGGGAGATCATGACCTGAGCCGAAGTCGGACGCTTAAACCGACTGAGCCACCCAGGCACCCCGATGATGATATTTGTATTTTAATTAAAGAACTTCGATGCTTCACTTTTAGGGTAATGACTGATAGGCTTTATCTCTGTGAGTTTGCTATATTATTTTATATGGGTGTTTTTTTGTTCACTTTTTTCTTTTCTTTTTCTTTTTTCTTTTTTTTTTTTCAAGTAGGCTCTGTGCCCAACGTGGGGTTTGGACTCATGACCCTGAAATCAAGAGTCAGTTGCTCTACTGACTGAGCTAGCCAGGTGTCCCTGTTCACTTTTTTCTTATCATTGTTGATTTCTATTAGTATGCTTTTAAATTTTTTCTTGTTAATTTTGAAGCTCCTCAGACTTTTTCATGCAATATTAACTCCCTCCAGCTTTCACGTCTCATACTACTATATTTACATGCCGCATCTCCTGGCCTCATTCTCTCAACTGTTTATCTTTTCCCTCTTGTTTACTAAATCGGTATTTTTCCGTTTGCTCTGAAATGTTTTCTGCTTCATACTCGACAATCTAAAGTTGTCCCGCAAGTTATTCTGCTATTCTTTAATGTAGTGTTTAGTTGGGAATACATGTTCTCCTAAGATCCAGAAAAGCGTTTTTCCCTGTGTGATAATTATATACCTGAATTTTCTTAAATGCATCTTCCACTGTTAAAGTCGCTGTCTAAATCATCTAAGACCTTTACTTCATGTTCTGATTGATTTTATTTACTCCGCAAGCTTCTGAGTACCTAGAGATACACTGCCATTTTTCTCTTTTGGCTACTTGGGGCTTAGATTCCCTTGCTGGAGTACCCTAAGAGGTAGCATCTTTACCAGTGGTAGAAGGTGACTTTGTTGAGACAGGCTGCACCTGAAGAAGCAGGCAAGTTCCCAGGTGGAAGCTTTTCTGCTCCTCAAGCTCCTTATGTTCTTGGTGTACAGAGAGAATTAAGTCATTGTTTATTACCATCTTGGCATCTTGTGAGTAATGGGAGATCAGGAATACCAGGAGGGGGAATGGATAATGTTGACTTTTCTTAAAGGTATCACAGATATCACTGCTTTCCACTCTTCACTTGCGGGTTCCCCAAAGTTGGGTTTTTGACAGTCACCCAGGGGCACCTGGGTGGCTCAGTCAGTTAAGCGTCTGACTCTTAGTTTTGACTCAGGTCCTGATATGGTTCCTGAGTTCGATCTCCTCATCAGGCTCTGAACTGACAGTGTGGAGCCTGCTTGGGATTGTCTTTCTCTCTCCTTCTCTGCCCCTCCGCTGCTTGTGCTTTCTTTCTCTCAAAAATAAATGAACTTAAAAATAAATAAAAAAATAAAAATAGACACCCATGTATGGAAACCAATTTGACAATAAACTTCACATATTGAAAAAAAAAAAAAAATACACACCCAGCCACTGGAATAAAGCTTCTTGTAAATCATCTCAGCCAGAACTTTCAAAAAGTCTAATTCCAGACTTCCTCTTTTGAGCTAAGGAGGTGCTGGGACCTGGGAGGAAGGCTATGTTCCTTTTCTGTCTCCCCCTCAAAAATGATCAGACTTATTGGTAGCTTTACGGCCACCAGTGAGATAAGGTGAGATATGCAGTATTCAGGGAGATACATTTCTGTTGCTTCTCAGGTAGGTATGTACCATGAGCAGAGCCTGCTTTCCCACTGGCCTGGTGTTGCCTGTGCCTCGGTTCTGAACTAAAAATTCACCTGTGTTTGGCTTTATAAATGCCAGGGTATTTCACAAACCTATTCTAAAAGTATCAGTTACGTTATAACAAAATCTTCACGTTATATCTCCATTAAATCTGATGTTTTACTTTAAAATGAAAATATAATAAATTTGTCCATGTAAGTTGTGAAGATTATCCAAAATTTAGATCTAATTAGCAAGCTCAACTACATTTTATGGTGTTTTATAAAGGCTTAAGTTCTCTCATTAGTATTCATGATTTATAATAAATAAAAGGATAGAAGTGGTTGCATAAAAATGTAATCTCTATCAGCTCAGTGGTTGGACTTTTAATTATGAAGCATCCTCCTCTGTGTAAAGAATATTGCCCTTTTTTCACATTGTTAAATTATTTATTATTATAGATGCTCTTCATTTTTTTCTCTTGATTTTCTCTCTCTAATCACAGTTTAGCATCATGAGAATAAGAATATTCCTTAGAATATTTATGGTAATAATATTTTTTTATTTTATTAAAAAAGTTTTAATGTTTATTTTCTTCAGAGAGAGAGAGAGAGAGAGCATGCACACAAGTGGGGGAGGGGTAGAGAGAGACAGGCTACAGGCTCTGAACTGTCAGCACAAAGCCTGACACAGGGCTCAAACTCACCAACCATGAGATCATGACCTAAGCCAAAAGTGGATGCTAAATCAACTGAGCCACCCAGGAGCCCCTATGGTAATAATATTTTTAAAAGCCAGCCAACTAATTTAGATCTTTTAATAACAAGAAAGTTTATCCATCCATTGAGAAAATAAAGTTCATTTGAAAAAAAACTCAAAGGATGTTAACAATGTCTTTCTGCAGCATTGGAGATTTCTTTCTAGCAAAGAACTAATTTTTTAAAAATCTACCATACTAAAATCAGAGAGAAGATATTGTCTCTTGTATTCTCTTAAGTTGTTTTTTTCTGTGTGTCTTTTTCTTCAATGAAAAATATTTTAATTCTTTCTCCTAGAACATTCCTGGTTTCTCAAGGTGACCTCCTTTTTTCAAAACTTCATCTGATTTTTCTCATGGAAAACTTACCTACCTAACTTCAAGTAACAGCAATTTTTCATATTTAAATGAAAATATGAAAACACACTTTAAGAGGATCTTCAAGTTGGTGAGAGCCCATGTTTGCATGTAGAGTGTGCTATATCATGCCTTGATAGGTGCATCATGCTGGAATTAGACATGATTTTTTTTTAATGTTGATTTATTTATTGTAAGAGAGAGTGGGTACATGAATGGGGTGGGGCAGAGTGAGAAAGAGAATCTTAAGGAGACTCCACGCTGTCAGTGCAGAGCCTAATGTGGGATTGGATCCCATAAACCATGAGATCATGACCCGAGCCAAAATCAAGAGTTGGTTGCTTAACTGACTGAGTCACCTAAGTGCCCCATGGGAATAGACATGATTTGTACATTACCTTTGTAATTTCACTAAGGCTTTCTAAAAACAGGTCTTAATGAAAAGTTTCTCTATGGTCAACTTTTGAAGTTTTGCTTTCTCCACTTCAGTATTTAGCCCAGATGTCTCAGCTTCTTCGTCCAACTCTCATGGCATCCAAAGCATTCTACTTCTCTGCTTTAGGGCCACCAATTCTGGTTGTGTTGCCTCAATGCTTGCAGTTGACTACTACCAACATTCAGCCTATTCCCTCTCAATTACATGTCCCTGCCTCCTTTGCAGTTAGATGTGCCAGGATGACTGAGTTCCGGCCAAGTGAATGTGAACAAATTAACTTGATTCACTTCCTGGGCAGGCTCTTCCATATGATCCTCTGTAGTCTTCCCTTTTCCTGTGGCAACACTGGAAGCTTTATCTTGAAAACAGGAGAACCCTATACAGAGGAGCCGGAATCTCTGAATCACTAATAGAAAGCCACTTTTCCTAAAGCCCATGTGGACTATGTAGTCTTGAGAAATAATCTGTCATTTAATGTAGATGAGATATGAGAATTTCACAGGTGTATTTACACTTGCCACTAATCCTCAACTTCTTGTCACCTCTCAAAATCCACCAATCTCTAATTGCATATTTTGTCCCTTAATAAAAGATAAGTATTAAAGAATTAGTTGCATAAACTATTCTGTAATAAAGAGAATACAGCTATCTTGTTAGAACACTTTCCTGGATCGAGAAAACTTCCTTCTCTTTTTCAGTTTCTAATTAATTAATTAGCTTTTGATAAGAATTTCAGAATGCTGGGAGATAAAAATCTGGCAAAGGGAGTTTTTCAAGAAGTCCCTGTTTTTCTTTATCCTAATCATTTTAAATGATACTCACATCTTACTCAGCTTTCTGCTTAATGGGATTTTGCATATCTGAGTCCTACCCTCAAGATTTGTCAGGGGTAGACACACATTGTGATAATAAAAGAAGAAGAAAATTCTAATCTGTTTTATACCATTTGTGAGGAATTAATTATGGGTGGTGCCAACATCCAGTCAGAACTCATGACTCTGTTAAAGGTGTGTTCAGTGGGCAAATGATTCTTCATTTGCTGTTTCCGTCACTGTTGTTTGTTTAAGTTTTAGGAAAGCTGTAAAATAGCAACAGGCCATAACATGTGAGCAGAATTTTATTCTAAGAATTCTGTAGCATTCCATATTGCATTTATTGCAACTTGTGTAAATTCTTTCTTTAGAGAATAAATGCAGATTTTAGCTTTGCTTTTTTTTCACCAGGCAGAGAAAAATATCAAATTTATGGTGACTGTCAGAAGGATTCAGGCCTCTGAAACATAATCTCTTTGAGGATCTACTAGAATTACTAGCATCCTGTTAATATTCTACAGAATAAAGTCCACTAGTCTAACTAAAATGGGCTTGATCGTTTAAAAACATTTTATTTTTCAAAAGGAAATTGTATTAGGATCCTCTAGGGAAACAGAACCAGCATATATGTATGTATAGAGATACAAGTATGATTTATTATAAGGAATTGGCTGATATGTTTATGGAGGCTGAGAAGTGCCAAGATCTGCAGTAAGCCAGCTGGAGACCGAGGAGAGGCAGTGATGTAGTCCTGTGTGAGCCTGAAGGCCTGAAATGACCACCCCAACACATTTAGTTAAAATCCATCACTGTAGTGGGTGCCTGGCTGACTCAGTTGGTTAAGCGTCAGACTCTTGGTTTCGGCTCAGGTCACGATCTCACGGTTTCATGGGTTCCAGCCCTACATCGGGCTCTGCATGGGCATCGTAGAGCCTGCTTGGGATTCTCTCTCCCTCTCTCTCTCTCTCTGTTCCTTCCCTGCTCACGCTGTCTCTGTCTCTCTCAAGTAAGTAAATAAACTTTAAAAATATTTTAAAAATCTGTCACTGCACTTGATAAAACATTTTGTTATCTGGTTATGAGAACTTTGAAGATCTACTCTTTTAACAACTTTCAAATATATGATACAGTATTTCTTAGCGATAGCTACCATGCTGTACATTATATCCCAGGGATTTACTTATAACTGGAAGTTTGTGCCTTTGACCCCCTTCATTCATTCTTCACCCTGCCCCACAACCACCATTATATTCTCCATACTTACAAATTGTTTTGTTTTGTTTTGTTTTAATGATTCCACATGTAAGTGTGACCACACAGTATTTGTCTTTCTCTGTCTTAATTCTCTCTGTCTCCATCCAGGTTGTCACAAATGGCAGGAGTTTCTTCTCTTTTATGGATGAATGACACTCCTTGTATATATGTACCACATTTTCTTATTCATTCATCTGTTTATAGACACTTAGGTTTTCATGTCTTGGCTGCAGTGAACTTGGGAGCACATTTATCTTTTCAAGATAGTGACTTTATTTCTTGAAGATAAATTTGCAGAAGTGGAATTACTGGAGCATAGGGTGTTCTATTTTTAATTTTTTGAGGAAACTCCATACTGTTTTCCTCAGTGCCTGTACCAATTTACATTCCCATCAACAGTGCATGAGGGTTTTCTTTTCTCCACATCCTCATGAACACTTATTATTTCTTGTCTGTTTTTACAATGTTTATTTATTTATTTTTGAGAGAGAGAGCGCGCGCGCGTGCACCAGTGGGGGAGGGGCATAAAGAGAGAGGGAGACACAGAATCCAACGTTTATTTATTTTTGGGACAGAGAGAGACAGAGCATGAACGGGGGAGGGGCAGAGAGAGAGAGGGAGACACAGAATCGGAAACAGGCTCCAGGCTCTGAGCCATCAGCCCAGAGCCTGATGTGGGGCTCGAACTCCTGGACCACGAAATCGTGACCTGGCTGAAGTCGGACGCTTAACCGACTGCGCCACCCAGGCGCCCCGGGAGACACAGAATCCAAAGCAGGCTCCAGGTTCCGAGCTGTCAGCACAGAGCCTGACACGGGGCCTGAACTCATGAACTGTGAGACCATGACCTGAGCTGAAGTCGGAAGCTTAACCGACTGAGCCACCCAGGTGCCCCATTTCTTGTCTTTTTGATGATACTCATTCTAGTA
Organism: Puma concolor; assembly: GCF_028749965.1. Taxonomy (NCBI): domain Eukaryota; kingdom Metazoa; phylum Chordata; class Mammalia; order Carnivora; family Felidae; genus Puma; species Puma concolor. The sequence goes on along the minus strand of NC_141667.1, from coordinate 142,395,220 downwards.
GATATGCACTGATACTTCCTTGTGGTTTTGATTTTCAGTATCCTGATAATTTGTGATGTTAAGCATCTTTTCATGTTCCTGCTGGCCATTTGTATATCTTCTTGGACAATCTACTTTTTAAAAAAAAAATCAATCTCTTTTTATTATGGACAGTTTTATAAGTGGAAGATGGTACTTTAGGATACTTTACATTTGCACTTCGATTTTCTTTAAAGTTAATTCAATCATGCTCTTAAGTTTAAATTTTTTTTTTATGTTTGTTTATTTTTGAGAGAGAGAGAGAGAGAGAGCATGAGAAGGAGAGGGGCAGAGAGAGGGAGACACAGAATCCGAAGCAGGCTCCAGGCTCTGGGCTGTCAGCACAGAGCTCGATGCGGGGCTTGAACGCACAAGCCATGAAATCATGACTTGAGCTGAAGTTGGACGCTTAACCAACTGAGCCACCCAGGCACCCCTATCATGCTGTTAAGTTTAAAAACCAAGTCTTCATATTTTTCTGTCAACTGTTGATATAATTTGCAAACTTAAAAAATGGAATCACATGCCCCTTTCATGTTATTTTTGAAGTGCTCTCTCTATATACCTGAATTTACTCCATGTCTGGATTATGGGTTGAACTATACTTTCTAAGGTTGTTGTTTGTCTCTGACTTTACTCAGTGGTACTTGCCATATACAAGAGTATTTTTATTGAATCGAACTTTCATCTTTCTCACATTTCTGGGTTTGACTCACTTGAGGATTTCATAAAAAATGTTGACACGCACCCAGTGAAATATATATTACTTTCCTTGCTCTTATGTGGCATAGTATGGCCATATTACCGAATACTTGTCAATAAAATGTAATTATGATGCTTGCCTTAAAGGAATTAACTCACAGGGCCTCCTTGCCTTTCACCTTTTTATTTATTCCTTCCATCTGGAATGTAGACATGCTGGCAGGAGCTTCTAGTAGTCCTCTTGAACCCGGAGATGATCTGGAGAATGGAAGTTATTTGTTAAATATGATTGAGCCAAAAGTTGGGATAAGCCTAAATTTTTTTTAATTTAATTTTTTTTAAATTTTTTAAAATTTACATCCAATAGTAGCACTATCGACAATAGCCAAAGTATGGAAAGAGCCCAAATGTCCATCGATGGATGAATGGATATAGAAGATGTGGTATATATATATAATGGAGTATTACTCAGCAATCAAAAAGAATGAAATCTTGCCATTTGCAACTATATGGACTGAACTGGAAGGTATTATGCTAAGTTAAATTAGTCAGAGAAAGACAAAAATCATATGACTTCATTGATATGAGGACTTTAAGAGAAAAAACAGATGAACATAAGGGAAAGGAAACAAAAAATATATAAAAACAAGGAGGGGGACAAAACAGAAGAGATTCATAAATATGGAAAGCCTAAATTCTTTTATACCTACCCACTCACCCACTATATGCATATATGCAAGTTCCCTTAGGCTTGGGTTTCCCCATATTCTAAAGAATTTATTTAAAAAAAGACAAAAGCAGAGACAACACCCATGAAAATCTCAGCAAAATTTTCCTTGTGGACACTTAAATGGGTTTCATTGAGGAAAGCTTTGGAGTCCTCTGTTTTCATGGCCTGCCAGTCTCCCCATGCATAATTTCTGGCTCACTATTTCAGAACTAGAGGCAGGAACAATGAATGACCACCTGCGTCTCTAGAACAGACATCTGCTTTATGAGCAAAGCACTGAGTGTGGCAGGGGCCTCTGCTCCTTCTGGCTTCCCTTTCCAAGCTTGGAACCTCTGCCCTGTGACCCAGCTGGGGTGATGGTAATCTGGTACTCAGCATTCTTGGGATGCCTTTTCTCTATGAATGGAGGCTGGGTGTAGGAGGGAACCTCCAAACTCTCAACTGTTCTTTCTTGGAATTAAGCCTTTACAACACAGAGCTGGGAGGAAGGCTGAGAAATGCGGGTGATCTTCTCATTCTGGGGATAGACCTCAGACCTTGACTGGGAGCTGGGAAGAGAGAGGGCTTCATCTTCTTGGCCCCACGCAACACAGCGAAACTTGTCATGCTGACATGGGGCAGGGCCTAAAATGCCCTGGCCCAAGTGCCACAGAATCATACTGTTCTTACAGAGATTTAATAGATGTTCTCAGTAAATGTTTCTTAATTTTCTGCGTGTCCTTAGGACAGTTTCCTGAGATTAAATGGTTGTTTGTTTGTTTTTAAATAATTTTCACCAGCTATGTTTCACTGGGGACAGGATCTGCACAACAACTCATGCAGGCATTCGAAAGTTGTCTGTTTTCATCTTTTGTTCTTAATATTTCATTTTTACATAATTTTATTCACTTTCCTAAATACGTTCCCTATGTGTCTTACTGCTTTTTGAGGAATATTCATTTTCTTTGTATTCTTTTAATTTTCCCTTTAATAATTTTTTTCTTTCATTTTTTTCTTTTAATGTTTGTTTATTTTTGATAGAGGGAGAGAGGCAGAGTGCAAGCAGGGCTGGGGCAGAGAGAGAGGGAGACACAGAATCTGAAACAGGCTCCAGGTTCCAAGCTGTCAGCACAGAGCCCAACGTGGGGCTCGAATTCACAAACTGTGAGATCATGACCTGAGCTGAAGTTAGACACTTAACTGACTGAGCCACCCAGGTGCCCCTCTAATAATTTTTTTTCTACTTCATTCTAGGCTTTCTTAGCTCATATGTCATTTTCTTCATAGATTTTTTTTAATTCATCATATAGATGACTAATGCAGTAAGTTATTTTTTAATAATTTTCATGGTGAAATATTTGATCTAGGATTTTACCTATTTCTTGACTATATTTTCTCATCAATATATTCTGCCGTTTTGTTTGTTTGGTTGGTTTTTCTGTCCACTTTTCTTGTGTTATTTTTATAGACATCTTAATATGGCATGTACTTTCCTTTTTTAATTTCTCATTTGTGATGGAACATAATTTTGTCTCAATTTTTGGCCTGTGGTTTATATGTAGGAGGAATCGAGGTCATGTGTTGGTCTTGAAGGAATTTTCTTCACAACCTACTTTTGCGTGAGCTCCTTTAATTTTCACTGTCTCACCAGTGAAATTAAGAGACCTGTGGGAACTTAAACAGTGAAAAGTTTCTCTTCTCCCTCAGTGCCTTAGAGAGAGAATGCTTCCTGCAAGTATGGCATTTCTGGAGAATTTCTCGTCTTTGTCTCTTAGAACAAAATTCATTGTAGAAAATGCCCTGTGGCCAACTGGTACATTCTCTTCTTTCAGGGAAGTTCATTTTACTCCTCAGAGTATGCACTTCACCTTTAAGAAAAGTACTCTCTGGCCTTCTCTGTGATCTGAAACCACAGATTTGTCTCTCTGCTCCCACTCGTCCTACCCCTACTCAATACTCAGTGACTTTGTGTAACCATAACACCTATTTCCTTCTTTGTGATTTAAAAAAAAAATTATTAATCGTATCAAAATAAAGTTAATTTTGTATTTCTCATTCTCTTCTTTGTTTTTATATGATGTTCAGGAATAGACAAAAATGTCTACTATCTTCAAACATGAACTATTTATTTATTTATTTATTTATTTATTTATTTATTTTTTAATGTTTATTTATTCTTGAGAGAGAGAGTATGAGAAGGGGAGGGGCAGACCGAGAGAGGGACACAGAATCTGAAGCAGGCTCCAGGCTCTGAGCTGTGAGCACAGAGTCTGATGCGGGGCTCGAACTCACAAGCTGTGAGATATAACCTGAGCTAAAGTCAGACGTTTAACCGACGGAACCACCCAGGCGCCCCAAACATGAACTTTTAAAGATTGTTATGAAGTGATACTAACGATGAGGCTCCATGCATGTTTGTTAAGCATATATGGCTAAACAGGTAATGGAGATCACCCTTTCTGGGAAGACCCCATTTTTACATGTAGAAAAGTTCAGACCCCTCTGGCAGTCTCTTTCCACCCTCTCTCCATTTTCCCCCTACACAGTGTTAATATATTTTAGTCACAGATGGCAATACAGTTGAAATGATTGTTCTGCCACAGCTCATTGGTAGCTTTTTAATTAAAGATACAGGCATGTAAGCACACTATTAGACCAGGGAATATTTCTGTGTTTGCACTAACAGAACAATAAAACATTTTACGCACACTGCTGAGAGCTGCAGTAGTTGGATTATACAGCTCCTCTTGCTTTTAATATTTAAGTTTGTTCAGTCTCTCTGTGTCCCTCTCTTTCCATTTCCCTTTCTTTCACTTACTCTCCTTCCATCCATCTCCTGTAAAGGTTCCCAGAGATAGCCTACTAATTTAGATCAGCTCTTAGGAATACTACCAGATACCAACTTTAGCTGGTTTAGCTCCTGCCAGGCCATCTCTCACATGTGAACATCAGTAGAGAATCAAAACATCATCTGTGCAGACATAAACAAAAATATTCATCTTAGGTACACAGATTAATATAAAATCACAGCTTATAAGTGAAATAGCTCTATCTGTAAAGGCTATATATTACATAATTAAAATTATATGACATTCCAGACAAGGCAAATAGATATATTTAAATGATCTGTGATTACCAGAGGCTTGGAGAGAATGTTGAATGGGTGATGCTCAGAGGATTTTTCAGGGTGTGAAATTATTTTGTGTGATACTGTAATGATGGATACATGACATTATGCATTTGTCAAAACCCATAGAACTTTATAGTATAAAGAGTGAACCTTAATGTATGTAAATTAGAAAAAAGTCCTTTAGGAGAGGGGTGCCTGAGTGGCTCACTTGGTTGAGTGTCCAACTCTTGATTTCGGCTCAGGTCATGATCCCAGGATGGTGGAATCGAGCCCCAGGTTGGGCTCCACACTGAGCACAGAGCCTGCTGGGGATTCGCTCTCACCCTCCCTCTTTTCCTCTGGTCCTCCCTCCTCTATCTCTCTCAAATAAAATAAAATGAAAAAAAATATTTTAAAAATCCCTTAGGAGGTCAGGGGATCCCAGGAGAGGACACCAACAAGAAACTCTGTGTTACAAATATATAAAACAACCTCCCTAAGGGATATGGTAGAAAAGGTGCTGATTTAAGCAACTTTGGAAATGAGTGCAGTCTGTAAGATGAAAGGCAAACAAACCTATACATAAACCCGTATCCTCGCTGATAAAGCTTCCCCGTGGGGATATGCCTAAACAGTTTAGGTATAATTTTATATGTATAATGGAGTTAAACAATTAAGTAAATGTTTGATGAAGAATGGAGCCAGGTTTCTCACTCTTGGACTAGAAGGTAAGAGATAAAACGTGGAGGGAATTAGAATGATCTATGTGGTAAGGGAATACAGTTAGAAACATCAGTATGAAGTCAACAATATGTATATACTAATGGTGACACACAGAAACCTTTATAGATACACGCATATACATGAGTTAGTATACACATATGAATTTCTGGAAGCAACAATACCCCAGTATTAATGAGCACAATTAGATCCCCAGACTGGCTTTCTAATACCTTTTCCAATAAAAGGTTCCAGGACCTTTTGGAAAATTGCTGCTTGTAAGACTGGGGCAAGAAATAGACAAGATACGCCTGGAACATCTTTTAGTGCCAGAAAGAAGGAAGTACTTAAATTCAAAGCTGAACATTCTGCATAAAATGTGAAAAGAGTTCCACAATTATGTTTGCCAAGGACATATTTTCACACTTGGAAGAAAGATGTTCATAATGATTGAACATGAACCAGTGTTCTCCTATTGCATTGTATCCCTTTGTAAAAATGGGGAAAATACACCTCTGGGTGTAAAAAATTATGACACAATTCTGCAAATGTTAAATGTATTAGGGATTTTTCTAATTAAGAAGTTGTAATCTCTTCCTCGATTTCACTGACATTTCTCTCCTGTAATTCTTGTTGTTCTCTTCTTGATATTTCCCCTATCTCCTTGTGAGGCTATTAAAGGCATAAAAAGCATGTATTTCCTTCCTGGCTAGTTGGGCACAATGACCCTGGAAAAAAGAAAGACCTTCTCTCTGTCAGACTCAGGCTAAGCCAAGAAACTGTAAGCTCTAGATTTTCACCATCTTGTAGGTGAGGACATAGAACTATTCCCCAAATGTAATACAGCTGGTGCTCACTAAAATTTTCAGAGGAGAGAAAGCCAATAGTCCCACTGTGCAGCTGAAGGGCTAGGTGTCCACCATTTTTGAGACAATGTGTTAGTGCGGCTAGGAAGAGAGTATTTATGTCGATTGCTGCTATAAAATCATTTCCTTAAGAAAGCTGAAGAAAGATACACTTAGAGAAGAAAAAGGTGAGGGAACAATTGCTAAATACGAGGGGTTTTTTGAGGAGAGTAATGCAGAAGTGGTTTTTTTTCACAAAGTGTAATGAAATTTAAACCTATTATCACAGTATGGGACTAAAGATAGAGACTGCTGAGTAAGAGACAGACCTTAGCAAGGAGCAGCTGCAACACCAAAAAAAAAATAATAATAATAATAATAATGTCCTGCTAAGGCCATTCTTGGGAGATGAGGAATTGGAAGCAGAATATATTGGGGGTGGCTCACTAGAGGATTTGAGAGGATTTGAGCATGTCTACCCAGTGTTGAATGTAGTATGAAGGTTGAGAAATCTTTTTTAATGTTTATTTGTTTTGATAGAGATCGAGAGTGAGCAGGAGAGAGGCATAGGGAGAGGGAGACACAGAACCCGAAGCAGGCTCCAGGCTCTGAGCTGTCAGCACAGAGCCCAACACGGGGCTTGAACTCATGAGCCTTGAAATCATGACCTGAGCCGAAGTCAAGCACTTAACCCACTGAGCCACCCAGGTGCCCAGAGAAACTGGCCATTTAATACCCTTTAACTATAAGAAGAATCCTCTCCAATTTTATGAGGCATTCGAAGAAAAGACAAAAGAATTTACATTTATGTCAGGCTATTTATCAGTTTTTGTGGGATATGACTAATACTGTTGCGTAGTCCCCACTCTCTTTGTAGGAAGTGTTGTGGTAACTTGACAATGGGTATTGTTCATGTTTGTGCAGACGATCCATTAGAAAAGCCTCAAATACCTAATTAATAGTTAAGACCTTTTAAATATATTAGTCTCTTCCCAAATTCTCTTTATAATGATTCTCTAATAATTAATTTCTGTGGCTGTGATTAAATTATTACTGAAAATCAGGGATAATTTAGAAATTACAAATAAACAGGGAGTATACTCTTCGCTGCAAAGAATAAATGAGGGGATGTAGGCAGCCCTCATTGTCCTGATAGGTAAAATCTCTTCCAGATCTTTAAAAATTTTTTTTTTATTTAACATTTTTTCTTTATTTTTGAGAGACAGAGCATGAGCAGGAGAGGGGCAGAGAGAGGGAGGGAGACACAGTATCGGAAGTAGGCTCTGGCACAGAGCCTGATGTGGGGCTGGAACCCACAAGCCATGAGATCATGACCTGAGCCAAAACTGGACGCTTAGCTGACTGAGACACCCAGGCGCCCAACTTTTATATATGTTTTAGAAGACTTCTTTCCTACAGCATATATCAAAGTAATATCGCATATAATCCTCAAAATTAAGTCTGTGTATTACAATTTATCTCTGAGGTCCTAACATTTGTCTTCCAACTCATTATAACTTTCTCAATAAATTTTAGATAAATCACACCTTAATTCAATATTAAATCCTGTAATAAATCCTTATTAAATGGTAGTGCTGTATTGGAATTTCTGATATCAATCTAGTCAAAAGCTGCAGGAAATATATTTCTGTGCTAAGGAGATGAACTTACAGTGAGGAACATAATATTCTTTTTAGGATTTTGATTTTGTGATGGAAAAAATAAAGAAGTTTCAGTCTCTATAAAATGGAGGCCAGAGACTAAACACAAACACAGTGCAGCCAACTTGCTGAATAAATTCATAAAATGAGTCTAATGCATTCTTCAGTAGGTCTAACTTGACAAAGCCCTAATTATAATGACACCCTTAGCCCAAATCAGAATCCTGCTAAACTGGTTAAACAAATATCTGAGCTTTTGTATTCAGTGGGAACAGATACATGATCCATGAAAAGGACCATAGCATATCATGTCCAAGACCTTGAGGCTTAGATTATGTATCCATTTTCATATAAGTTTAGTGTATGCTTTAGCTTTTAAATGTAGCACTGGGGCATCTGGGTGGCTCAGTGGGTTAAGCATCTGACTCTTGGTTTCGGCTCACGTCATGATCTCACAGTTTCATGAGTTCGAGTCCCATGTTAGGCTCTGCGTGAGCAGCACAGAGCCTGCTTGGGATTCTGTCTGTCTCTCTCTCTCTTTCTGCCCTTCCCCCACTTGTGTTGTCTCTGACTCTCAAAATAAATAGACTTAAAAAATTAAAAAAAGAATGTAACACCAATTGCATTTCTTCCCTCATTAAATGTTATCATTTATTATAGTACATTTATCCCAAGATGGCTTGGCCTATGGTCGACAATTGTAATTCACAATTAAAAATTAAGATTTCTGACTTCCAATTTTCATTGTACTCTCATTGGAATACTATCACATAAGGCATTTGAATCAATAGGCTTTTAATATCTCAGTGTTATATTTCTGTGGACAAAAAATATTCAGGAAACAATGCAGACTTCTTATAGAAAAGAGTCAAACAGCATCACACTCTGTTATTCCTTTTAGTTTTATCTATTTATATCTGGAAATTAACTGCAGCAAATGAAAGTTACAAATAGAAAGATTCTGAAAACATCATATCAAAACCTGACAAATTGTTACAGAGTTCAGCTTTACACTGAGGCTGTGCCAATGTGTTTGAATTGATGCTTCTAACTAGTCACAGAGCTCTTTTATTTAAATGTATTCCACCACTTTGGTAAGCAGTTTATGTAAAAGGAAAACCATTCTTTATTTTGATAGTATATGTATTCATTTTTAACTGTTCTCTTCCAAACTAGTTTATTTTCTCTTAATGAATTGGCTCTTGACTTTTGAGTCTGGGACTGTGTCATCATATTTAGGTGGAAAATATGTATCTATATGGACTGACTCCTCTCTGCAAACCCACACTTCTTTGACCTTCTTCTACATTAGAGATATATGCAAGTTTTATATCTATATTTGTATACAGGTAATACATAATATGTAATATATATGATATATGTGATATATATGATATATATATATATATATCATATATGTGATATAATATACATGTATCATTATAGATTTATATACACACATATGCGTATATTGGTAGATGATAAAACACATCTAATGAGTAAGAATGAGTGAAGTGGTTTAGGTTTTTAAATTTTATTTATTTATTTATTTATTTATTTATTTATTTATTTATTTGAGAGAGAGAGAAAGAGAGAATGAGCAGAAGAAGGGGAGAGAGAGAGAGAGAGAGAGAGAGAGAGAGAGAATATCTTAAGCAGACTCCTCAACTAGTGTGGAGCCCGAAGTGGGTCTTGATCCCACGACCCTGGCATCACAACCTGAGCTGAAATCAAAAGACAGACACTTAACCAACTAAACCAACCAGGCGCCCCTAGTTCAGGTTTCTTTAGATAAAATATTTTGTTCAGTATTTGGAGTCATGTGATTCTAGATACAAAACTTGCTGTAAGGCACATGTTCTAGGAAACAGATTTAGGCGAATATAAATCAAACCTTTTCAATAGTAGAATGTTGGAATTCTATTTATTCTTTTACTCTTGGGGAGTAAAATAGGAGGGAAATAGAGTGAAGGCTCAAAGCATAATTTAGGTATTTTTACCTTGGTGATATTGTTACCCAGAATTATACTCTTATCTTTTTCTTTGCCATTGACTAAGTAATTCAGACAACAGAGACAGACATAGCCTTTCATAGAACTGCTTGCTCCGCCTTTGAGGAAAGTGCTAATTCTCCCTGACCTGATAACCCCTGACTAACTGCAGTGTTAAACAGCCCACATCCACGAACAGGAGAATTAGCTTCTTTGGGTCAAAACACATTTAAATTCATTGAGATGTAATATCCTTTCCGGTTTATAAATGAGAAATGTTTAACTAATTAAGGGATATCATTGCCATGTCATCCTTCACTGTTTGAAAATGACAAACTAGGGAAGTTAATCATAATGCAATCAGTGATGGTTGGTTTCATCTTGTATTAGTGAGACATAATGCAAATCAGTGAGGATCCAAGAGAAGTTAATGAAAGAATTCCACTTAACAAGGGAAAGAAATGAAACACAGCTCCTAAAATATTCATTTTAAAGTAACCAAGCTAAAAACTATTTTTGCTACTTTAGCTCAACATACTCATAATAATAATAACCACCATTTATTCTGACCTTCTATGCTAGTCACAGTGCAAGACAATGGTGATATTACCATATTTAATCCTCATGACAGTCTAATAAATTGAATGATTTTATCACCATTTACATACGAGGACAATAAATCTTGAGGAGCTAAATTACTTACCCAAGATCATCCAACAATAAGTGGCAGAGAAAAAAATAGAAACAGATCTCTGACTTCCAACAGATATTCTGTGACTTTGCCATCTAACACTTCGTTGGTCATCTTTCCTTTATCCTTTTTCTCCTCCACTCTAGCTCATTTTCTGCTTGTGGATCCAGAAGGTCAATAGTGTGGAAGGCCTGTCCCACTTGGTATTTTCTGCTCCTGCTATTGCTTATAAAATGTATTTCCCTAAATACAGGGAGGGCTAGAACAATTAATTCATTCATTCATTCATTCATTCATTCATTCATTCATTCAGCAGTCATGTGTCAATCATCCATTCTGTGCCGGGTACTCTGTTTAAGTGCCAATGATAAAATAATGAATAAATAAATTATCTAAGAAGGAAATAATTATAATTACATTAATTTAAGATTATATAGTTTTGTGTTGTGAAAACAATTTTCCCATTTGCTTTGCTCTAAGTGTCATTACCACAGAAATATTTGTATTCAAATATTTTGGCAAATCTTTTGGCTGGAAGAAATTTCCCTCAGTGTGTTTGCATTCCGATAATCTTATATTTTGGTTACAAGATAATTTCAGATTATCTCCAGTCAGTATGACTTCTGTGTTAAATAAATTACTCGAAAGGACCTCTGAACTCCTTAATCTGTTAGTACTTCTGTGAAGACTGAACTTGCCGGATGTAATTTTGTAATTACCAACTGTATTTGTCAAAGATGCCTCGTCACATCCTTCAGTTTAAGGGGCGGGCGGGGGCCGGAAAGGCAAGACTTCATCACTCCCTGCCCTGGTATACTTTCCTGAACTACCTTGAGAGAAAAGTACACCGCAAGAGTGGAAATAAAATGCAAAGCTCATGCAACAAATGTACAGTTCAGTATACTGTAGGTCCTTAGAATAATAATCAAACTGGAGACTATTAATACCATCCCTACCCCATTTTCTAGTGTAGAATTGTTATCCTTTTGTGTATGGACCTTCTATTTCAAAGTAATCCCATATTGATGGGCTATGTTCTTGTCTTTTGTCAATTTGGACCTTTGATAATCATTTGAATGATTGGTTCAGGCATACTGAACGTACTTCTCATAACCACACTATGTCTTTAGGTCACTGTCAAATATGAGATACAGTGGCATAGCCAGCACATATTTAAAATAATAGTGGGGTGTCTGGGTGGCTCAGGGAGTTAAGTCATCTGACTCTGACTCAAGGTCATGATCTTGAGGTTCTTGGGTTCAAGCCCTGTATCAGGCTCTGTGCTGAAGCATGGAATCTGCTTGGATTCTCTCTTTTCTCTCCCTCTCTCTCTGCCCCTCCCTTGGACTGTGTGCTCTCTCTCTCTCTCAAAAATAGAGTAAATAAACATTAAAAAAAGAAAAAATAAATAAAATTATAATATCAAGTTAAGACTATGGTGATAAATAGAAGAAAAAAATGTTTTGCAACTTCTTCAATTGAGTAATGTAGTTATTAAACAGTAAGATGCAGTGATATTTGGAAAATTTTATCACTCCCTGGGTCTGTTAATCAAGTTACATGCTCACATATTCATATTTTTATGAGCACTTGTTTATTTGGCTTACAATCTCAGAATAATTTTCCTACATCTTAAAAATTATAACCTGGAAAAGAAATTTATAATAGTGGCTGGTTGTTTTAATTGTGTCCTTAGAATTTTGTATCAGAAATGTTTATTTCTACTTTGTTCCTGTTTTTCATCTGTTGAAGTAAAAATACACAGCCTTTCACTTACTAGTTTAGATTGTCAGAAATATGCAGTCAGCTGCAAGGCATATTTTACAGAGACCCCTGGATAATTTTCAAAATGGTGAAAAGCAAACCAAAAAAATGAAGAAATTTCAAGAATACACAAGTTTGAAGTTTCCGGTGTAGTTCTAGACTATAAATTAAAACTTTACAATTGACAATATTATGTTTGGATTTAAAAACTCCAGAAGTTTTCTTTCATTTGCTTTAATATAGTGTTTGTTCTCTCTCATCTCTAGTTTCATAAAATTACATTGTTCTAAATCTGGGGAATGTTAGATTTTAGAATTCAACTGTCTTCTTGAATTCATATACCTAATTTTGTTTTATAATTGTATTAGTTTTCAATGCTGCTGTCACAGATTAGTACAAACTTGGTAGCTTCAAATAATATATGTTTATTTTCTCATAGTTCTATAAGTTACAAGTCTGGTGGGCATAGCTATTGTTTCTGATCTGGGTCTTACAAGTCCAAAATCAAGGCACTAATCATCCTGGGCTCTCATCTAGAAGTTTCCAGGGTCACTCAGGTTGTTGGCAGAAAATGTTGAATGCACTTGAAGGGCATTGATCTCATCTCCTTGTGTCTGTCAGCTGGGAGCTGCCCTTGACTCCTAGAGATCTCTCCCTCCCTTCACAGTACATGGGTCTATGTGCTGGTGACGGCACATCTACTGTTTCTCCCTCTTGGAATCTTTCTCACATCCCTTCCTGCCACATATCATTTATTCTCAGACAGAGAAAGTTCTTTGTTTTTTAATGGTTCATGCAATTAGTTTAGGTCCACTTGGATAATCTAAGATATCTCTATGTCTTAAATTCAGTAATCTTAATTGCATGTGCAAAGTCCTTTTTTTTCCAGGGCACCTGAGTGGTTCAGTCACTTGGGCATCCCACTTTGGCTCAAGTCGTGATTTCACGGCTCATGAGTTCGAGCCTTGCATCAGGCTCTGTACTGATAGTTCAGAGCCTGAAGCCTGCTTTGGATTGTGTTTCTCCCTCTCTCTGCCCCTCCCCCGCTCACTCTCTGTCTCTCTCTCTGTCTCTCTCTCAAAAATGAATCAACATCCAAGTCTTTTCTTCCAGAGAAAAATATATTCATGTTTTCTAGGAATAAGGGTATGGGCATCTTTGAAGATAATTAATCTGCATACTATAACAGTGCCCTATTTTTTTTTTTTTAACATCACTTAATATCCCTAAGATGGGATGAATTTTAAAATTAATATTATATCATAATGCTATATGCAGGAATTTTTCCTGCCATATATAATATATATATTGTATACATTATTGATTATTGTATATAACAATACATGTTCCCATGATTTGTTAGAATCTATGAAATTAATTTATTTATGCTAACCTTAAGTATCATGTAAATACATAAGGAGCTACCAGAACTCATGAATTAAAAAAAAAAAAAATCCCAATAAGAAATTAGATAGCTGACATGAGCAAACAACTCACAAAAAGAAATCTAAATGGAGAATACATGTACAAACACTTCAAGTATACTGGAAATCAAATAAATTTACCTTGAAGCTTCAGTACCTATCAAACTGTAAAAATTTTGAGTACATGATTTTTATTGTTCATGAAGGAAGTAGAGTAGGTGGTAGAAAAAGTTATAGAAGCCAATTTTGTAATATATTTCATAAGATTAAACTCTTCAAATATAGTAACTCTAGGAATTTTTACCATGGAAATATTCAAAGACCTGCACAAAGATTTATATGTTTATTTCATACACATACACATATAGCAATTTGATTTACAATAATGAAAAATTAAAAAAAATCCTATTGTCAATAAAAAAAATAAACTAGTGGTTATATAAACACTTGCTTAAAAAGAGCACTTGCAGGGCCAGTAAAAGTAATGCTGTATCAGAATCTCTAAAGAGAGAGGAAAATCTGCATGAAATACCAAATGAGGAGAGTAGCTTATACAATGGTAGGTATAGTAGTTTTGAGGAAGAAAGAAAAAAAAAAAAAACAAACAAGCATTGATTATCCATACCTTTTGCTAATTTAGGTAGAAAAAAGGGTCTCTTTTTTGTTCCGTGGCTAGTAACTCCACTCCCAATCTGAAACATACTCTCTTCCAGACTTCCTTTCTCAGTCCCTGTTCTCCATTATTTCCTCTGATTTCTGCTTTTTTTTTTTTTTTTTTTTTTTTTACATTCCCAACTTCCACTCCTGTCAGTATTTAACAATGCCTTAGTCACTGCAGGAAAATACATATATACATCCATAAGTGAATATACAAACAAATTAATAAGACCCATGCTGTTCAAGTAGTGTGTAGGGAAATAGGTTCTACTTACATAAATGGGTTAGAAAAAAGCTTAGGGTGGAAAGCTGCCACCACGGGGTGAAAGCGCCGAGGCTAGCTAAAGAGATATTGTAATGGGATCACGAGTAAAATTACTTTCCATCTGAACACCAATGTACCTTGATCACAAACTCCACTTGCCCACCACCCCCCCCCCCAGACCCTTTGCTTCTTACACACACAAGTTAATGATTACTACCTGATGTTTTTCTCCATGTTCATGTGTGTAAGATCTTGTTTTCTTCACATTCACTATGTGGGTAATGTCTTGTGAGCTCAATAAATACGGAGATGAAACCCCTGTTTGGGGCTCTTATCTCCTCCTGGACATTAGCCTTTCTTGTATTCAATTCTGCGTCTGTTCTCTTGCTGGACAAGAGAGAACTCGAGACTTATAGTCTGCAACAGTAGTGCATATTCTCTCCTTTTTTTTGATCATGGTTTAGAATTTATTTTTTACCTTCCGAGTTTTATCCTGTTTATTCTTCAGCTCGCTTCAGTTAATCGACAATAATATGCATTTATTCAACAAATAGTTACTAACATCTTTTGAGGTCCAGTTCCATGTTTGCAAAATATGGATGTGACTTATACATAGGGCAATATATCTGCAGTAATGTTTGGAAATAGAAAATACATAAAAAGATAAGATACTGACAAGTACAATATAGAGGGTTAAAGTAGGTTTTTGCCACAGAAAGTGACTAAGACCTATTTTAACCCTCTATATTGTACTTGTCAGTATACTACAATTATCTGATTTTTTTTCCTCTTAAGGATTGGTGTGTCTGTGATGTGGAAATGGATTATGGAGGCAGAAGAGCTGCCAGGAAGCTCTTGTAGGATGTGGTAGTTATTGTAGTGGCCTGAGCAGGGATACAGAGAATTGCATTGACACAGCACATGTTTAAGAGACAGAGTTGCTTTTATGTTAAAGAGGAAGGGATGTGAATGATAGGGGTAAGGATGGGAGATCATGCTGGAACAACTGGAAAGATAAGTCATCTTTTTCAAGATGCCTTTGGATTCTAACTTTACCATGTTTTTGAAATGGTTCTGGTAAAGGCCATTAATGTTCTTTTAAATTCTAAATCGAGTTAAGAATTCTGAGTCCTTTCCTCTCTGGACCCCTCTGTACCTTTTAGCACATAAAATTACTCTCTCCTTTGGTTTTATATCTCTACCATTTATCTCATTTTCCTTTATGAGTCTTCTGCTGCTTCTCAACCCTTAAATGTTGGGATTCTTTCCCCTAGAGTTTCTTCATTATTTGACCCACAGTGCCTTTTGAATATCAATGCTGAGAGCTTCTCATTTGTGTTCCCAACCCAGTTATAATTCTCCTGACAGCTCTATTTATATACCATACTACCTACTAAACACCAGTGATTTTAAGTGCTGGAAGCATTTCAGTAACCCAAATTCTCTTTTTCTATGTCCATATTGTGCTCTCTGTTTTATAATTCCTTATTTTAAGAATACCTCCACCATCCACAGTGGGCTTGTGGTAAATTGAATTATTAGTCTCTGTTGCCCACTGCCCTGGATTATTATAATATGTACACACCCTTGCCATGGCTTCATGGTGGGTACACTTCCCATTCATTGCCATATGACTTGCTTTCACCAGGACAGTGGTGGTATTTATGACACAATTTAAGGTTTAAAGGCTGTTGGATGGACTTCCTTATGACTTTCTGCCTTTCCTGATAAGAAGATGATGCTTCAGGTATATGTTGGTCCAACGAGGATGAGAGGTGGAGCAGACTTGGACCCAACGTGTAGTGTAGAGTCAAGCCCAGTTGTGCTTGACTAGTGTAGAAACAGCAGCAATGGCATGAACAGGAAACAATTGTGTCTTGTTGTGCACCAGTGAGGTTTAGTGGCTCTTCTTTTGCCAAAGCCAAGTCATACTAAGCTCAAATGAGAGACATAATAGTCATCCCTGACCCTTCTTCCTCTGTTGACAGTCACATGGAATAATATTTAAATCTTAACTGTTTTATTTTCTTGATATCTCTTATAATTCTCATTACCTCTCTATGACCTAAAATCCATTACCATCTTTTGACTGAGCTACACTATATTTTATTACTGATTTCTTCCATGTTAGTATGGTCCTCTCCCAACCCCTTCTCATCATGCTTGCTAGAGTGATCTTTCTTAAAAGGCACACTGATCAAGTCCTTCTAGTATTTACAATTCTTCAGGAACCACCCATAACCAAACTGAAAGAATAAAATCCCAATTACATAGCTCACCCTGATTCTCATAATCTGGCCTTTGTCCACCTCTGCACCCTTATTTCTTACACTGTCCCTCATCTTTACCTTGAACTCCTGTACCACTCTGCTCATTTTCGTTTCGTTTCATTTCATTTCATTTCATTTCATTTCATTTCATTTCATTTCATTTCATTTCATTTCATTTCATGTTTATTTGTTTTTGAGAGAGAGACAGAGCACAAGTGGAGGAGGGGCAGAGAGAAAGTGAGAGACAGAATTCCAAGCAGGCTCTAGGCTCTGAGCTGTCAGCACAGAGCCCAACACGGAGCTCGAACTCATGGACCATGAAGTCACAACCTGAGCCGGAATCAAGAGTCAGATGCTCAACCAACCAAGCCACCCAGGCACCCCATCACTTTCATTTTAAAGCGATTTCATATGTTCCTTACATCTTTACACATTTTCACCCGTATTTCCATCTCATGCCTATTTAATCCTTACCTTTCCTTCAATTTCAAATACTACTTTATCCACATGGTTCCTCCCATGTGCCTCACCTTGTCCATCTTTATTTAGGCGTCCTGTGTTGGGTGTGCATCCATGGTCATCTGCAGTTGCTTCTATCAGCACCTATGAGAATAACTGGTTAATTCCTATTTGCTCTTAAAATTTACTTCAGGTGAATTTTCTATATTTTGCTAATTTTTTAATTTGCTTTCTAACCAGCAAATAAGTTTCTTAGGGCCATTACTGATTCTTTTATCTCTGTATTTCGAGATGATTCTTAACACTTCATAAATATAATGGTGGAAAAAAGGAAAGGGGAAGAGGGGAGGGAGGAGGAGAAAAAAGAGAAGGAAGAGAAAAAAGAAGGAGGGAAGATGGAGGAGAGGAGAGGAAGAAAGAAGGAAAGGAATTTTGGGGAGCGAGAACTATAGCCCAGAAAATTTTCTTGTCACTTAGGAAAAAACTGATGACAATAAAGGTCATCTTCTTCTTAAGCAGTACTTTTCCTTCTCTGCCACAATGATTATGCAGTAAACATTTCTAAAAGAGCATCACTTTCAGTGATTGCAAACTTTCAAGATATATATAAAATATGTATGTAATGATCTCTCTCTATATATCTAATAATAATATCTAATGAATAACTATGATTGTTAGGCCTCTGTTTTAAGAAAAGTCATTTGATAGAGCCATATCTTTTTTTTAACAAGAGAAGTAGAAATTATTCTGAATATCTGCGTTTACTGCATTCTAAGTGGGAGACAATTCAGTAATTCTGAAAAGTATCAGTGAAAACAAGTAAGGATTATATGTGGGCAAGTCACTACTTAGGCAAATCCTCTTGTAATACAAAGACTCACATCCTCATTACCTGTTCATATTGAATAAAATTTAGATATCAAACCTAAGTAAGTTCCACAGTCCATCTCTACTCTTGTCTTTTAAGTCCTCTTTCTTCAGATGAACTTTTGAAGACACGTGCTATTTGTTTTCATTAAGACTTTGTTTTATTTTTTACTTTTTATTATTTTTTGTTTTTTAAAAATATTTATTTATTTATTTTGGGGGGGACGGAATCACAAGCAGGGGAGGGGCAGAGAGAGGGAGAAAGAATTCTAAGCTCAGAGCCTGACGTAGGGCTCCATCTCATGAACCATGAGATCATGGCCTGAGCCAAAATCAAGAGTCAGATGCTTAACTGACTGAGCCACCCAGGTGCCCCAAGACTTTGTTTTTCTACAGCAGTGTTATGTTTGCAGCAGAACTGAGGGGATGGTAGGGAGATTTCTCAAGTACCCCCACCCCCTCATATGTGTAGCCTCCTCCCCCTTAGCAACATCTCCCACCAGAGCGTTCCTTTTGTTGCCATTGATGGACCTATGTCTACACATTACAATTACCCACAGTATGCGGTCCTACCTGTTTATATTCTACATGTTTATAACTGAGGCAGACTTTTCAATCTCTGCATTAGTAGTTTACCTTTACTACATCTTATCGGTCAACTGTAACCTTAAAGCTTATCACTGCTTATGCTTAATTTTGGTGTGTGTGTATGTTTGTGTGTGTGTGTGTGTGTGTGTGTGTGTGTGTCTTTGGTATCTGTAGTGGTGTCCTGTAGTATTTACACATTCCTTGAAAGCAGAAATTATATGTTCTTCCCTCTGACTCTACCTTTGGTGTTCCTACCTCATTCCTCGTATATACAGGCTACTTAAATTAGCCATAAACAGAGAAAGATTTTATTTCATAGAAGAAAAGGTTGAAGGCTTGAAGGGCAAAATCTTTATGGTGTGTTAGTTAGAACCTGGAACTCAAATTTGGGACCCCTGTCTCACATCAATTCTGATGCCTCTGCAGGAGGTCTCCTCTATTAATTAGCTCTATTAATTAGCTCCTCTATTAGGTAGCGGTTGTCCTCTGTGAAATAGCCTAGAACACTTACAAAATTGTATTAATGTGAGGCTGTAAGTATGTAATGTAAACATTTCCCTTCAAGTTACTTCAAGGAAATGTCTTCACTCTACCTCATGGTAAGAGATGTAAGAAATGATTAAAGGCAATATCTCTTGATGATCAGATAGCATTGCAAAAATAATTCATCTATTACATTTCTCTTGCCAGGGCAGCTTGATTTTTTTTTTCCTACACTATAATTAGGATTCTTTTCCTGACTCATTGGTGAGCATTATGGTGATGATGATGATAATAATGGCACTACCATATTATATGCTTCAGAGCTTTATGCATTTACCAGCACGTTTTGGTCCTTATCACACTGATCTTTACCATACTCAGAAAGACAGAATATATACAAATATAATGTGCCACAAGGACAAGAGGGGCTGAGAACACGGAATCCCCTTGTTGCCCACTTACCTTTTGTTGCTACTTTACCCAAGGTATTTCTAGAAATATAATTTCTATACAGTTATTGTGGAAGATCTTACATTTTCACTCAGTCTTATGGACAAGCTGCTGGTTTTTTCCCTGGGAATTTTAAGTCACGATATTGGTTATAGTTTCTTTAAAACAAGAGACCTGACCCTTAGAGGTAACAAGCTAGAATCAAATACTTTATAAGACTTGACAAGTCAGCATTAAATAGGGGTTGTACAATTCTATGTTCGTTTCTTTCATGAAATACAGCGTTGAGGTGTGGAAAGCTCATAAATCAATATTTCTGCCCTATCCTTACCCACTCTCCTTTGCTACTCCTTTTACTGTTGACCTTGAAGGCACCAGAGTCCTATGAAAAGCCCTTGTCATCGTCACCTGGCTCTAAAGAGACTCCACCTGATTTTTGCCTTTCAAAACAGAGTTTGTAAGCATCAGCAAAACTCTTAACTCTGGACCTGAAGATAGAGGTGGTTATTCACTGTCTTCAGACTCACTTGATGATGGCTTCAGTACGTGTATGATGGTGAGGAGTAGGAGTGCTTAACTGTGTGGTTTGGTTGATTGAGTTATTTCTCCACAAGGTCTTTCCATGTTAGCGTTCTAAAGTCTGAAGTGTAAATATTTTCATTACTGAAGACTCTGCAGGTTTGTGATTATGGCAACAGTGTTTTATTCTTTGTCCTTCAGTTACTTTTTGAGAGTCTGCTAATCCCAATTTACGTACTGGTGAGTCAGGGAGAAATCTGGTTCTTTTATGGAAATGACTTAGGCTTCATACCAAATAGCCAGAAAAGAGTGAAATAGTCTGCTTGTTATTTTTCTCAAGGGTATAATAGCATGATAAAAACTTTGGCATTTCGCTGCAAAATTTCATTTAGAAAATGTGATTCCCTAAACCAGGCTAATCCAATCTTGACAATATCTGAAGAATGAGTGGTTTAGACTGGGCTGTTTAGGAAAAATGTTTCCGCTGGGTCTATTTATTGTACTTCATTGACTTTCTGTCTTGCCAAGTCATTTGGAATCTAACTATCCAGGAGATGATTC
This sequence comes from Puma concolor, assembly GCF_028749965.1. NCBI lineage: Eukaryota > Metazoa > Chordata > Mammalia > Carnivora > Felidae > Puma > Puma concolor. The sequence goes on along the minus strand of NC_141667.1, from coordinate 142,374,467 downwards.
TCTTGACTAAAGAAAAAAAAAATATATATATATATAATATCACATTCTACTTCTTATAACAATTGATTTGCTTATAATTAGCAAAAGTAAGCTGAAGACTTAAATGGGCGCTAAAGCTACAATATTAACAATTTCCATATTGAGCAAATGTAGAAAGAAAACACAATTTAAACTACCATTTTTTAAATGTGGAGTTTCAGCATTACTTACAGCAGTTAATACATGTTCTGAAGTTCCATTTTGAAAAACAAATAACATGAATCAACTACGACTTGGCTCCATGATCTGAAATAATGATCTCAGGTAGGAAATCAGTATTTCTATTCAGCCAGTTCAAAAGGTAATTTTTCAATGTGTTATTGTAATGGAAACTTACAGCCTACTTATGATGAAAAATAACTTCAGAGTCTGATAAACTGTGTTGCAGTGTCAACTCTGCTTCTTGTTATCTCTGCAGTTTTAGGGTGTTTAAACCCTTTGAGTCTTGGTTTCTTCCATCATTTAAAAAAAAAAGCACTATTTATAATTTCCAAGGATTTCCTATCATTTCAAGGTTGGAGCTTTGTGACACATATTTGTTGGGTTTCTAACTGTAATTTAGAAGTGTAATTTTCTGCGTTCCCCAGGGTAAATTCACATCGAGAGTATTGTATCCCTGTTTCAGGAGGAAGATCTAAGAAGAACTTACCTTTGGATGAACTATTTTCAACTATGGCCTCTTAGGAGACTGTGGTCTCCACCTGCTCTAATCCCAGTAAGGAGAACACCTGTCCCCCAGGTGTTGCTAACTGCTCATTGTCTTTTCCACAGGACCAGGCTGCAGCCAGGGCCCAGGTAAGAACACATTTTTTTTTTCTTTTAGCTTCTTAACTTACCCATCCTGCCTCCCTCAGTCTCTTTGTACTAACAGCACCCCCTCATTCCATTCCTCTCAAAGCGGTGTGTCAAGCCCTGCTTCTCACATCCTAAGCAATATGTCATTAAAATTGATGAAAAAAAAATACATATATGTTGTTATGTTATGTGTTATGGGAGCCCTGTGCTTTGGTAGATAATGTAGCCAGTTCTGAATTTGAATTCTCGTTCTTTAAGTCGGTGGGTATCTAATTTTGGGTAGATTTATTAATCTCTTGAAGTTTATTTATCCTGAAGGAGGTAAAATATTTTTGACTGGGCGGCCACCACTGATTTTAACAACATAAGACTCAGCAGATGTTAAGTTCTTTCTCTTTGTGTCCATTGCTTTCTGTTCCTTCTGCCCTGATCTTTGCTTTGTTCTAGTTTGCCTTGATGTTTATCCTTTTTTACCCTTTATTTTTTCATGGTCTTTTTTGGAATACTTTTCCTGTCTGTGAGGCCAGGGAGTTGCCATAGGAGCTGACTGTGGGAGCATCTCTTATTTAGGATTCGTGGTATAATGGACTAAGTAATGTGTAGTGTTAAAATTGAAGGCATTGGGAAAATAATATTGGGTCATGTAAATCCAACGAATATAAAGAATCAAGCCCTGAAATTGGGATTAAGAAACACTGGATCCAGCAGGCAAATGGGGATACCAATTGGAAAGAAAGACCAGAGAAGAGGCTTCTGCTCTGTGTTAAGCTCGACTTGCTCTGGGAGTCGTCTTACAGACTTGGGTTCTTTCCAAAGGTTCACGGACATTAGGAAAACTAAATCTTCTGATGGTCTGAGGTGAATACAGTAATTGCCTGGGGCAAGCTTTATCAGCAGCTGGGGAGAACAAAAATGACCTGACTCAGTGAGAGGTTATTATAGAACAAAAGAATGCTAAGGATTAATGTCAATAGCAAGTAGAGGTATAGGACTTCAAGAAGGCAGAGCAATGGTAGTGAAATACTAGTTAAATACCAGTGAAAATGAAAGAATGGTAGAAATCTTGGTAACCACTGCCCTACTAGATCAGTCCCAGGGGAAGGAGCATGTTGGCATCAGCCCTGAGCTGTATGTGAGCATATTCTCAGTAATTTTTATAAAGAACCACCAAAGAATGCAAGGTTAATTGGAAATGTCAGCAGTTTTTAAATTACTTCATCTTATTTTGTTTTATATGAGTTCTGAAATCCATAGCAACTTCTTCTAGTGGCCACGGTTTTAATTTTTAATGTTTGTCTCTAAAGTATCCTAATAGATAACATTATGGAACTTCAGAATCAAACTCTCTGCCTCTACACTTGGCCTCCGTGCTCAGCTCTGCTTTTTGAGGACTGCATGTCTCAGCTGTGTGTGAGAGGCACAGAAGGCACATTTGTGTATCAGAGAATACATTTTTTTTAATGTAACCTGGGTACTGTGCTATGAAACTGATGTTTACTATCTTACCAGATGTTCACTATTATAAAATAAATAGCTGACCGTGTTTCAAATCTACATCTGTTTAATTCCAAATCCTGGGCAGTGGTATTCCAGGTAGGTAATTTGAGGGTGGATCATTTTAAAAATACTGTAATATTCATCTCCCTACCCAAAGTCAGGTAAATTGAGGTCTTTTCAATCACCCTTACCAAAAATATCAATAAAGGCGATTTTAGAAATTTTGCTATTTTTATGGATCTCTAACATACCATCTAAATAAAAACATAAGCTTGTTCTGAAAATGCCTCTTTTGGACAGGTTCACCAGCCTCCCCTCTGTTACTTGGGTTATCATCTCTAAGCTTTACCCATTCAAAAACATAGAGGCTTCCATTCAACCATGCTTTATAGAAAAACACATCTGGGGTAAATGAAGAGAATTTTATCTGTATTGAAAAACATGAAAATTTATAATTACTGCCTTTGCTGACTCACTTTCATTATTTGGGCATGACATTTCTTTCTTAAGATTTCTATCTGCTCTGGATTTGACATAGTCACAGTATCTTCTGGGCTGACCTCTGGATTTTTCCTATTTTATACAAAAATGTCAATTCCAGTGTTCTTATGTGTCATATATTTAAATTTTTGGTCTTTAAAAGAGAACTAGTGAATTTCCAAACTAGGTCAATTTTAGAACTAGTTTGAAATAATTGGTAAAAAAATAAAAAGGAATTAGGAAGTTATAAACCAAATTAGAAGCACATTTTTGATTTTGCTGCTCTAACCCTAGACATGGTTGGGTGGCTTACTAAGATTTTAAACTCAAGGGTCTACAGTATCAACTGTCCCACGGGGCCAGCAGGTGTAAATGAGTGAACTGTGTGTAGGAACACTATTGTAGAGTCCTAAGCTTGTCTGAGGGAGATAGAAATTGTCACTCAACATCATCTGCTTGTTGCTCTGAAAAATCAGGAATAGCATTGCTACTTATCAAGGTAAACCAGAAATTCAGATTTTCTATGCATTTTTTTGGTTAATAAATATTTTCACCTAATTTAATACAGTTTAAATTATAGCATGAGCGAAACAAAACTTCTCTGAGCTTCTCTAAATAAGACCAGTTTTTAATTTGTTTTGTTAAGCCAGTATATCCATGAGTGGGTTCTATGATTGTTGGTGCTAATTATCTGTTGCTTCATGATCTCACCTCAGTCTAATGGGTGACTATAATTTACCTAGAATAGGGCCTTAGAATCTTTTCCTAACAAAGGTTGCTAACTAGGGATCCCCTGAAAAGTTAAGAAGAAACAAGAAATCTAATTAATGGCCCTATAGATTTTTGGAAAGTGAATAATACAGTATGGACCACAAAGTCATTTAATTTATGTGATAAATGCACATTAGTTTCCTGTAGTCAACTATTAAAGACAGGGAAGAAAACAGTGGGAAAGTAATCAAGGTAAAAAAGAGAGGGGGAAAAAGAATGGTCTTAGAGAAAATGGTGACAGTAAAAAGAATGCAAGTAAAAAGAAAGGGTAGATGATCTTCAAGTGAAGGTCGAATGTCCTGAGCATTAGAAAAAAAACTCTTTTTGTGGGGTGGCTTATCAGAGCCAATTTTTGTGCTCCTGGCACTGGTTACGAGCGTGACCCCCATGACCATGGGCAAGTGATTTAAACTCTCTAAACCTCAGTTCTCTTCGGTATACAATTGGGATAATAGTGTCGTCTACATGATGGTGTTTTTTTTATTTTTTATTATTTATTTATTTATTTATTTTTAAAATTTTTTTTAACGTTTATTTATTTTTGAGACAGGGAGAGACAGATCATGAACAGGGGAGGGGCAGAGAGAGAGGGAGGCACAGAATCGGAAGCAGGCTCCTGGCTCTGAGCCATCAGCCCAGAGCCCGACGCGGGGCTCAAACTCACGGACCGGACCGTCAGATCGTGACCTGAGCTGAAGTTGGACGCTTAACGACTGAGCCACCCAGGCGCCCCAAGATGGTGTTTTTTTAAGAAGCAAATCAGTTAATTATTTGTGAAGTCCCCAGAACAATGACTTAGGTGTTATAAGCAGTCAACAAATATTTTCATTATTATAATATTTAAAAATGAAGCTATAGTTGTTAGTGAAGAATTACCTTGGTGCATTTCGTTAATGTGTTTCAGTGTTGTTTCAATTTGTTTCATATTTAAATAAAAACAGCTCTCCTCCCTCATGAGTTTCCAAAGACTTCTGAAGTTAAGAAAGGAATAATGTGGGGACACCTGGGTGGCTCAGTCAGTTAGGCGTCTGACTTCAACTCAGGTCATGATCTCACAGTTCCTGAGTTTGAGCACCATGTCGGGCTCTGTGCTGACAGTTCAGAGCTTGGAGCCTGCTTCAGGTTCTGTCTCTGGCTCTTTCTGCCTCTACTCTGCTTGTGCTTCTCTCTCTCTCTCTCTCTCTCTCTCTCTCTCTCTCTCTCTCTCAAAAATAAGATAAATACTAAAAAAAAATTAAAAAAGAAAGGAATTTTGTGTGTGTGTGTGTGTGTGTGTGTGTGTGTGTGTGTGTGTGTGTTTAAGGTTTTCTACATGAGATTGGTCTGAAATCAGAATTTCACTAGTTTGTGGCACCGTGTCACTCTGATTTGGGCTTGTTCTTTCTGCAGAATTAATTTGTTTATTCAATATCCTAACATAGGAAGCAAAGAACTGTAAGATCAGGTCATGATTTTGCAATGCTTACTTTCTCTATCAGCTTCTGGATTGCGTAGTTCTGTGCGGGTATTCGATTTAGAACGATTAGTTCAATGGTTAATTACAGGTCTGCTTTGGGTAGACCATTTTCTTTGTGATATTTACTGATCCTGGCAAAGTTCAGCTGTCTGCTGGATGGCAACAGCAGACTCGAAGTGGCATTCTAACAGTAATAAGGAGTTGTCATGAACTTTTGAGGATTTTTTTTCCAGCGAATTTGTCCACTTGATAGGTTCATTAAATTCTTTAATTATTTAATTTCCCTTTTAAAGAATCTATGTAAGCTCACCAGAAACATACTGTTCTTACCTAATACTGTTCTTACCGACAAAGTAAGTTAACTTCCCAGTGATATTATATCTTCATTTGGATGCACTTTTATCATTCTTTCATTTTTGTTTTAATTAAGAAAAGTTTTGAAGAATCTATTTCTAGAGCACTTTGAGGTTAACAACAAAACTGAGAGAAAGCTTCCAGGGATTTCCCTTATACCCTCAGCTCCATCAATGGCATAATTTCATTATTGTTTTTATGTTTATTTATTTTTTATTTTGAGAGGGAGAGCATGCACATGAGTGGGAGAGGGGCAGAGAGAGAGAATCCCAAGCAGGGTCTGCACATGACACGGGGCTCAATCCCATGAACCGTGAGATCATGACCTGAGCCAAAATTGAGAGTCAGGGGCTTAACTGACTGAGCCACCAAGCACCTCTAGTTTCCCTCATTATTAGCATCCACCACCAGAGTGGTACATTTATAAAAATTTCTGGACCTACACTGACATACCATAATCACCACAGCCCATAATTTATGTTAGGGTTCACTCTTGGTGTTGGTATATTCTATGGTTTTGGACAAATGTATATAGACATGTATCCATTATTATGGTATCAGAGTATTTTCATTGCCTTAAAAATGCTCTGTACTCCACTAACTCATCCCTCCCCTCAACCAACTGGCAACCTCTCATCTTTTCGCCTTCTCTTATTCTTGACTTTTCCAGAATGTCATATAGTTTAAATCATGGAGTTGGTAGCATCTTCAGATTGGCTTCTTTCACTTAGTAATAGGCATTTAACTTTCTTCCACGTCTTGACAGCTCATTTCTTCTTAGTGCTGCATAATATTCTATTGTCTGGATGTATCACCATTACCCATTCACTTGCTGAAGGATGTCTTGGCTGCTTCTGAGTTTGGCTAATTATGAACAAAGCTGGTATAAACAATTGCACACAGGTTTTTGTATGGTCATAAGTTTTCAACTCTTTTGGGGTAAATAGCAAGGGGGGCCATTGTCTGGTTGGAGTATGTTCAGTTTTAGAAGAAACTGAAAAACTGTTTTCCAAGGTTCTTTCATTTTTTAGTATGTGAGTTTAAACTAGTATTTTATTTTTCTAAAAAATTGTGATTTTGTGACTGAGAAGAAAGTGAACCTTTCCTCCTTCTCTCCTTCTTCCTCATTTGTTGTCTCAGTGTACTGCTACAAGGATCCATTTTCACTACCCATTCAAATTCGAAGGCTAGGCCCATGGTGTGTACTCAATGAATAATGTATTATCCCTTTGAACTTCATCTTATACATTACGATCTGTTTTCTGGCTTTTCCTTTTAGGTCTTGCCTACTGATTTTAGTACATTCTCAACTCTGTTGGTCCAGTTTCTAAAATTGTCACCTTAAGTTAGAAATCTGTGCCATAACAGTCTATCCAAAGTATTAAGAAAAGCAGAAATTCAGTGGCATGAATGCTTGAAGAAGAAGAAAATTGACAAAGACTGACAATGATTGGATTGGTTCTTGGCAGGGCTATAAATATTTCTTTTCATTACCATTTTTACCTGTTTCTATTTCTGGAAGCGGAGAGTAATTTTGGAGGTAACTAAGTTTTCATTCCCTTAGTACTTATATATTGCCAATTTCTCAAAAATCACTTACACATCTAATTAAATTGTAAACAAAGCCTATTTAATTAATCAGCAACAGAATTTTAAAGGAAAATTACTGCTTTCTATTTAACCCATATGCCAGTTTGCCAACTTTCAAATGTATCATTTGTCTTCTTTCTCTGAATTTGCGTACAAACACACACACACACACACACACACACACACACACACACAGCAATATGTATAATAAACACGCACAGATGCATATACTCAGTCCTTGTCATTTGTGGATTTTTGTGTGTATGAATTCACCTACTTGGTAAAATTTACTTGTAACCCCCACATTAATATTCACAGTGGTGGGGCGCCTGGGTGGCGCAGTCGGTTAAACGTCCGACTTCAGCCAGGTCACGATCTCGCGGTCCGTGAGTTCGAGCCCCGCGTCAGGCTCTGGGCTGATGGCTCAGAGCCTGGAGCCTGTTTCCGATTCTGTGTCTCCCTCTCTCTCTCTGCCCCTCCCCCGTTCATGCTCTGTCTCTCTCTGTCCCAAAAATAAATAAAAAACGTTGAAAAAAAATTAAAAAAAAAAAAAAAATATTCACAGTGGTTTTGTGATCATTCACAGACCTGTACCTCTGCAGGGGGGGAGAAAAATCTGGGGTGGCCCCATCCATATACTGCCAGCTATGGTCATACAAGGTTTGACTTGATCTTATTATTTTGGCTCTCATACTGTAAATAAATGTCCATTTCACAATCTGTTTAGTGACAACATTTTTCAAATTTGTGGACTTTTTGTGGAAGATTTCACTCTTTAAAATGGCCTCCAGATATAGTGCTGAAATCCTGTCTAGCATTCCTTAGTGCAAGAAGGCTCTGATGTGCCTCATGAAGGAAATGTGTAAGATAAGCTTCATTCAGGCATCCACCATGAGTTCACTGGTAAGGAATCAACAGTGTATATTAAATAAGATGTTTTTAAATGGAAACACACATAAAATACGGTTAAGTATTGGTCATTTGAGGAAAATACGAGGAGAGACTTAGTGGAGCCGAACCCAGTATTTCCCCTGGTGGCAATAATTCAGTATTGACTCATTCATTGTTTGTGGTGATGTGATAGAACGTGGTGACCACAAATAGTGAGAACTGACTATATATAGCTTACTGAGGTTTTAAATGTACATATTGATATATATACTCCATGCAAACCTACTCATATACTCCACGCGTACCTATTCACATGTATAGACACATACACACTCGACACACGTGTGTTAACTTTTCACACATTCCCAAGGTATGCTGCCAAAGCCTGAGGACCACGGATTTATTAGGATATGGAGTTTAAGGAAATAAGGCTAAATGGTTTAGATTCAGTGGGCTAATAAATGTGGCCTAGCGTTGTTTCTGCTTGTTAAATAGCAATTCTGGCAAGAGAATCAATTTATCATTTTGGTAATAAATCCTTTCCTGGGAGTTAGCCTCTGAAACCTTTTCCCTCATATGCCTGGGATTTCTTATTCCCCATTATTGCTGTCATTTTCTTTGCCAAGTCACTTCCCATCGGTTTGCCTCAGCTGGATTTCATTTGCTAACAGTAGCTGTTCACATCCTGTCTTAAGCTGGGAAGTGATGATGCCAGCAGGGAAAATGAAGTGTAGCCTTGGCACCTCTAGGACTTACTGGCCTCTTAGAAGAAGAGTAGCGTTGCATTGGGCCATGCCCAGGGACGATTTTCCATCCTTGATGCAGAGATCACAGCACCTCAGTCCGCCTGTAACCCACACGTGATCATCTTTGATTTATCACATTTAAGAAGTCGCCTTCTCCTTGTTTTTTATTTACATGATTTTCCATTTCCATGTCAGAACAGAACACCTGTAGGTGTTGGTCCACTTCTTTATTCAGCAGTTACTCACTGCCAACGATGTGAGATACTGGAACAAAAGCAACATTCCTATTTTCTTTTTTAAAAACTATTTATTCATCCATCTATCCATTTATTTATTTATTTATTTATTTATTTATTTATTTATCAGAGTGAGAGAGTGCAAGTGAGTGAGGGGAAGAGAGAGAGAGGGAGAGGGAGAGAGAATCCCATGAGGTGCAGAGAGTGAAGGAGAGAGCGAGAGAGAGTGCAGAGCCTGGAGCGGGGCTCAAGCTCACCTTTTGTGGGGCTTGAGTTCATGAGCCCTGAGATCATGATCTGAGCTGAAGTCGGAGACTTAACTGCCCGAGTGACGCAGGCACCTGACCAACTTTCCTCTTTTCGAAGGGCTTTTAGTTTAAGATAGCAAGAGAAAGAGCAATTGAGCTGGGAAATCGTTAGATGATTGAAAGTAGGAATAAGGTTATTATGGAAATAAAGCAAGGGAACAGAATAGAAAATATCCAGGACTGGAGCAATACGAGGGTTGCTTCCTTAATATGTTGGCCAGGGAAAAGAGAGGGGTTTCCTGAGAGAGGTTTGGACCTGGGTCTAGACGTGTAGTGGTACCGGAAAAACTTGTCAGCACATGCAGCGTTTATATTCATTGTGCTTTTTACAGCTGTCCTGGTTACTCTAGTTTACTTGGTAACTTGTAACAAAAATGAGTGTGCCCAAAGACTATCACAGTCTACCAGAGGTAATAATTCGTGGATTAAAACAAATTATTATTCACAAGAGAAAAGGACGTGTGCCCACAGAAAAATTTTTTGGAGGAAAGATACTGTTTCCCACTACTGTTATTCGTATATGTATGCATACATTCATGTGTAAAAGTTTCTGGAAAAGTTTTTTTTTTTTAATTTTTTTTTAACATTTATTTATTTTCGAGAGACAGAGAACACAAGTGGGGGAGGGGCAGAGAGAGAGGGAGACACAGAATCCAAAACACGCTCCAGGTTCCAAGCTGACAGCACAGAGCCGTATGCGGGGCTCGAACTAACGAACCGTGAGATCATGACCTGAGTGAAAGTCAGACACTTAACTGACTGAGCTACCCAGGCGCCCCTGGTAAAGGTGGTTTTAATTAAACTGGGACTTGAGGGAATGATTGGGACATGGCCCTCTGGATGGAGGAATTAGGAGAGTCTAGATGTACAACTCCCATTAGATTGTAAAAAGCCATGAATATCAGGCTAGTTTTTGTTCCTATCTCTTTGGAACTTTTTTCTTTTTATGATGTTTATTTAGAGAGAGAGCACATGAGCAGGGGCGGGGCAGAGATGAAGGGAATGAGAGAATCCCAAGGAGGCTCTGTGCTGACTGAGCCAGTCGCTTAACTGACTAAGCCACCCAGCCACCCCTCTCTGGAAGTTTTCAAGAGAGGAAGTGAAATGGGGCACCTGGGTAGCTCAGTCACTTAAGCGTCCAGCTCTTGATTTCAGCTCAGGTCATGATCTCACGGTTTGTGACCTCGAGCCCCACATGGACTCTGCACTGACACTGTGGAGCCTGCTTGGGATTCTCTCTCCCTCTATCTCTCTGCCCTCACTGGCTCACATGCATGTGCACTCCCCTTCCTTCCTTCCTTCCTTCCTTCCTTCCTTCCTTCCTTCGTTCCTTCCTTCGTTCCTTCCTTCGTTCCTTCCTTCCTTCCTTCCTTCCTCCCTCCCTCCCTCCCTCACTGGCTCACATACGTGTGCACTCCCCTTCCTTCCTTCCTTCCTTCCTTCCTTCCTTCCTTCCTTCCTTCCTTCCTTCTCTCTCTCTCTCTCAAAATAAATTTAAAAAAGAGAGAGAGGAAGTGAAATGATCCCAGTTGTGCATTACATTTCTACTTTGATACAGAAAGGATATTTGGAGGAGTCGAGAAACTGAAGGAGATCGCCATGTAGATATTACAAAAGTTCTGAGAGGACTGAACATTATTGGAGAAATGAGACTGGAAAGAAGGGGATGGAAGCATTCACATTTGGAGATAGAAGCAAATCACTAAGCTTGAAGTATAAGAAAGCTGAGAGCTGTTGTCAGTGTGGTGTCTGAAGTGTTCCAAGTTTGGCAGGAAAATGGTGGGAGAGTTGAATAATGCTTTCATTTTGAGACTCTGAGACTAATAAGATGGTAGTCCTGTCCTCAGCATGATTTAGGAAGTTTCCTTTTTTTTTTTTTTTTTAAGTTTGTTTATTTTGAGAGCGAGAGAGAGAACAAGCAACGGTGGGGCAGAGAGAGGAGAGAGAGAATCCCAAGCAGGCTCAGCACTATCAGTGTGGAGCCTGATGTGGGCCTCAAACTCATGAGCTGTGAGATCATGACTTGAGCCAAAATCAAGGATCAGACACAACTGGCTGAGCCACTCAGGTGCCCCTAGGAAGTTTCCTTTTGCATACATTGTCAGAAAGAGAATTCAGATAATTTCTATCATTTTCCCCCTAAATGTTATGTAGAATTCACCAAGAATGCAAGGCTGATCAACCTTCAAAAATCAATTAATTAAAAAAAATTATTATACCCCATTACATCAGCAGGTAAAAAAAAAGCAAACTCTTAGGATCATATCAGTAGCTGCAGAAAAACATTTGACAAAACGCAACACACATTCTTGAGGAAGAACTGCCAGATAACTAGGAACAGAGAGGAACTTCCTCAGCCTGATAAATAACATTTCCTCTACGAACCCAGAACAGAACAAAAAACTATAGGTAACATTATACTTAATGGTAAGAAACTCAGTGCTTTCTCCCTAACACTGTGAACAAGACAGGGATATCTTTTTTCACCACTCGTATTCAACATTATACTGATTGTTTTAAGTAATGCAATAAGACAAGGCTAAGAAATAGAACTGTCTGCAAATTACATGATTGTCTAAATAGAAAATACAAAGAATTTACAAACACACTGTTGGAACTCATAGTTGATTATAGCACAGTGGCAGCATACAAGGTGTATATACAAAAGTCTGTTGCTTTCCTGTGTACTAGTAATGAACAATTAGAATTTGAAATTAAAGATCCAAAATTACATACTTATATACTAATCTAACAAGTTTTGTACAAGACCTATTTGTGACAAACTATGAAGTTCTGATGAAGGTCTAAATAAATGAAGAGCTCTTCTATTTTTGTGGTTAGAAATGTTCTTCCCAACTTTATGCACTGATTCAAATATCATCCCAATTAAAATCATAGCAAGTTGTTTTGTGTATGTTGATGAAATAATTCTAAAGATTATATGGAAAGGCTAAGTAAAAGGACTGACATTGTCTGACTTTAAGACTTGCTACGGTGGCCTGGGTAGCTCGATCTGTTAAGTGTCCCACTCTTGGTTTCGGCTCAGGTCATGCTCTCATGGTCATAAGATTGAGCCCCACTTTGGGCTGTGTGCTGGGTGTGAAGCATGCTTAAGATTCTATCACTCCCTTTGCCCCTGTCCACTGCTAAGTCTCTCTCTGTCTCAAAAAAAAAAAAAAAAAAAAAGTGGCACACCTCAGTGGCTCAGTTGGTTGAGCATCTGACTCTTGATTTCAGCTCCGGTCATGATGTCATGGTGGTGAGACTGAGCTCCACGTTGGGCTGTGTGATGAGCATGGGTCCTGCTTAGGATTCTCTCTCCCTCTCTCTCTGTCCCTCCCCCACTTTGTCTCTCTCTCAAAAAAACATTAAAAAATAAAATTAAATTAAAAATTAATAAAAATAAAACAATTGTAATCAAGATAGCATGGCATTGGTCAAAGAATCGATCCAGAGACCAATAGAAAATAGAGAGCCTGGAGAGACACCTGCCAAATACAGTCAGTTTCTCTGTGCAAAGGAGCAACAGTAGTTCAATGGAGAAAGAATACACGAACAACAACAGAAAGAATATAAACACAGGTGTGCCTGCCTGGGTGGCTCATTCAGCTAAGCATCCACTCTTGATTTCCATTCAGGTCATGATCTCACGGTTCATGGGTTCGGGTCCACCATCTAACTCTGCTAACAGTGTGGAGCCTGGCTGGTATTCTCTCTTTCCCCCTCTCTCTCTGTCCCTCTACTGCTGATGTATATGCACTCTCTCTCTTAAAAACAAAACAAACCATATGTGTATATATACATATACATATATATATACATATATATATATATATGTATGTATACACACACACACACACACACACACACACACACACACATATACACAGATCTCACATCTTTGACAAAAGATAACATGTATCACAAACCTAAATGTAAATGCAAAAGTATAACATTACTACAAGATAACAGGATTCAAGGTCTAGGTGACCTTGGATTTGATGATGAGTTTTTCCATATGACATCATAAGTTTGATCTATGAAAAAAATTGATAAGTTGGAACTCCTTAAATTTTTTTAATGTTTATTCATTTTTGAGAGACAGACAGAGCATTAGCAGGGGAGGGGCAGAGAGAGAGGGAGACACAGAATCTAAAGCAGGCTCCAGGCTCCGAGCTGTCAGCACAGAGCCTGATGCAGGGCCAAACTCAGGAACTCGAACTCAGGAATCATGACCTGAGTCAAAATCAAGAGTCTGATGCTTAACCAAGTGAGCCACCCAGGCACCCCTAGAAGGTGTTTTAAGTAGAGCACGAGAAAAGCTGCCTGGCCCTCTCAGTCTGTAGAACATGTGACTTTTGATCTTGGAATTGTGAGTTCCAGGCCCACATTGGGTGTAGAGATTACTTAAAAAATTAAAAGTAATAAAAAAATAAGGTAAGTAGTGCAGAAGTAGAGAAAGACTAGTGGTTCCACAAGAGGAAACAGCATATGTTGAGTCATGACAATGGTAGTAACTGTGTTGTGGGACAGTGATGCTGGAGGCAGTGCACTTGATAGAGGCAGGAAGTTTAGTGCTCACAGAAGTTAACATTTTAGCATATGGTAGAAGTAGAAAGTGGAATGTTTAGTGTTGACTTATCACCACCAACCATTGGGGATCAAAATACATTTAGTATCTTTTTTTAAAGTTTTTTTGTTTTTATTTAGTTTTGAGAGAGAAAGAGAGAATGAGTGGTGGGCAGGCAGAGAGACAGGAAGAGAGAGGATCCGAAGCAGGCTCCAGGTTCTGAGCTGTCAGCAGAGAGCCTGACACGGGGTTCTAACTTGTGAACCGTGAGATCATGACCTGAACCTAAATCGGACACTCAACCTACTGAGCCACCCAGGTGCCCCAAAATACATTTAGTATGTTTATGTAAGATTAATTAAAGATAAATTTTTCTTCCTTCAGTTAGAATGTTTGTGGATTAATAAATATGTCATACTTTTATTTGGATTACAACCTTCTAAAAATGGATTACAGTTTTACCATTTAAGATAAAGCCATGTGTATATTGAACGATTATTAATTAATTATTAATTGGATAGTAATTACTGAATCTTTGACATGCAGTTGATAAGATGTGATTTGAACCCAAACTTATGAACTAAAATGCCGTGTAACTTGGTTGCCCCATGCTGTCTTTAATTTTTTGATGACATAACCTCTCAGTTATTTTTCCAAGAGGGTGAGGCAATGTCTGTTCTTTAGAAGTGGCTGTTACTTGAAAAACCGTTATTAAGCAGGCACATAGAGGATTTTCTTGTATGAATTAAATTTTACTCAATTGGTCTTTTGTGGCATTATTTGAATATCTAATGAATATTAATAGTTATCTACCCAAAATATTAGTCCAAGTGACTTACAGTGACACAGAGCCCCAGAGCTGAGGAAATGAGGAGACCAGGAGGCCTCATATAATGAGGCAGGCACCTTAGGAGGGCCGTACAGTTGCATGATTAGAGAAATTTAAGTAGTGGAAGAACAAAGCTTTTGTGGGTGTCTGATGCTCATTAACCTATTGACAGTTAAATCGAGAGGAACAAAACTTGGGAACAGGCCCTTCTACATTCAAGGGATTTTTTTTTTTTAAGACTATAGTTTCTATTTTTTATTTTGGTGAGAGTTCACTTTTCAGCTTAAAATCTAAAATGACTACTTTCAATGTATGAGATTCAGTATTAAAACTTTGAACTCCTAAACACTTCCAAGATAGTTCCAAGTTCATTTCAGTATATTTGTTTCACATTGTTTGCACTGCTTTTTTGCTTAAGTAATTTCAGAATGCACGCCTCACCATCCCTGCCTTCACTATGATTATGACATTAAGTAAATTACTTAGATTGAACTCATCAGAGGTATAATATTTAATTCTAAGATCTAATGAAAGTACATCACTTAAAATAATCATAGTTGGGCACCTGGGTGGCTCAGTCTGTTAAGCACCTGACTCTTGGTTTGGGCTCAGGTTTTGATCTCAGAGTTTGTGAATTCAAGCTCCAAGATGGACTCCGTGCTGACAGCACAGGGCTTGCTTGATATTCTGTCTCCCTCCCTCTCTGACCCATTTGCGTGTGCACGCTCTCTCTCTCTCTCAAAATAAATAAACTTAAAAAAAGTAGTCAAAGTTAACACCTATTACATATGTTTGTTTTATGTAAGTTACAAATACATGTTAAGAAATTAGTATGTATTTTTCTACCTTCACTAAGCCCTTGACTATGTTAGAGGAGTAGTCTACCTCCTTGATTCTGTCTCTTTCCAGTACAGTGGGATCTCTGTCCTCATGTCAGTGACTCAACCTATATTATTCATGTCAAAAAGGAAAATGAACTTCTGCATACATCCAAGTGCTGAAATTGTTTTGGTCCAGTCCCCTAGACCCATACTGCAGACGAGCTGGCTGAGGAAAGCAAGAATACACTAGAAGTGCCAATTTTTCTCTGTAACATTACATACATAATGTTACAAACTAAAGAAAGAGGAATTCCCATCTTGCCATTATTTCCCATCAGCATTCCTCTGGGAGATTTGAAAGGGGTTGTGAGTTAACCTAAAAAAATCTTCTCATTAAAAAAAAGTCTCATAAGAGGAGAAAAAATTTCAGTAAATTATTACTTGATTTGAACATTATAGTTTGCTGATACCGTGTTGGGTTTCATTGTATTGGCAACTGATAGAGGTTGAAGGCAAGAGTCTGAAATACAATTTTAGTTTGCATAAGTGACCAAATTCTCCCCCAGATCTATTACTGAATATATTATTAAAATTCTCGTACCTCTTCATCCTCTCCCTGACCCCACCAGAGTCAAAGTTTTGTTTATTGAAGAGCTTTTAGAAAGTGAACCTACTTCGAAGTCTTGCTTATATTAATAGAAGATAGAGAAAACAGAATGAGTTAACCTATTTTCCAAAAATTGTTTGTAGCTGAATATCTGTGTCAATGTAGAGTTGATTGAGGCATGAGATGTCACGGGGATTCACAGCTGGTTTGAGGTATTCCTGAGATATTTCTCAGAATGATTTCAATCAATTTAGAGATTTCGGCAGAGTTGTTTCTTCAAGACCTTTTTAGTTACTGGAGTGAGCTGTAGCCCGCAGTCGGTTGTAGAAGGGTTCTCAAAATTAAGTGTGCATCAGAATCTCTTTGAGGGCTTGTGGAAATAGATTTTTGGGCCTTAATCTCAGAGTTTGTGGTTAAATGGGTATAGAATGTGACCTGAGAGTTTGCATTTGTAATGAATCCCCATGAGTTGCTGCTGCTGTTCTGGGGCCTGCATTTCAGGCAATTTGTTATGAGGCAGTAACAGTACTTAGTTTTAGAGCAAATTCAGCCCTTTGCACAGTCATTAGAAGTGACCACAGAGGGGCGCCTGGGTGGCTCATTAGGTTGAGCTGCCAATTGTTGATTTAAATCAGCTCAGGTCATAATCTCACAAACCCTGAGATCTAGCCCCAAGTTGAACCCCATTTGGGGCTCTGACATCATGGAGCCTGGTTGGGATTCTCTCTCTCTTTCTCTCTTTTCCCCTCTCCCATGCTTGCTTGCTCTGTCTCTCTGTCTCTCTCTCTCTCAAAATTAATAAATACAAAAAAAAAAAAAAAAAAAAAGAAGTGACCATGTAATTTGGGCTTTAGCAGAGTTGCATCTTTTAAACACCTTTTTAACGATACCTTTCTCAGAATGTCTTGGGTTTAAATCAACTGTTTGGCTTCTGTCTGTATCCCCTTGAAGTAAAAATCCAAATAACACGGTTGCTAAATTTCATTCCCTTTTATCACATCCTGGATTGTTAAGTCTTTGAAATTATTCAAAAATATTCACTGATTCAGTTCTGTGCTTTTGGCACCAACAGAAATGGAATACTATTAGAAATTGTAGTTTTTAAAAAAGTCAGAAATGTAATATTTTTCAAATTAAATTTTAGATAATTACCACTTCCACACCTGACATTAATATTTCATGCTCCTATATGAAATGTATTCCAAATGAAAAGCTCATCTCTGTGCCTGTTTAATACACACAATTTCTTTTGAAACTTAAAGAGTCAGACTAGCTTAAGTTCACATTTCTGAAAAATAAGGACAATTTACCTACTCCCCCCCAAAACCTGATGAAATAGATCAAATACTCTGATGTTTCCCCTGATACTTACTCAAAACCCTTATCAATGCATAATTCATTCAAAACAAAGCCAGTGATGCATGGACTTGAGCCGATTACTTAATTTAAGGTATACGACGTTGTTGTACACAGAAATTAAGACTTTTCTATAATACGTTTGTGCTACTTCTACTTGAATTTCAACCCCATCCCACTTCCTAAATGTGTTTACTGAGTATGCACCACATCTTTCCCCGTCCTTTCTCTGTTGTTCTCTTTTTCATTATCCTACTTCTGGTTATTCAACGTTTGCAAATAAGGAAGATATTCAAATATATTTTTGATGAATGTATGCAGGCATATGCTCTAATCTTGCCCATTTCTTTTTAAAAGTTAAAAATCCCTGATGGCAAAGTATTATCTTTCAATGCACCACATACCACGTGACTTCTAGAACACTCTGGGCACTTAATAACCTTTACATCACCATCACTGATATCATAGTCATCAATCATGAAAACTGTCTCAGTGCTGATTCAATTATACATAGATTAAAAAAGGATCTTCTCTTATGTCTCTGGTTGCTATTCAACCCTGACGGCTTTCCTTTTCAAAATACATCTGCTCTCTTTCAACTAATTTTCCTGTGCCTTTCATACCTCTCATGGTGGTACCTCCAGATTAGTGACAGAGAAGTTAATTGAAATGAGTGAGCACTTACTGATGATAGTAAGTGTAGGGTTCAGCAGGAGAATGTTAACCTATTTCCACATGGCTAAGCAGTATTGCACAAAAGTAAATCATCATTGAAATACAGCCATTCTCTTAATCACCTAATCGTTCTATTACTTATATACAGACAAATGCACACAGGACACCCCATTATCTTTAGAAAGGTCACTTAGCAGTCATTAGAGTCGAGCAAATGAGGGTTAGACTGTCCTTCTCAGGACCATAAACTCACCTGCTTATATACAACCTATAATTCTAGAGCAAAAATGTAAAACACACAATGAGTTTGACTGAGTAAATCTGCAGTGGTCTGTATGTAACCAGAAACACCATTTGTCCCTTTGAAAAGCTGAAATGTTTTAGAACATGAAAAATCTATTGAATTCATTTTCAACTGTGGAGTGTTTTGTTCAAATGGAATTTTATGTGGCAACATTTTATGTAAAAGAGATAAAAGCATGTGTTGTGAATGAAGCGTGGTTGGGGAGGTTGGCCAGTTGAACACTTCTATTCACTGCAGCCGTTCCAGACGATTCTCTACAGTAAGCTTGGGCATCTCAAAGCAGCATGCAAGCCACTGTGTCTGAAGGTTAATCCATGGGCTGTTTTTTAGTCCAGAGCATTTATCCCTGTATAACGTACTGCAGACAGTATTTTTTTTTTTTAATTTACTGATTAACTAATTTACCTTGGGGGTCTAAGTTGTTTGAGGAAGAGGGACTTTTTAATATGCTTGATTTTTAGTAGATACTCGACAAATCAACAAATAATTGTTGAATATTTGGCTGGTCTTCAACACAGCCAACCAAGTGGGGGTTACCTTCTGTTTTCTTTAAGTAAACTCTTTTGTGTATGAATAGTAAGGATACAGAAATTGTACATAACAAAGTTTGCAGCTCAATGAGATTTTGCACAGTGAATGTATGTACATAAAGGGACATAGGGCAATAAATTTTGCCATCACTACAGGTCCCTCCCCAGAGCTCCCTGATACCCACCCCAGATGTTACCCACCCTAAAGGCGACAAGTATTATGACTTCCAGCACAGCACATCACTTTGCTTGTTTTTGAATTTCTATAAATAGAATCATATATTTGTTACTATCTTTCTTGCTTCTTTCACTGAACATTATATATATGTGATTTGTAACATTGATAATTGAAATAACTAATATATTTGAATTTAAGTAAACTTGCTGTTGTCAACTTTCTGATCTTCTCACTTTTACCTTTTTATTGAGTAATCAAGCATTTAAAAATTATTATGCCTTTTAGTTATCTTTTTACATTGATTTAGTGATTTAACCATAAATCTTAAACATGTCTCAGGATTCCTGCATATTATTATTTTTTTTAATTTTTAAAATGTTTATTTAGTTTTGAGAGAGACAGAGAATGAACAAGGAAGGGACAGAGAGGGAAGGAGACATAGAATTGAAACAGCCTCCAAGCTCTGAAATGTCAGCACAGAGCCTGATGTGGGGCTCAAACCCATGGACACAAGATCATGACCTGAGCTGAAGTCGGATGCTTAACCGACTGAGCCACACAGGCCCCCCAGGATTCCTATATATTCTTAAAAATTGTTTAGGATCCCAAAGATCTTTTGATAATGCAGGCTACCTATTTTGGTATTTACTATATTACAAATTAAAACTGAGAAAGTTGTCAAACACAGGAATACACATGTCCCCAGTAATCATCCGAGTGAGGATGATATCACATGTCATGTTACCTCCGGAAAACACCATATACTTGTACGAAAATGAGAGCAAACCATCAAATAATATCTTAATGCTTATATGAAAATAATTGTCAGTGAACAGACCTCCTGAAAGATTCTGCTTTGAGAACTGCTACTTTTGCAATTCCATGTGAGTGCATAATTTCTCAGAATCTACTGTAGATGAGTATTTTTGTGTGTAATTTCTTCCCTTTGTTTGTGGGCTGGATTGGGTGACTCCCTTCTAAGGGACAAAATGCAGTAAAACTAATAGGATGTCAATTCCAATGTGAAGTTATAAAAAGGCTGTAGTCTATGCTCTCTCACTCTTGTCTAGAATCATGTCCTCTAGAAGAAGCCAGTTTTTATGTTGTAAAGCAGCCTTTTGGAAAAGATCATCATGTGGATTGTTTGGGAACAAGGTGCTTTCCAAACTGAGCCTTGAGATGAAGACAGCCCCCAATCGGCCGTGATGGCAGCCTTAAGAGAGCCCCTGGGTCAGAATCTTGTAGCCAAGCCATTTCATGCTGCTAATGCACAGAAGCCGGGATATTATAAATGTTTAGTGTTTGAGGTTTCCCAACTTGAGGATTGTTGTACAATACTAGATAACCGATGCATCTTTTTTCCATGGTTCACTCTCAGATTTATGTGTTTTTATTCTTAAATAATGTTTTTTGGTTTTTTTTTTAAACTTGTACATCATAGGGACGCCTGGGTGGCTCAGTCGGTTAAGCGTCCGACTTCGGCTCAGGTCATTATATGGCAGTGAGTTCGAGCCCCGCATTCGGCTCTGTGCTGGCAGCTCGGAGCCTGGAGCGTGCTTCAGATTCTGTGTTTCCCTCTCTCTCTGGCCCTTCCCTTCTTGAGCTCGGTCTCTCTCTCTCTCTCTCTCTCTCTCTCTCAAAAATAAATAAGCATTAAAAAAATAAAAAATAAACTTGTACTTCATAGACTTGTGTTCATATTAGTCCATTTGAATGTTGAAGTTTCTATCGTCTATTTGTTTTCACTTTAATACACTTGCATTATATTCTTTTATTTTCTTTAATTGCCTTGTTTTGGATTACTGAATTTTTAAATTCTTTTTCATTTTCCATCTACTAATGTGTTATTTATTAATTATTCTATTTTCTTAGTGGTTACCCTAGAGGGTACAATGCACATATATAACTGTTTGAATCCTCTAAAAAATTCTTGTATATACTTTTTCATCAATAATTCCCAAGCCAAAGAAACTATTAATGGTCTTTATTTCCTTTTGTATCCTGTTTGCCTGTGTTTTAGTTGTATGTACGTTTAAAATACCCTAAGAAATTACAATCATGATTTTGTATAACAGTAATCATCATATTTACTTAGATATTTGCCCGTTTCTGTGTTCTTCACACCATTCTGTATTTTCATGGTTCCAAATTGGATCGTTTTTCCTCTACTTCAAGAACTCTATTCTTTTTTTCTAGTGTAGGCTTTCATGTAACACATAATTCATTTTTGTTGTCTTAAAATGAGCTACTTTTATCTTCATGTTTCAAGAATATTTTCAGTGGAAATAGAAATTTTGTTTGGCATTTATTCCATAAACAGCATATTAAAGATGCCATACCAACAGTGGAATATCTTTTGACGTTCATCTTTTCTGTTTGCTTAATTCAGTTTTATTCCTGCTTTTTTGTAGATAACATAGCTGTTTTATTTTCTCTAGTTATTTTTAAGTCTGTCTTTTTAGTTGTGTTTTTTTTAAACTATTTTACCAGTATGGGTCTTTGATTTGCTTTGTGTTTATACTGTTTAAGTGTGTGCCAGAGTTCTTGAGCCAGTAGATAGATAGATATCTTTCATCTGTTTTGGGAAATTCTCAATCACAATGTTGCTTTAGCCCCATTTGCACCTTCTTATTCTTTTAGAACTCCATTTACTTCGAATTACTTGAATCTCTTGGTTTTCTTATACTCTGTTCTGCACTCGCACCCCACTATTTTCTTCTTTGTAAATCTCGTGGCTCTTTTATTTTGATTTGTATATGAGTTTATTAACCCTTTCTTTTACTACATCCCATCTGCTGTTAAAGTCATCTGGGAAGTTACTAATTTTATTTTTTTAACGTTTTATATATTTTTGAGAGAGACAAAGAATGTGAGCAAGGGAGGGGCAGAGAGAGAGGGTGACAAAGAATCTGAAGCAGGCTCCAGGCTCTGAGCTGTCGGCACAGGGCCCGATGTGGGGCTTGAACTCACAAACTGCGAGATCATGACCTGAGCCGCAGCACAGATGAGGGCACAAAAGAACGCTTTTGCATCACAGGTGGTAGTGTAAATTGGACACTCAACTGACAGAGCCACCCAGGCGCCCCTAAGTTACTAATTTAAGATAGTATCTTTAAATACTCCAGTGGCCACTTGATCTTCACAAATTCTGCTTTTTTTGTTGAAATTTCTATTCATTCATCCATTCTATCCTTCTTGTTTCCTTTCATGAGTTTATTAATCATAGTTATTTCAAGATGACTAATGTAGGAGTCATTTGTGGGTCTGCTTCTATAGCTTATTTTTTTCTTCTTAGTAACTGACCACGTCGTCTTGCCTCTTCTCCTAATTCTTAATTTTTTCATCACATTCCAGATACTGTGATAGAAGTGTAGAGGTTTCAGATGAAGGAATCTCCTACTGGAAAGGATTTACTGTATCTTCCAAAAAAAAAAAAAATAACACAGTTGTGGTGTTGAGTGGGGTGTGAGAGGAGACCACCTCAACTCAGCAAGGGACTGAGGTCAAAGCTGGTTTAAATTTTAGTAAGGCTGAGGTTATGTATGGCTCACACTTGTTTCTAGGTTATTTTATACTCACTTCTACAGAACTTTAGGAAACTCAGTTCTGTCTTTCTGCAAATTTTGGCTTATCAGCTTAGCTTCTTGTCTTGTACAATGTTAAATATTTTTTAAAAATTTTAATGTTTATTTTTGAGAGGAACAGAGCATGGTCAGGGAAGGGACAGAGAGAGAGGGAGAAACAGAATCTGAAGCAGGCTCCAGGCTCCAAGCTGGCAGCACAGAGCCCAGTGCGGGGCTTGAATTCATCAACTGTGATATCATAACCTGAGTCGAAGTTGGACGCTTACCCGACTGAGCCACCCAGGTGCCCCTTGTCTTATACAATTCTAAAATGTGGCACTATATCTAGGGGAGGATACATCAGATGTTTGAAGATGCTCACAGTTCCAATTTTGTTACTTGAGCCCCACACAACCACTGAATTCTCCTATGGTTTACCCTTTGCTCTGGCCAAGGCTCCAACCTCAGACTCTATCTTGTGTCTATGATTAGTAAGCTAGGGAAAAAGAACTGATGCTTCTCAGCCTACTTGTCAATTTTACTCAACTCTTTGGAGTTAGCCAACTTAGTCTTCTTTGTTTTCTGGCTCTTTAAGGTTTTGAGTTATTTGTAGAAAAAGTTAGAACATGCATAGGTCTCACACCATACATTATCACTGATGGTTATCCCATTTACACCTTAACATGGACTCTCAGTTAGGCATTGTTGAGAAGAATGTGGGCATCAAATGCCTTCATGGAAAAATCAGCAGAAATATTGGTCTTACCTCAATGCATTTCTTGCTTCCTGGGATTTCACACTCACTAGTTTTGGGTTGGCTGTTTCCTCGTGCCTCTAGAAAGTAGATTTTAAAACTTTTATCCCATTTTAATGGTTGTTCTAAGATGGAGATTTTTTCTGTTACTGGCTTTTAAATCATAGAAATAGAAGTCTAGATGGTCTTCGATTTTTTTTTCTTACTATTTCTTTTTATTTTTGAGAGAGAGAGGTATACAGAGTGCAAGCAGGGTAGGGGCAGAGAGAGAGGGAGACACAGAATCTGAAGCAGGCTCCAGGCTCTGAGCTGTCAGTACACAGCCCCACAGATGGCTCGAACCCACAAACCATGAGATCATGACCTGAGCCAAAGTGGGACACTTAATCAACTGAGCCACCCAGGCGCCCCTAGATGGTTCTTCTTTGGAGTAAGGATAGAATTTCCAACTATGCTAGACATTTTACTTAATACATAGAAATGGGAGAAAATTGTCCTTTTTGACAATAGAAAAGAAGTTGGTTGTTGTCTTTTCAAAATTTGAGCTTATTTTCATTATAAATGAATAATAAAGTTGTCTGTCAGTATTTTTAGTAAGAATAATAAAGTCAAAGATGTTTATGGACTGGAAGGAAGCCTCATTCCCCTTTGTGGCTGCTGTATAGAATATATTAGTTTGGGGAAGAATGAGAGATACAGTGGATACTAGAAAAACTAAGTTGATGTACATTTATTGGGATTATTGACTGCCCTTCAAAGTACTTAGGGTTTTATTTCACACAAAATGAGGAGTTACATGACTGACATAAATTACAGTTAAATCATACACCATAATCAGTCTGTGGTTTAGAAAGACACGACTTTTATAAAATACAAAGAAAAAAAGAGTGATATTAAAATGGGAGAAATTATTGAGGAGAATGTTGAAGTACTTGAGGTAAGTGAAATTTGACATGATGCTGAGTAAAAGCAGTGTCCCTGGGAATTGAAAAGATGAAACAAATTTACATGATATTTCAAGAGAGTGGTCAGTAGGACTTAAGGACATGTTGGATGTGGAAAAGAAAGATGGGGAAGGCAGGTAAAACCCTAATCTATGTAATAAGCTCTTTTAATTTGTATGTTCTTAGAAATTCACATATAAAAGACAGTTGTGATCAGAGCTACAGTCTCAAAGTCTCTCAAAATTTTGTCACAGGACATTAGAGGAAAAGGCAGAAAGGGGGAGGGGTTCTTTTATAGAAGAAACATATAGTTGAATAAAAGGCCAGATAGAGTCTTTGTGCCAAGTCATGGACAATGTAGTGGACCCAGAGGAGAAGTGCCATCAGCACAGTGAAGGTCTACAGCATTTTGTGAGAGGACCCAGATGAAAGCTGATCATAACTTCTCTCCCTGCTTAATGACTTAGCCTCTGATACAAAGCCAGCTAGCGCTGGGGAGGTATCAGCTAGTAACTGTGATCAGAGAATAAGTCAAATGAAAACTTGTGCCTCTCAGCTGCATTCATGACGACGTCAGTTTGATGTGCTAATTCTGACAAAACAGCTAACATACCAAACTTGGGCTGGAGAATTGAATGACTGTTTTATAACTGTTCTCATGTTTCTAGAGCAATGTAGTAATTTCTAAGGAGTTCTAAAAACTTAGAGCTTTTGGGGAAATACTTACATAATAATTCTGTCCAAAGTAATAAATAATAATAATTTGTTAAATAATAATTTCCCATATGGGACAAGTAGCTTTTCAAGTGAAGGGAAACATTAAGACATTGGTTGGAAAAGTCAATGAATTGTTTAGAAATGGTTGGCTATATTGGGGCACCTGGGTGGCTCAGTCAGTTGAGCATCCAACTTTGGCTCAGGTCATGATCTCAGGGTATGTGGCTTCGAGCCCTGCATTGAGCTCTGTGCTGACAGCTCAGAGCCTGGAGCCTGCTTTGGATTCTGTGTCTCCCTCTCTGCCCCTCCCCTGCTCATTGATATTCTCTCTCTCTCTTTCTCAAAAATAAATAAACATTAAAAAATTTAGAAATGATTGGCTCTACGTTTGGATTTATAAACGCTATCTTACAGGATTCCTATATAATTCACTACAACATGTGAAAACAAATAGCTATGCATTTGTAGTTAGGGATCCTCACTACACAGTTTCCAAATATGAAATGCAGATGAATTTTGGACCTAATGGGGAAAAAATACCCAGAAGCAATTTTGGGAAACTATGCATGCAATTTTGGTGTAAGGAGACCTTTTGTCAAAAGATTCAGAAGACCATCAGCATAAAGTTAGTGATTAATAATTTGGCTTCTTAGAAATTTAAGCTTTTAAGCAATACAAATAGCCATAACCAAGATAAAAAGAATTAACAAACTAGGAAAGTAATTAAACATTTATTTTTTTTTTAATTTTTTTTTCAACATTTATTCACTTTGGGGACAGAGAGAGACAGAGCATGAACGGGGGAGGGGCAGAGAGAGAGGGAGACACAGAATCGGAAACAGTCTCCAGGCTCTGAGCCATCAGCCCAGAGCCCGACGCGGGGCTCGAACTCACGGAGCGCGAGATCGTGACCTGGCTGAAGTCGGACGCTTAACTGACTGCGCCACCCAGGCGCCCCAACATTTATAGTAGATAATTATATTCAAAGTGAAAAGCTTCTACAATTAATTAAAAAGGAAAAATATATAATCCAATAGAAAAAGTGACAAAATAACTGAGTAACTGACAAAAGATGAAATATAAAAGGTCAACAAACATAGAGAATTGTTCAACCTCACATAGAATCTGGTACAAGTAAATTCAAGTAAAATTAGATAGACTGAACATTTCATAAAGAATATCACAGTTTAGATGAGATGAGGGCACAAAAGAACTCTTCTGCATCACTGATGGTAGTGTAAATTGGTAGAATCATATTGGAAGACAGTTTTGGAGAACTGATTTATACTGCAGCTCTGATCTATCCATTCCACGTCTTGGTATTCATTCAAGAGAAGTATTCCATCATGTGCCCAGGTAGGATGTACAAAGATGCTTAGTGATGCTATCTTTATCAAAGTAAAAAAGTATAGACCATCTAGCTGTCTATCAATATGGAAATACATGTTATAAGTAAATCTCAAAAACAGGTTAAAGGAGAAGTTGCAAGATGATACATTTCGATCATTTACATGAAATGTAATGATAGATGACAAAATCGTGTGTGTGCATGTGTGTTGGTATAATAAATGTCTGGAATATTGTCTTTAGAAACATTAATCACTAAATAGTTCATCATAGTTACCTCTTACAAGCAGACTAAAATTGGAAATGAAGGACAGAGGGAAATATATGTTTTTTTTTTTCTGGATTGTTTGAAATTTTACAAATATAATGTATATTTATTTATGTAAGTAAAAATAAAAATTAAAAATTATAAGTTTGATATGTAAAAATTATAGATGAGAAGTTTACATATTCTTAGAACTATAATTATAAATGAACTAGGATTCGTAATCAGGAAAGACTGAGGTGTAATATCCTTGAGGTTGACTACGTTTTTTCTTTGTTTTTTTTAATGTTTATTTATTTATTTTTGAGAGAGAGAGAGAGAGAGAGAGAGAGAGCACTAGCGAGCAGGGGAGGGGGAGAGAGAGAGGGAAAAAAAATCCCAAGCTCCCTCCATGCTATCAATGCAGAGCCCAATGCAGGCATCCAACTCAAGAACCATGAGATCATGACCTGAGCTGAAATCAGGAGCCAGATGCTTAACCAATGGAACCAGCCAGACACCCTAAATATGCCTTTTCTAAGGATGGTGGAAATGAAACAGTCTGCTCTTCTATTTGTTTTCAGAAATTTAACATGATAATCTCTTGAGGATAGCAAGTAACCACAAGTCAGTAATACAAGAGAAGAAAACACGCGTATGTTTACGTGTTTAGCTTGTTCAGGCTACTTGAACAAAAATAGCATATACAAATGGCTTATAAACAACAAACATTTTTTTCTCACAATTCTGGAGACTTGGAGGTCAAAGATGAGGACACTGGCAGACATGGTGTCTGGTGAGAGTCTTCTTCTTCTCCAGCTGACTGTGCAGGGTCCTCAGATGGCAGAATGGGTGGGTTCTCTGTTTGGAGTCTGTTATCTACAGGCACCGATCCCATTTGTGAAGGCGCTACCCTCATGAACTAATCACCCACCGAAGGCCCCATGTCCAAATACCATCACATTGGGGGTTAGGATCTCAGCAGAGGAATGTTGGCAGGATCCAGGCATTCAGACAATAGCAGTGTATAGAAGCAACGAGAACTTGAAAAATGTTTTCATTATCTTCACCTGACTTAATAATTAAACCCATTGCCTTGACTCTTCACCCCTCTTCAAAGTCAGTTCTGCTCACCTGAAAAATGTGGATATTAACTGAAATCTCAGGTGTATACACTAGTACATGTTTTAGCAGAAGAAAATAATTTTAAAAATAAACTAAAAGAATTTATTAGTAAAATCTTGTTTTCTAAACGCACCATTTTACTTAAAACATAATGGATATTTTAGGTATGCACGCCTAAACAGAGACTATGGATTGTCATAATATGTCTTGATCTTTTAAAGATAAAAAAGTTTGTTTTTCCTTTGCTACTTTATTTTTGTATTGAAAGCTGAACCAGATTTTATAGTATACGAAAAGTATCTTTTTCATGCATCTCTTAAAAATGACCACATCTGATTTTATCTTATTGTAAGAAGGTTCCAACCACTAAAGCCAGGTGGAGAGCCAAATGACCCGTGTAATTGAGGGAACGGTAGATTTAGTGTGATGACGAACAGAGTTCAGGTTTTGCTGGTGGAATTAGTTAGGTTTACCTTCTCAGTCCTCAGGATGTCAGGTATATTCTAGGTTATTGATTGAAGATTTACAACAGTCAGCACAACAGAGCTTCTATTATCCATCTCAAGGACACAGTATATGGGTGTGAGTCATTGTGAAAATGGATTGGTATGTCTAAGGGCTGAAAAACATTTTGTAGCAGTTAACAGTTTTTCCAGCGATTTCTTACTTCTCTCCCATACTCACCTATAGTCTGCCCAAGAGCAGGAAATTAGCATGACATTGCTGTCTGTTGCTTCTCTAGTACCTGGCCAGCCTCTGCTCTCAAAAAGTATTTGCCAATGCAGTGCAGAAGTTTTTTATCTTCATGAGGTCCCCATAGTTCATTTTTGCTTTTAATTTCCTTGCCTTTGGGGATGTGTCAAGTAAGAAATGGCGGCTAAGGTCAGAGAGGTTTTTTCCTGCTTTCTCCTCGAGGGTTGTGGTGGTTTCTTGTCTCACATTCAGGTCCTTTATCCATTTTGAGTTTATTTTTGTGAATGGTGTAAGAAAGTGGTCTAATTTCATCCTTCTGCATGTTCCTGTCCAGTTCTCCCAGCACCATTTGTTAAAGAGACTGTCTTTTTTCCATTTGGATATTCATTCCTGCTTTGTCAAAGATTAGTTGGCCATGCTTTTGTGGGTCTAATTGTGGGGTTTCTATTCTATTCCATTGGTCTATGTGTCTGTTTGTGTGTGAATACCATGCTGTCTTGATGATTACAGTTTTGTAGTAGAGGCTAAAGTCTGGGATTGTGATGCCTCCTGCTTTGGTCTTCTTCTTCAATATTACTTTGGTTATTCGGGGCCTTTTGTGGTTCCATACAAATTTTAGGATTGCTTGTTCTAGCTTCGAGAAGAATGCTGGTGCAATTTTGATTGGGATTGCATTGAATGTGTAGATAGCTTTGGGTAGTAATGACATTTTAAAATATTTATTCTTCTAATCCATGAGCATGGAATGTTCTTCCATTTATTTGTATCTTCTTCAATTTCCTTCATAAGCTTTCTATAGTTTTCAGCATCCAGATCTTGTACATCTTTGGTTAGGTTTATTCCTAGGTATTTTATGATTCTGGTGCAATTGTGAATGGGATCAATTTATTTATTTGTCTTTCTGTTGCTTCATTATTAGTGTATAAGAATGCAACTGATTTCTGTACATTGCTTTTGTGTCCTGTGACTTTGCTGAATTCGTGTATCAGTTCTAGCAGACTTTTGGTGGGGTCTATCAGGTTTTCTATGTATAATATCATGTCATCTACAAAAAGTGAAAGCTTGACTTCCTCTTTGCCAATTTTGATGCCTTTGATTTCCTTTTGTTGTCTGATTGCTGATGCTAGAACTTCCAACACTCTGTTAAACAACAGTGGTGAGAGTGGACATCCCTGTCATGAAACAATCAACAAAACTAAAAGGCAGCCAACGGAATGGGAAAAGATATTTGCCAATGACATATTGGCCAAAGGGCTAGTATCCAGAATCTATAAAGAGCTCATCAAACTTCACACCCAAAAAACAAATAATCCAGTGAAGAAATGGGAAGAAAACATGAATAGACACTTCTCTAAAGAAGACATCCGGATGGCCAACAGGCACATGAAAAGATGCTCAACGTCGCTCCTCATCAGGGAAATAGAAATCAAAACCGCACTCAGATATCACCTCACGCCAGTCAGAGTGGCCAAAATGAACAAATCAGGAGACTATAGATGCTGGAGAGGATGTGGAGAAATGGGAACCCTCTTGGATTGTTGGTGGGAATGCAAACTGGTGCAGCCACTCTGGAAAGCAGTGTGGAGGTTCCTCAAAAAATTAAAAATAGATCTACTGTATGACCCAGCAATAGCACTGCTAGGAATTTACCCAAGGGATACAGGAGTGCTGATGCATAGGGCCACTTGTACCCCAATGTTGATAGCAGCACTCTCAACAATAGCCAAATTATGGAAAGAGCCTAAATGTCTATCACCTGATGAATGGATAAAGAAATTGTGGTTTATATATACAATGGAATACTACGTGGCAATGAGAAAGAATGAACTATGGCCTTTTGTAGCAACGGGGATGGAACTGGAGAGTGTGATGCTAAGTGAAATAAGTCATAGAGAGAAAGATACCATATGTTTTCACTGTAATGTGGATCCTGAGAAACTTAACAGAAGGTCATGGGGGAGGAGAAGGAAGAAAAAAAAAAGAGGTTAGAGAGGGAGGGAGCCAAACCATAAGAGACTCTTAAAAACTGAGAACAATCTGAGGGTTGATGGGGGGTGGGAGGGAGGGAAGGGTGGGTGATGGGCATTGAGGAGGGCACCTGCTGGGATGAGCACTGGGTGTTGTGTGGAAACCAATTTGACATAACTTTCATATTTAAAAAAAAGTATTTGCCAAATTAATTAAATACAGGGTTCAAAATTGTGGAATCACTTATTTGGTGATCATGAAGTTGGCAGAAAGTAATAATTTGGCCACACCCTGGGAAGCTATATCCTTCTCACTCAGCTTTACACTAATTAATAAAGAAAATATTATAAATGATGAATAGATGAGGAGTTTAGGGTAACTCAGGCACAGTGGGGTAAATAACTACGCTCCATATAAGCATTCTTTTCTCTCTTATTAACCAAAAATTAGTGACTCACTATGATTGAAGGGGATAATTAGTTACCCTAGTATTGATTTATTGATTCACTGATTGATATATGAATGCAACACAGGCCCTGGCAGAAGAGCAAATCTTTTATTAAAATTTTTTTAATGTTTATTTATTTTTGAGAGAGAGACAGAGCACAAGCAGGGAAGGGGCAGAGAGTGAAGGAGACACAGAATCCGAAGCAGGCTCCAGGCTCTGAGCTGTCAGCACAGAGCCCGATGAGATCATGACCAGAGCTGAAGTCAGATGCTTAACTGACTGAGCTACCCAGGCACCCCTTATTTATTTTTTTAAACTTTATTTATTTATTTATTTTGAGAGAGACAGAGACAGCAGAGGTTGAGACAGCACAAATGGGGGAGGGGCAGACAGAGAAGGTGGGAGAGAGAGAATCCAAGCAGGTTCCACACTGCCAGTGCAAAGCCCGATGTGGGGCTAGAACTCACGAATCATGAGATCATGACCAGAGCTGAAAACAAGAGTCAGATGCATAACCAACCAAGCCATCTAGGCGCTCCGAGAAGAGCAAATTTTGACACCTGGTTGCTGATCTACACATGTCTTCGTTAAATATTCATGTTTAAGAATAGCTTTTTTGGAAATTGGGAGCCCTAAGTAAGCCAAAATATTTAAGCTGCCAAATAAATTAATCAAGTAGTCTAGTGTTTTAATATTTTTCTCTCTGGAGCAGTAGGACATTTTGACTACAATCCTCACTTGAACCAACTAGATAGCATAAAGTTATATACTAAAATGAGCCATAATTAGTTTTCCTCTATTTCTCTCCCCCATAGAAAACCACAACTGGTCACTTGTTACTGAAACCAGTCAGGGATGGATGAGTTTGGCTGTCACTGTGTTCCTGAGCATATGTACACACAAGCTGACAGTTTCTTTAGGACACTGAGCCATCACATTGGTTTTTCTAAGTTAGACCTTATGCATTTTTTTTTCTTTTTACATTATCATTGCTGATAGGGAAACGACATTTTAAAAACCCTAAAAATTTCACAAACTATGCAAATTAGAAGTGTATTATTAAAACTTGTTATTTTCTCAGTTTTGACCACAGTGTTCATTTGAACCAACTAGATTCTATCATGATAAGAATGAATGATACCGAGTTTTGCTTCTTTTTATGTGACCTTATATAAAACCAGTATTTTAGCAAGTGCAATGCCATTTGGCAGGTATATAAAGTTTTAAAAACATAGTTATCAAAAGATTTTTAAAAAGGATTCCAAAAGTCAACTCTTGGAAATCAGCGTGAGAGGATTCTTCTTTTAGAATTGTTGTCTAGAAGCGATGTTGAGGACAGAGTATCACATACCTCACATTGTATAGAGAAATGAACACATTTGGAGTCCTGACTGGTTCCCAATTTGCCCAGCATCATTCTTTGCTTCCTATCCATATAGCAGGAGACAAAGAAGTAGGGAAGGAGAGCTATGGCTTATCAGTCATTAGTCAGGAGTATCAGATTTGGAGGTAGAAATGGGATGACTTTTTGCTTTTTCAGATTCTCCATCCTTTCTTGCCCATCCTTTCTTCTGCATCCTGAATGAAAAGGTAAGGAGCAGACTCCTACACTGTTCCTCTCCTAGACCATGATAGTAGCCGGAGCTGGGAGGCTTCGATTTGTAGTTTTCACTTAGATTAGACAGGACTTGATGATAACTGACAGTAACCTGATCCCCGCAGAATCTGCTTAATGAATGTTTATGGGATGAGAAAGACAAGCTGAAGACAGTAACATGAGGAAAAATAAAACCTTTACACCATTGCACTCCCACTGATCTGAGACCATCCATAAACTATTACCATAACATCTTCCTAAGACTAGGCAGACTTCAAGGTTATTCATCCATTCAGTCATTAAACACAGTGAAGAACAATGACTCCAAAACAACAACAACAACAACAAAAACTATTTTATTTCAAAACTTCTGACCTCTCTACTTGAAGGTCAAATTCTAATTCATTTACATCTCCCCACAATGCTTTTCTGCTCTCTCCTACAGGGGTCTGCTTCTGCCTGCAACTCTTACAGCTCTCAGTGTTTGTTTCAATTATTTCAAAGCCAGAATGTCAGTACTACTTTAATGCTTAATATGTTGGCTGTCTTCTCAAATGAGACTATAAACTCTTGGACAGTTAGACTCTATGACTTATTTCTTTATCTTCCTATTGCCAAAAGCAGTTCCATAATAGCAACAGACACTAATGTAATGCTTCATGTGTTTAGTACTTTGCCTCTTACTGGAGAAGATAGGAAGATTCAGGAGTCTTGGTTCTGTACATTTCAATGCTATGCTACCTACGTATAGAGGTGCAAAAGCTTTATTCATTGTGTAGTGTATCCTTTTTCCTCTTAAAAACACTATATACTGGGGCCCCTGGGTGGTTCACTTCGTTGAGGGTACATCTTCGGCTCAGGTCATGATCTGGCAGTTCATGAGTTCAAGCCCTGCATCGGGTTCTGTGCTGACCTCTCGGAGCCTGGAGCCTGCTTCAGATTCTGTGTCTCCCTCTCTCTCTGCCCCTCCCCTACTCATGCTCTGTCTTTCTCTCTCTCATAAACAAATAAACATTTAAAAAAAATTTTTAAATTAAAAACCTATATATCATACAATGTGTTTTTTTCCCAAATATTATTATGCTTTTGGTATTTATATACTAAGTATTCTCTCTCTGGCGTCTGATGGCTAATACCTACCTTTCAAAAAACTTCTTGTGTTACCTGACATTACTGAGTATTTCATAAAAGTATATAGCTCAATAGTAGTTGTTTGTTAATTCAAACTGATTAGTCTTTTCTTTAATAAGGCACTTAAATCCATTATAAATTATTATATTTGTTTTTGTTTTCCATAATCTAATGTTACCTTTTTCATTAAATTTTTTTAACGTTTATTTCTTTTTGAGAGAGAGAGAGAGGGAGAGCAAGAGCGCAAGCAGGAGAGGGGCAGAGAGAGAGGGAGACACATAATACAAAGTAGGCTTCAGGCTCTGAGCTGTCAGCATAGAGCCTGACATGGGGTTCAAAACCAGGAGCTGTGAGATCAATACCTGAGCTGAAGTTTGACGCTTAACTAAGCCACCCAGATGCCCCTTACCTGTTTCATTTTTAATACTTGCTTGTTTGTTTTCTGTCTTTAATTGTGTAAGACCACATTTTCTTTGTTAAAAGTTTGGAAGTTTTATATTTAACTTTTTAAAAGTTTGAAAGGTGTACATTCAGGAAGAGTATGATATGGGTTTCACAATGAGTTCTTATCCATCGACAATGAAGGAACTCCCTGGAAAAAAAAATTTAAAGGAACACTAGTAGATAAAAATTAGGTTGTATTGTGATTGTGTCCTGTGAATCTTGTTTATTCAGTGTATTGGACACACACACACACACACACACACACATACACAATACTTACAATGGCTAACATATAGTATACGTTTAAAGTTAGTTGCTAGAAAGTCAGGAATTGATTTTAGACCATTTTGCTCTCAGACTTGTGCTCTAACCTATGAAAATTTCTATGATAGTATATATATTCTATAGATCTAGAGTATTCCTATGCAAAAAAAAAATGGCCTTGAAGGATCTCAGAAGGAAGTGGTACTCAGCAGAGCATCAAATCAGACTGAAATAAGCCCGCCAAGGACAGTATTCCTCAAAAATGTCTGTGAATCCTGCTTCATCTGTGTCCCACAATCTTAGTCGTATTTGCACATAGGGTCCATCCAGTCTTAGAAATGACATAGGAATTTCTAAAAACATTCTTTAGCTTGAGACTCATGAAGATGCTTTTTAGTTATTTGTTGCTGTGCTCAATCCACATTTTAAAATAGTGATTTATTATTTCTCAGAATTCTTACTGTCTTCTCCGCTCTTTCCTTATTCATGTAGCTGCATTTAGCGAAGGGGTGGGTGGGTTGGAGGGTCAGATGGCGTCCTTTGAACGTCTGGCAGTTGTGCTTGCTGTCAGCTAAGTCCCCTTCATTCTCCTCCACATGGTCTAATTCTCCAGTAGACTAGCTTGGCTTCTTCACCTGGTGGTCGCAGGAAAGCATTCTAAGAAAGCGAGGACAGAATGCTGCAAAGCTTCTTAAGGTCTAGCCCTGGAGGTAGCACACCGTCACTTCGATTTCATGCTGTCAGACACATGCCGGCCCAGATTCAAAGAGTGGGGAAGCAGACTCCCTTTCTAACCGGCAAGAAAAATCACAGAGCGTAGCGGATGCAGACTGGATTGGGAAGAACTCGTGACTGTATTTTGGAACCATAGTAGATGACAAGAATTAGTGGAGAACAGCTAACATGGACATAATTATAATCAACACTCTGAAAGAGCGGTGGAGTACGGGTATTGATTTCCAGTTGCTTCTCATTAAAGGTCTGATAAAATCACTTGACCCAGTGTGATTGAGGAACATGTCTTTGTGATGACAAAGTCTGTATTTCTCTTCTTGCACTGTCCACTTCTGCTCTTCCCCTTCTGTGAAACAGGTTCAGTAGCCAACCCTTATTTAATCTCTAGTAAATGCCGCTTTACAGTTTAATTTTTACATTAATCCACACAGGTAGGTATTATCCCCCACCCCCAACACACACACTTTAAAGGTAAGTAATCAAATATTCATAAGTCAAAGTAACTTGTGAGCCACGTAGCTGGAGGGAGTGGTAGAACTGGAATCTGAACCCAGATAATCTGGCCCCCAAATCCATGCTGTTAACCACGACGGTTATTGTTTCCCTGATCATCCCTGGGGTTTGAGTTTTATCCTCCCTGGGAATCAGCTTTATACTGCCCGTATCAGGGTTTAAATTCTCAGCATCTGTCAATGTGCTTGTTCAAAATACATAATTAAAAATAGCATCTTAATCACTGTGAAGTGTGAAGCACTAATTATTCACTACCTGGAATAATTACTCTGCTTGAGCCAGTGTGGTGAGCCTGGTGTGTGGTGCATAGATTTGTTGTTGTATTTTCCAGGCATCGTGGCTTTCAATGGGCTGAGACTGCTCACGCAATGGCAGGGGGCATTGCTGAGAGGTTAAGAGACTGGCTTGGAACAGAACGTAAAGATTGGAATTTTGGCTCTCCCACTTACTAGCTCAGGAACTTGGGGGATGTTCCTTAATTAGGAGTGATAATAATAGAGTCTACTTGATGGCATGAGTATGCAGATTAAAATTAATGAGTTAATATTTGCAGAAGTCCTGAGAACTCCATCTGGCATGTGTTTGTTAATCCATTAAAAAAAAATGTATTTGCTTCAGGCCACTCAGCCAGAGGCAAATGTTATGTATGTCTGAGCCTTCAGGACTTCCAGAGAGGGTCAGTTATTGGCCCATGAGTAGGTTTTATTTGTCTCACCTCTTCTTCTAGCTGAAAGTTGTCTTTGACACAGCTCGGCTAGCGATAGGGTCAGGGGTAGTTTTAGCCTCCATTTTATTGCCTAAAGAGTCACTGATTGGCCTTTGAAGCAGAGACTCTTTATTGGTATCTCCACCCCAAACTATCCTCAGGTGGGTTTCAGAAATGAGACAGAGAACTTCCCTGACGTGGCCCCTTCTAGGCTCTGAGTGACCTGGGTGGCAGTAACCATTAGCCCCATCAAATCTCATCAGCTTCTTTGCTCTTCAAAATTCCACCCATGGATGACATATGATAACCCAATCGCCATGGTAGCCCAATTGGATTCTTTTGTCTGCCCCCACCCCCACGTCTTTTCACAGTAGGCCCCAGGCTATAGTAAATCAGCTGATCAGATATTCAGAATTAGAAAATGTGGTTCTCTGGTGTTTCCTGGCTGCTAAAATTTGAAATTACTTAACTGAACTATCTCTCTCCTCAACTATAAAATAGGGATGATAATAAAACAGTACCTATTTAGGTTTTTATCTTATCACAGTACCAAGTATATTAGTTAGCTCTCTTTAAGTGGTAGCTGTTAACATCTTTTGGATGTAGAAAATGATTCAGTATTTGCGTGAAGTTCCAAAGGACTGGTTTTCACAGGATGTATGCCTATTCATTGGCAGGAATAACCCTATATAAACAATATTGTGTGGTATCATGGGGAAAGTGTGCAGGGAGGGTGAAAATCATGCCCATTTGAACTTTGGGAAAATATACTTAAATATTTCATATGGAAAGAATTTCAGTCATTTGAAGTCTTTAGAAGGGCGACTTCATTTTTAATGTTTTACTTTAAAGCTCAGATATTAACCAAGCATCCAGTGTATATCATATTGTAAGTTAAATGAACTACTCTAAAACCTGTATTTTAATTTGTAGTCAGAGTTGATACTTTTATTGCCACTGCTTAAGTAATTACAGGTGTGGTTGCTTTTTTTTTTTACCCCATACAGGGTCTAAAATAATCTTACTAAATTTCAGTCTCATGATCTGTATTAAATAAGTAAGTAAATAAATAAATAGGCTTACAGAGTAAGATACTCCATTTAAAAAACAAATAAAAAGCCTGAGATCTGAGCTGCCGGGCAATAAATGTTAAAACACTACATTATCATTATCACAGTGTAGATTCAATACGGAACTATCAATTGTGCAACATTTAAGCGAGCTGTTTAATGTCAGAGGCAGAATTCACAACACTGGCAATTTATCTCCCTCTTTCCTTTTCTCTTTCTAATTTAAATAGATCAAAACCAAGAGCAAGAGCCTGAGACAAATGTGTTTATATTTACTAGCATCTAATGCAATTCGAGTTTAATGCTTACAAAATGTATTTAAAAAAAAATTTTTTTGAAATGACCGTCAGTTCCAGAATCTGAGATAAAAGTTCACTTAACAACTTTGAATTTGGCTCCAAAATGAGGATATATGTCCACTAGAATTCCAAATTAATTGTTGGGAAAAATTTCAAGTATTTGAGGGTAGTATTAGACAATCCATAATTTTAGAATTGACAGAAGTGTTTGTGAGCACTGACTAAAATATTCATGATTTTAGGTAGATTTAGTGTCCTTTTAGATAATATTACCTTCAGAATACACAATTAGCATTGGCTTTGCATATTTATTACAAACAAGATAAATAGAGAAAATGGAATTTAAATGAAGTAAAGAATCTCAAAATGTTTAAGCTAGTGTGGAACAGCATACTTGGCTTTTATTTTTATGAAACAAAACAATATTTACTGAGAATCTACTTTGTGGAACTTCTTGAGCAGAATTCTTGAGATCCTCCATTTTTTTTTTTCTTTACTTTTGTTGGATAGAATACCATTACTGTTATTTTATAAGGTGTTTGGAGAAAAGAGGATCAAGAGTAAAAATGTTTGGAGAATTAATTTTTTTAAAAATTTACATTTCTTTATTTTTGGGAGACAGAGCACAAGTGGGGAAGGGGCAGAAAGAAAAGGAGACACAGAATCAGAAGCAGTCTCCAGGCTCTGAGCTGTCAGCACAGAGCCCCACCTGGGGTTCAAACTCACAAACCGTGAGATCATCACCTGAGCCGAAGTCAGACACTTAACCAACTGAGCCACCCAGGCGCCCTGTTTGGAGAATCTTAAAGAAGGCAAAAGGACTCCTTTACGGCAAAATTTCTAGTTCTTATAGAACTTTCTATAAGAAGGAACTCAAGATGTTAATAAATTTCTCAAGTATGGATGGCCATAGACACCCCTACCCCAAGAATATTTATCAACATATTAAAGAATCCTAGATGTGAAAAGCTCTTCCTCAAAAGTCAACTCTACCAGTCTACTCTTCTTATGGAATGGGTGACTGCGGATTGGTGAATTGGGTTTTACCCAAAGATAATATTAGATTTGTTTTGGAATAAAAGAGATATTTTCACTTCATACAGGTTTTTTTTCCGAAAATATTATTTTTTCCACCCAAGTAGAGTATTTTTTTCCTAGGATGCTGCCATCTAGAGATTGATAACTTGATAATATATGATTAGATTTAATTGGTTTCTGTTGCTTATGTTAGGGTACATTTTCCCAAACTGTCAAAGAGCTAAAGAAATTCCTTTTTTTATAAGCTTATTTATTTATTTTGAGGAAGAGAGAGAGTGTGAGGGGGGAAGTGACAGATATGTGGAGAGAGAATCCCAAGCAAGCTATGCACTGTCAGTGCAGAGCCTGACATGGGGCTCGAACTCACAAACCATGAGATTATGACCTGAGTTGAAGTCGGACACTTAACTAACTGAGCCACCCAGGTGCCCCAGAGCTAAAGAAACTCTTTAAGCAAAAGTTCAATGAATTTCTCAAGTAAAAATCCTTTATAGTATGTCATGAATACTTAAAATATACATAATAATATATAATAATTAGTATATAAAACTTTTCCTCTAATGGACAGGAAATCTGTATTTGTAAGTTTTGTAGTTCATGGTTTCCAAATTTGACATCAAGGCGGGCAAACTCTTCTTCATGTTGTCTTGTTTTTGTTGATAGTACACTCTGATCACACCATGATGTGCTAAATCCAGAAGGGTTCATTATTAATGCACATTATCAATCACGGAACTAAAATGTTAAGTATAGACAGTTGAGAAGGGAGATATTTTTATCTTGGTTATAGAACAGTGTTTCAGAATTTCTTTTTTAACAAAGGCCTCTGGGTTTTCTCTCACATGAACAAAGAGAAACTCCAGAAAATGAAATAAACAGGAAGAACTGCTTTCTTTGTAATTCTTCTCCTTTGTACATACATCAGAATTTGTTTCAGTATGATAAAAAAATATCTAAATATGACAGAAACCCTTAATCTTGACATATAGGCTTATATAGGCTTATATAGACATATAGGCTTATATTTTACCCTATATATTCTAAATTAGTGTTTTTATTTAAATCAACTTGGAAATATGTCAATTCTGAACTTATTCTGATACTAGTTTTTTGGTTTTTTGTTTTTGTTTTTTTTTTTTAAATGACTGGTAGTAAGCAATGCATTCCTATTAAACAGGAAGAAACTGTGATTGAAAACTAATGAGAATCCCTTGAAATCAACACTTTAAAAAGAAGTCCTTAACAATCCAGGCTAGACTTTTTTTTTAAGGTAAATTATTAGATAAACCTTTCAAGGTCACCTAGTGGTGACTGGCAAAGATGACCAAGGCCTTCTAAAGTCAATACTCTCTTTTTTTTTAATGTTTGTTTGTTTATTTTTAGAGAGAAAGCGCACAGGGCAGGGGCAGGGAGAGAAGGAGAGTGAGAGAATCCCAAGCAGGCTTCATGCTGTCAGCGCAGGGCCTGATGTGGAGCTTCAACTCCTGAACCATGGGATCATGACCAGAGCCTAAAACAAGACTGGATGCTTAACCAACTGAGCACCCAGGAGCCCTAGTCTAGACTCTTTTAAGTGGTTGGACCTTTGCCAAAAAATGCCCTGCCATCTAGTCAGCTCCAATCAAGACTTCATAAGTTACAACGATATGAAACTCTCTGCTATGTCTTTTTCAGTAGGAGCTGATCCAGGTTTTAAGAATTCTGAACCATATACAATTTGGAGGAGCACTCTCTAATGCAGTTTTATATATTCAGTCATTGAAATGTGCTAGGCCTTTCTCCTTAGAGGAGAGCTTGTTTCAGTAGGTTTGAGGTAAATATGCCTTTGCACACTCTAATGTGATGCTAAGAATTTGGTTTACTGGAAAAGCATCACAGTAGAGGCAGGCTTGGAGAACTTTGCCAGCTCTGAGATTAATCTCTCTGGATTTCAATTTCCTCATTACAAGCCAGGCAAGTGTGCATTGGATATACTCAATCAGTCAGGTTCCTTCCAACAGAACAGTTTCTTTTTTTTTTTTTTTTAATTGGAAATGTAATCATTTTTGGAAAGAAGAGAATTTCATGTTAATGTGGAAGAAACAAAGAGAACTTGTGAGTTTATCTAGGTACTCTAATTTACATGATAATATAATGATATCCAGCTCTGTTTATTTTTTCACATAGCAATATAGATAGTTGTTGACTACTCTCAAGGGTTTCAATTTGGTAAGATCT
The DNA here is from genome assembly GCF_028749965.1 of Puma concolor. Lineage (NCBI taxonomy): Eukaryota > Metazoa > Chordata > Mammalia > Carnivora > Felidae > Puma > Puma concolor. The sequence continues at coordinate 142,333,617 of NC_141667.1, read as the reverse complement.
GTTTTTGCTTTTTAGTAATATTTGTAAGTATTTTTTTAATGTTTATTTTAGAGAGAGAGAGAGAGAGAGAGAGAGAGAGAGAGTGCGTGCAAGTGGGGGAGGGGCAGGGAGAGAAGGAGACACAGAATCTGAAGCAGGCACCAGGCTCTGAGCTGTCAGCACAGAGCCTGACATGGGGCTTGAACTCAGGAACCACGAGATCATGTCCTGAGCCTAAGTTGGACACTCAACCGACTGAGACAACCAGGCTGTATTTTCTAAATGAAGGTTCTGAGTGCTGATACCAGATCATGAGTGGGGAGCGGGGATCATACAATGGAGAAGGAAAAAAAGAAAGAAGTTGAGACCATTCCCACTATTTGCTTTCTCTTCTGTAATTTCTGGATATAAAGGGCTGAACCATTCACTGCATCTTATGAACCTGGTGTCTTGGGAAGTCGAAGTGACAGGTTAGTTGTCTAGGTTGGCGTGTTTTGCCAACCTTTTGGTGCCAGACTGGTGAATGTAGAAGATGTATGAATACCATTGATGTGAAAATCTTTTCAGAATTATTTTCACACAATCTGTATAAAGCTTGAGCCTCTTTTTTTGGTCCTGTTTACGTATGTGAACATACAGGGTAAAATTCTTCAAGATGTGCTAAAGTCTTTTTCTTTGTTTGGTGCCAATTTGTCATGGTTTTAAATGACTTTTTAAAAACTATATGACAGACTTTTTATAAAAAGTGTTCGTGAAAGAAATCTTAGGCCAGTCCTTACAGATTGGGAGTTTAATGGAGGTAGATAGGATGTTTTATTTCTCATTATGCTCTCAAAACCTATACAAGTAGCTGATATCAAGGAAGCATGTTAATTAAATGTTGACTGAGAAAATAAATCATTTCAAATTGCAGAGCACTACCACCATTCAAAATGTGTATTGGTAACAAAAGCCTATGCATTTTTCTATGATTAAAATGATATAAAAATAAAATATGTGATGTCCCTAAACACATAGGTAAAGAAAAGAAAATTTTATTCATAATTCTACCGTCTGTTAAAACAATAACTATTAACGCTTAGGGCTCAACTAATTTGTCCAAAAGTAGTTCTTTCCATATGTATCTGCATTTCAATTTCCTTAAATGTAGGTACTACAGAAGAATGTATGTCTTTTAAAAGTTCATTAACGTAGGAAAAATTGAAATAAAATATCTTCATTTTTTTTTAATTTTTTTTTCAACGTTTATTTATTTTTGGGACAGAGAGAGACAGAGCATGAACGGGGGAGGGGCAGAGAGAGAGGGAGACACAGAATCAGAAACAGGCTCCAGGCTCTGAGCCATCAGCCCAGAGCCTGACGCGGGGCTCGAACTCACGGACCGCGAGATCGTGACCTGGCTGAAGTCGGACGCTTAACCGACTGCGCCACCCAGGCGCCCCAAAATAAAATATCTTTAATCTGCAGGAGTTGTCCATTTTGTGAACAACAGAAGAGTTACTTTACAGGAGTCACGGTAGCCAAACGTATTAAACACTCTCTCTAGTTTCAACTATGGAAGTACACAGAGCAATATAAGTGTTAAAGGAAGAAGAATCAAGCATCTTACTGAACTAGCCTTCCATTTTCAGTACAATGTATTTCTGTGGGATGGATCGGACTGTTGCACATAGATTCAATTTGACAGGATACCAGACTGCTTCCATATTTTTACCTTTAATTCGGCACCCTTTTTGATAAATGTGGAGCAGAAAAATACATTTTTTTAGTTTTTTTCTGATGGAAAAAATCAATTGAATAATATTTCAAAAATCTGCCATGATCTGGCTTACGTTATTTTATAGATAGCTGGATGGTATTTTAGCCTTGACATTTCACTTGTCCTGAAAATAGCGATGATACATGGACTGGCACTACATAGAGCTCCCATTTTTCTTTCCAGAAGAGCAGTGTGATTAGCCTTTTTATCCATCCAAGACTACCACCTAGGGAGGCTTACATGTCAAGGCCAATACAGCTTTGATGAAGCAGTATCAAAGATATTATGGTTTAAATTGGGAACCAGGTGGAGGTGGATTGTTTCCCAGTGTTGTTGTTCACTCATATCTGTCTCTTTCTGAGATAAGGTTTGAGAAGGGGCTTTTAACTGGGCTCTACATAGTGTTGGTGCCCTTTGGAGATAGAAGAAATCCATAGAAGATACATGTGCTAATGGTAAGCCATTGATATACCCTGGTGTCACTGAAGTGGCAGGAAACATAGCCTACTATGTCAAGCAACAAATACATTTTATCTTCTGACAAAAATTAAAAAAGGGTTTTCAGATAAAACTCCAAGTTATGCACAAATCCAGAAGGGCATCAAAATTGGCCTCAATACAAGCAGAATAGGTATTCAGTAAAACCCATGTTCCTATGAACAGCAGCTAGAGCACTTGATGGGGAAGTCTGGGGGTTTCTGACTCTCGGTGTTTGAATCTGCACGACACTTGATTTATAACTCTCCTTAGTTTGTCTGGGTCCTACACCCTGCCTTAACTGTGTTAACCCTGGTCTTTATCATAAACTCCTGCCTAGAGTGGCCCATGGCCGTATGCACATTCACTTTGGGGCAGTAGTCTCTCATACACATACTTGAGATAGCAGAAGAGATCACCACACTTAACAGATTACCCAAAGGAGTTTTATCCCCTTGAGTTTCTTCACATTGGAAAATAGAATAATAAACTCATTAATTTCTTCCAGGTTGTCCAGTTTGTTGGCATATAATTTTTCATAGTATTCCTTGTTAATTGCTTGTATTTCTGAAGGATTGGTTGTAATAATTCCATTTTATTTTATTTTTTTAATGTTTTTTTTTTTTATTTTTGAGAGAGAGAGAGAGACAGAGTATGAGTAGGGGAGGGGCAGAGAGAGAGACACACACACAGAATCCGAAGCAGCTCCAGGCTCTGAGCTGTCAGTACAGAGCCTGATGCAGGGCTCAAACACACAGACTGTGAGATCATGGCCTGAGCCGAAGTCTAATGCTTACCGACTGAGGCACCCAGGTGCCCCATAATTCCATTTTCATTCGTGATTTTATCTATTTGGGCAATCTCCCTTTTCTTTTTGAGAAGCCTGGCTAGAGTTTAATCAATGTTGTTTATTTTTTCAAAAAACTAACTCTTGGTTTCACTGATCTGCTCTGCACTTTTTTAGATTATATATTGTTTATTTCTGCTCCGATCTTTATTAGTTTTCTTCTGCTGGTGGGTTTGGGGTGTCTGTGCTGTTCTGCTTCTGTTTACTTTAGGTGTGCTGTTAGATTTTGTATTTGGGATTTTTCTTGTTTCTTGAGTTAGGCCTGGATTGCGATGTATTTTCATCTGGGGACTGCCTTCACTGCATCCCAAAGCATTTGGATTGTTGTATTTTCATTTTCATTTGTTTCCATATATTTTTTAATTTCTTCTCTAATTGCCTGGTTGACCCATTCTGGACAACCTGGAAGAAATAGACAAATTCCTAAACACCCACCCACTTCTAAAACTCAAACAGGAAGAAACAGACAACGTGAACAACCCCATAACCAGCGAAGAAATGGAATCAGTTATCAAAAATCTCCCAACAAATAAGAGGCTGGGACCAGATGGCTTCCCTGGGGAATTCTACCAGACATTTAAAGCAGAGATATTACCTATCCTTCTCAAGCTGCTCCAAAAAATAGAAAGGGAAGGAAAACTTCCTGACTCATTCTATGAAGCCAGCATTACTTTGATCGCCAAACCAGATAGAGATCCAGCAAAAAAAGAGAGCTACAGGCCAATATCCCTGATGAATATGGATGCAAAAATTCTCAATAAGATACTAGCAAATCGAATTCAACAGCATATAAAAAGAATTATTCACCATGATCAAGTGGGATTCATTCCTGGGCTGCAGGGCTGGTTCAACATTTGCAAATCAATCAATGTGATACATCACATTAATAAAAGAAAAGATAAGAACCATAGGATCCTGTCAATCTATGCAGAAAAAGCATTTGACAAGATTCAGCATCCTTTGTTAATAAAAACCCTCGAGAAAGTCGGGATAGAAGGAACATACTTAAAGATCATAAAAGCCATTTATGCAAATCCCACAGCTAATATCATCCTCAATGGGGAAAAACTGAGAGCTTTCCCCCTAAGGTCAGGAACAAGACAGGGATGTCCACTCTCACCACTGTTGTTTAACAGAGTGTTGGAAGTGCTAGCATCAATAATCAGACAACAAAAGGAAATCAAAGGCATCAAAATTGGCAAAGAGGAGGTCAAGCTTTCACTTTTTGCAGGTAACATGATATTATTCGTGGAAAACCCGATAGACTCCACCAAAAGTCTGCTACAACTGATACATGAATTCAGCAAAGTCGCAGGATACAAAAGCAATGTACAGAAATCAGTTGCATTCTTATACACTAATAATGAAGCAGCAGAAAGACAAATAAAGAAACTGATCCCATTCACAACTGCACCAAGAAGCATAAAATACCTAGGAATAAACCTAACCAAAGAGGTAAAAGATCTGTATGCTGAAAACTATAGAAAGCTTATGAAGGAAATTGAAGAAGATACAAATAAATGGAAGAACATTCCATGCTCATGGATTAGAAGAATAAATATTTTAAAATGTCATTACTACCCAAAGCTATCTACACATTCAATGCAATCCCAATCAAAATTGCACCAGCATTCTTCTCGAAGCTAGAACAAGCAATCCTAAAATTCGTATGGAACCACAAAAGACCCCAAATAGCCAAAGTAATATTGAAGAGGAAGACCAAAGCAGGAGGCATCACAATCCCAGACTTTAGCCTCTACTACAAAACTGTAATCATCAAGACAGCATGGTATTCACACACAAACAGACACATAGACCAATGGAATAGAATAGAAACCCCACAATTAGACCCACAAAAGTGTGGCCAACTCATCTTTGACAAAGCAGGAAAGAATATCCAATGGAAAAAAAGAAAGTCTCTTTAACAAATGGTGCTGGGAGAACTGGACAGCAACATGCAGAAGGATGAATTTAGACCACTTTCTTACACCATTCACAAAAATACTCTAAACATGGATAAAGGACCTGAATGTGAGACAGGAAACCACCAAAACCCTAGAGGAGAAAGCAGGAAAAAACCTCTCTGACCTCAGCCACAGCAATTTCTTACTTGACACATCCCCAAAGGCAAGGGAATTAAAAGCAAAAATCAACTATTGGGACCTCATGAAGATAAAAAACTTCTGCACAGCAAAGGAGACAATCAACAATAAAAGGCAGCCAATGGAATGGGAAAAGATATTTGCAAATGATATATCAGACAAAGGGCTAGTATCTAAAATGTATAATGAGCTCACCAAACTCCACACCTGAAAAACAAATAATCCAGTGAAGAAATGGGTAGAAAACATGAAGAGACACTTCCCTAAAGAAGACATCCGGATGGCCAACAGGCACATGAAAAGATGCTCAACATCGCTCCTCATCAGGGAAATACAAATCAAAACCACACTCAGAGACCACCTCACACCCATCAGAGTGGCTAAAATGAACAAATCAGGAGACTATAGATGCTGGAGAGGATGTGGAGAAACGGGAACCCTCTTGCACTGCTGGTGGGAATGCAAACTGGTGCAGCCGCTCTGGAACACAGTGTGGAGGTTCCTCAGAAAATTAAAAATAGACCTACCCTATGACCCAGCAATAGCACTGCTAGGAATTTACCCAAGGGATACAGGAGTACTGATGCATAGGGCCACTTGTACCCCAATGTTGATAGCAGCACTTTCAACAATAGCCAAATTATGGAAAGAGCCTAAATGTCCATCAACTGATGAATGGATAAAGCAATTGTGGTTTATATACACAATGGAATACTACGTGGCAATGAGAAAGAATGAACTATGGCCTTTTGTAGCAACGGGGATGGAACTGGAGAGTGTGATATTAAGTGAAATAAGCCATACAGAGAAAGACAGATACCATATATTTTCACTCTTATGTGGATCCTGAGAAGCTTAACAGAAGACCGTGGGGGCGGGGAAGGAGAAAAAAAAAAATCAGGGAGGGAGCCAAACCATAAGAGACTCTTAAAAACTGAGAACAATCTGAGGGTTGATGGGGTGTGGGAGGGAGAGGAGTGGGTGATGGGCATTGAGGAGGGCACCTGTTGGGATGAGCAAAGGGTGTTGTATGGAAACCAATTTTAAAATAAATTTCATATTAAATAAAAAAATAAACTCATCAAACAGAATTAGCATTCTTGAGACAGGCAGGCACCAAAATAAGCGTACAAGTCAATCCAAAGCATGCTAAGAGCTCCACTGGACCCAACAGTGAGGCATAAAGAGACTTATGTTTGCGAAAAATTAATTTGTTTAACTCATGGCTTATTTCCTTTGCATCATATCTGAGGAAAGTTAAATGATTCAAGCTTTATTTTTAATTTTTAAAAATCAGATCAAAATGGAGCTCAGATCCACCTTATAAAATGGCAAGATGGTGGTCAAAGAAGCAGTAATTGTATTAAGGGGTAGTTTAAAGGGTGTTAGCTTTTCCATAGTATCCATTAACATTACCCACACTCACCCCCCCCCACACACACACACACAAACTCATTTAATTTCATCATCCAGATTCAAGCAGTGTTTTGCTGTGCAATACGTTTTTTAAGTTTATTTATTCTGAAACAGGGAAAGAGAGCATGTGTGCAAGCAAGGGTGGGGCAGAAAAAGAGGGATAAAGAGAATCCCAAGCAGGTTCCATGCGCATTCAGCATGCAGAGCTGGATTGGGTGCTCGAACTCATGAAACTGTGAGATCATGACCTGAGTAGATATCAAGAGTAGGTAGCTTAACTGACTGAGTCATCCAGGTGCCCATGCGCAGTACTCTGATACATGTGTTTCCTGTTAATACTAGATCGCCAGCAAGAAAAATGGAGACTGAAGGAAGGGTGGAGTCCTAGAGGAAGTCATAGGGCTCCATTTGCCTTCAAGGTCCCTGCAACTGATTTCTTGTCTCTCTCTTCCTCCTCCTCCTTTTATTGAGGATATTTACAGACTTGGATAACTACAAGATATTTCCTGTTAATACCCCAGGACATCATCATATACCAACTTTCAGTTCTCTGAGAGCCCATCCAGTTTGCCTATTTACAATGGTATACAAGTGGATGATGCATTGTGAAAGAATTCAAAGTATTTGCTTAGAATGAAATTTTGGGTGAAGTTGCACACCAAATATTTCAATAAGGAAGTGCTTCTTTCCTCTTGATCCCTCATCATACAGTCTTTGTCTGCTGTAACCCCTGCAAGCAGTGGCCAGTTGCAAATTGAAGGTAAGATGTCTGCGAGAAACCAGTAATTCTTAACATTGTGGAATCTCACTGTGGGGTGGAGTGGCAAATATATGTGGAAAAGTATGGAGTGGAAGGGAGGGTTTCTGTGCCTGACTAGGACATTCGTATATTAAGGGGAGGAAAGTCCAAATAAGGAACACATCTAGGGGTGCCTGGATGGCTTGGTTGAGTGTCTGACTCTTGATTTTGGCTCAGGTCATGATACCAGGGCCGTGAGATGGTGCCCCCATATTGGACTCAGCACTGAGTGTGTAGCCTGCTTAAAATTCTCTCTGTCCCCCTGCCCTTCTCCTCTGCTCACTCACGCTCTCAAAAAAAAAAAAAAAAAAAAAGGGTGGGGCACTTGATGAGTGGCTCAGTCAGTTGAGTGTCTGATGTCAGCCCAGGTCATGATCTCACGGTTTGTGGGTTCAAGACCCAGGTTGAGCTTTGTGCTGACAGTGCAGGGCCTGCTTCAGATTCTCTGTCTCCCTCTCTCTCTGCCTCTCTCTCTCTCTCTCTCTCTCTCTCTGTCAAAAATAAACATTAAACAAGTAAAAAAAAAAAGGAAAGGGAGCATATCTATACATTAGGTGTGGTTGCAATGGCTAAGTGTAGATGAAGACAGTTTGTCCCCATATTTATTATTAGATTATTTTCCTTTCTCTTCTTCCTTTAATTGAAAATAAATATTTGGGTATGTAATTCTTTGCAATAATTTTGAAAAGAACTGTAGCATGGATAATTCAGGGTGTGTTTATATGTGGAGAAAATGTGAAGTTGCCAGTGGATTCTGTCACCTTTCAGGAAGAAGGCAAATCACACCTTTGGAGAAGAAGCTTGCCATTTTCAGGGATGTTGTTCCCATGGCATCATTGACTTTATCCAATGACAGAAGTCTACAATTTCCATAGAAACTGGATGTGACATTGACTGCTAAAAGCACAGTTCCCCCATAGCACTATCAGTTGAATTAAAAAGGAAAGGTAAATTGTATTATCAACTAAATTGTCTTTTCCCGAGCAGTCCACGTTCCCACAGTAATTGCATTTCCTTGTCATAAGCAATTTTATTACACAGTGACCTGCTGCCCAAGGGAGTGAATTTATAAGAAGACTTGAGATAGAATAATAAAAACAATGGTAATAATAATAATAGTGATCATCATTATCTAGGTGATTCATCTATAAAATTAAAAATGGTATTGCTGACTTCATTTGATTGTCAGGGGTAAATATCAATAAGTCTTCTAAAAGGGAAATTTCAAAGAAATAAAAACAGCTACTTTTTCCTGCTTTTTTTCCTTCTTTCTTTTTTTCCCCACCTTCCTTTGTGTCCCCTTGTTTCTTATTTCCTTAATTTTTTTGTTCTTCCTTCTTCCCTTCTTCCTCTTTCTCATGCTTCCTTCCTTTTTTTTTTAATTTTTGAAAAAATTTTTAATGATAGTGTAAAAAATGTAAATCTGATCCAATAACATAGTTGTAATTTTTTATTGAAGCAATTTTTGATGGTTGCTTTATTTTTTTAACATATGTGCAAATTATTTTAATTTATTTTATTTTAATTATTATTTTAATAAATTTTATTATTTTATATATCTATTTATTTTAATAAATTTTATTTTATTATTTTAATAAATTTTAAATATGAAATTTATTGTCAAATTGGTTTCCGTACAACACCCACTGCTCATCCCAACAGGTGCCCTCCTCAATGCCCATCACCCACTTCCCCCCCCCACCCCACTCCCCATCAACCCTCAGATTGTTCTCAGTTTTTAAGAGTCTCTTATGGTTTGGCTCCCTTCCTCTCTAACTTTTTTTTTCCTTCTCCTCCCCCATGGTCTTCTGTTAAGTTTCTCAGGATCCACATAAGAGTGAAAACATATGGTATCTGTCTTTCTCTCTGTGACTTATTTCACTTAGCATAACACCCTCCAGTTCCATCCACGTTGCTACAAAGGGCTATATTTCATTCTTTCTCATTGCCACGTAGTATTCCATTGTGTATATAAACCACAATTGCTTTATCCATTCATCAGTTGATGGACATTTAGGCTCTTTCCATAATTTGGCTATTGTTGAAAGTGCTGCTATCAACATTGGGGTACAAGTGGCCCTATGCATCAGTACTCCTGTATCCCTTGGGTAAATTCCTAGCAGTGTTATTCACACCCTTCTTTCTTCTCTTCCTTTCTCAGATATCTGTTTTCCCCATTCATATATGAAGAACGTCCAGGATTAAATCGTGTAGTCATAGGGGAACCAGATAGATTGTCTTTTATCCTGACCTGCATTTCCTGATTTGGTCTAAAATACCTGTCTAGTCATTAGTAGTCCATGGCTATAAGAAAAAGAGCTAGATCAAATCCCTTCTAAGGCAACAGAGAATTTGTGGTATGCACACATCTGAAGCCACAGCCCTTCTGCAAAGTACTCTCACCTTGTTTAATTAGAGAAACTACCAGGGGAGAGCAGAAGCTTTAACAAGAAAGCCAAGACTGTTCCTTTCCCCATCCAGGAACAGGTTGTTGATTCTACAGGTTATGTCAGGCTAGAAGAGACTCTGGAGAGAGAACTTGCTGCAAGTTGACTAATAACTTGAGTCAGGAATAGGAATAGAACTTAGTTCCTTGCTTTTTGCTTCCATCTGTCTGGCCTCATTCATTTATTTATTCATCCATTTATAGAGCAGATATTTACTGAGTCCCTATTATTTTCCTCACACCTCCACATGATCCCATATAGCTGTTACCTTATACTCTCCATATGATTCTAATGGTCTCGCTGAGAGTTTTCCAGTGCCTTCTTACTTGTTCTCCTTTCCCCATGAACAACCATCTCCTCCAATCCATCCTGCAAAGTTGATGCATGTCAGCCTTGCTAAGGGGCTGTTTGGACAGCTGTTATACCTTTTCTCCTGAACTTCTAGACCTTCCCGGTTTCATGAAGTAAAACCCAAAATCTTTAGCCTTCAGTTCAGGGCCCTATAATCTGGGCTCAGTGATTCTACTTTACAAATACCATATTCTTTTTAAATTATTTTTTTTAAATTCCAGCATGATTCACATACAGTGTTATATTAGTTTCAGGTGTACAATAGAGTGATCCGACAATTCTGTATATTATTCCATGCTCATTTTCACCTGTTGTAGCTGTCCCCCCACCCACATCCCCTCTGGTGACCATCTGTTTGTTCTCTATAGTTAAGAGTCTGTTTCCCTTTGTCTCTTTTTTCCTTTCTTCATTTGTTGCTTAAATTTTACATATGAGTGCAATCATATGGCATTTGTCTTTCTCTGACTTTTTTCACTTAGCATTACACCTTCTAGATCTATCCATGTTGTTTCAATTGGAAAGATTTCATACTTTTCTTTTATGGCTGAATAATAATCCATTAAACACACACACACACACACACACACACACACACACACACACACACACCCTGCACTTTTTTATCCATTCATCTGTCATTGGACACTTAGGTTGCTTCCATATTTTGACTATTATAAATAATGCTGAGGTAAACAGAGGTGCATGTATCTTTTCAGATTAGTGTTTTCATATTCTTGGGGTAAATACCCAGTAGTGGAATTACTGGATCATATGGTAAATCTATTCTTAATTTTTTGAGAAACCTCCATAGGATTTTCCACAGCAGCTACACCATTTTGCCTTCCTACTAACAGTGCATGAGGATTCCTATTTCTCCATATTCTCATCCATGCTTATTGTTTCTTGTATCTTTTATTTTAGCTATTCTGATAGGTGGGAGGTGATATCTCATTGTGGTTTTGATTTGAGTTTTTCTGATGTTGAGCATTTTTTTCATCTCTCTCTTGGCCATCTGGATATCTTTGGAGAAATGTCTGTTTGTATCTTCTGCCCATTTTTTAATTGGAGTTTTTTGGGAGGTTTGGTGTTAAGTTGTGTAACTTCCATGTATATTTTGGATACTCTCCCTCATTGGATATATCATCAAATATCCTATTCATACGCCTGTCAAACTATATGTTCTTCCTTCTCCCTGCCCTCTTTTACTTTTCCTGTCTTTATGTCGTACTGTTTACCTGAAATGCTATTTCACTCACAGATCATTTGGCCTTTTAACTTCTTTTTTTTTTTTTTTCAGACGAACTAGAATTTATTTGTATAAATTCTGTGATGAATCCTTTTATAAAACAAATAATTTTCTGATTCCATAAATCACTTGCTAGTTTGAAATTTCTGATGTCAGATTTTGTCTCAAAATAAAGATTGGGTCAGGGCAGTTCTGAAAAAAAGTTTGGGGTCATAATGGACTGAAGCAGTGCTACAATCTTTTCTCTAAAGGGCTAAAAATAGTAAATAGTTTTGGCTTTGTGGGTCTTTTGGTTGGATGCATTTTTATTTTATTTATTTTACTTTTAAAAATTCACTTATTTAAATTCTAGTTATAGACAGTGTAGTACTGGTTTCAGGAATAGAATCCAGTGATTTATCACTTATATATTACACACAGTGCTCATCCCAACAAGTGCTTTCCTTAATGCCCATCACTCATTTACCCATTTCCCCACCCATCTCCCCTGCAGCAACCCTTAGTTTGTTCTCCATCTTTAAGAGTCTCTTGGTTTGTCTCCCTCTCTGTTGCTAACTTATTTTTTCTCTTCTTTCCCTATGTTCATCTGTTTTGTGTCTTAAATTCCACATATGTAAAGTCACGTGATATTTGTCTTTCTCTGCCTCACTTATTTTGTGTAGCACAGTACACTCTAGTTCCATCCACATTGTTGCAAGTGGCAAGATTTTATTCTTTTTGATATATACCACCTGTTCTTTTGATTCATACCACATCATATATATGTATACATATACATATATATATATATATATATATATATATATATATATATATATGTATATATATATACACCACATCATCTTTATCCATCCATAAGTTGATTTGGGCTCTTTCCATAATTTGGCTATTGTTTATTATTAATAATTTGGATATTGTTGATTGGTTATAGTTGATTATTGACAATGTTAAAAATATTGGGGTGCATATTCCCCTTTGAGTCAGCATTTTTGTATCCTATGGATAAGTACCTAGTAGTGCAATTTCTGGGTCATTGGGTAGTTCTATTTTTAATTTTTTTATGAATCTTCATACAATTTTTTAAAGTAGCTGTGCCAGTTTACATTCCTACCAACAGTGTAAAAGGGCACCCCTTTCTCCATATCTTTGCCAACATCTGTTGTTTTCTGAATTGTTACAATACCTTTGAATAAACCTTACTGAAGAGGTTAAAGATCTGTATGCTGAAAACTGTAGAAACCTTATGAAAGAAATTGAAGAAGGCATAACGAAATGGAAAAACATTCCACGTCCATAGATTGGAAGAACAAATATTCTTAAATGTCTATGTTACCCAAAGCAATCTATACATTCATTGAAATCCCTATTGAAATAACACAAGCTTTCTTCACAGAGCTAGAAAAATCAATCCTAAAATTTGTGTAGAAGCACAAAAGACCCCAAATAGTCAAAGAAATCCTGAAATAGAAAACCAAAGCTGGAGGCGTCACAATTCTGGACTTTAAACTGTATTACAAAGCTGTAATCATCAAGACAGTATGGTACTCACACAAAAACAGACACGTAGATCACTGGACCAGAATACGGAAACCCAGAAATAGATGCACAAATGTATGGCCAACTAATCTTTGACTAAGTAGGAAAGAGTATCCAATGGAAAAAAGACAGTCTCTTCAGCAAATGGTGTTGGGAAAACTGGGCAGCAACATTCAGAAGAATGAACCTGGGCCACTTTCTTACACCATAAACAAAAACAAATTCAAAATGGATGAAAGACCTACGTGTGAGACAGAAAACCATCAAAATCTTTTTTTTTAATTGTGCTTTACTTTATTGCACTATCAAACATCATTTTTTTCTTTTTTTTAAATATGAAATTTATTGTCAAATTGATTTCCATATAACACCCTTTGCTCATCCCAACAGGTGCCCTCCTCAGTACCCACCACCTACCCACCCTTCCCTCCCACCCTCCCCATAAACCCTCAGTTTGTTCTCAGTATTTAGAAGTCTCTTATGGTTTGGCTCCCTCCCTCTCTAACTTTTTTTTTCCTTCCCCTCACCCATGGTCTTCTGTTAAGTTTCTCAGGATCCAGATAGGAGTGAAAACATATGGAATCTGTCCTTCTCTGTATGACTTATTTCACTTAGCATAACACTCTCCAGTTCCATCCCCATTGCTACAAAAGGCCATAGTTCATTCTTTCTCATTGCCACATAGTATTCCATTGTGTATATAAACCACAATTGCTTTATCCATTCATCAGTTGATTGACATTTAGGCTCTTTCCATAATTTGGCTATTGTTGAAAGTGCTGCTATCAACATTGGGGTACAAGAGGCCCTATGCATCAGTACTCCTGTATCCCTTGGATAAATTCCTAGCAGTGCTATTGCTGAGTCATAGGGTAGGTCTATTTTTAATTTTTTGAGGAACCTCCACACTGTGTTCCAGAGCGGCTGCACCAGTTTGCATTCCCACCAACAGTGCAAGAGGGTTCCTGTTTCTGCACATCCTCTGCAGTATCTATAGTCTCCTGATTTGTTCATTTTAGCCACTCTGATGGGTGTGAGGTGGTCTCTGAGTGTGGTTTTGATTTGTATTTCCCTGATGAGGAGCGATGTTGAGCATCTTTTCATGTGCCTGTTGGCCATCCGGATGTCTTCTTTAGAGAAGTGTCTATTCATGTTTTCTGCCCATTTAATCACTGCATAATTTGTTTTTCGGGTGTGGATTTTTGTGAGCTCTTTATAGATTTTGGATGCTAGCCCTTTGTCTGATATGTCATTTGCAAATATCTTTTTCCATTCCATCGGTTGCCTTTTATTGTTGATTGTCTCCTTTGCTGTGCAGAAGCTTTTTATCTTCATGAGGTCCCAATAGTTGATTTTTGCTTTTAATTCCCTTGCCTTTGGGGATGTGTCAAGTAAGAAATTGCTGTGGCTGAGGTCAGAGAGGTTTTTTCCTGCTTTCTCCTCTAGGGTTTTGATGGTTTCCTGTCTCACATTCAGGTCCTTTATCCATGTTGAGTTTGTTTTTGTGAATGGTGTAAGAAAGGGATCTAGTTTCATCCTTCTGCATGTTGCTGTCCAGTTCTCCCAGCACCATTTGTTAGAGACTGTCTTTTTTCCATCGGATGTTCTTTCCTGCTTTGTCAAAGATGAATTGGCCAACATATGTGGGTCTAGTTCTGGGGTTTCTATTCTATTCCATTGGTTTATGTGTCTGTTTTTGTGCGAATACCATGCTGTCTTGATGATTACAGTTTTGTAGTAGAGGCTAAAGTCTGGGATTGTGATGCCTCCTGCTTTGGTCTTCCTCTTCAATATTACTTTGGCTCTTCAGGGTCTTTTGTGGTTCCATACATATTTTAGGATTGCTTGTTCCAGCTTCGAGAAGAATGCTGGTGCAATTTTGATTGGGATTGCATTGAATGTGTAAATAGCTTTGGGTAGTAATGACATTTTAAAATATTTATTCTTCTAATCCATGAGCGTGGAATGTTCTTCCATTTCTTTGTATCTGCTTCAATTTCCTTCATAAGCTTTTTATAGTTTTCAGCATACAGATCTTTTACATCTTTGGTTAGGTTTATTCCTAGGTATTTTATGCTTCTTGGTGCAGTTGTGAATGGGATCAGTTTATTTGTCTTTCTGCTGCTTCATTATCAGTGTATAAGAATGCAACTGATTTCTGTACATTTTGTATCCTGCGACTTTGCTGAATTCATGTATCAGTTGTAGCAGACTTTTGGTGGAGTCTATCAGGTTTTCCATGTATAATATCATGTTACCTGCAAAAAGTGAAAGCTTGACTTCCTCTTTGCCAATTTTGATGCCTTTGATTTCCTTTTGTTGTCTGATTGCTGACGCTAGCACTTCCAACACTATGCTAAACAACAGCGGTGAGAGTGGACATCCCTGTCGTGTTCCTGATCTGAGGGAGAAAGCTCTCAGTTTTTCCCCATTGAGGATGATATTAGCTGTGGGATTTGCATAAATGGCTTTTATGATCTTTAAGTATGTTCCTTCTATCCCGACTTTCTCGAGGGTTTTTATTAAGAAAGGATGCTGAATTTTGTCAAAGGCCTTTTCTGCATCGATTGACAGGATCCTATGGTTCTTATCTTTTCTTTTATTAATGTGATGTATCACATTGATTGATTTGCAAATGTTGAACCAGCCCTGCAGCCCAGGAATGAATCCCACTTGATCATGGTGAATAATTCTTTTTATATGCTGTTGAATTCGATTTGCTAGTATCTTATTGAGAATTTTTGCATCCATATTCATCAGGGATATTGGCCTGTAGTTCTCTTTTTTTGCTGGATCTCTGTCTGATTTAGTAATCAAAGTAATGCTGGCTTCATAGAATGAGTCAGGAAGTTTTCCTTCCCCTCTATTTCTTGGAATAGCTTGAGAAGGATAGGTATTATCTCTTCTTTAAATGTCTGGTAGAATTCCCCTGGGAAGCCATCTGGTCCCGGACTCTTATTTATTGGGAGTTTTTTGATAACTGGTCCAATTTCTTCACTGGTTATGGTCTGTTCAAGCTTTCTATTTCTTCCTGTTTGAGTTTTTGAAGTGTTTTGGTGTTTAGTAATTTGTCCATTTCTTCCAGGTTGTCCAGTTTGTTGGCTTATAACTTTTCATAGTATTCCCTGATAATTGCTTGTATTTCTGAGGGATTGGTTGTAATAATTCCATTTTCATTCATGATTTATCTATTTGAGTCCTCTCCCTTTTTTTTTTGAGAAGACTGGCTAGAGGTTTATCAATTTTGTTTGTTTTTTCAAAAAAAACAACTCTTGGTTTCATTTATCTGCTCTACAGTTTTTTTAGATTCTATATTGTTTATTTCTGCCCTGATCTTTGTTATATCTCTTCTTCTGCTGTGTTTGGGGTGTCTTAGCTGTTCTGCTTCTATTTCCTTTAGGTGTGCTGTTAGATTTTGTATTTGGGATTTTTCTTGTTTCTTGAGATAGGCCTGGATTGCAATGTATTTTCCTCTCAGGTCTGCCTTCGCCACATCCCAAAGCATTTGGATTGTTGTATTTTCCTTTTCATTTGTTTCCATATATTTTTTAATTTATTCTCTAATTGCCTGGTTGACCCATTCATTCTTTAGTAGGGTGTTCTTTAACTTCCATGATTTTGGAGGTTTTCCAGACTTTTTCTTGTGGTTGATTTCAAGCTTCATCGCATTGTGGTCTGAAGTATGTATGGTATGATCTCAATTCTTGTATAGGTATGAAGGGCTGTTTTGTGACCCAGTGTGTGATCTATTTTGGAGAAGGTTCCATGTGCACTCGAAAAGGAAGTTGCTTTGGGATGCAGAGTTCTAAATATATCTGTCAAGTCCATCTGAGCCAATGTATCATTCAGGGCCCTTGTTTCTTTATTGATCCTGTGTCTAGATGATCTATCCAATGTTGTAAGTGGAATATAAAGTCCCCTGCAATTACCACATTCTTATCAATAAGGTTGCTTATATTGGTGATTAATTGTTTTATGTATTTGGGACTCCCGTATTCGGCGCATAGACATTTATAATTGTTAGCTCTTCCTGATGGATAGACCCTGTCACTATTATATAGTGTCCTTCTTTATCTCTTGTTACAGCCTTTAATTTAAAGTCTAGTTTGTCTGATATAAGGATGGCTACTCCAGCTTTCTTTTGGCTTCCAGTAGCATGATAAATAGTTCTCCATCCCCTCACTCTCAATCTAAAGGTGTCCTCAGGTCTAAAATGAGTCTCTTGTAGACAGCAAATAGATGGGTCTTGTTTTTTTATCCATTCTGATACCCTATGTCTTTTGGTTGGCGCATTTAGTCCATTTACATTCAGTGTTATTATAGAAAGATATGGGTTTAGAGTCATTGTGATGTCTGTAGGTTTCATGCTTGCAGTGATGTCTCTGGTACTTTGTGGTCCTTGCAACATTTCACTCACAGAATCCCCCTTAGGATCTCTTGTAGGGCTGGTTTAGTGGTGATGAATTCCTTCAGTTTTTGTTTGTTTGGGAAGACCTTTATCTCTCCTTCTATTCTAAATGACAGACTTGCTGGATAAAGGATTCTCGGCTGCATTTTTTTTCTGTTCATCACATTGAAGATTTCCTGCCATTCCTTTCTGGCCTGCCAAGTTTCAGTAGACAGATCCGTCATGAGTCTTATTGGTCTCGCTTTATATGTTAGAGCATGTTTATCCCTAGCTGCTTTCAGAATTCTCTCTTTATCCTTGTATTTTGCCAGTTTCACTATGATATGTCATGGAGAAGATCGATTCAAGTTACATCTGAAGGGAGTTCTCTGTGCCTCTTGGATTTCAATGCCTTTTTCCTTCCCCAGTTTAGGGAAGTGCTCA
Organism: Puma concolor; assembly: GCF_028749965.1. Classification (NCBI taxonomy): domain Eukaryota; kingdom Metazoa; phylum Chordata; class Mammalia; order Carnivora; family Felidae; genus Puma; species Puma concolor. The sequence continues at coordinate 142,315,827 of NC_141667.1, read as the reverse complement.
GCTATGATTTCTTCAAGTATAACTTCAGCACCTTTCCCCTCTCTTCCTCCTCTGAAATCCCAATTATGCGTATATTATTTCATTTAATTATGTCACTTATTTCTCTAATTTTCCCCTCATACTCCTGGATTTTTTTATCTCTCTTTTTCTCAGCTTCTTTTTTCCATAATTTTATCTTCTAATTCACCTATTCTCTCCTCTGCCTCTTCAATCCGAGCTGTGGTTGCCTCCATTTTATTTTGCAGCTCATTTGTAGCATTTTTTAGCTCTTCCTGACTGTTTCTTAGTCCCTTGATCTCTGTAGGAATAGTTATCTGCTGTCCTCTATACTTTTTTCAAGCCCAGAGGTTAATTTTATGACTATTATTTTAAATTCATTTTCTGTTACATTGCTTAAATCGTTTTTGATCAGTTCGTTAGCTGTCGCTACTTCCTGGAGTTTCTTTTGAGGAGAATTCTTCTGTTGGGTCATTTTGGATAGTCCCTGGAGTGGCGGGGAACTGCAAGGCTCTTCCCCTGTGCTGTCTGGAGTAACTTGTGTTGGTGGGCGCGGCCTCAGTGAGACCTGATGTCTGCCCCCAGCCCACCGCTGGGGCACAGTCAGACTGGTGTGTACCTTATCTTCCCCTCTCCCAGGGGCAGGACTCACTGTGGAGTGGTGTGGCCCCTGTCTGGGCTACTTGCACACTGCTAGGTTTGTGGTGCTGCTTTGATGGGATCTGGCATATTAGCTGGAGTGGATCTGCAAGGTGCACAGGGGTGGGAGGGATAGGCTCAGCTCACTTTGCCTTTGGTGGTCCACTTTGGGAGGGGCCCTGTGGCACCTGGAGGGAGGCAGACCCATTGGAGGGATGGATCTGCAGAAGCACAGCATTGGGTGTTTGTGCAGTGCAAGCAAGTTTGTGATGGGAGCTGGTTACCTTTGGGATTTTGGCTGGGGGATGGGCAAATGAGATGGCACTTCCCAGCACCTTTGTTCCCTGCCAAGCTGAGCTCTGTCCTCTGGGGCTCAACAACTCTCCCTCCTATTGTCCTTTAGCCCTCCCGCTCTCTGAGGAGAGCTGTTGACTTACAACATTCCCCAAAACCTCAAAATCTAGAGGAGAAAATAGGCAGCAACCTCTTTGCCTCAACCAAGGGAATGGGAGAAGATATTTGCAAATGACATATCAGATACAAGGTTAATATCCAAAATCTATAAAGAATTTACCAAGCTCAACACCCGAAAAACAAATAATCCAGTGAAGAAATGGGAAGAAGACATGAATAGACACTTTTCCAAAGAAGACATCCAGATGGCTAAAAGACACATGAAAGGATGCTCAACATCACTCATCATCAGAGAAATGCAAATCAAAACCACAATGAGATACCACTTCACACTTGTCATAATGGCTGAAATTAACATTTTGTTACTTCATTTAAATGCCAGATCTCTCTCCATCTTCCTCTTCCTGTTCTCCAGCTGGTGGTCATTTTCGTCTCCTCTCAAACTCATGGCACTTCATTTCGCTCATAACCTTTTATACTCTCTCTCTCTGTAGTTCTATGTATTTATATACATGGCATTTTTGTCCTTGAAGAATATAAGCTCTTTGAAAGCAGAGCCCAGCACTGAACTGGCTTCATAATCTAACAGTGTCCTTTATACATAGTTCTCAGCTGAGTGGATACATGCACTACAATGTCATTCTCTGTCATTTTCAACAAGACATGTTAAATAATGAACTTCTTGTTAATTTCAATTGTAACAGGCAATAGTATGGTCCAGCAAGAGTCTTTCTTATCAAGCCTTGTAAATATTTTCTTGATAATTACACAGTAGCGGGTCCATCAGTCTTAGCAAGATCAGAGCCTCTGCAGAAACATGAGGTTCCTTTGGTACACAAACTTTTGTACATCTGCATCTTCAATGACTGCCATGACTATTGCCAGTGAATGTTCTCCTCACCCAGGACAATAAAGTCTTTTTCTCTTCATTCCCTAGCAGTCTTCTATAAATGCATTACTTTGAAAATAACATGCACATGTTCTAAACATCAAAGAGTATAAAAACTGTACAATGCAAAGTCTTCTTCCTACCTTATTTCTGATTTGCCCAGTTCCCAGTACACCATTAAAACATATTTTATTGTGTTAGATTCTTATGTGTCTTTCCTCATAGGTTTTTTGCATGCCAAGGCAAATACACATGAATTTTTTTCCTGTGTTTCATACCCGTGGTATCACATTCTTCCATATTTGTGTTTTTACTTAAAAAATTATCTCCCGTATCTTTCCAGATCAACATGTGCAGTGTATCGTATTCCCTTGTGTGACTATACCATAATATATTAAAAAGTCCCTAATCAGCAGAGAATTTGTTTCTAAACTTCGTTGTTAGAATCTATGCTACACTGCATAACCTTGGGCTTACATCATTTTCTGTGTATATGAAGACACTTTCCTGGAAGTGGAATTGGTATATATAGTGTATATACCTTATAATTTTGATAAATACATCAAAATTGTTCTCCATATGGATTATGCCAACTTACACTTTGACCAGCAACGAATGAGAGTGCTACTCCCCACAAACCTGCCAAGTATGTTTTAAAACAGATTTTTGTCAAGTTAATGCTTAAAAATGGTATTGCTTTTTGAAAATGGAATGTTGCATGAATATGCATGTCATATTTGCATAGTGCCAATGCTAATTTTCTCTGTATCACTTCAGTTCTTGGTCTATGTGCTGTCAAAATGAGCACTCTTAGTTTACCTATAATTTGCCTTCCTATTATTGTAAGTGAAATCTGTGTTTTTGTCAAGTTTTAAAACGAGCCATTTGTAGACTTTTAATTTTCTCATAAAACCTCTATTTGTATCCTTTGCTCATTTTTCTGTTTCTCTTCTTTTAACTTTTTTTTTAAACTCTTTTTTTTTCATTCTTTATGTATTAGGCACATAAGGTACAATGTAACTTGTAAGTGTTTTTCCCAGTTTATCATTTATTTATCCTCTGATGTTCAGTATGGCAGATTTTACTATGTAGAGGTATTCTGTTATTGTTTGTGGATTCTGAATTTTGAGTCCTAGAAAGACTTTCTACATTGGGATTATAGAACAGTTCTCATTTTTTCTTCTTGTCATAGCTTTTATGAACTCATTTCTTTACATGTAAATCTGGGAACCATTTGGAATTTAACCTGTTAAAGATCTGACCTTACTTTTGTACCCAAACCATTTATTTAATAGACACTTGTATCTTTCCTGGTAGGACATAACTTTATCAAATGCTAATTTTTAATATGTTTGATATCTGCTTCTGACATTTCTATTCTTTTCTTCTGGCCTGTTGATTGATGTGCCAATACTGCCCTGTTTAATTCCTGAAACTTAGGTTTTTATTATGTACAAGTGCTAATGACCCACGGTTGCTTTTTTTTCATAGATTGAAAGGTATTTTTTCTAACTTAAAAAAATTTCCATACATGATTTTGAGTCACCACTGTATTGTAAGAAATAGTTGATTTGAGGGTGCTTGGGTGGCTCAGTTGGTTAAGTGTCTGACTCTTGAATTTTGGCTCAGGTCATGACCTCACAGTTCATGAGATTGAGCTCTGCTTCAGGCTCTGGGCTGACAGTGCACAGCCTGCTTGAGATTCTCTCTCTACCTCTCTCTCTGCCCCTCCCTTACTCTCTCTGTCTCTCAAAATAAATAAATAAACTTAATTTTTTTTTAAGAAAAGAAATTGTTGATTTTGTGAGGATCATATTAAATTTGTAAATTGACTTATGGAAAATTGACACCTTTATGATGCTAAATCTCCCTATCAAACACAGTAAGCTATTGCTTTAAGTCTTCTTGGTCAGAAGTATACAAGATTTCTTCCAAATCTTGTTATAAATTTAATACTTTTCCTTGCTACTAGAAATAGTATTGTTTCTTCCATTTTTATTTGTAATGAGTTGTGTTTTATGAAAGCATTTCCCTTAATTATACTGTGTAATCCTGCTTGTTTGTTGAGTTCTCTTATTGATTGTAGTGATATTTGTTAATTACGGTGGGACCTTCCCAACATATAATACTCTCCAGTCACATCATTTGCAAATAAGGGATGGTTTTAAGCCCTACTTTCAAAGCTTATAACTTTGATTTTTTTCCTCAACTTGATGGTTGTGTTGGTGTTAAGATTGTTAAATAACAGTAATGATGTTGAATCTGTTAGTTTGTTTGTGCTTGACTTTAAAAGAATCTCCTGTTTCCTTGGACCATGTCATTCTGGGTTTTGCTTAGATAGCTTTAGACTGAATTAGAAATATTTTTCATTTGTTTAAGAACATATACACCTATACCTACTTTATTACTTATACTCTGTCAAAGAAGATCTTTAGTTTTGCAAAATCCCTTTTGATCATCTATGTTAATGATTTAAATTTTTTTTTTAATATTTATTTTTGAGAGAGAGAAAGAGAGAGAGAGAAAGAACATGGGGGAGGGGCAGAGAGAGATGGAGACACAGAATCTAAAGCAGGCTCCAGGTCCACAGAGCCCGACTTAGATGAGATCATGACCTGAGCTGAAGTTGGAAGCTCAACCGACTGAGCCACCCTGGTGCCCCTATGGTAATGATTATTGTTCTCAGTAAATATTTTACAATTATGCACTTAGATAATATATTTCCCTAACATTGAACCATCTTTGCATGGCAAGAATAAAGATCACAACAATTATATTTTTCTGGACTTTGATAATATTTTATGTGAAAATTGTAATCAGTATTCACATCTGAAATTTATCTCTAGTTCAATTTATTACAAATGTTGATACCAATGTTCTTATTTTCATAGAACTTTGACATTTTCTTTTTTTGGTTTTTGCTCTGTAACAGTTTAAATACCCTTGGAATTATCAGCTCCTTTGGTTTGATAGGGATTTCCTGTGGAAAATAATCTTAAACTAATACATGATTACCATAATTTTCAATTTATTTTATAGAAATTGGTCGTTTTAAATGCTATTCTTGTCAAAAGTTGAGCTTGGTCAATTATATTTTTTCTAAAAAATTGCTTATTTCTTTCAGGTTTTCCATTTTATTTTTTTGGCATGGAAGTAAAGACAATTTTTTCTTAGGGGTCTATAAGTTTTCTCTTTTTAAACTTTGACTTACTCACTGCTTAGCGTTTCTGATTTTCAGTAATTATGCTTTTCTTTCATTTTTCCAAATTTGTTCCATTAGCAGTATTTTATTGTTTTGTTCTGGTTCCTCTTGTCTGCTCTTGCATTCTCCTGGTTTATCTCCCATGTCTCTGGTCATCATTGTGCCTTAGATTTCTTTGCCATTATCTTTTTGTACATCTAACCTTAAGCTTTTAGTTTGGGCCTTTTCTGTGCACCCTTCCTTGAGATAACCTATCTCATCCACCACATAGTTTAATTGACACTGTTGATTCGCTAATACATATCATATCACTTCTTGAAATCCTACCATTTTTGATTTTAATAGACGAATAAGTTATATCTAAACCATGTTTCTCTTCCTTCACTTAGAGAAAGTCACCAGCATCTACCTTGTCTCACAGTCCTCAAGCCTAAAAGGCATCTCTGATACTTAGCTGTCTTGCTCTCTCTGTACACTGAATGAATAAATTTTTTTTTTCTAAACTTTATTTATTTATTTATTTATTTTGAGAGAGAGAGACAGTCAGCATGATCGGGGGGGGGGGGGGCAGAGAGAGAGAGAGAAACAGAATCTCAAGCAGGCTCCACACTGTCAGCCCAAAGCTTGATGTGGGGCTTGATCTTACACACCATGAGATCATGACCTGAACTGAAACCAAGAGTCGGAAGCTTAACTGATTGAGCCATCCAGGTTCCCCCCCAAAATACTTTTTAATTCTCTCTCTTAAGGGTCACTTTCATAGACCTTCTTCTCTCCTTACTCCCATGACCCTAATTTAAGTCACCAACATCTCCCCCCCCACTCTCTCTATGTATGTGTGTGTGTATAATATTTAAGAATGGTTCCTTTATTTTTTTTTTGCATTTATTTATCTATTTAGTTATTTAAATATTTATTTACTTTTGGGAGAGTGCAAGCTGCAGTGGGGCAGAGGGAGGGGGACAGAGGATTGGAAACAAGCTCTATGCTGACAGCAGCAAGCCCAATGTGGAGCTCAATCTCATGAAACATGAAATCATGACCTGAGCCCAAGTCAGGCACTCAACTGACTAAGCCACCCAGGTGCCCCCCCCACTTTATTTATTTTTATTTACTTACATTTAAATTTGTTAACATACAGTGTAATATTGGTTTTGGTAGTAGAACCCGGTGATTCATCACTTACATATCATTTCACACATTCACTTATATGTGGAATTTAAGAAACAAAACAGATGAACATAGGGGAAGGGAAGGAAAAATAAGATAAAAATAGAGAGGAAGGCAAACCATCATCTTGTCTACCCATGGCCATGACCTCTAACCAGTTATACTATACCTGCACTGGTTCCTTCCTAATTCTTTCTTTATGTTGACATATGACTCTTTCCATAACACATCTCTTGCTTAAGCCCACTCAGTAGTTTGTCATGGTTATTCAGAAAAATAATTAAAATTCTTCACATGACCTGTTAAAGTTCTGAGTGATGTGGTCTCTGCGTACCATTCTCAACTCGAGCTACTGTCCTCTTGGTTTCTTTACTGCAGCCACCCCAGTCTCTCCATTCCTCAAATGCACCATTCTCCTTTTATCATTTGCACCTGCTTGCTATCAACTTTGCTTGAAAAATTCACTGCTACTATTTCTTTCATTACTAATTCCTTCTCATCGTTTAGAGTTTGTCTTGAGAATCTTTTTCCCAGAGAAGCTGTCTTGTATTCACCTTGTCTAGATCATTTTGGCAACTCTTTGCCCCATAAATTAGTTGAGTTTACAATTAAATAGTTGGGAAATTGTTTGTTCAGTGATTATTTTGTATACTAAAATGTAGCCTCATTGTGCATATCTGTCTTGTTTACTGCTTAATTCCTAGTACCCTGTAAGATGACTGTCCACTAACTAGTTCAAAGCACTGAAAGAAAAAATATTGTCAAGATAAACATAACAAAAGTTTGAAAAATTTATAATCTCTCTCTAAAAATTAAAATAGAAGGTCCAGCATCATTATAATGTTATTTATTAAGCAGGATAAACAGTTCAAAACAGAAGTGCACATTTAATATTTCATCTCAGTGGAGAAATGAATGATTATTTAATGATGGGCATTGGTATACTCATCTTATAATCTGGAAATATAAACAAAATAAGATTCTCAGGTTACATTTTACATCAAAATAAATTTTACATGAAGGTATGTGCAATTTAAATATATGATTGCATAAAACTATATTAAAAAACTAAAACTATAGTTATGTATATATATATGTTATATATATGTATATATATATATATATAATTGCTAGAAGAAAATATACATACATATTTATCTAATCTTGGTCTGACTATAACCCATATAATTTGACAAAAGGGCATGAATGACACAAGCAATTAGTGAATTAAACCAAAGAAAAAATAAACATACTATCAGTATATAAAAATTTGTTGAAAAAGGTAGGTATTCATAACAGAAGAGAAAAAGTATTTTTAAAATTTTTTAATGTTTATTTATATTTAAGAGACAGGCCAAGCATGAGTGGGGGAGGGGCAGAGAGAAAGGTTGACACAGATTCCAAAGTAGGCTCCAGGCTCTGAGCTGTTAGCAAAGAGCCTGATGGGGGCTAGAACCCATGAACCGTGAGGTCATGACCTGAGCTGAAGTTGGATGTTTAACTGACTGAGCCACCCAGGTGGCCCTGAGAAAAAGTATTCTTAACACATGTGACAGAATATAGGTTATTGTCCTTATATATTATGTAACATCCTTATTTTTATTTAAGGGATCTCTACACATCACTAAGAAAATGACAGATGCCTCAGTTAAGGAAAAAAAAAATATTTCCAAGAGGCAAGTCACAAAATATTAATGTTTATTTATTTTTGAGACAGAGAGTGTGAGGGGGAGAGGGGCAGAGAGAGAGGGAGACACAGAATCGGAAGCAGGTTCCAGGCTCTGAGCTGTCAGCACAGAATCTGACATGGGATTCGAACCCACAAATTGTGAAATCATGACCTGAGCCGAAGTTGGATGCTTAACTGACTGAGTCACCCAGGTGCCCCAGGAGAAAGATAATCTTAAGCAGGCTTCACGCCTACCAAGGAGCCTGACACAGGACTGCATTTGACAACCATGAGATCATGATTGGAGCTGAAATCAAGAGTCAGATGCTTAACTGACTGAGCCACCCAGGCACCTCTATTTTCTGCTTTTTAAAAAACATCATTCTGCACATGGGTCTATAGACTCTTTAAAATAATTTTTTTAAATGTTTATTCACTTTTGAGAGAGAGACAGAGACAGAGCATAAGCAGGGGAGAGGCAGAGAGAGAGAAAGAGACACAGAATCCGAAGCAGGCTCCAGTCTCCAAGCTGTCAGCCCAGAGCCTGACGTGGGGCTCGAACTCATGAGTGGTGAGATCATGACCTGAGCTGAAGTCGGATGCTTAACTGACTGAGCCACCCAGGCGCCCCACAAAATATTAAATATAACATTCTATGATGATTTTGGACCACTTTGAGAATCATGGGAATGAAAATAAAAATGGGATATTATTTCATTAGAATGGCAATTATTAAATGAATGATAATATGCAGAATTAGTTGACATATGGAAAACAGCACATTCTTATACAATGATGGCAGGATTATAAATTGAATAGCCTTTGCAGAGGGCAACTTGGCATTATGAGTCAAGCCTTTAGAATGAACATATCCTTTCCTCAGTCATTCCTCTTCCAGAAATTTGACTTAATGAAATAATCAGTTAAATGCAAATGGGTGTGTTTGACTTCTTGTCATTTAGTGACCTACCTACAGAAGTGAAGAGGAGTTTAAGGCATAACTATTCATATTAGCCTTATTCATGGTTACAGTTAATATTCTCAGTTGGCCTTTTTATTTGCGTGTTTAATGTATTGTGGTATTTTTGTGTATTTTATAAATCCTTAACGTGCATGATGTACAGATCTTTCTGAAATAACTTTTAATACAAATACACACATGCACATACACATACCCACCCCCCCCCCACACACACGCCATTTGTATTTATAGTTGTGGCCTTTATTAGAGAACCTAATATAAAGAAACATTTCAATAATATTTAATTAAACTTAAGTCAGTATTTCATCATAGGTAGTGTATAAGCAGAATCTGTATGATTTATCTGTCAGGAATGCTTGTCTTATGAAATAAACCTTTCAGTTTTCTCCATAGTTCATATCTAGAGGCTATGTCTGTGGTATGCTTAATTAATTAATTTTGATAGACGTTCATGTTTTGTATACAGATTTGCTTCATTTTACAGAAGCCCTCCCTCGGAGGATCTGAGATAAAACTGGAAGGAATTGCTGTTAAGTCCACTGTATCTGTCCTAAAAATCACCAGCACACAAGTACCTTTATTTTGCAAAGGTGTACAGGGGCATTTAAGTTAGAAACGTCTTCCTTTTAATTAGCTCCTCACTGTATTTAAAAGTTTAATTTTCAGTTAAAGAAAGTCCAGAATGAGATTCTCCATCACTGCTCTTAGGCATTAACCTAATGGCTGTGGCATAATGATGCTTTTGATATATTTTTATTTTTTTTAATGTTTATTTATTTTTGAGAGAGATAGAGCACAATCGGGGGGAAGGACAGAGAGCAAGAGACACAGAATCCGAAGCAGGCTCTGGGCTCTGAGCTATCAGCACAGAGCCCGACATGGGGCTTGAACCCTTGAACCACGAGATCATGACCTGAACCAAAATCGGATGCTTAACCAACTGAGTCAACCCAGGTGCCCCAGCTTTTGATACATTTTTCAAAGTAAGATTCAGAAGTAGCTGTCACATGCCATGCTGAAAATTCTATGTGAAAAGCGTGTTTGATTTGACTTACAGAAATGATCATTCCTGGTATGAATTAACAAATACCAATTTACAAAGGTAAAAAAAAATGCAAACAAACTTAATATAAAAACTCGTGTTAAACAAAATTGCAGGGGAAACATTATACAATGTTTTGCTTTTGTACTGGGTGAGATTTAAAAAAATTTTTTTTTCAACGTTTATTTATTTTTGGGACAGAGAGAGACAGAGCATGAACGGGGGAGGGGCAGAGAGAGAGGGAGACACAGAATCGGAAACAGGCTCCAGGCTCCGAGCCATCAGCCCAGAGCCTGACGCGGGGCTCGAACTCACAGACCGCGAGATCGTGACCTGGCTGAAGTCGGACGCTTAACCGACTGCGCCACCCAGGCGCCCCAATGTACTGGCTGAGATTTTAAATAAACATGATGTTTCATTTGCTTTGAAAAAAAAGGATTTATTACTTTATGTATAAAGCATACAGTTTGGTAATTGTACACACATTTTCTTAGGAAAATATTGGAAATACACGTAATTGAGGATTAAAACCAAGGATATCATTGCTGCATAGGTTGGAAAAGGTTTGTTTCCTAGAAATAAAATATTTTTCTTTAACAATACTATGAATGAAACCTGAAATATCCTGATGTCCTGAGACCAAAACACCTAAAGGCAGCAAAGATTTCAGATTGGAGAATGCTGTTACAGTACCCGTGAAGATAGAGATTTCTCACACCTTGGTTTACTATCTTTTAGAATAACTTTTAAAATGGTTATTGACCATTTGTGGTTTATTATTTTGTGAGTTTCTTGGTCAAAATTTGACAGCTTCTAAGTTGAATCTAAAATTCGACAAGCTTGGGGCACCTGTGTGGCTCAGTTGGTTAAGCATCTGACTCTTGATTTCAGCTCATGTCGTGATCTCACAGGTCATAAGTTCAAGCCCCATGTCAGCAGAGCCTACTTAGGATTCTCTCTCTGCTCTTCCCCTGCTCATGCTTGCTCTCTCTCTCTCTCTGTCTCAAAATAAATAAGCCTAAAAAAATAAAATTTGATAAGCGTATTCTGAATTCTTATGTTAGATGAAAGACTAAGAGAAGCTAAGATAAATTTAAAGAAGAATAAAGGTAGGGAATTTATTATGGAATTATAGTTTTTAAAAGTTTGTTACAAGTTCTGGAAAAAAAACAAACAAACCCTTAATTAGGTCAATAGGCAGAAGAGGGCACAGAGAAAGCCCCAGTTATCATGGGGGATTATATAGGCCAGAAACCACATCTGGAGGGAAAGGTCTGACCTACTGAGTGAGTACTTATGGGAAAAGTACCTGTTCATAGGGGGAAATACTAGATTTTTGTTGCACTCATATAGAAAAAAATCTGAAATGGGTTAAATAGCTAAGTGTGCCAAGTAAAATTATTAGGCCCTTAGAAGAAAATGAAGGGACATTAAGTTTATAGATTTAAGATTTGTAAGGAATTCGTACAAAGGATAAAAGGAAAAACATGGAGAGATTTGATCATAATACACTTCACAGACTTTTATACACAAGATACCGCAAGACAAAGTTAAAAGACAAATTAAACCAGCGGTTCTTTGTTACTCAATACCTGGCAAAGGATTAGCATCTAGACTATACAAAGAAATGGTACAAATCACTAAGTAAGACAATCTAATGGGTAAAATTATCAAAAGATGTGAACAGGGGCACCTGGCTGGCTCAGTTGGTTAAGCGTCTGACTTCAGCTCAGGTTATGATCTCACGGCTTGTGAGTTCGAGCCCCGCATTGGGCTCTGTGCTGACAGCTTAGAGCCTGGAGCCTGCTTCCGATTCTGTGTCTCCCTCTTTCTCTCTCCCCTGCCCCACTCATGCTCTGTCTCTTTTCTCAAAAATAAATAAAAACATTAATTTTTTTTAATGAGAACAGATAAAAGCTAATAAACTTATGAAAATACCCTCATTTGCCAAAAAGGAGCTGCAAATGTAAAAATTCATAAGATGCCCTTGTCATAATATTTTATCATTCTTTGTATATCATATTGTCACACATTTTGAAATACGACACTTTTAAGTGTTTTTGAGGATGTGAGACACCTTGTATATTCCTGGTGGTAGTAAATTGGTACTACTTTGCCTAACGAAAGTGGGAATATTTAGTAAAATCAGAGATGCACACATAAATTCTGCATCCCATAATTTCTACCTCTAGATAGATTCATCTCAATAGACTAGGGGAAATCTAACACGTATGCATGAGGAAGTTCACTGAACATTTCTGTATAACAGCAAAATATTGAAAGTCATCTTTTTGATTATAAACTGATGGATTAAAAATCTCAGGTAGATTCAAGTAATAGAAAGTTATTATACCAATTCACATGGATGAACCTTAAGAACAGTGTTGAGGGGGCGCCTAGGTGGCTCAGTCATTTGAGCAACTGACTTTGGCTTGGTCATGATCTTGCAGTTTGTGGGTTCAAGCTCTGCGTTGGGCTCTTTGCTGACTGACGGTGCTGAGCCTGAAGCCAGCTTCAGATTCTGTGTCTCCTACTCTCTCAGCCCTTCCTGTGCTCACACTCTCTATCTCTCAAAAATAAATAAACATTAAGAAAAAGTGTTGAGTGAGGAAAAAAAGCAAGCCATCTGTTACAGGAAATGCTACAAAAATCAAATCATGTATTGATGAAAACACACAGGTGTAGAGAATGTATAAAAACATGGATGGAAAGAGGAATCATCAGCATAAACAAAGTTTTTTACCTCTGGAAAGGGAAGGGCTGGTGAGTTATATCAATAAAGGTACAAATGTAGTTACAATTACATAATTAATAAGATTTTAATTAGACAACCTGGAACAAATATGTTACAATGTTAACATTTATTAAGTATAATATTAGTCTTTAATTTTTAAATATGTTTAAAACATTGCAAAATTTAAATGGATATAATTATAGAAAGGATATGGTTTCAGGGGCACCTGGGTGGCTCAGTTGGTTAAGTCCGACTTGGGCTCAGGTCATGATCTTGCAGTTCACGAGTTCAAGCCCCATATCAGGTTCTGTGCTGACAGCTCAGAACCTGGGGCTCTCTTTGGATTCTATGTCTCCCTCTTTGCCCCTTCCCCACTCACACACTGTCTCTCTTTCTCTCTAAAAAATAAATAAACATTAAAAAATTTAAAAAAGAAAGGATATGTTTTCAAAATTTAGAAATGTTAAGTAAGTGATAAATCATAATGTAATTATTCTCTAATGCTCATGAAGGTACTTTTTTTTTTTTTTTGATGTTTATTTATTTTTGAAAGAGAGACAGAGCATGACCAGGGGAGGGGCAGAGAGAGAGGTAGACACAGAATCTGAAGCAGGCTTCAGGCTTTGAGCTGTCAGCACAGAGCCCAACACGGGGCTCAAACGCACGAACTGTGAGATCATGACCTGAGTTGAAGTTGGACGCTTAACCGACTGAGCCTCCCAGGAGCCCCATGAAGGTACTCTTAATACAATCTAAGAGTTCTTTTTTGAAATAGAGTTTTCTTTGAAAATTTTGTCAGGCTTGTCTTATGTTTGCTCTCTCATCCTTACCAAAGATCTAATTTTAGAAAAGATCAGATTAGTTACTCATATCATAATGTAAAAAAAAAACTAAGTAAAACCTGTTATCTCTTCCTATGCCATTTGCATCTCGCAAGAGAAATTACAATTTTGATTACTATCAAAGGAATGGCAAGCATAAATAGAGAGGGGATAGGATTGTTTTTGTAGTGTCATTAATGTTCCCAAACTAATTATTTCACATTAGAAGTATTCCACTGTAGCTAGGAATGAGATACCCCATATTCTACCAGGGAAAAAAAACCAGTACCTCACATACCTTAGCAGTGTAGCCACAATGCATAAATCATTTTTGTTTTAGTTAGAAGTCCCATTAACCTCACATTCCAAAACATAATGATTATTTATAATTAATAGTAAGAGGAAGAATGATATTTGATTATTGCAATTCAAAGACAAATCAACTTTATATTCAAACAAACTTTTTCAGGTTTTTATTTAAATCCCACTTTAGTTAATCCCCTGAGTTAATCCCATACAGTGTAATATTAATTTCAGGGTTACAATATAGTGATTCAACAATTCCATACAACACCCAATGCTCATCGCAACAAGTGCACTTGTAAATCCCCATCACCTATTTCACAGTTTCCCTTATCCCCTCATTTCTCCCTTCCCTCTGGTAGCCATCAGTTTGTTCTCTACGGTTAAAATTCTGTTTCTTGGTTTGCCTCTCTTTCTCTCTCTCTCTTTTGCCCTTTGATCATTTTTTTTCTTAAATTCCACATATGAGTGAAATCATATGGTGTTTATCTCTCTCTGACTTATTTTGCTTAGCACAATACTCTCTAGCTGCATTAATTTCATTGCAAATGGCAAAATTTTGTTCTTTCTTATAGCCAAGTAATATTCCATTGTATATATATACCACATCTTTATCCATTCATCATTCGGTGGGCACTTGGGCTGTTTTCATAATTTGGCTATTAGAGATAATGCTACTGTAGGCATCGCGGTGCATGTATCCCTTGAATTAGCATTTTTATATTCTTTGGGTAAATACCTAGTAGTGTGATTGCTGGATTATAGGGCACTTTTATTTTTAACTTTTTGAGGAAACTCCATAATGTTTTCCAGAGTGACTGCACCAGTTTTCATTCCCACCAACGGTACAAGAGTGTTCCTTCTTCTCCACATCGTCACCAGCACCTGATGTTTCTTGTGTTGTTGATTTTAACTGTGCTGACAGGTATCATGTACTCACTGTAGTTCTGGTTTGTATTTCCCTGATGATGAATGATGTCGAGCATTTTTTCATGTGTCTATTGGCCATCTGCATGTCTGCTTTGGAGAAATGTCTGTTCATGTCTTCTGCCCATTTTTAATTGGATTATTCATTTTTTGGGTGTTGAGTTTGAGAAATTCTTTATATATTTTATTTATTTATTTATTTTTAATTTTTTTTTCAACGTTTATTTATTTTTGGGACAGAGAGAGACAGAGCATGAACAGGCGAGGGGCAGAGAGAGAGGGAGACACAGAATTGGAAACAGGCTCCAGGCTCTGAGCCATCAGCCCAGAGCCCGACGCGGGGCTCGAACTCACAGACCGTGAGATCGTGACCTGGTGGAAGTCGGACGCTTAACCGACTGCGCCACCCAGGCGCCCCAGAGAAATTCTTTATATATTTTAGATGCTAACCTTTTATGAAATATGTCATTTGCAAATAACTTCTCCCATTCCATAGACTGCCTTTTAGTTTTATTGATTGGTTCCTTCCTTATGCAGAAGATTTTTATTTTGAGGTAGTCCCAATTGCTTATTTTTGGTTTTGTTTCCCTTGCCTTAGGAGACATATCTAGAAGGAGTTTGCTATGGCTGATGTCAAAGACATTACTGCCTGTGCTGTCTTCTAGGATTTTATGGTTTCAGCTCTCACATTTAGGTCTTTCATCCATTTTGAGTTTATTTTTGTGTATGGTGTAAGAAAGTGGTCCACTTTCATTCTTCTGCATGTACCGTTCAGTTTTCCCAACACTGTTTGTTGAAGAGACTGTCTTTTTCCCAGTGGATATTCTTTGATGGTTTGTCAAAGATTAACTGACCAATAATTGTGGGTTCATTTATGGGTTTTCTGTTCCAGACAAACTATATTTTAACTCTACATATGGGCACGTAGTTGGTGGATTTAGAAGACATATGCTGAGATTAGAATCTCTATAGGTTTAAATCCATTTGTTTAACAGTAGAAATAGCTGTTCTTTTTAGAGTGAGTCACCAAATTGGTTGCTTTTCTTTGACTCACTTTCTAAAGCTATTTAGGATCACACTAACTTTAGAATAAAAGAGTGACAAGAAAGAGTACCACGGGCTCTAGGTCAGTTAGACAGCTACCATATGATGGTGAGTTCTGCTGTTGTGGAAGACTCCACATCTTTACTTGACTTTTTCTCCAGTGGAAATCTGAAATTAACGAAGACACCATGTTTCTTCCCTGAACATGTCTCCCTATTAGGAGCTACCTGTTATAATGGTCCCATTTCACTTAGGGGAAGACAGATACTTAGGAAGGATGACCTAGGATCTCCATATCAGTTGATAAAATATTAAAATCCTTCCATATTGACTCTTCTACTTCTGATGTTCACACATACCAGCAAATAAAAGGTTAATGCACAGTAAATGTCTTCAAGAGTTACCTATTTGGATTGGCATCTGAGTTTTTAAATCTTAAATATTTTATTGTCACCTCTGCTTGGGGACTAGGTCTGCACCTTAAAGGCTGAAGGGAAACACTTTCATATTCCCTTGCCTTCCCCCCAACCACATTCACACCAAGAAATACATGTGGAAGAGAGTAATATGTAGAATGGGCTATATTTAATGTTTATTAAGGGATGCTTTGACATCAACACCTCTTGCTATGAAGAGAAGTGAGCTAGATGGTACAAAAAGAGAAGGTGAGGTGTAATACCAGCCAGCAACAGCCTTAGCTGACACCAAGCGGAGGTCTCCATGAGCTCAAGTAATCCATCATAGATGTGCCTCATTAGGAAAAAAAAGTGCAGGCTTTTATAGCCGTCTTCGTCAGTCGCTCAAGTGCGCTGACTCGGAAAGGGCATGATCTGGGGTGAGTTTGCTCTAGGCAACTGAGGCAGTCCCCACAGGATCTGGCAGCTAAAGGGTTTCTGCTGTCAAGACTCCCAGTAAGAGATGCAGCAACCCTTCTTTGAAGATACATCAATGCCTTTCCTGTGCCCTTCGCCAATCAGTGCCATGCTTTATGACACCACTGAATAAAGATTAATAGACTTCAGGATCATTTTTGTTTGTTTGTTTTTAAACAATGAACTGAAATCAAATTTTTGAAACTGGAATATCTTTTATTCTAGTATATGCGCAATATATTCCATTAGGGCTTCCATAGAAATTAGGCATTATTGTATGTGGGATTAATATCTTCCTGTTATGTAATGGTTTTCTTTGCCCCTTTCTAAAATGGCATCCTTCTTTTACCTCTTGATTTCTCCTTCATTTTCTCCATGTTCTTTTTAAAGTTAGCCTCCTCTCAAAGAAATAAAAAATAAATTCTGAAGAAAGTACTATCAGGGTCAATTTAATGTAGATTAAATAGAAGAGTGACCTTACGGACTTTCTAAGCCATTTGCAAATTCCTTGGCCATTGATGGCATTTATATCAGGTTCAAACTTGAAGTTAAGTCATATTGCTGAGTTTTCTCAACTTGCCCTGCTATCATTTTTTCCCCAGATGTTTCTGTAGATGAGAAACAAATGCCTAGGAAGATTCTAGGCTTGCCATCTGTGTGAGCCTTGCCTACATTGGAAACCAGAGCCCCAGGTAAAGCTCACGGGCTACACTTTATTTGGGTGGTGCAATCCCAGGCTGCAGGCGTGAGGAAAACAGGACCATAGAGCAGGGAACCAATAAATGTTACTGAGGACAGCCTCACAAGAAAATACAACTGATTTCTTGGTTACTCTGGATGTTGCCAGAGAAATTGTCAGAGGAGAGGAAATACAAGGAATTTATCTTCTTGATACTTCTAATCTCCTATTTCTGGCTTTTCGATGTATGCCCACCCGTATGCATTTCCCAGTAATTCTAGAGAACTTCATGTAGTCCCACCTAGCAGTCATTGAAGAAGCTGGATCCCTCTTCCCACAGCGGGATGCCTCATCTTCTGAATCTGGAACTTGCAACTAGGCACAAACTCTTCATAGCTCCACTGGTATTCTAGTGGAAGCTATGTGCAATCCTGGCCTTCCTCTCTGGGAAGGCTGAGGCAGCTATAGTTGTCAGGAAACAAGGCTAGTAGCACCCCGTGGGGCTACTACACTGGCAAGCGAACTGGGCTGGATTGAGCTGGTTTAGGGGTTGAGGGGTCACCACAGCTGATACACAGAGAAGGCCTGAGAAGCTTAGGGGAGACTGATTCTGGTTACACAAACAGTCCTGGCTGCAGATGGCTGAACACAAATGGGAATATGCGCCGATTGGGCTCACTATGAACCAGTGGATGAAATGCCAAATGGTATCATGTCCATATGAATAAGAACACCAGCCTTTATGAGTCCTCTCTTATTAACTCATAATAAAAATTGAGAATAGGGAAATCACTTTGGAAATCATGAAGCCAAGTTTCCTCATCATTAAAGTGAAAGAAACTACATAGTGACTTACTCGAAGTGAGAGGGAATGCTTGAGGTCAAAGACTAAAGCTTACATCTATAGATTGATAAGACAAGAATTTTATTCCCTGGACTATAGTGCCTCTCCTTGTGTGTCCTGAAATCTTTAGATAAACGGATCCTAGTCAAAATGATAACCATCTAAACCAGCTTTTTAATAAAATTCGTATGAAAGGAAATGAGCATAGAGGTAAATTATCATGTCTTCTCCGCCTGCATGGTTCAGTCCATTGAGCATCCTACTCTTACTTTCGGCTTAGACCATGATCCCAGGGTCATGGGATTAAGTCCCACATGGGATCAAGTCCCACTGAGGCTCTGTGCTGAGTGTAGGGCCTGTTTAAGACTCTGTGTCTCTCTCTTTCTCTCTGCCCCTTTCCCCTGCTCACGCTCTCTCTTTCTCTAAAAAAAAAAAAAAAATAATAATAATAATAATAAAATAAATAATAAAAAAAGACTAAAAGAATTTTTAAAAATTAAAAAAAAATGGTTCAAGTCTTAGAGATATTAAGTGGTTTTCCAGTGTAGTAAATGGTGGTATCAAGATGAAACCCATTTCTGTCTATCACTAGTAGGTTCTACTACTTTCTCTGATATTTACAAGTTAGGAAAGTCACATTGAAGCTTCAGAGTTTGTTAAACTCACATAGGAGTTGTCTCCCTGCAAGAGGGTTTCTTGGTTGCAATGACATTGCTTTCCTATGTTTTTCTCAAAAGGAATTAAAAAATCTTCATTATTTTTAAGTGAGTTAAACGTTTCCCCAAAATAAGTATCTTTAAAGGAAACCAATACTGGGGCACCTGGGTGTCTTAGTTGGTCAAATGTCCAACTTTGGCTCAGGTCATGACCTGGCGATTCCTGGGTTCGAGCCCCGCGTCGGGCTCTGTGCTGACAGCTCAAAGCCTGGAACCTGCTTCGGATTCTGTGTCTCCCTCTCTCTCTGCCCCTCCCAAACTTGTGCTCTGTCTGTCTGTCTCTCTTTCTCTCTCTTTCTGAAAAACAAATAAACATTAAAAAAAAAAAGGGAAAAAAAAAAAAAAACAAGGTCTTCTGATGCCCCAAAATGCAATCCAGCCAGTTGCCTTACAGTAGTGAGGTGGTTTTCCACCATGTAAATACTGGCAGTGACCTTACAGGTGTCCCACATCATGGAATTCTTAACAAAGGGTTGATGGACTTCTCCTCGAAGAGATGATATGATGTGCACCCACTGATAAGATGTGCAAAACAGTGTACATGTGCTCATTTTCATGGGAAGAAGTTTGTCAGTTGCTCAAAAAATATCTGTTAAAGCTGGAAAGAGTGATGGGGGTAGGGAGGAGAAGAAGAGAGAGGGAGAAAAGGAAGAGGAGGAGCAGAGAAAGAAAAAGGCCTTATTGACCTGCCTCATTTTACCCAGGAGGAAATAGAGGCTTACAGGTGTGCCAGTGTTTCTGGGTTCATAAGATGCATGAGTGGCAGGACTGGGATTAAGTTACTGTTTTTATTTTTAAGTTTATTTTTAATTATTTTGAGAGAGAGAGAGAGAGAGAGAGAGAGAGAGAGCGAGCTAGTGGGGGAAGGGCAAAGAAAGAGGGAGTCAGAATCCCAAGCAGGCTCCACACTGTCAGTGCTGAACCCAATGCAGGACTCAAACTCAGGATCTATGAGATCCTATCCTGAGTCGAAATCAAGAGTCAGGTGCTTAACTGACTGAGCCACCCACGTGCCCCTTAAATTACTGGTTTTTGACTGTAGGTCCAGTGTAGTTCCCACTGATGGAAAGAAACCTTCCCAAGAGGTTTCTTGGACAGTTAACTTTTTTTTTTTTTTGTCTTTCCAGAAGATCCAAGACTTAGAAAAAAAAAAGTATGAATTTTTTATTCTTTTCTTTAAAGAGAGCTTACAGGTCAAATGTCTGTATTTTTATAAGACAGAGAAGTGAAAACCCAAGAGGCTTTCTCAAGATGGCAGTCACTTAATGACAGTTCTTATCTGCACCCTGCACCCTCACTCTTTCCCACTCCTACTACTGTGTGTTATTATTGTGTCTGAGAAGGTGAAGAATGAGAGGAAATTAATAGAAAGCATATATATGTCAGTTGCACATTGACAAATGCAACATTTATAAACTCTATTCTTAAATTGCATTTTCTTCAGAAGAGAAAGGCAGTACGAGAAAAATAATTCTGTACATCTTTGAAATATTGATGTTTTTTAACTTGAAAGTAATTTGTGGGTATCTCTGACGTCTCCTTAATCATGACCTTCTTATGTCAAAGATACAGTGAAGAAGCAAGTTGTTATTTCTAGCCTAAGTATGAATAACAGCGTAGAAACTACCTAGCCAACTTGTTAATTAACTTGTACTATACATGTGTCCTCAAATTTGTAAGTAAGTTTTTATCCTTTCACACGGATTTTTTTTTTTTTTTGTTGTGGTGGTTTTTGTTTTTTAGTCTCAGTAACAGTTCTGGTTTCAAAGAACATTCCAGCCATCTCTGTAAAGGTGCAAACCCAGTCTTTTCAGGATTGGTGTCTTATCAGGGAATGCTTGTGGACTGGTAAGGTTTCTCAAGTTTTTCTGAGTTCTTGGCTTGTGCTTTCTTTCGGGATAACCTCCCCCCCCTCCATACACACACACACACACACACACACACACACACACACACACTCTTCATTGCATGTTGTGTTCCCTTTATTCTCTTTCTCTTTTTGCTGCAGTAACTGCCTAAATGCCACTTATTTATGTCTTTGTACTATTCTTGTCTGATTTGGTAACTTGAACGCTTTATTTGCCGTGACATTAGAGTAAGTTCTATTTGATTTCTTCCTCATCTGAAATCTCTCTTCTTCCTGAGATACATCCTGGGTACAGACTCTGTGCGGTGTGTGGACTGGAGTGAAGGAGGCTGCGAAACCAGGAGGGTTCATTGGCAGCCAGGCTTTGTTAACAATCCTGAACCTTTATTCCTTCCCTTTGTCGGGGAAGCATCCCCGTCCAGTATCGGAATGGCCCCGGACTTCAGATAATTCTTCCAACCTGATTTGGGGAAGCTGAGCCATGCACTGTGACCAGTTCAATTGTTCTCTCATCTTTCCTGTCATTTCCACTTTCTCATAACAAAAGAGAGAAATACATGCAGAGTATGTTTTTTAGCAGTGATATTCAAAGTCTGGGGGAGGGGGGCAGTGGAAAATAGCACGTGAGGATCTCCACTGGGCAGTGTCTGCCTCAAGATCTCAAAATAAGTTTGAGATAATAAGCCCGGCATGTTTCTGAGAGTGTTTAGTTTTCCCTTGACAGTTTGATGCCCATTAGGGAATCACCAGAGGATGAGGTCCAGGGGTTTTCTCCGTGTCCTTTAGAGTGACTCAGAAGAAGGCAGGTGGAGGCTTTTACTTTTGTGCAAATGTTCATCTCCTTTTCCACACTCCCCAGTTCATCCTGCTCTTTCTTTTATCCTCCCGAGAAGAATCATTTGTGATATTTTTGAAACTTTTTTTCCTGATCTAATCCCTCCCTTCTTCCCAACACAAACTGAGGAGTCTGGAGCTGCTTGGACTGTCCCAAGCTAAGGCATATTAATATTTTGAAACTTCTGTTACTTTCCTGCCCTCCCATCTTTTTTACTGATGATGCTCCTATATTTTTGATGTGTTTTGTTTTGTTTAACTATTTGGTTTTGTTTTTGTTCTTTTTACAATTTTTTTGGCAGGGAAATTTTGTTTTCTATCTTGACATTTGTTCACCACCTTAAAAGGAAAGTCTGGGAAACATAACTTTTTAAAAAGTGACTAAAATATGAAAATAGCCACAGAAGCTCTGTTTTAATCAGAGTTCATGGACTAAATAGGCTAATAGAGGGAATGTAATATTAATGCTCTCTCAGTATTTACTGTTTATTTTAGTCCTCATATCTTTGGTTTGTGTTTCTATTTTTTTTTTTTTTTAGTTTATTTATTTATTTTGAGAGAGAGTGCAAGTGGGGAAGGGGCAAAGAGAGACAGAAATTGGGAATCCCAAGCAGGTTCTGCACACTGTCAGCACAGAGCCCAACACGGGGCCCAGTCTTACAGAGCACAAGGTCATGACCTGAGCCAAAATCAAGAGTAAGACCCTTACCCAACTACTGAGCCTTGGTATGTGTTTCTTACCTTGAATAGGAATAGTGAGAGAAAATAAGTTTACTCGTCTCAAGAAATGTCCATCAGTAACATTGATCTGAGCATGTGAAGGGAAGAAAAAGCAGGCGTGGCATGCACCTGTTTGAGAAGTCCCATAAAGTGAGAGTCTGTTTTCTCTTTCACTGTGTTCCTCTGCTTAGTCACGATATACTCTCTCAAGGTTATCAGAAAACACTTGAGTCTCAGTGTTCTCATTATTCACAGAGAAGAAGGGACTGGACAGTGTGATTGACATTCTGAAACAGGACTTGGTCCTTTCTCCACTCCCCTCCAGTACACACACACTTGTGCACACACCCACATGGCCATCATAGACTGTAGTGTTCTTTGACATGTGAAATTGGAAATAGAGTTCACAGGTGCCGTTTGTAACTTGGCTTGCGTCACTGAGATCAATTGTAAGTTCATAATAAGATCATCCTCTGGAAAAGATAATGGGAACTATCAAAAAAGTTGATAGGTTTCACTCAAGATACCACTTTCACTTACTAAGGAGGAGGTAGGTACTTGCCCAGAAAAGCCTAGTTTGGGAAGGCTTCTGGGTTTTCAATGCTGCCAAGACCCTAACAGTGTTTGCCATGGCTATGAGGTTCTGTCACTTACTAGGAGCCTTCCACAAAGGCCAGGAATGAATGCAGTCTTTTCATTCAGCAGTGAAAGTTACATTGACTTTATCCAGGTCATGGTGTCAAGCAGATAATTAAATTAAATTGCCAGAGGCGCCTGGGTGGCTCAGTCGGTTAAGCGTCCGACTTTGGCTCAGGTCACGATCTTGTGGTCCGTGAGTTCGAGCCCGCATTGGGCTCTGTGCTGACTGCTCAGAGCCTGGAGCCTGTTTCGGATTCTGTGTCTCCCTCTCTGTCTGACTCTCCCCCGTTCATGCTCTGTCTCTCTCTGTCTCAAAAATAAACAAACGTTAAAAAAAAAAATTAAATTGCCACAGCAATATCACAATGTTAGGATTATATGGTACATCTTCAGGGAGGAAATGGTAACTTTAAATACTTAATAACACTTTAAACACACATATGCACATACACATACAACAGTATATGTATATGAGAGTATATACACATGTTAAACAGAACACATGTTTATATATATGCATATATATAGCTGTAGATGTATGTATGGAAAATTTCCCCCATTCAACAAAATAAAGAATCTGATTTGTAATTTTGAAGCTGATAATTCATATTGAAGCTGATAATTCATATTCTGAGAAAGTGGTGATTATCAAATGTATTCTCCACTTGATGAATGAGTGATAGTAGGAGATAATGAGATCTAGAAATTATTGGCACAAAGGAAAAAAACAAAACAAAAATAATTTACTTAAAGAACTGGACCAGAATCACTATTTAATAAAAAGTAACCGTTGCTATTGTAATGATGTGATTCTAAAGATTTGTCTTTATTAACTTTTCTTTATATAATACTAACTTCCAAAAAAATACCTAGAAGCAGTATTCAGTAGAAGATAATTTTTTTTTAACTACATAACTCTTTAGTAAAAGCTGGAAAAGGGAAGGAGGAGGTTATATTGTAAGCCAGTAAGGATAAACTGGGCTAGGGAATCATTCAGAAAATACTGAACTAAGGACATCTGCAGCTATTGAGTACAAAATTTACCTCCAAGTTTCCCAGAAATCAAAGAAAGAAGAAAAACATAATGAGATGCTGCTATAATAAATAAATAACAGAGAATCATACCAATTTCCCAGAAGAGACCAGTGTTTTCCCTATCTGTGCAATCCATCAGAAATTTATCTTGTCTTTATGTAAGATGACCTACTTCTCGTTTGTTAGGGACTTTTCAAGTTTAAAATCTGTAATTATTTATATAAAACTTTAACTCTCAAAAGTGTCCTTGTTTGAAAAATAAATTATGTGGTCATTTTCTACAGTAGCAGAAAAATATATTGAAACACATGACTGACCCAGGTTTTATGAGGTCAGAAACTTATATTACCTTGGACTCCCCCATTTAAGAAACAGGATGTACAGTTACAAACACAAAATTAGGAAGGAAAGGTAACATTTCTTTAGAATGAAATATATCACAAAAGATGAATACTTTTAAAAGATGACAAACTATTAATGACCTGCTGTAACTCAGTAATTTTTTCCTGCACTTCTCGGCTATATACTCTAGAAATAAACACCTCTATTTAGGACAACAGTTTTATTATAGCATTACCTCTAGAGGAAAATAGCATGGTTGATGGAAATTTATTATTACTGTTAGTTTTAAGAAGTTTGAGCTTTATAAGCTGTTTATAACATTATATAAATGTTAAGATTGTTGTCAAATTTGGTGTTGTCTTCCTCGTTCTTGAAGCCCCCCTCTCCCCTTCATGTGTTCTGTAGAATCCTTTGTTCCAGGAACTCGGTATCTCTGTGGGCATCTCGCTGACCTCAGTGTATATTCAGTTATGAGACTCAGGTGGCCAGCATCTGAGTTAGTCAAGAGACACCACCAACACGCCTGGCATATGTACTAGTTTCCAACTGAAATTGCCCAGATCCTGTATTTTCCTATAAAACCCCATAGCCTTTTACCCCAAGTGGATCTTCAGTTTTGAAAGCATTAGCCTGCTTCTGCCTCCTTCTCCTGGCAAAGCAATAAAACTAGTGTTCCTCTTTATCCCCAAACTCTGTCTTCATGTCATATTTTTGCTCCAAGCAGAGGTTCGTTTCCAACAACAGGATATATTTATATAGATAAACATGCATCTATAGCTGACTAATACAAGAGGTCTTACTTAAAATTTTCATGCACACCCTTGCCCCAGCCATTAAGGAGTAAAAGAGTCTTCACAAAATACTGGAGGGCATTAAACATTGTAGTTGAGTATTACGTCCTAAATCATTTCTATGATAATTATTTTTATCATTTTTAAACGCATTTTTAATGTTTATTTTTGAGAGGAGAGATCCAGAGTGCGAGCATGGGTGGGCCAGGTAGAGAGAGGGAGACACAGAATCTGAAGCAGGCTCCAGGCTCTGAGCTGTCAGCATAGAGCCTTACGCGAGGGTCAAACCCACAAACAGTGAAAGTATGACCTGAGCCAAAGCCTCACATTAACTGACTGAGCCACTGAGGCACACCAATTATTTTTGTCATTTTAAAGCAGTTCAGAAATTCACATTCACTGTCCAGGTCAAGAAATAATAGCAAATACCTTTTTAGTATTAGTGTCTTTTTAAATATACAACATATTAAAGGTATTATCTTTTTCTCAACTATAACTCACTTTAA
This sequence comes from Puma concolor, assembly GCF_028749965.1. Classification (NCBI taxonomy): domain Eukaryota; kingdom Metazoa; phylum Chordata; class Mammalia; order Carnivora; family Felidae; genus Puma; species Puma concolor. The sequence goes on along the minus strand of NC_141667.1, from coordinate 142,290,149 downwards.
AAAATATATTACATAATGAGTTTCCAGATATAGTATGAGGCTATGTTCCATTATTTAAGTTTGGCAAAGTTAGGGGCCCCCGGGGGGCTCAGTTGAATAAGCGTCTGACTCTTGGTTTAAGCTGAGGTCATGATCTCACAGTTCATGAGTTTGAGCCCCACGTCACGCTCCATGCTAGCAGTGCAGAGCCTCCTTGGGATTCTCTCTCTCTCTCTTTCTCTCTCTCTCTCTCTCTCTCTCCATATCTCTCCCCCTCTCTCTCTCTTTCTCCCACCCTCTCTCCTACTGCCTGCTTTCCCCACCCCCTGTCATACTCATGCTCTCTCTCTGTCTCTCTCTCTCTCTCTCAAAATGAATGAATAAACTTTAAAAAAAATGGGAACATTATAATAAATGTCTTGCCTACCTCAAAATCCCACCTTCCACAAATATTACTAAAATTCTCTTGAACATCTAAATAACACATCACATAAAGTGTTTGTAATGCCAACTAATTAATTATTCATTATCTAGCTAACTCCATACTTGTCAGTTACTTGTTGTTCTTAGTGCAATGATAGCATGTGGAACCAGGTAAACGTTATGTTTTACTTCTACATTTCATTAACCATGTATTGCAGTGTAAATAAAATTGAAAAATATGACTAAGACATGTAAACACTGCAAATAACACTTAATAAATTAAAATATAAAAAGTCATTATCTTTAGTAAAAGGCGAAAGATTTATGCGATCTGAAGAGAAACCAGAGTATAAGACTGGTTTGCAATTAAAATGTGGTTTATTATAATAGTTTTTTTATTTAAATTATACACATTTGCCTTTATACCAAATATTTGAATAATGAGAGTTTAGAGTCAACAGATAGGTCTTCACACATTTATAAGCAAAAGGAGAAGAATGATTTCAGTTATAGAATTTTTTCAGCATAATAGCTCTACAAGCATTTCTAAATTATGAGTACAATCTAACTAGTAATTTTAGTCCAGAAATACAAATTATATTTCACATCCTTTACTTTTAATAAGTCGTCAAAGGTGATGCCACTGACAGTGATTTTCTTTTCTCATTAAAAAACATTCACATAGTCCACATTCTTATTTTTTCATTCTAGAAAACAATACTTAAAATTGTAGCAACTATGTTTTTTAAATTAAAACAAAAACTTCTAAGAAAAGCATTGCATGTAATTGTTAAGAAGTGAATGGGAAAAAATTACCGATACTATAAATTAATGTATGTATTATATGTTTACATATTATAGATAATATATATGCTAATATACATATATAATACATAATATACATGTTATGTGTGTATAGATACATAAAACCCAGGAAATTGAGTCATGTCTTCATTTTTTTTTATAATCCAAAGTTTTGCTAACATAGGAGTAGATTCTCTTTTTAAAGGAGATTTAGAGTTGCAAATAATATAAAAAGCTTCTACATAATGAAGGAAACAAAACTAAAAGGCAACCTACAGAATAGGAGAAGCTATTTGCAAGTGACATATCAAATAAAGGGCCAGTATGCTAAGTCTATCAAGAACTTATCAAACTCAACACCCGAAAACAAATAATCCAGTGAAGAAATGGGCAGAAGATATGAATAGACACTTCTCCAAAGAAGACATCCAGATGGCCAACCGACACATGAAAAAATGCTCAACATCACTCATCATCAGGGAAATGCAAATCAAAAGCACGATGAGATACCACCTTACATCTGTCAGAATGGCTAAAATGAACTATTCAGGGAACAACAGTTGTTGGTGAGGCTGTGGAGAAAAGAGGACCCTCTTGTACTATTGGTAGGAATGCAAACTGGTACAACAACTCTACAAAACAATGTGGACTTTCCTCAGCAAGTTCAAGATGGAACTGCCCTACAACTACAATTGCACTACCAGGTACTTATCCAAAAATAGTGATTCAAAGGGGCACATGCACCCCAATCTTTATAGCAGCATTATCAATAATAGCCAAAATATGAAAAGAGCCCAAATGTCCATCGATTGATGAATAGATAAAAAAATAGGTGTATATACACACACACACACACACACACACACACACACACACACGTGTGTGTGCGCAGAATCTTGCTCAGCCATCAAAATGAATGAAATCTTGCCATTTGCAACAACATGGATGGAGCTAGAGTGTACTATGGTAAGCTAAATAAGGCAGGCAGAGAAAGACAAATACCATATGATTTCACTCATATGTGGAATTTAAGAAATAAAGTGGATAAATATAGGGAAGGGAAGGAAAAATAAAATAAGACGCAAAAAGAGAGGGAGGTAAACCATAAAAGACTCAAATATAGGGAATAAACTGAGGGTTGCTGAAAGGGAGGAGGCGGATGGGCTATATGGGTGATGGGCATAAGGAGAGCATTTGCTGGGGTGAGCACTGGGTGTTAGACAAGAGTGATGAACCACTAAATTCTATTCCCAATACCAATACTACACTATATATTAACTAACTTGAATTTCAGTACAATCTTGGAAGAAAAAAAGAATAAGAAATAATCCCCCTCAAGCCATTTTATAAAACCTTGGAACATATTTTACGTATGACTTTCCTCAAAGATTAAAAGGGAGTTAATGCCTCCATATGCTCTAAAACATAATTAGTTCTGACCTTGTGAATTCAAAATTTATTTTCATTTACATTAGTGCTGGACCGAAGCTTTCCTCTTTTGAAAAATATTTATTGAAGAATTATTTACATGAGGAAAGTGCACAAATAATATGTTACAGTTTGATTAATTTTCTACAAACTGAACACACCCATGTAACAAGCATCCATATCAAGAAACAAAACCTCACCAGCCTCTGGGCAGACAGCTCTCCCCTGTGCCCCCTACTGGCCACTGCTAGCACCACCCCTGTGTCCCCTTCTGGCCAAAGCTAGCACCCTAAAGCAGACAGCTGTCCTGACTCTTAGCACTATGCACTGGGTTAGCCTGTTTTTGAACTTCATGTATATTGGATCATACAATATGCCCTCTCTAGTGTCTGGATTCGTCTGCCAAGGATTATGTTTGTGAGATTGATCCACATTGTTGAGAAGGGTTGTGGCTTCTTTGACTTTTATTGATGAATAATATTTCATTGTGTGACTGTATCAAAACCATTCTCTAGTCTCCTCTTGATGGACATTTAAGTAGTTTCTAGTTTGGCACTGTTATGATAATGCTGTTTTAAACATTTTGTAGGTCTTTTCATGAATGTGTGTACACATTTCCGCTAGGTTAGAAATTGACAAGCCAAAACATAAGTACCTATTCAGCTTTAGTAGATAATGTCTAATACTGTTCCAGAGTGTTTTTCCAGGCGATTGCATCAGTTTCCATGTTTACCCAGAGTGTATGTGACTTTTGATTTCTCCACATATTTGCCCACAGTTAGCACTGCCTTTCCTTTTATTTTGTTCATTCTGGTAGGAGAAACTTGCCTTCTTTTTCTATGAAATATTTTTCTAGGCAAAGTGATACTGGAAGTCGTGATTAATCATAGCACCGCTAACACGTTTCCTTCTACAGTTGTGACTCTTTCACTGTTTGAAAATGACACATTTTCAGCATCAAGTGTAGCAACTAATAAATACTGGTTGTGCATAATACAATTTGCATTCCTTTCCTCATTCTCTTTTATTCAAAGCACTCAATGTTTAGATGCAAAGCTGGTGTCTTCTGCCTTTGGAGTACAGCAAACCAAAAAAAGTTGCATACAAATATATTAAATCCTTAATGCATTATCCCCTTCCGGATTCTTCACCTTATATGCCATAGGTAATACGTATTACTATTTTAAAAATTAAGTACCTTTAGAAACACGTGATGGTAAAGTTTTGGTTCTTCTAGTGGACATAATGTCATAACCTTGTAAGTAAGATGACTTTAACTTCCAGGTTGCCTGGGATAATCCTCCTGGTTTATAGCTCTTGCCCTAGCAAAGTGCCCCTTTCACCTACAATGGTATTCTAGTTTAGATGATGCATGAACACACGACTTGTAACCAAAGCCAGCTTGGCCCTAAGTATTCTGTTAAGTTTCAGTAAAACACTGATCTTGTCCTTCAGAAGCTCACAGTCTCAAATAACTTTATTTCATATTTACCTGATTCAGATAATATTTAATGGAATATCCTGTTATAAAGGAAAATAATTGTGGAAATGAAAATATTTCCTGTTGACCTAATAATGTGTGATTTCAAAGTTGATCCCGTAAGATAAACTTGAGGTTTCATATTTGTCCTTTTTACTGCTTGAGGTCTTAAGCAGTACTTTTCAGTGTTTCTGGATGGATTCATGATTGCCTTACCACTATACTTACTTTTAAACATGAATTCAGTTACTAATATGATACCCTTTCTCTCTGTAATATTGTTAAAATTTTTCCATTTATCGTCTGATCTCCTTTCTTTGTTAAATTTTCTCTTAAGGTAATACCAGTATTGGGTTTTGTAAAATGAGAATTTGTCACCATTCAAATGTTCTTTGAAGAAAAGTGACAGTACATATTTAATGCGCAATAATATGCAAATTAGCATAAGGTAGAAACAAATAGGGTAAGCGGATGTACAGATATATCAAAATAGTATTAAAATTCCATTTGCAATCCTGAACCTATTATAGGATCCTCTTTTCTAAACCAAATCCCTAGGTGTATGCAGGTTACATTATGATAGAATTTACTCTGAAAAGTTCATTGTAATAAAATAGGCATATGGAAGTTAAAATATTGACCCATGATAAAACATATCTCAAAAGCAGACCTACAATTACTTCTCTCATAAGAAACATGGATTTGGTGTTTTAGGGACCAATTTTTTCTTTTTTACTATAATCAAAATGGTGATATGATACAATCTTACTGGATGTCTTGCATTCATGGCCGATAGGTTTGTTATATTATTTGGAAATCTTCTCACTTACTATGTATCATTAAGCAGTATCTCAAGATCTTTCCTCTTAAGCTATCTGTGCCTACTTGAACTTGAGCTACTCTACATGTGCTTTTTCAGGTTCATTTCCTAATTCTGATTCCACCTGCTAATACTCCAAGTCCTATTCCACCTTTACTCACTTGTACCCACAATCTCATTCCCCCGCACTCCTAGGAGAGAGTCTGACCCTAATCTATTGACCACCCATCCTGGGGGTTCTCAAAAATAAGAAACTGAGAACTTGAGCAATGTACCATACAAGGAAAAATTATGGCGAGTGGTCATTAATAGGATTGCTGACGTCATAAAATACAAAGCTCTGCAGGCATTCTACTGCTTAAATAGCCACCAGTAAGATGGCTTGAAACCATCTTCATTCAACATGTTGCATATTGTTACATATTGTTCTTTGCATAGTCTATTTCCTTTTTGTGGCATGACATTTTGGTGAATGGGTAGGGCTCACAAGTCAGACAGAACTTTTAATCTGTGTGATTTTGCATGGTTATGCTATCTCCCTGAGTCCCAGCATTTCCTTCTGTAATATGGAGGTTATAAACATGCAGATTTATTGGAATGACTTATGTAAAGCACTTGTCACAGTACATGGCACCTAGTAAGTATCCCATAAACTGGTAATGATAAATTAGTATTTTTAGTCTTGTGTTCATACTAAAGACACTGCACCAGAAAAAAAATCAAAGTTGCTAAAAAGAAAATCTGGGAAATCTGGAAAATTCTGTAGAAATACTACTTATGTTTTCTTTTGCTCAGGCCTTTTTGAATGCAACAGAATTATTCATTGCAAATAGTTAAACCCCAACTTGGAGCTATACTAAAGGACAACACACACACACACACACACACACACACACACACACACACACTGGTTGTGGTATTTCCTGATAAGTTTGCCTCACTAGGAGATTTTAGAAATGCTTAGCCTGACAAGATTACTTCAGATCCTGGTTTTTCTGTGTTCCCCAATCTGGTAGCTCTTTTCATTATGCTACATTGTAGGATTCTGGGTTCAGATTCTGAACTCCCTACTTCTTGGATTGTGATTTTGAGCAGAACATCTAGTTTTTTTACACCTCCACTTCCTTTTCTATAACCTAATGCACAACTACATGGAGTTGTGCGGGATAAGCCCAGTAATGCCTAACAAAGAACAAGTAAAAGTCAACTACCTGCGCTTCAGCAGTCACTTCCTCCAGAATCAGTTCACCACTAGCTACAGGCCATTCTTGGAGCCTCTGCAGTTCCTGTGGGTTCAGACTTGAAATTCTTGTTCTTGGGAATCATTTCCATGAATCTGCAAAGGGCTGGGGTTTTGAGGAAGCTTGCTCCCTTTTTAGTGGTGCCTGCAGGGATTCATTATGAGGAATGTCTTCTGTGTTCTGCATGTTCTCGCTCATTCTCTTTGTTCTTTGTACTCTCTGATCTGTGCCCTTTCTCTCTCTGAACTCTCCTGCCAAAGGGGAAGGGATTTTTTTTCCAGCTCTAGCATTAAGTAGGAAGAAAGTTGCATCTAGGCCAGGTGTCATCTAAAAATGAGTGATTCCTTGGCTGGACGCACAAATCCGGGACTGTACATTACTTCCTGTGGCTGTAGCTCTGAACATCTCCCTTCACTTAAGCCACTAAGGCATTTGCTATCTATTTCAATCCCATCATGATAAGGACTTTATAAATAGATCCTTGGTCTATATTGAAGTAACAGATGAGCTTCAAAGACAAGATATGATAGCTTTTGTGATCTCACAACATATTCAGGATTTCCTGATTTCTAGGTATTATTATTGGTTTCATTTATTAAAAAAAATATTTATTAAACACCTTCCATGCACCAGACATCATTTTAAGCATTAGAGATTCAGCAGCAAACAGGGACAGAGTAGTTTTAATTTTGGATGGGGTGGCCAGGAGACAGTAGAAAAGGTGAAGGAGCAAGCTAATTTGGAGAATAACATTCCTGACAGGGGGAAAGCAAATGCAGTGTCCTAGGGTAGAATGTGTCTGTCTTTGTGTGGTTTCGTGTGGGAGCAAGATAAAAGGTACAAGATAGTACCTTTAGGAGAGATATCCAGGGACAGAGACCAGGCCCATTCCCATAGGCCATTGTAAGAACTCTGGCCTTTACTTTGAGTTATTTACAAACTCAAGTTATCCCTGAAAGATAGAAAGGAGTACATATATGGTAAGGCTGTGCAGATATGCAGATATCTGGCCACATTGCTGAGTGTAACTGTCAAAGGGAATTGGGGGTGGTCCTATTGGTAGGCAGAATAGGTGTCTACCCAGTTGGGGGTACCTGGGTCAAATTCCAGCTCTTATGAGTATTTAACCAAAAGAATTAAAATTAGGATTTCAAAGAGGTGTATGCACTCATGTGTTCATTGCATCATTGTTTATGAGAGCCGAAGTATAGAAACAACCTAAATGTTCACCAGTGGATGAATGGATAAAGAAAGTGTGGTGTATGCCTACGGTGGAGTGTTATTTAGCCTTTAAAAAGAAGGAAATCCTTGGGCACCTGGGTGGTTCTGACTTTTGGTTTTGGCTCAAATTATGATCTCATGGTTTTTGGGATTGAGCCCCACATCAAGCTCTGTGCTGACAGCCCAGAGCCTGTTTGGGATTCTATCCCTCTTCCTCTCTCTTGGCCCCTCCCACACTCTCTCTCTGTCTCTCTCTCTCAAAATAAATAAATACACTTTAAATTTAAAAAAAAAAAAAAAGAGAAGGGAATCCTGTATATATGACAACTTGGATAAACCCAGAGGATATTATAAGTGAAATTAGCCAATCACAAAAAGATAAATATTGCATGGTTCCACTTACATATGCTGTATCTAAAATAGACAAATTCATAGAAACACAGAGTGGAATGGTGGTTGCCAGAGCCTGGGGGTAGGGTGAAATGGCAAGTTGCTGCTCAACAGCTATAATGTTTCAGTTACATAAAATGAGTAAGTTCTAAAGACCTACTGTACAACATTGTTCCTATAGTTACCAATGCTGTATTGTGCACTCAAAACTTGGTTGAGAGAGCAGATCTCATGTTAAATGTGGTTACCCCAATGTTACTCCTACTAAAACCCACCTCTTCAAAATATATACTCCCAGAACTTAAAACAGTTTTCACAGTGCCTGACACTCCACCCTCTTTGACTATCTTATTAGCCTCAAAAAATATTCCTGCCTTCAAAAGTACTATCACAAAATCTAGACATGGCTGAGGAGAATCACATGTTTAACAACGAATATCTCTGACATGAAGGATCTTTGGCAATGAGAAAGCATGTTCCACGATTACTGAGATAAGGTCTGAAATTTGGTGAACACTTAACTGTTAAATAATCAGATGTCAAGGTGATCCATCAGGACAGCCCTGAAAGTAACAATCAAGCCTTTACAACTTACTACAACAGTACAAGCAAAAGGCAAAAAGTGCTGCCCACTCCCCATATTCCATTTTTCCCTGTATGATGGTACCAGCTGAACGTCAGTTGGCTACAGCCCAGAAGCCCCAACAGAAGGCTTCTGTCTATTTATGGACCACTAGGCTGGAGGGGTAGGGACACAGGGAAGAGCTAGGAGTGACTGAGTCAAAATAGGAGATGTCATCATCCAGGGCTCAGGATAAAGAAGTCTCTGTGGAGACTCCTGGGAAGTGTCTCACACAACCCCCAATAAGGAGACCTCAAATGGAGCCTCATGGATCAGGAATGCAGATACTCACATGCACATGGCTGCCCGAGAGGAACTGAGTCTTTGACTCAAACTCCCTGTAAAAAACTTAAGTGCCCTGGCTGTACAGTAAGTCTGGTGAGGGGAATGCAGTGTCCCCCAGGGATGCCTGCAGTGCAAATCCCAGGCAAGACCTGGAGGACCACACAGGACTTTGGCCTGAAGCCAGACTGCTTATTAACAGATACTTATTGTTGACTGAACATATAAGCTAGATGCTTAGCAATAACCATAAAGGAAAAGAGGAAGGAAAAAATAATAAATAGGGAGGTGGGTTTTCACCCTGGACAAACTTCTTCATACATTTTCTGACAAATGATACAAATGATCTGGAGTGAATTTTATTAGAACCACTCTATATGTTTTAATTAGCTAACAGAAAATAAGGTTATCACAAAATAGAAGTAATGTTATATAAAAGATTCTCAATATATATCTTGATATTTTCTTCCGTATCACTGGAACAAATGAAGATGAATCATTTAAATCAGTGTTGCCCTAAGGGAAGAGCTCCATCCAGAGTTGTGTGTCTTTAGAGGCATAATCTCTTTTTAAAAGATGGGTGGAAGTAGATGCAATATTATCTGTCATTACCAGTGAGATTTTAACCATTATACTTATAACTTACGCTTACTTGGTCGACCTGATTGCTAAATAGATGATGATTACTTTAAAACAAAAAAGGAACGCTTAGTTTCATCATCTATTGTTAGTATACATGAGCTATTGACAGAGATAAAATTCAAAAATGAAAATAAGGGGCGCCTGGGTGGCTCAGTCGACCTGACTCTTGATTTCAGCTCAGGTCATGATCTCATAGTTCATGAGATCAAGCCCCATGTCAGGCTCTGTGCTGACAGCATACAGAGCCTGCTTGGGATTCTCTCCCTCCCTCTCTCTCTGCCTCTCCCCAACGTGCACTCATGCGTGCATGCTCTGTCTCCCACTCTGTCCAAATACATGAACTTAAAAAAAATTTAAAAATGGAAATAAGTAAAAACAGTATTGAAGTCACTTGGTTTAAACTACTCCAGTCAAATGACACAGTTGAATAATCTCATACACCCCAAAGTATTTGTTGGAGAGTCTAATTAGTAATGTGTTAATGAATTTGTATTTTGCAAATTTGATCACATTCACAAACTTTTGAGAAACATAAAGTACCCCCCCAAAATAAACTTGGCTCCAATTCTCTTTATCAAAGACAAAAAAAAATTCTAGATTGCTGCACAAGTAAAATGAACATAATACTTGTAGGAATTGAACATTAAAAGTAATCTTACATTAAACCTGTGAACATCAGTGGAAATTAAGGATTTTTCCATTAGGTTCTTTATTATTCCAGTACAGCACTCTTCCTTAACCATCCTGGTTGCATACTTAATGCCATATCGATGAGAGGTCAAATTGCAAAATTGTATGGCTCACTTGGAATTCTGATACATTTCTAACAGGGGCTCATGTATATATGTTATATATATATATATATATATATATATATATATATATATATTAATACTGTTTTATATATATTATATATTAATATATATATTTATATATAATATATATTATTTATATATTATATTATATATAAATAATATTATTTATATATTATATTATATATAAATAATATTATTTATATTAAATATATATTTATATAATATATAAATATATAATATATATTAATATTAATATATTAATATAATATATATTAATATATAATATTAATATATATTAATATATTAATATTAATATATATATTTTTAAACTTTTTTTCAACGTTTATTTATTTTTGGGACAGAGAGAGACAGAGCATGAATGGGGGAGGGGCAGAGAGAGAGCGAGACACGGGATCAGAAACAGGCTCCAGGCTCCGAGCCATCAGCCCAGTGCCCGACGCGGGGCTCGAACTCACGGACCGCGAGATCGTGACCTGGCTGAAGTCGGACGCTTAACCGACTGCGCCACCCAGACGCCCCTTAATATATTAATATAATATATAAATACCGTTATACATATACATATATATATATATATATATGTATATATATAAAACAGTATTTATCAGTCCCTAGTAAGTACAAAGCATTGGCTAGATGCTCAAAAAGTTTAAAGTTTTGCAGTTGAGACAGGAATAGAAATGGTAATACAGTATAAATGAATGAGAAACTGTGACGCATGCACAACTATGTGAGCATTACATTAGTTACACGGGATAGGGAATTCTTCACAAAGAGAGTGACATTTGAGTGTTCATCTACATAATAGGTACTGTGGTCCACTGCCTAGATTCTCCTTTTAGAGGGAAAGTTCTCTTTTCTCTCAGCTGCAGGGCTGCCAGATGAATCCCTCCCCAGTAAATATTCTTGGCCAGAAGGAGTTGCCTTGTGAAAGTTGAGGCCCCTTTTCTGCAAGCAACTCCATGAGGAGAGATGGCTACAAAGTTCCATCCATTGGCCTCAGTCTGGGGCATCTTCACCAACAGAGGAATTGACTAGGGCTTCCAGGGCAAATTCACCACAGTTCCATTCTCCCTCTTCATGTCTTGCTTCTCTCCCTTGTAGGTATTGATCCCAGAGAGCAATCTCCAATAAATCACAGGCAAACCTATCTCCATTCTGAAGTCTGTTTCCTGGGAAACCCCACCTGTGACCACTAGGGCCAGGAGTGAGTGGTAAAAACAGCTGACTCATATGGGTTTTAGAACTGGCCTCCCCACTGACTGATTTGTACCAAGGATCCCTCCCTGGTGGTGGGGAGGCGCCATGCATGCTCTACAGATGTAATTGTTAAAACCATCTTAAGTAATAGACTGAGTTGTGATAGAGGATTAAGAGCCTGCCCTAGTGAGTATCATCTGAGGCATTCGAGAAATCTGGAAAAGTAGGACATGAAAGAACTGTGGAATCAGATGGCTCCTTGGTGGGGTTGATAAAAATCCTGGAGGAAGACAATGAAAGGCTGAAAGTGATCGATCATCTTTTTAAGGCCTCCTATGAACCCAAAGGCCAAACTGGTGGCATATACAGAGAATCTCACGTCTCTGAGCTAGAGCATGAACTGGAGGATCAGGCCCAGAAATTAATGACGAAAGTCATAGCGCCCCAGAAAACGCTTGAATCTGGAAAGTCTGCCTATGCTATCATCGAGGCCCTCTGGGGAAGAACCAAGTGCACTATGACTTGTGATATGACTCCCTGCATCTACACATTCAAAGCCTGGAGTGTCAGGTTCTCCTCAGCCCTCTGGGTTTGCCGAAGTGGCTGTCCTACCTACTAAAGACAAGACCTTCTTGCTGGAAAACAATGCCAGAGGCTACTGCCTTTCAAGATTCCATTGAGAATGTATCCCTACCTCCCTTTCTGATCATCACATGAAACGTGAGGGTTAACTCACAGCATAACCCAGCCAAGGTAGTGCAGGGTCTGCGGAGGCAAGGAAGAAACCACGGTGCAGAACAATTACAGGCCCTGGTGTTCATACAGCCCTAGGAAAGGAGGGGTCCTCTGGAGAGTGCTTGACCCAAGCATTCAAAGCATAAAGTTGAGTAATGAGAGTTTATTGATATGGGAGCCACTCCTGAGAAATAAAAACGAGTCTATGTTTCCGTTGCCAATAATAGTATCTTTGTAAAGAGATTTACCTTTATTTGCTCTAAATGTGTAGAATTTGAAAATGAGGATGAAAGGAGTGATTTTTACAGGCAAAGGTAAATTTCTAAAACTACCTAAGGAAACGAAAGGTTCAAGTGGTGGTAGCTAATCAGAAAAGACCACTGCCGTTCCTGAGAGGAATGCCCTACGGTACTGAATCAAAGTGTGTGTTTTCTTTCGTCTCTGATTTTATTCTTCTTTTCATTTTGTGATTCTTGTTTTTGGAATTTTTTTTTTCATTTTAAATTAGACTTCTTTGTATATTATGTCATGTAGTAAGGGAATTTGATTTTTTTTTTTTAATTTTAAAATGCTTTTTAGACCCCGAAAATTGATTTAATTTTTGTTTTGGAACAAAAGCTGAAATGAAACGTTCTGTCTTCTATTTTTCTTCTCTTTTTCAGCCACTGTGATAAAGCACAGCACTTTCTCTTTTCCAATCAGAAGTCACCACATCAATCATCCATGAACATTCTGGTTTTTTAAGCCTAATTTTAGAAGAATTAATTACAATGATTAAATGGGAAAATTGTCTTTTTTTTTCATGAAATCTTATAAATCGGGTTTGCTCCATTTGTATCATTGTCTCTACTCAATGATTTATTGTTTTTCATCCTTTATCTTAGAATAATTACATTTGTACCTTTAGTGATTGTCTTTCCCAAGTACTAAGTAGATTCAAACGTTTTTTATTTTCAAAGTTCCCCATTATGTTATATTCTTAGGTGAAAAAGGAAATTTACATTTAACTTAAAGCAGTTAAATAATGCGGTCTTTTTTGTTCTTGATATATTTTTTCCAAGTCATTATACATGCTAAGTTACTTTCCTTTTTGATTTTATTAATATCTACATTTCCCCTTTTGCCCAGCTTCTTATGATGCAAACAAATATCAATATCGTGATCTTCAAGAAATTGCTTGTAAATATATTCGATTTTTTTAAATTAAGATTGTGTCTTATGTAACCATTTCTGTTAATGTCACTTCCCAGAGACTAGTGTGTGTTGAGACCCATTGATGGGAAGGCAGTGCTTTGAAAAGACAGAATACGGGGCACCTGAGTGGCTCAGTTGTCAAGCCTCTGACTTCTTCTCAGGCCGTGATCTCACGGTTTGTGAACTTGAGCCCTGCCACAGGCTCAGTGCTGATTCTCAGCACAGAATCTGCTTGGGATCCTCTGTCCCCCTCTCTCTCTGCCCCTCCTCTGCTCATGCTCACTCTCTCAAAAATAAAAAAAAAATAATAATAATAAACAACAAAAGAAGAGAATACATGGCTAAAGCTCTGTTTCTTAAATATGCAGTGTATACGTATTTGATTAAATAAAGCCATGCTGTCATGTCACTTCGTTTGTTGATACTGTGTACAGAAAGCATGGTCCTTTCCAGTGATACTAATAAAGGAAGGTATGGTTAAAGCTATGGTGTGCAGGTAAGAAGGGCCATTTGGAAAGAAAATTGGGGAATGCCTGGGTGGCTCAGTCGGTTAAGCATGCGACTGTGGTTCAGGTCATGATCTCATGGTTTGTGGGTTTCAGCCCTGTGTTGGGCTCTGTGCTGACATCTTGGAGCCTGGAGCTTGCTTTGGATTCTGTTTCTCCCTCACTATCTGCCCCTCCCCAGCTTGTTCTCTCTCTCTCTCAAAATAAATAAGTAAAGAAAGAAACATTAAAAAAATTTTTTAAAGGGGCGCCTGGGTGGCTCAGTCATTTAAGCGTCTGACTCTTGGTTTCGGCATAGGTCATGATCTCACAGGTTTGTGAGTTTGAGCCCCACATCAGGCTCAGTGTTGGCAGTAAAGGGCCTGCTTGGGATTCTCTCTCTCCCTCTCTAGCTGACCTTTCCCCACTTACACTGTCTCTGTCTCTCTCAAAATAAATAATAAAAACTTAAAAAAATATTTTTAAAGAAATTAAAAGGAAATTGGCACTGTCACACAAATTACTGGAGCCAGCTCTGTCCAGGCCTAGAAATGTGTATCAAAACAACAACAACAGCAACAAAACAAAAACAAAAAAAACCCCAAACAACTCATGGAAAGTTTTGAGATGGTCCACTATTCTTGGGGGACTAGAAAGCATATTTTTCTTCTGTCTGAATGTGCTATTAATAATCCTGGTCTCTGATCATTTGAAATATTGTTTTTACTGCAGTTTTTTTTTTCTTTTCTTTCTATGTTCACTGACCTCTCTTCCACCTTTGTACTTTTGTCATCAACATCTAATTCTGATCACATAGTTTTAAACGTGATCAATGAGTGTACAGTGTGGTTTCAGTGAAATATTTTATAAAACAAAGATCCATCACTAAAGTACAAATTTAATTGGCTACAGATGTCTGTAGGATCATTTAAAGTGTGTTTATGATAGTTTAATATAGTATAATGCAACACACTATGCCCACAGTACATAATTGACATTATAAAAATTTCAATAGTAAAAACTAAAAAAAGTAATAAGAAAACATAAAAATATATAATTAAAGGTAATTGTCCTTCCCACCCCTAAGATTTGCAAATTGTTTAGCCTTCCCAGAAGCACTGTTAAATTTATTTTGCTACTTTCCAGATACATTCTATGCATGTATAGTCATATATAAATTTCAGTATTTACCCCATTATTTCTTCTTGTTTAAACGTGATCAAACTGGGTCTTCAGGTTAACTGACTTTTTTGGTAGTGTCTGTTTTCTTTTACACAGCGACTATTTTTAAATTTTGTAAATAATGTTTTGCCTTTCATTTCTGAACTATGCCAGCACTGGACTACCATTGTGTCATGATATCTTCTTTGAAACCAGTTAACTATTATTTGAGCTTGTTTTCCTTCTATAGGCCCTGTTGTCTGTGATCGATTTTAAGGAGAAATTGTTTCTCAGGTTCCTCTGTTTGGTATTTGTGTGTGTGGGTGGGTATTTTACATTTGTGTATGTATCACTTGTATTCCTTTGCTCATATTTTCTTGTAAGTTCTTTGCCTGTATCACATACTGTGTCACTTGTAATTGTTGCTAATCATGGAATAAAAGATTTCATTTCTGGGCCAGTTTCCTGCTTAACAATATTACTTCAGTCTGAGCCAGGGCACTGAGCTGAAAAACATGCCTGTAAAATTTGGGTCAGTTACACAAACTCACTTGTGGGTACTCTACTTTTGGGCATATCTCTGCTCATTGATAGAAGATATTTTTGACTCCAAGCAGAGGCCTCCATGTCCTTTGCTGGTTTTTTCACTTGTCCTTGGTTGCCAGAGATTAGAGATTTTAGAAATGATATTCACATACTGTACTCCTCCACCCTGGTGCTTTGGGAAGAGCCCGAGGCAAAGATAATTTGTCCATGATGTTCTTCTTCTTCCTCTGTTTTCCTTGTCACTCCATGTGTCACATAGGCACACGGACTTTCTTGCAGCCCTTATGTGTCAGTTGGCCTTTTTCTTCAGTATCGCTGATTTGCCCCCATGCCCACTTTTCAGGGCATGCCACCTAACTTGGAGGTATTCTGTATCCTGTTTGAGATCTGAGATGGTTTAAATCTCTAGAATCTTTCCTCCGTCCACCCAATATTTCATTATATTTGGCAAAATATCATAATTTCATTAAAAATAAAAGCTTTCTTTTTTCCTGTTTTTTTTTTTTTTTGTTTGTTTGTTTGGTTGGTTTTGGTTTTTACTGCACTGATTTCAGAGCAGAAAGTAGAGGTAGCAAAGCCTATAAGCAATAACTTTTAACCAGAAAACTTTGTACTGAGTTGATTAAAGAAAGTGTCCGTCAATTGCCATCATAAAGAAAACAATACACTTTTTTTTTTTTTTGCATTTTTATGTCTTTCTAAAAGTTTTTTTAGAGGGGCGACTTGGTGGCTCAGTCAGTTAAGCATCTGTTGATTTCATCTCAGGTCATGATCTCACAGTTGTGAGATTGAGCCCCATGTTGGGCTCGTGCGGAGCCTGCTTAGGATTCTCTTTCTCCCTCCCTCTCTCTGCCCCCCTCCCCACCCCGCAACTTGTGCTCTCTCTCTCTCTCAGAATAAATTAAAACGTTCTTCAGAAATAACTTCTGCATAGATAAAAAACATTCTTATTTGGAAGATTTCTAAAATAACATAAGTTAGTGGACATATTTGTTTAAATGTAGACATTTATATTCATAATAATCTTTTTTTTCCCCCTACAATGAAACCAATGGTGGATACTCAGACTCAACTCTAATTTTAAAATTAGAGTGGGGAGCGAAAAAATGAAGAATACTATTAGGGGAAAAGATGGCAGAACAGGTTCTAGATAAGCTGCCTTACTCTGAAATATACATGTAAAAGTACGATAAGCTTTGGCTTTTCACTGTTAAGTTTGTTGAATTTGTTTTGATTTAAGTGACTTTACTGCGTCATATAAATGGTAGATTTAGATAACTTTTCATAAAAAACAAAGGCTTTTCATCATCTCTCTTGGCATAGAATCACAAGGGTGATCTGATGATCAGAAATTGGTTTTGGAAAAAAATGCCATCTGATAGACGGAAAAGTTGCTTCCTGAGAAGCTGCATTAGGTATGCTGTGTGATTCCTGACCTGGTGTGTTTTAGAGTACTTAGGGCTCAGCTGGCTTATGTTCCTGGAGCATGTACTTGTTTATCCAGTCAGCAATTGACTCTGCCCACTGAGCTCAGAAGACAGGTCAGCATCATGTCTTGGATACCATCAGTTCAGGTTATATTTGACCACATGTCGTTGAGAATTTTGATTAAATTCCATTTACTTACTTCTTTTCAAATGTTTTATTTATTTTGAGAGAGAGGGGGAGCGAGCACAAGCGGTGGAAGGGCAGAGAGAGAGAGGGAGAGAGAGAATCCTAAGCGGGTGCC